>NC_139320.1:16689867-17428201 GCF_056507025.1 Lutjanus erythropterus
TGGATAGTATCTCATAAAACATCTAAATCTAAATAATTTGTTTGATCATTCATAGCAATCATTTAATTATGCATTCAAAAATAAATATCTTGATTTTATTAAAGCATACTCAAATTTTTCTGAAATTAAAAATTCTGCCCTGCATAAACTTTATTTTTCCAGTATATTCTTTTAATTTAAACATCAACACCTTTCCTGACCATATTTAGATGCAACTCCACTGTGTTGCACCTGTCCTCTCAACCTTGGAAATATTTTTTATATTTATATTTTTTTCTCCTCTTGTGACCCTGAAGTATCAATAATTCATGATCATTCAGTTTAATGAAACTATTTACTCTGCAGGAAGCAGCTTTCAGGAAGCACTCAGCAGAGAGAAACTCCAGGAACAACACATCACACTGATGCAGCTGTCTGATAATGAAATTAATTCACTGGGAAAATATGACTCTGCTTTTATGGCAGAGTCAGAGCACCAGAGTCGGGACAACTTTGCTGTTGTACAAAACTTGTGCCTTTCAACTTGCTTCAGGCCTATACTGTTTGTCCTCAGGATTCTTCCTCACTGTATCTTTCTCTCGCTTTCCTCTCAGTTTATCATCCTGACCACGTTAACATGCACAGTATCAAAAAATCTTCAGTGTATTGAAATGGCCTGAAAGAAAGTATCTTGACACAGAAAATGACTCTTAATTCCAACAGAGCTCTAAACAAAAAGATTGAATTTATTTTATTCAAGTCAAAATGATAATTTATGCTTGGCATACATATCCAACATGGAGGCTGATATAACTCATAATGTAGTTTATATAATAATACTATATATCATTTTTGTGAACATTTGTGACATCTGGTGAGATGCCTGCCTGTGTTTAGTGGAGGTGATGAAACCTGAAGGAGATTCTTCTCATCTCTCTGCCACACTTCATTTGACTAAAAGGACCTAAAACCAAATGAAGTATTCAGTGTGGCTCATATTAAGTTCTTACTAGAAAGACAACAGATAACAAATGCCTTACATATTGATTCTCAATTACACTCAGGTTGCATATAAAATTACTTTAGACATTAAAGGTTTCTAATTTGTTGCTGTTTGTGTTTATTCTGTCTGCCTCAACAGGTGTGATTTAGCATAAAATGTGCAGGACTTTCTTTAGTTCTCACCATCTCAACATGCTGTATGAAAGAAAAAAATATTAATTTTCCTATGTTCCTTGTTATATTTAACCATCACATGGTAAACAAAGGATTCAACAAAGTGATCAAGTTTTATTATCTTCATATGGAGCTCTCCACTTCCTCTCAGCTTTACAAAATGCTGTTCTCTACAAAAGTCTCTTTGCAGCCAGAGTGTGTGTGACTCTCAGGGATTTCTAAGTCTGCAGGGAGTTAAGGCCAACTCTTCTTTCTGCTCTGCTGCAAACAGGAAACAGCACACAGGCTGTTTCCTGAACTCCAGAACTACTGGTATGTGGAAGAGGTTTTAAATTAGTTCTTTTCTTTGAAAGGAAAACTGCAGACATCTGGTTGACAGTAATGTTATCTAAGATTTTACTATTGCTGATTTTACAGGGAAAGTTTTTAAAATGTACCTCTATGGAAGAAGGAAAAAACAAGCCTATATACATATTAAATTGTATGATCGTGTTGTACTGGTGTGTGTTTGATGATTCAAACAGTGTGTGGCAGCAGAACAATGATCATTAAGGTCTGTTCCACTGAAGAGTCTGACATAAAGAGCAGGGGGAGGATGTAATGCTGTACCATTTCATGGAGTAATTGCTCCATCAATCACAGAGCAGCAGAGAGAACAACTGTGAAGATGCTGGACTCCATTTCAACCAAACAGAATCATTTTGGCTCAAACACCACAGGAGTTTTCAGTGTGTCTGTGCTGAAGATGTGCATTTCTCTTTTACATTGAGACTGAACCACCAGAAGTTTCTCCATGATGTTTACACACAGTCTGTCAGCAGGACAATTAAGAAGAGGAGAAGAAGAATCTCACTGATTGTCTTTATACACACTGTCTGATTTTCCTCATTAAGAAATTTGATCATGTTTGAACAAAACAAGCAAATTAGTATATTTGTGCAGGAAAAGAAATGTGACAGAGAGAGGTCTCTGACTGGACTGTAACACATAACGCTGTGGTTCATGGTCAGAATCTGTGGGGGTGTCTTGCCGAAAGCTATTTCTGCCAGGCATTGCTCTCAACAAGTCCAGTGCTCTTTGACAGAGAGTGGGAGAGAAAAAGCCACAGACAGACACTCAACAGTCCAGCACTGGACAGTATGCAAAGCACTGAAAACTTTTCTCAGTGTCATTTCGTCTTTCATCTCTTTGTTGGACTGTGGGGAATTGTGAACTATGCTGTTGGAGTGAACGCTGGCGTGTTTTAGCTGCCGCTGCTCCCCGGCTTTCTTAAAACTTTTTAGTAATTTTATTGCCTGTGGACTCTGCAGTTGTTATCTATGGGCATTCGTTAACCCAGTACTCCTATCTCGTAAGTTAGCTGACATCCGTATCTGTGTGTGTTTGGACTAAGATTAGCCTACCTGCTGCCTCCGCTGCTGCCACGGCCTCGGCAACTATGTGGGCTAGTTGTATGTGGCTTGTGCTGGCCTGGACTGTCCTGTCCTTAGTTCATCATCCAACGACAGCACTGCTCCAGTACTCTGCCGATGAGCTTCTTAAGCTCCGCTTCCACCTGCATGTGCCACCACCACCAGCTCTCCTTCTACACCCAGACATTTTACACCTGCCCCGTCGGAAATACATTCACCGCGGCTCCCGCCGGAACCTCCGTTGGGACGGATCCAACTCCATCAAGTCTTTCTGGTCTAGTGCTCGGCGTCCACTGAAGAACACCGGTCGTCGCGCTGATCACAGTGTGCTGGCCCGCCTGGCTAGGTCAGCTAACACAGCTGTCAACCACAGCAGGACTACTGTCAACTTCGGTCTTTTTAACATCCGTTCACTCACGAGTAAGGGACATCTTGTGCAGGATCTCCTTACTGACCGTAAGTTGGACTTTTTATGCTTAACTGAAACATGGCAACAGCCGAATGACTTTACTCCACTTAATGATGCTACTCCTCCGGGGTTTGTTTACATTGCTCAACCTCGTGATTCCGGTCGAGGGGGAGGTCTCGCGATAATTTACCGCGAGAAGTGGAGGATAGCCCCTGTGAATGCTCCTGTCTGTCACTCATTTGAGGCCACCGTATGTCAGCTCTCTGGACCTATTCCCACTATTGTTGCCACCTTGTATCGCCCACCGAAACCTAACAAGGATTTTATTACTGACTTCTCAAACTTCCTGATGTACCTCTCCACACTCTCACCAAACATAATACTTCTGGGGGATTTTAACATTCATATGGACAATGTCAATAATACTCTCACCAAAGACTTCTCATCCTGTTTGGACAATTTTGGACTGCAGCAATATATCAATTTTCCCACACATGCTAAAGGACATATCTTGGACTTAATCTGCTGCTCAGGTGTTACACCTGCTGACTGCAAAGCAGATTCCCTCCCTCTCTCAGACCATATGTTTTTATCATTCAGCGTAAATCTCTCACTCTCCAAATCCAATCCTCCACGCAATATAACTTTCCGTAAAATTAAGGATATCAACTTGGACAATTTATCTTCTTGTATCAACAGATTTCCCAGTGTTGACAGGTTTTCTGCCCCAGATGAATTGCTTTCACACTACAACAACAGCCTTCATAACCTTCTAAACAATCTTGCTCCACTCAAAACCAGATCTGTGTCATTCACGCATACTGCACCTTGGTTCACTCCCACTCTCAGACAGTTAAAAGCAAAAGGACGTCAGCTTGAAAGACTCTACAGGAAAACTGGTCTCACTGTGCACAAAGACATGTATTCAAATCATATTCTCCACTACAAAGACTGCATTACTACAGCCAAATCCGCATACTACTCTGGTTTAATTAGTTCAAATGAGGGTAACTCTAAGGCCCTTTTCTCCCTACTCACAAATATTACAAAACCACCGGATTCACTTCCTCCTCACCTGTACTCTTCTGATTTCTGCAATACTTTGGTATCATTTTTCTCTTCAAAAATCGAACATATTCACCATCAACTTACACCCACCTCTGTTCCAACTTCACCTGCCCCAGTTCCATGTGCCCCCACCCATTCACTCTCAGGGCCCTATCTTACGCTGATCGAAAGCGCAAGTGGAAAGCGCAAGGCGCAAGGGATTTAATTTATTCAAGGCGTGTCCAAATCCACCTTTGCCAGGGGCGGGAGTGATATTTCGCCCTTTGCGCCAGCAGCACAAAGCGGAATACACCTATCAGATGTGCCCAAGTGCCCTCATTAATTCACAGGCGAGTTTAGGCCGAAAATGCAATAAACCAATCAGAAAGTCAGCTCTCATCACCTTTGAGAGGGAGGTGCGCCAGCAGCGCAAGCAGAGGCAGCATGACGGCGGATTTACCAGGAAGAAACAAAGAGAAACGATTTTCAAAGCCAGGAGACAGATCTCCTGGTTTGAGGAGTGAAAACACAAAATATGGAGACAGCAGGACGTCTAAAACAGCTTCACGTGTAAATAATTTATTTTATATTAACGCCTGCAAAAAACAATACAATAAATGAACTGCAAATGTCATGCAGATATGCAACTGCTTATATTTTAACCTTGATGCACGTTGAAAGTATGTTGTATTTTATAATTAATTATTTTCATCATGATCATTATTAACTCTGCTGGCTGAGGAGCGGGGAGAGAGATGGTGCAGTAGAGAGTAGAGGCGAACAGATCCAGTCCAGCCACGAAGCTTCCCGGTTTTCGCTGGCCCTCCTGAGCCAGGTGGAGCAGATATGTGGCGGTCAGTGCTCCTCCTTCTTCTCCTCTCCCACCTAATCCTCATCTCTCTCCTCCCATCCTCGCTCCTCTGACCCGCTGCGAAATAATCAGAGAGAGTTTCTTAAGTTAAAAATTACGCACAGATCTATCCAACCAGCTCTGATAGAAGCACACATAACTTTTTCTCTCAGGTTGGGCCGGACTCGTGCGGTCAAATATAGTGTATTTTATATGTTATAGATCATAATTGTTTAAACATTGTTTTTCTGGATCATAACAAACACGCAGACATAAACACTACAGCTGCTCCACCTGTCATACTGACTCATCTGATAAAGACGATCTGACAGCTGTCATCCCGTTTGCAGGTCTGCTGAGATTTATTGGGCTTTATAATTATAATAATAGTACTGTTGTACTTATTAGTGAGATTAACTTCAAAGACACACGCGCGTGCACGACTTTTAAACATAAATGAAAGGTGTTTGGTGATTGTAGAGATGAGTGTACGCACCTCAGCCAAGGGCAAGACACACATACCTGCACTATTAACTTCAATATTTACACTTTTTTGCCGGTAGATATGTTCAAAGGACACTTCACTAATCGACACTCCTGTGGAGAATAAAGACTCATGTAAATTAAGGTGTTTGGTGATTGTGGAGTCATTGCGCCGCCAGCGCAAGTGATTTTGCTATCTTGTGCCAGCGCAAGTACCATTTTTGCCATGTGGGTAAGATAGCAAACGCGTTTGCGCTGGGTCTGTGCCGCTGTGGGCGGGAGGTCTAAGCATGAAGGCAAAACCAAGGCGTGGCCGGGCGCGTTTGCTATCTTGTGCTCAGCGCATTGGAGTAAAACTCGCTTGCGCTTTAGACCAGCCAAAACCTGGTCGAAGCGCAAAGTCTGTGGTCTTTCAGCACAAGATAGCACCCGGTGGGCTTGGCCGAAACACACACACGTCTTTACAATCACAAAACACAGTAATTTATGGTCATTCTCTTCCTCCCACGTGAGTGTGGATTAGTTAAGTGTTATTCGAACATATTTTTTTTATCAGCAATAAAATGTAAATATTGAAATTAAAAGCGTTCCTGTGTCTCGCGCTTGGCTGAGGCGCACACACGTCTCCACAATCACAGAACACTTTTCATCAATGTTAAACAGCCGTGTGCGCATGTGTCATTAAAGATAAACTCACTAAAGAGGAAAATAATTATAATTTTAAAGCCTAATAAATCTAAATAGACCTGCGAAGGGAGCACGGCCGCGATCACACCTGTCTGATCGTCTTTATCAGATGAGTCAGCATGACAGCTGGAGCAGCTGTAGTGTTTGTGTCTGCCTGTTTGTTATGATCCAGAAAAACAATGATTGAACAGTTATGATCTATAACATACAAAATATACAAGACACTATATTTGACCACAGGACTCCAGCCCAACAGAGAAAAAAGTTATGTGTGCTTCTAACAGAGCTGGTTGGATAGATCTGTGCGTAATTTTGCACACTCCAAACTTCAGAACAAAACAACTTGTTTCGCAGCGGGACAGAGGAGGGAGGATGAGAGGAGAGAGATGAGGGTTAGGTGGAAGAGGAGAAGAAGGAGGAGCACAGACAGCCGCGTATCTGCTCCTCCACCTGGCTCAGGTGGGCCAGCGGAACCGGGAAGCTTCGCGGCTGGACTGGATCTGTTCGCCTCCCCTCTCTACTGCACCATCTTTCTCCCCCTCTCCTCAGCCAGTAAAATTATTAATGATGATGATGCTAATAATTAATTATAAAATACAACACAATTTCAAGGTGCTTCGATGTAAAACATAACCAGTTACATATCTGCATGACATTTGCAGTTCATATTTATTGTATTGGTTTTTGTAGGCGTTACTGTAAACTATTTCAGCGTGAAGCTGTTTTGGAGACGTCATGCTGTCTCTATATATTGCGTGCTCTTGCACATTCTCTTCTCGAACCATGACATCTGTATTCTTGCTTTGTAAATCTTTTCTCTTTGTTTCCTCCTGGTAAATCCGCCGTCATGCTGCCTCTGCTTGCGCTGCTGGGCACCTGCCTCTTAAAAGGTGATGAGAGCTGACTTTCTGATTGGTTTATTGCATGTTCGGCCTAAACTCGCCTGTGAATTAATGAGGGCACTTGGGCACACCTGATAGGTGTATCCCGCTTTGCGCTGGTGGCGCAAAGGGCGGAGCAGGGCAAAATATCACTCCTGCCCCTGGCACAAGACGGCAAAGGTGGATTTGGACACGCCTTGAATAAATTAAATCCATTGCGCCTCCGGCTTGCTTTCGATCAGCACAAGACAGGACCCTAAGGCACAAGCCGTTTTACTCCAATGCGCTGAGCACAAGATAGCAAACGCGCCCGGCCACGCCTTCGTTTTGCCTTCATGCTTAGACCTCCCGCCCACAGCGGCACAGACCCAGCGCAAGTGCGTTTGCTATCTTACCCACATGGCAAAAATGGCACTTGCTGGCGTAAGATAGCAAAATCACTTGCGCTGGCGGCGCATTGGCTTTGCGCCGGGCGTAAGATAGGGCCCTCAGTATTCACCCTACCTTCAGTTAATGAAGTCTCCAAATTCATTAAGAAATCCAAATCGTCAACCTGTCAATTAGACCCTCTTCCCACTGTCCTTGTAAAAGCCACCCTCCCCTCTCTGTCCCCTCTCATCACTGACATCATACACTCTTCCCTTATCACTGGTGTTGTTCCTTCTGCCCTCAAATCAGCTGCTGTAACCCCAATACTCAAGAAACTTGGTTCAGATCCCAATAACCTCAATAACTTCCGCCCAATCTCAAATCTTCCATTCATTTCCAAAATTCTTGAAAAAACAGTTGCTGCTCAACTCCACACCCATCTTTCCTGCAATAATTTATTTGAACAATTCCAATCTGGTTTCCGTCCCTTCCATAGCACTGAAACAGCACTCCTTAAAGTCACTAATGACCTCCTCCTTGCTGCTGACTCCGGTTCACTATCCATTCTCCTTCTGCTTGATCTGACCGCAGCCTTCGACACAGTTTCACACACCATCCTCCTGAACAGACTTTCCTCTCTTGGCATCACAAACACACCTCTTAACTGGTTTCATTCATATCTTTCAGGCCGCACTCAGTTCATCCAGTTAAAATCATTCACCTCCCATTCAGTCCCCGTCACCTCAGGTGTCCCCCAGGGCTCTGTCCTGTGGCCCCTGCTGTTCATTATTTACCTTCTCCCCCTTGGTCACATTTTCCGCAAACATCATATTCACTTTCATTGCTACGCGGATGACACCCAGCTCTACCTTTCAGCCAAACCTAACTCCACATTCCCACCCTCGTCCCTCACCAATTGCCTTCTTGAAATACAATCCTGGTTCACCTCAAACTTCCTTAAATTAAATTGCAATAAAACAGAACTTCTCTTAATAGGCACAAAAACTATGCTAAATAAACTCCATAATTTTTCTATTCCCCTCGATAACTCCTCCATCTCTCCCTCCCCTCAGGTTAAGAGTCTGGGTGTCATCCTCGACAGCACCCTCTCCTTCGCCTCCCATGTCAATAACATCACTCGGTCTGCCTACTTCCATCTTCGTAACATCAACCGGCTTCGTCCTTCTCTTACCCCTCACTCAACTGCTGTTCTTGTTCACAGTTTGGTCACCTCCCGTTTAGATTATTGTAACTCTCTTCTCTTTGGCCTTCCGCATAAAACCCTCCATAAACTACAACTGGTCCAAAACTCAGCCGCCCGTATCATTACACGCACCCCTTTAATCCATCACATCACACCTATTCTACAACAGCTACATTGGCTCCCCATCACACATCGCATCAACTATAAAATACTCCTCCTTACCTTCAAAGCTGTCCACAACCTTGCCCCTACATATCTCTCTGACCTCCTCCACATTGCTACACCTGCCCGCACCCTCAGATCCTCTTCTTCCATCCATCTCATCGTCCCCCCCGCCCGTCTTGTTACCATGGGGAGCAGAGCATTCAGCCGCTCTGCTCCCCAGCTCTGGAACTCACTCCCACCTGACCTCCGTAACACAGACTCACTACCACATTTCAAATCCAAACTCAAAACCCATCTGTTTAAACTGGCTTACTCCCTCTGATCACATTTGCATTGTCTAATTTTAAACTGTATTTTGTATTTTATTGTCTTTTTAATATTGTGTTTGCTTTTATGTTGATGATGTAAGGTGACCTTGAGTGTCAAGAAAGGCGCCTATAAATAAAATGTATTATTATTATTATTATTATTGTTTTGTCTCCTTCTGTCTCGTGTTTCTCTCTTGTTTCACATTTCCCTCCCTGTATCTGTCGCTCTCTCTCTGCAGTGACAGACAGATGTATCAGGGCTTCATTATCTTCAGTTCTGCTGCAGCCCATTTCTCACATGATCCATTATGCCGCATTGAGATTGTCTTTTATAAGTGAACTTTGGTCAAAGGTAAAAGAAAAATCAGAACTGGTCCAATTAGTCCGAGGAGTAGGAGATAAAATGCTTGAGGCAAAGAGGAAAATACTTAAGTGTTATTTTTTTCCTGCGATACAATGAAATGAACTATATAATGAATGTCTGCAACAATTACTCTAAAAGCTGAAGTTCACAGATAATGATCAGTGTTCCATGAGCTGATGGTGTGTACTGACCACACAAATTGAGAGTGGAGGAAAGAGAAAAGACACAAAAGCAAAAGGAAATGACAGGCAGTAAAAAAGACATAATCGTCAGACTTTGTGGTTTTGAAAGCAAACACACAACTGCTACTGGGTCACATTAAAATGGTAGTAAGGATTATCCTGTGCCCAGCAGCAACTGGCTAAAAAATATACTTTATATATACTTTTTAGCACCAAGACATTTTTTCCTAATCGCACAGTACATGAAAAAGAGCTTCCAGAACAAACATGTATCTTTCAAAATAAAGCTTGCTTGAGTTAAAGGATCCTGTTATTTTCTTGTAGTGACTGTGTTTTCCCAACATGCGATAACAATGAAAATCACACCTTCAAGCTGCAAGGAAGAACTAATAAGTGAAATCTCCTGCTGTGGTCTGTAGCTGGAACAGAAACTTGTTCTGAGGTACATGACAGATTATCTGCCAGAAGCTCACAACATGGAAAATATGCTTAAAAATCCATAGATAATACAGCCAAGTAAACCTGCAGCCTCATTATGTTTTATAGACTATCACATATTTCAAACTACAACACCCACTGTGACACAACAACAAGATTATAAAACAGAAAACAGTGGCAGCTGGAACCAAAAGCAGAAATTGTATGTATCTGCATGACATCATATAAAAACCAGGATCACAAACACATCAGCCGTCACATGCACACACCTGTAAACACATCATACCCACATCTCCTGCTTCATCCCTCCATTTTACTTCCTCTAATGACATCATGACAGCATTCACATTTTTCACACTCACTCAATTAAAAGCATTAAATTATATTTCTGACATGAGCGGAGACAATCAACACAGCTGGTTCAAATAGAGCACATACCACCCAGATCGTAAAATATTCATATCTGTCTGTAGGAACACTGACAGAGCTGCCTATCATCCAGTCTAATGTCTAAATGCATCGGCAGTCTGTCAGTACCAGAGTACATTTAGGAACAGACTGTTACTTCACAGCCACTAACAACCCCAGCATGTGTGTCCATATGAACAACAGACAGACTGAGTCTGTTTCACTGCTGAGTGTCACAACTGTGAAGCAGCAACAAGCAGGGAGGAGGACGAGAGGCTGCAGACACAAACAAAACACAATACAGCAGGAAAACAACCGAGATGATCTCAGACTGAAGAGACAGATGTTCTGCACCAAACAGGTTTCTGCTGTTAAACACAGAGAGACAACAAGAGCAGCAGGAGGACTTTGTACAGTTACATCAACCTGTTTGTTAGGATGTATTTCTGTGACCAGTGTGGTATGTTTTATGCTCCCATATGACGTGTACGGTGACAGATATATGGCAGGAAGGGTGCAGAAGGTCTGGTGGACAAGACTCTGTCCATCATTGGCATATTTGCATGTTCCAAAAATAAACCGGTTATGTCTAGTTAGACAACCCTATATAAGCTGTAACTGTTGGAGTGTTCTTGGTTCATTCCTTCTTACTCTGCATGCGGTATGATGTGGAAGAACCCAAGCTCATATTAAACATTTTTTTCGGGTACACCTGTGTCATCTCTTCTTCGTGATCCCGCAATAATCACCATCGTTACACTGTTCATCTCTGTTTCATTAGAGAGCAATCAGTGGAGCCAGAATCTAAAAATGAAAGAACAGAAAAAACTACAGATTCTCTGGCAAGACACTGATTTAATGCACATAGCATCAGTTGATCATCAGTTGATCCAAAACAAAACAAAACAATCAGTTTGACACTCAGGAAATATCAGAGTTCTTCTTACTGTCAGTTCTGAAGTCCAGTATAATGCAGGAGGCTGTGTCTTTGTCTTCCAGTTGGTGACATGAACACACACACACACACACACACACAAACACAAACACAACTGGTCATCTTACCTAGAAGAGAGAGAAGAGAGAAGACAGAATGTAAAATGTTTGAACTTTTCATTAGTCATCAGTGTAACTGTCACTCTGTTGGTCAGTCAGAGCTTCACAAACACTCATGTTTTGGTCACAATGACCTGATGCTCTGGAAATAAAACTAAATCAGCCTTTTGCAGAGTAAATGCCAACATGACGTGAGTCTGCAGAGTAAACTGATCTACCTCCTCCCTAACAGAGAGGCAGCTGCAGCCCTTCGATCCCCAGAAGAACCAAACAGCTTTTAATTCTGCTGCCTCAGTGTGGAAATCCAGTCAGAGGAGAGGAACTTCACAGGAGAGATGGCAGAGGATATTAAAGAAAACACCAGACTAATAGCTTCACCGCCCCTCAAGGCACCTACAGATATTCCCTGTCCTGACTAATTACCACATTTTCACAATCATTCTGCTTCTAGCTACATTAAATATGATCTGCTCACCACAGCCAACACCAACAGATGTTTGAGAATTCTCTCTGAGAAAAGAAATCTGCCAGAGGTTGTTTCTCTCTGATATTTAACCTCAAAATCATCTAGAATCACAGAAAATACATCTTTATGCATCCTGTCTCTTAACTGAGGCTGGATCCTTCACAGCTAAGAAATGTTACACAAACCTTTCATGAACTTTATACTTTAAAGCAGCTGTTAGCAGAAGTGCAGTTTATCTTCAACCTCTGGATGCACCAGTGCCCATCGTCCATAACTGCATAACAGATAACCGCTCATACTCACATTCACACATATGGGAATTTAGAGTTACCAATTAACCTATAATGCTGCATGTCTTTGGGCTGTGGTAGGAACCCAGAGTACCCAGAGGGAATCCATGCAGACATGAGGAGAACATGCAAACTCCACACAGAAAGGTCTTACCACAAAGTCCTCAGCCCCCGAGCCAGTTAGGGGATTTAGTCTCAGAAACTCCTGCTCCACCATGCCACCCCACAGATGGAACCATTTAAGTACTTATATTTTAATGCTCCTTGCTCGATCTCTGAGAAAAACTAATGCTGCTTCAATTTTCCTCTGTGGACGTTTTGTATACAGACACTCAGTCAGCTACAGTCTGACATAAGAAATATGAAACAGCCAGAAAAGTTTAATAGAGATGAGAGAGAATAGAGATAAAATGTTTCAGTCCAACACAGATGCTGCCTGGTTACATCAAATCACAGAAATTCATATAAGAGAAACAAAAATCTATAATCTGTACTGCAGCAGGAGCTCTTGACTTCATGTTTCATTTCCTTCTTGAATGTTCAAAGTTTCCTGATTAACTCTGTGTTAAAGTAAGAACTGATAAAAGTCAGATGTTACAGAAATGAATGACCTCCTGATTTGTGTTGTTATAGTGACTCCAGTACAAACATTTTGTTGTGATAGCTGTTTATGTGACAAATTGATGAATGTTTCATGAGGGAGATCTTATAATTGATTTCCTCCACTTAGTTCTCTCCCAAAAAGCTTCTCTGCCAAACAGCAGCGATGATAAATGATCAGGCAGCCTTGTTAGAGGAAGACAGAGGAGGTGGAACAGATACCTGTGATTGTAATGATACTCAGCACATGAAGAGCACTTATAGACTGAAAAAAACAGTGAGAGCAGATTGTTCACTTCAACAAGAAGCTAAAAGACCAGAGTGAAGCTGAATCAAAGGACTGAAGCAGATGCTGGTTCTCAGACAGGGATTGATTCACAGACTCTACAAGCTTTAAATGATGCTTTTACTTTGAAGAACATGTTAGAAATACATGTAGCTTAAAGGCTCCTGTTGACTTTGAATAAATTTCAGGTACCAAAGACTTTTCAAATCATCATCCTGACATGTGGACACACACTGTAAAGCTACAAGCTGCCAGACTGTGAACAGTTTCTCTATAGCTGACAAGCTGCTGCTCAGTATATAAATCTGAAATAATCTACATCACATGATGCAGAAATGTACAAACCCAACTGAGTCTGTAATTACAGACAATTACTCTGAGTTTTACAATGCTGCAATCACAGACTCGTCACTGTAGGTGAGAACAAACCCTCCTCATTATATTTCCTCTTCAGAGATTTTTACACAGTTCAGTCCACACAGGATTTCTGTTATATAAGAGCAGACAGACTGTAGTTGATCCTGGAGCTGCTCTGTAGACAGAGAATGATGGAACAACAGGACTCTGTGACAGCAGGTCATTTTACTGTGAGATGGGCACATTTTCTGATTCACAGCTGTGAGCGCTGCAGACCTGCAGATTAAAATCTTTTGGATGTGATATCTCAGTGTGTCACCTGATGACTTCATCAAAGTCTTGAAGCTCTTATTTCCAGCTTCAGGAGAAAATATATTTATTAATATTGATTTTACAGTCTGAAACCACTGGAGAAGAACAGGGGTGGATTTACCTTCAACTTCAAACTCCTAACCTCCAGCTGTTTTGATTCATAATTTATGGGTAATGTCCAACCTTCAGTATTTCATTATTCACAAACAAAACTGGACTGAAACAAATGTCTTTTGAGTATTTTAAACAGGCATCGTTCAGCCCAGGCAGGGTTCCTCTGTGCTGTGACTGACTGACCAGAGAATAACAAGGCCTCTGTCTCCTCTGTCTGGTTAGTGACAGCATGTTTGGTTGGTTGGTTGGTAGAGTTTTACCAAGAATAGCAGAGAGTCACACTTGTGAAGACACAGGTAGAAAACACACTGAGTGGACTGTTGAATAAAGGTCTGTTGAAGTGAACTGCAGTTCTAGATAGATGGTTGATCAGTCAGCACCATGGACAGAGCACTAACAGCACAGTTCACTGAAACATCAAGCTTCTCCACAGACACTGTTTGATAGAAAAATTATGTGGCTACAGCAGGTTTGGGTCCTTCATGGATCCCAAAAAACTTTGACTGCAGTTTATCCATCTTGACATTTAAAAACTCTGCATATACAGTAATTTGGCAATAATACTGCATGAATATTGGACATGTTTTGGATGTTGTGTGACGTGAATACTCTACAGACTGTGATTGTTTAAAGCATTTTTTGTACTCTCCCCTCCTGTACTTATTTATTTTAATTTTTCAGAGGGCTATACAACAGTAATGAATGTGCTGCACTCCTGCACTGCTCCACTTGATTACAAATGAAGACAGAAAAATATGAGTTAGCAGAGATGGAATAAATTTCTGCCTCACTGTCTTTAAATTACAGCATGATGTTTCTCTGCTGTGACTGAACCAACAGCTGCTGTGTCACTTCATTAATGAGAGAAAATGGAGGACAGAAGATGATCAACAGCAGTCTGAAGGAGAATAGTGAGATTTTGTTTTGACTGTGGTCTCAGTGTTCAGTCGTCTGAAACAACAACAGGTTCAGAAAAACAGCCACTGATGTGAAGGCTCATTAAAATTCATTAATTAAAAGCTGAAATTGTGAAAAGAATGTTGTTACATGAGAATCACTGGTAGAAATGGACTGAAATTGTCTTTATATGCAAACAATGAAAAACACATTTTAGCAGTTAGAAAAACTGCTGATCAAATCATCATTAAAATCCAGGCTGACACAACTTGAAGGTTTTTTCATGTGGTTTCTCTTCTAAATCTAAACTTCAGTGTAACTCTGTGGACACCACAGCAGGCTAATGAGTACTGAAGAAAAAAAGTAAAACAACAACTTTCAGCTGACTATTAACTAAAAGTTGTCCTTGTTTAGAACTTTTGTGGCGTTCTAAAAATGTTTTTCTTCTTCTTTTCTTGTCACAGCAGGAAAAGCACAGGTGTAATTAGTAACATTAATGATGGTTCTGCTCCATTGTAGCGTCTCATTCAGTCAGTGAGCTTCATACGCATCAACAGAACCAAACAAGCCATCGTCAGTGTTGTTGTTTTCTGTGATTTTCCCATGATTCATGTGTTTGTTCTCGTCAGAGTTTGTCTTACTATTAGAAAATACTATCAGTAAAACATAAATATCAGCTTTGTGTAGCTTGTCTGACTGTATCTCCAGTGGAGTTTGTAAAAGGTGTTGCTTCATTTCTTCCTTCAGTCATGTCTTCACTCTCATGTCAGGCTCTTGGAAGCAGTCAGCGTTCAAACCAGAATAACACTTTGTCTCACCAGTTTTAACATAATGTTCTCTGAAACTCTATTTCTTGCCTGTTTGACTGACAGTTTCTGTGTGTTTATTTTCTGTAGTAAAGATATCAGCAGGTGTTCAGATTCTAACCCACTCAGGTCAAACAGAGTCAGGATGCTGCTGTTGGCTCCAAGTAACTTTGCAGCTTTATAATGGATCAGTTGAAGCTGAGCATCAGTACTTTGACTTTTTAACCCAGAATTGCTTAAATGGAACAATTATTCAGCTTTTGCTGTGGCTCAAACCAAAGGCAGTGAAAAGCCCAGCTGCAGCCTTTCTGTGTGTAGTCTGTCCCCACTGAGCTGCTGAGGTGGACGGTATTGAAATAACTATAATTAGGAGACAACAGCTCAATAAAATGGCAACTCTGCTTTGACCTGGACAATGGGCCTCATGCAAAAACATTTTATTCTTTCTTTCTGTTCTTCTTTCATTCTTATCTTTAATTTCTCGTACTTTTTTTGTAGGAAAGGCTTGTACGAACACGTCACGTCAGATTCAATAAATGCTTGTAACTTCAGAAAACTGTAAATTATCCACCTGTGTGTATTTGACTGCACATCCATGAGACTTGTAAATTAGCATAGTTAACACCCCAATAATACCACAAATGGCTACACTTTCTGACCCATATGTCAGGAAGTGTTCATTCATGAAAATCACATAAAAGAGAAGAAACTACTTTCAGAGATCCATAAAAGAAAATTTGTCATTTTAACAGCGACAACAATGGAAGTAAAGGACGCACTAAAGCCAAGAAATGAGAAAAGCCAGTGTTGTAATGCTGCTGTTACCTGAGGGTCGGACTGCCACTGGAATAAAGAGGACACGTCTCAATGTGAAAATGACTTCAGAGAAAAAGAGGAAGTTAAGAGGAAGATTTCATCACCAAGAAAGAGGACAGAATGAGCGAGGATGTTCCCCTGGACAGAGACTTCATAAACCTGTATGTGCAGATATACAACCACAACACCTAACAGCAGGTCATACTAGATCGCTAAATAAATAATGACAGGCTTTATATGTAAATTCACAATTATATTATAATTTGAATTGTAGTCAAACAGGATAATTATGAAGTGTAATTTGCTGCACGAATCTATGACATGTCTGGACCACTCAGAAATTGTGTTTCTATCTGAAAGAAAATTCAAAATGTGAGAAGATTGGTGAATGCAATACGTTTTCTTATATCACTTTTTCTTTAAGAAAGAAATCTGTTCATACAAGTGGTTCTTGCATGAGACCTGATGTTTCAATCAGAAGTAAAGAGTCTATTTTATAGCATAAAAATCAAATTTATTCTAACATTTGTAGCCATTCATGTGTAATCCACAGTTTATGTTACAGAAAAAAAAGTATTGTTGTGACTTATGTGGGTGACTCAAGTACATCCATATGGACTAGAATAGAATAGAATAGAATAGAATAGAGTAGAACAGAATTACTTTCTTGTCATACTATTTACAACAAAATTGGGTAACATTCCTATCTTAACACATAAAAAACACTGAGAAAAGGAGCGATGAGCTGCTGTGACTGTGTGTGTCACCACTTTGACTTGAGCATTAAACATCATATTCTGCGGTGTGCTCGTAGTATTTTGACAGAGAATTTTGCCAACTAGTGAGACCTGCTGTGTCTTTCTTTTTCTTTTCTTACATCAGGAAGGATGAAACTCACATGATACTTGGTTTTATTTTGTCTATTTTGTCTTTTGTATTATAGAATAGGACTGAGGTATGTGACATAGAGAGAGAAGGGACTAAGAACTAAAGTGAGGTTATTTGTCTTTGTCTGCTCTGCCTGGATAATAGTTTTACTACACCTGTTATTCTATATTTTATTATTTCATCTATTCCTTTGCTCTCCATGTCCAGAAAGATCAGTGTAATTTGAAGTAAATCTGCTGTTATACTGATGACCTCACCCTCTCTGCTCAGAGATGAGACCTTGGAGAGACTGTGATGGGCAGACTTGCACAAGTATTGCATATCTAACTATTATTATGTAGAATGAGTAAAAAGAAGCTGAGGAGCGTGTGAAATTGGACAAATGAAAGGTATGCTCTGTAGTTATGCAGGACAAGATGAGAGAAAGACACCCACACTGCACTGCACTTCTTTTAGAGAAAATGTGAATATAAACTTAAGACTGTATAACCTTGAGCTTAGGAGAATGAACAGAGAGAACGTGGGAGGAGGACAAAGACAGAAAGGTGAGTGTCACAGTCCACTAGTGACTCTGCATTCATGGAGGACAAAAAAAAACAGACTGATTTGAAACCAAAAGTCCTGAATACTGTGAGAGACAAAGACAGAGCAGAGGAGAAGACAGAGCTCAACTATAAACACCCACTGACAGTTCAGCATGAACAGCAAACATCTTTCCTTTGAAAACTGTCTCAGAAAGAGACGTAACTCTGTCTCAAGTAAAATGTTCCACTGTAAGGGACGTCTCTCTTCTGTTTTATCATAGGACTTTAATATTCACAGAAACAAACTGCACATCTACATGTGTGTGTCTGACCTGGAGTGTTTGTTCAGACAGGACATGAGGGTCATATGTTCACCACACACATCAAATAAAATACATTCTCATAACAAGGTGCTTAATTGAAATGATCTGTTACATGTGTTCCTCCGTCTCTGGCTTTTGCTGCACTTTTCTTCCTCCTCAGCTGCCCTCTGCCTGCTAGTTTCACCCTGTTGAGTCTGTGGTGGCTTTTAAAGCATTAACACATCAGTGCTGCTGCTCTGGTTCAGCTCTGTGTGAACTCACAGGAGGTTTGTAATGTGCTGCAAGATAATATCTGCAGCAGAGTGGATAATCAGAGAACAGAAACAAAACTGTATTACCAATTGATGCATTTTTTTTATTTATTGCATTTTAACAGTGTTTCTACAGCTGGTGCAGTAACTTCTTAAAAGAAACATTACTTTTAAAATATACAACACTAAAATCTTGAGCATGTTAGAGTTAAAACATTTCTAATAAAGAGAATAGTTTGCTCTGAGGTACAAATCTATTTTACACAAAGATTTAAATGAACAACCCGAATGCTGGTTGCAGACATTGACTCAGACATGTTGATATTTGGAAATATGGTGAAATTGTCTCTGAGCAATACTGCAGGCAGACTGAAAAGCCTATTTTCCCTCCATTTCCTCTCTATATTATAACTTTCCCATGGGTCATTGAGCCACAGTTACATCCAAAGGAGATTCTCTAAGGTGTTGGAATCCATCCCTTTTTCCATCCAAACTTTAATAACATCTCAGACATGTTCTTTTTCTCTTTCTTTCTATCATTATGGCACTGACAAACTCAGATACTCACAAGTTTTTTTTTTTACTTAATAATTCAACCTCGCTACTCTTATAATCATTACAAAAACTAAAAGGAGTCCTTCTAAGATCCAGTACAAATGAAACAGCACTGATGAAACACTTGTCAGTAATCAACCAGCTGTGTGACGTCTTGGTGGGTTCAATTATGCAAAAACTCCTCTCCTCCATGAATGCGTGCATGACTTATGTACATTCAATAATATCTGTAAATCCATCAGTTCAGACATTATACAGACATGGACCTTTAGACATGTTGAGTTTTGAAAAAGACACAGGAATTAAAGAGAAATATGTCTACATTTTTTAAACATTTCCTCTTGTAGGATGACTTGTTGATTGAAGCTTGTTCAGACTTAAATGTGTGTCCTCCAAAAAAATCCCTGTTGAGGTTTTAGTGAATATCTGAGGGCTTATTGTGGACTGAATGGATTGCAAAGACACTTCACAGTCATTTCAACCAGCAGTCAGGAGACAAACACTCATCAGAAGGTCTCTTCACCTCACTCTGACAGAAAGACGCAGCCCAGTTCAGCCTGTGGACAGAACAAATTATTATGGCAACACTGAAGAACTTGTACACTTAAAATAAATTGCATACAATCACAGACACATTTGGAAGTTTTGGAATTTGCTACATGAAAAATGTATCACTCATTTCACCGAGTGTTTAACTAATTTGAATCACTGTATTAACAGTGTGGAGAAAATATGCAAATATGTTTCATTTTGTAAAAGTGACTCAGAGCTGAAAAGATGCATATATTTCTTATCGTGTTTCTTTTTTTTTTTTTTACATGAAGGACAAACCCAAACACACACACACACACACACACACAAACCAATTACATGATTGCCTTGACCAATTTTAGTGAATACAGGATGTTACAGCTTGGCTCAAAGTTGCAACAAAAGGAGGGAGTTAGGGTTAGATCAAAAGATCAATGATCTGGATATTTTATTGAAAAACCCAAAAAATAAAAGAGAAAGAGATGAGGCTGTAATCAGTAGTGTAGCGCATGTGTGGGTGGAAATGGGTGTATGTATGAGTGCTGACAATAAGGATTCAAACCCAAACTAAAATGGTAAGACGACCATGAGGAATGGTGGCAGCAGCCCAGACAGAGAGAGAAAAGAGTCTATGGAGAGCAGCCCTTTTATGCCCTCTGGCTCCTCCCAACTCTCAGGTGCAACCAGTCTCACTGACGACCCACCCAGTCTCTGGGTGAACAAAACAAGACACATGGGTGGGCCATCACACAGGGTTATGCCTTTCTTCATTTCTTTCAGCTGCATTAAAATAGGTGCGTTTGAGATGAGCCAGGCCTGCGCAGAATCGATCAGCGGTGATCGCTGCACAATGCATGACGGTTAGATTTGTGTCCGACTTGATCCCGACTTGCTCTGACGTCATGCATACGTGGGCAACGATAATCTCATGAGATCGAGGTGGTCGCAGTTTGTAGAGCCAGGCGCCGCAGCTGCCCTCCACCAACTGCAAACGCCTGGCTGTCACCTGATCGACAAGCTGACAGGCTCTGATTGGCTCTTAATTTTGACAACAAACACCACATGTTGTATAAAATACTAATTTTCTGTGTAATTCTAATATTTAATGCTGGACATATCAGTCTTGTACTTGATATGACTTGTTGTAGAACATAACCAAACTTAATAAAACTAAATAAACAGTAACTCTGCCAAAGTGTCTCTTTTGGGTCACTTTGCCGGTCCCAAGCCCGGATAAAAGAGGAGGGCTGGACATAGAGCTAGTAGTTTCACCCCACATAACAAATTAAATTTGATATTCTAACATTAAACAATACAGAACAAACTTGATTTATATAATGTGGGTCTAGATAAAGCATTTAAGTCATGATGGTATTTTGAGAAGTGATGTCCTATTTCAATGACGAAATAAAAAAAATACAAACCAAGAATCAACAGAAGAAAGTTCATTTGTAGTTTGAAACATATTTAGTGTTTTTTTACTCACTTTTTGTCTCTCCCATGATGTTATTCCTCTCTCTTACAGTGTCCATTACAGTTACATGCAAATTGCCAATTATGCAAATTAGTCATTTAGTGATTTCTGGTGACTTTTAGGACAGCCAATATCTACTTTCCTTACTGAGGAGTTGGCAGCACTGTATCCTGCTTGTTACATGGTTATGCACTAAACAAAATCAGTAATTTGACACAAAAGCTTCTTTTGTGTTTGTGAATCAGAGAGATTAAAAGGATTTCACCTCTTCCATTATGCAGATTGCAGACAGCGAGCACGATCCTGTCAGTTTACATCAGATGATTCTGATTCACTAACAGTTAACAATTATTTTCTAAACTGACCGATTAGTTGTTTGGTCCAAGAAATGTCAGAAAAAAGTGAAAAATGTCAATCAACACTGAATGTCTTGTTTTGTCCACAACTCAAAGATATTCAGTTTACTGCAAGAGAGACGTACAGAAAATATTCACGTTTAAGAAGCTGAAATCAGAGAATTTGGAGCTTCTTCT
This sequence comes from Lutjanus erythropterus, assembly GCF_056507025.1. Classification (NCBI taxonomy): domain Eukaryota; kingdom Metazoa; phylum Chordata; class Actinopteri; order Lutjaniformes; family Lutjanidae; genus Lutjanus; species Lutjanus erythropterus. Next base: position 16,711,306 of record NC_139320.1, read on the forward strand.
TAAAAAACGACTCAGAACTATTGTCTTCTAATTATAGCTTAATCACTGCAGCTCTAAGTGTATTAGTTTGTCCAGCTGTTCCTTCATTTACAATTGATTGATTGATTGATTGATTTAAAGACAAAAAAACGTGAAATTTTCACCCAGTGAAACATTTCGTAATCATAATGAATGTGTGCACTGAGCAGTGGCGCAAAAACACTATGCACTATACGCGGCGCATAGGGGCGCCACGGCAGAGGGAGGGAGGGAGAGAGCGATGGGGGAAAAATTATTTCGAGTCGGCATTTTCTGTATTTAACTGCTGTTTATGCACGTGTAAATGATATGATCAATAACAGAGGGGCATGTCACTAATCAGGCGCCCCTCCGCTCCCCTCCTCTCGCCCCCTCCCACACACACTATAGGCGTTCCAGTGCGCGCTCCCTCGAGCACGCGCTGGAGCGGGTTTTTTTTTTTTTTTTCATTTGCTTCGTGTTGTCACATCAAATGACAGGGAGCTAAAGATGGAGAGGCAGAAAAGAAAGCTCTCGGGGGCACAAAATAGAAAACGGAAGAGTGAGAAGGAGAAATCCTTCGAAGGGATGAAATAAAGCTTTTCAAAGTGGTTGAAAGACAGTGGGTAAGTTACGTCAGTGTATCAAGATGAGGCTTGTAAATATTCAGGTTAGATAAAACTACTACTAGTAAAACGACGGGTCTTGCAACTATGGGAGGAAGGATCTGATACTGAAACACGTTCTTCATTCTTTCAAAACGTCACTTAGTATTTAGATGTCAGGAATATGATTTCATTTAGTGACGTTTTAGATTTGTTTCCAATGAGATATTGTTGAGTGTATTTAAAAAAATATTTCTCCAAAGGATTTCCAAACTGATCCAATACGAATATAATTTAAAATTAAAATTTCATGTTTTTTATATGTGGTTTGACTGCTGTATTTTTTAAACCTCCTTGACACAAAGTTCATGTGATTCAGGTGTGAGAATGGAGAGAAAAAAGAGAAGAAGAGATAGAGAGAATCAGGAGAAATGGGAAGATGGCAGGTTGGTCTAATATTAGGTGGAAGTGTAGGAACAGTCACTTGATATCAAGAGATTAATTTCTAAATATTATTTATATTGAAAAATTGCATTAGCAAGATGTGTAATTTATTCAAAGCTATTAAACAATGCTTGTTTGACCATATTAGCGGAGAGAAACACAGGCAAGGGGTGAAGGAGACAGATATGAGGTCAGTGTCGGCATCTGCTATAGAGGAGACCAGTGATGACATCTGGTAGGAATAATTAAACTAGTGAGGCCACAAAAAACTAATTAATATGTTACTTAAAATAAAAGTCTGTAATAAAAGTCTTATATTGTATAAGTCCGTGAATAAATAAGATTTATACACGTAAACATTGAAGAAAAGGGAAAAAAAAGGGGGGGCTGTAATGTGTCTGCATAACCCTAGGTAGATAGTTGCGCCCCTGGCACTGAGCATGGTAGTATGTTGTCCTTTCCCCATTTTCTACTAAATGTATATGTAATCTGACTACACCTTTTTTTTTATCTGTAAATGTAATGGAATACAGTTACCTGTTACATGTAATCTATTACTCCTCGAGTCTGGGAACGATGCTGATCGTCGATCCGCAAAGACACGTACCTAATGTCTGCATCAGGCAGAGAGGTTTCTACAAGACTTTATGAGTTATTATTGTGTGTATCATTGTCATATTAGAGTTTCAAAGAAAGAGCGAGAGACCGTTAGAAACTCACTGCAAAGATTTCACTCCAGTAACAGTCAGAAAAATGTTCCTTTGAAATTTGTTATAAACCAGGGAGTGCATAAGAAAGGGTAATGTGTGAGATTCATATCTCAGATAATGAGAAATTCCCATGAATAAACTGCAGGTCTGATGAACAAAACCAATGAATTCAAGCAAATTTCTGCAACTTATTAACAGCTAAGAAAATGTCCTTGAAAACATGTTATTGATAATCAGGTTTTCTGTTGACCTCTTACACACAGGCTTATCGTTCTTGTTGTTATAGTCTGAATTGTGCTGCAGTTAATTGTAACTAACTGGTGTCTCAGGTATAAATAATCACTAATCAACTAGGAAAGAAACTGAAGTGAAGATTCTATTTTTTCCCTTCCCTCCACCAATTTCTCCTACAGTGTCTGCTGATTCTGAAACAGAAAGTGGTGTTTTATGTTCTCTGGTATTACAGTATATTTTTCATATTCGAAATTTGGCCTCATTTTATCTCAAGTTCAATATTATGCAAAGGTACATTGTGCAAATATTAACAAGTTTGAAATTGTTTGAAAATGAATCCTGCCCGAAAAAAAGAAGAAAACACATATCTACTGTCTTTACTAAGAAAGATAACATGTACTTTCACACTTAAACTAAGAAATAGATTAAACATCCAGTTAATTTCTCAAATCAGCAGCTGCCTGGGTGTCAAAACTCTCCTCAGCTGTGCTCATCACACACGTGTCATCACACACATCTCACACCCTACAACTACTACTCTGCAGAAGAGGAGTGATGTTGCCTCATCTAATACAGTAAGAGCTCCATCAGCAGTGAGAGATATAAACAGCCCTCATGGGAGCTTTTAAACATCCCCCTGCCTCAATTCACTCTAATGTGAAACTGATACAGAGAATACTAAATGTGTGATGCAGAGACAGAGCACTGAGATATAAAACACTAGAGAAAATATATCTGGACTGACTGGTGACTCATAGATGTCAAAGTTTGATGTATGGACCAAACAATACAAATTTAACTTTTTGATTCCACTGAGAACAGCACGTCTGTGCCATGGTTCTGATCCATCCTCCACATGGCTGCAAACCCCACCAGCAGCATTTCAGAGGCATTTCAACAGTGGAGCATTTTGCCCGCCTGATTATTGCTCATTGCTCTTTGTGTTTCTACCATGTATAAGCAGGCTACGTAGTTAAATTTTCTTTTCTGTCTATCTTTATGATTATGAGTCTGCACAGGGTCTTTTATTTTGAAAATTAACCAGATTCTCCCTGCCTTTTCTGTATCTGACTTCCTGCCTGTTCAGTCTGCTCTGTACTAATTGACAAGGCATCCATCAAAAAAAGACTTGGCGTGTATTTGAAGCAGAGCGGAGAACTGGAGGGTCAGGGAGGAGGGTGAGGAGCTGTCTGAGATTTACACTTGTGTGTGTTTTTGTGATCATACGTGTCTGAGTATGTGGGGTTCAGTCAGCCTGATAAGAGGCTTTTAGCAGGACGAGCAGCTGTTGACTCACTGTGTCACCGAGGCAGAACAACATCAACACACTGCTGCTGATCCCATTTATCATTTTCCCTGAAGGACGGATCTCACAAGACACACTTTCCACGTCCGCCACAGACACACGTCTCTCACTCTCTGTCTGTCTCTCTTCTCTTTTCTCTGGCTCTCACTGGTGTTCACTGTGTAAACCTCCCACAGAGAAACACACTCCTGCTACAGTGGGGGGGTTACTCACAGAGGTTACACACCTTGATCCAGCTGCTTGTTCTGTGAGGAGGTTGAGACAATAGAGCAGCTTCCTCTTCAAAGTCATTGATGAAGGGCTTGTTATAATAGTGAGGTTCTGATACTGAAACAGGCCAGCTGAAGGTTTTCACACAAAGATGATTTTGTTTTCCGCTGGCCTGAGCTGCTCAAAAACCAGATATCTGTAAATGTCATTTTTATATGAGACATGCATGATGCAACTTTTACCAGCAGCTACACTTTGATTCTTCTTAAAAACTGTAACAACAAGTCAGTGTGTTCATTATTCTCTCACCTATAATAATCAAGGACTCACTACAACTTTGCATATCAGCAGACATCTTTGTCAAGAAACTCAACTAGTCTGTAGATTAACTGTTTCTCAGTTTTAACTGGTAATTTGTATTTAGAGCAATGTTTTGACTGCAGGATTTTTCTTTCAGCATCCAACAAAGCCATCAAGTTATTTTCTCTCCTGATCTGTGAAACCAAAGCTCATTGACAAACACAGAAGGTTTCAGCAGGATGACAGATGTCAGCAGCTCTAACAGTTTCTACATCACACACTCAGACAGAGCTGTTGGGCATATTCTTGTTTGGATTTAGGTGTAATAATAACTTATATTCCATCAAATGACACAGTATAATGTAATGTGAGCAGGTGAGAGCAGGCGGTCAGAGGCTTCATCAGTCGGGTGATGCTGTTTATGAAGCTCCATCAGAGCTGAAAAGATGGAGAGCAGAGCAGAATTTCACTCTGCAGTATCTCTACAAGAGGCCGTGCTTCTCTTTCTGTTTGCTGCTGGATCTGATACAAACTGACAGGCAGCTTCTGACTGAATCTAAATGCTGAGACATTCACTGCTATACAATAGAAGATAATAACTACACTGAATACACAGTGCATATTGTAGATTCTATATGATGAACAAGCTGGAAATCTATTGGTGGCAGTATAAGCAAATCATTTCTATTCTGGGGAAAGAGAATAAGGAGAATTACAGTTTTTATTGGACTTTTTTTTCTCTGATAATTATTGATCTGGTTCACCTTACATGACTTCTGTTTTAATCATCCACTTCCAGATAAGAAAACAGGAAACAAGTAAACAAAGTCCTGATTTCATCATTGTGGTGTTTGTTTATTTTGTTCTCATCAGAGATGCCCAGAAGCTCAAAACCAACAGTTTGTGATTCTCGTTAAAGCCAAATAACATTCTGTCCAGACTGCATAAACAAACTAAACTGACACAGGAAAATAACACATTCATCAAAGAATGTTTCACACATTTCTTCAGTATTTGGTTCACAGACTTCAACCAGACTGCAGTCCTCCAACAGAGTCCAGTCTCACTGACTTACTCCTAATGATTTCTCAGAAATGACTCGCTGCCTGACAGAATGGTGTGACTTTAAATACAAAATATTGACCTTACATGGAAAAAATGTATTAAAGTCTGGAAATGTTGACATTAAATCATCTGCAAGTCATCAAAGCTGGCAGGAAACACAAAGTAAATTTAAACTGGAATATTTGTAACGACTACTGTGCTGCACTGTGATGGTTCAGTGTCATTCATGTTGGCAGGATTAGCTTGTGAGAAAAACTGGGATACAAAGAGCTTTCAGAAAGCATTATTTACACCACTCTGAAGCACCAAATGTTGAGTCCTCCCAAAACCCAAATATACATCTAAAAGGTCCTTCTTCAGCTGCTTTAGCTTCCTGCTTTCTTCTATTTTGTATTCCAAATGAATTTTTGTCATTAGAGAATTATTATCGAAATGTCTTCATCAATATTTATGATGAAGTTTTAAAAGGGAACTATGAAGGAGGCCAGTGGTGACAATCCTGTGAAAGAACATCTGGATAGCAGCTATCAGCCAACAACACCAGAGGGAGAAATGAGTGGGGCTATTTTAAGAATTACCATAATTGACATTCACTCACATTAGAAAATAAATGCTTTGTTTGATTGTCGAGTCAGTGGAAGAACTTCAAACTTTCCTGATCATTGTTTGTGTCTTCAAACTAATGTAAAATGCTGTCAGGACGGATGTCATAAACAAAATAGACATTACATTCCGCTAATGTAGCTGTTGTGACCTGTATCATCATAAAATGACACAAAGCTGCATATAAAAACTGAATAATAATGTAATTTAATCACTAAACATGGTTCTACTCACAGTGTCAGCCTGTGCTCTTAGTGCATCACTTTCACCCACTATCATTATATTGATATCTTATATTTTCTTTTCAGAAAACGCCAAGATTCACATGTAACATCTATTGAAAAAAAATGGTTGTAGCGTTTGATAATAAGCCAACAGAAGGTCTGACACACGAGACAGATCTCAGTGGCTCAGAGGTTCAGCTCCATGAGGCTGACAAGGTCAGAAATTCATTTCAATCCCTCACAGACTTTATCATTAGAAGGAGAGTTTAGTCTGAACTCAACAAGTAAAGATCAAAATCTTAGGATGCAACAATTATCAAGATTAAGCTTTGTCTCCATCATAGCAGCTTTCATGTTCTTGATGTTGCTAAAACACATATTAATGTGTTTTAAGAACATGAATGAATGTTAGGGAAACTCATTTTAACCTACCATCTCATTAGTCATTTCCATCAGTGTCCAGACTGAATTTAAATCTGTGAGGCTTACAAGTTGCACAACCACATGGCTGTATGAACAGGCTGTACAGTAATGAACAGGCTGCATTTAATAATGTAAACAGAACCTTAATAACAACAGAAAAGAGGGGAAACTGAACAGAAAAGATCTCCTCACTGTCTCTGTTGATGTCTCTTTGGGAACACTTTGTCTCCTTGTCTCTCTGCAGTTTATGATTTCATTTGTGTCAGTCTGCTCTGCAGCCACAGCAGCCTGTCCTCTGAGCTCCTCCTCCAGATACAGCTGGAGGACATGTTCAGTCACTGAGAGCTGTCTATCATCTCCTCTTTCCTCCCTGTGTTCAACTCCAGCAGAGAGACAGAGCTGTGCTCCCTGCATCCTGTTTTATAGACTGAGTTATTATTTATTCCGCCATCAATCAGGACCAAGATGATTCAGTGGGACATCTGAATAAAACCTGACATTAAGGAAATGTTCAGGTACCACCTGCATGTGAAACAGCTCGAGTGGAAAATGATAAGTGAAGTAGTCATTATAAAATAATGGTTGGTAAATGTACTTTCTATAATGATGGTAATAAAACTGGTCAAATCACTGAGCCCAGTGGTTCAGTCATGCAGCTAAAGGTTCTTCTTCATAATATTGATCAGTGCTCCAATATATTAATACTGATGAATATCAGTAGCCTCAGTGGTGCAGAGGAAATAAAAGCTGCTGGACTTCAACTTTTTGCTCCAGACACTCTGATCTAGTAAGTTTTTTCTAAGATTGAGGGTCATTCTGCACAACATCAATCCTTTGGCATAAAAGATGAATGAAATCATAGAGATCATAAGTAAAATACAAAGATGGTTTGTTAAAAATGTATCACTGTAAATTCACTTCACTTCAGTCTGCAGTGTTACCTATGAGGAGTTAATGACATATGACAGATCAGAGTGTCAGCCTCCAAAAGACATTTTTTTAAAATCATCTAGATTAGGAGACAAATGTCATTACAGTCAAAGGATTTCCTCATTAAGTTGTTTTCAATTTGCTGTAATTACAAAATCCGTCATTTTGAGCAATCATTCCCCAAAATAGATAGATAATAATAAGAAATAATAATAATAGAAATCACCTGTTGTGTGTCTAAATATTTAATATATTCCACTTGAGAAAGAAAATAATGTTCTGCTTTGAAATGATAAAAAAATGTTCATCATTTTTATTTAGAATATATAATTAAATAATCTGTAAATACAGTGAAACAGAGAACTTTCCTACAGTGTCTTCACGTACTGAACTTGTCCACATCAATAATCCATCAGACAGTTTAGCAGCCTCGCATATGAACAGATTAAATACTTGAGGACATGTCAGTCTACAGTGGTGTCCTGTTGCTGTCTCTGTCCTCTGCTCTGTGACATGTGAACACCAGTCAGACTCATCCTTCTCTCTGTACACGTTTACAGCTGCACAACAACTGACTTTTTATCGGTTCTTGTTTGCCTCACTCCCTGCAGCAGGAGTCAAATCACATTTCTCAGATCTGCTGCTGCATTTCTGCAGAAACCCAAGAAATAAATGAAACGTCTCAATGCTGAGAAAAATAACCTCCTCTGTAGCTGGAGGGACGAGATTTAACAGTAAAATCTGACATGAGACACATTTCTTAAATAGTGATAATAAATAAAATGGATGTTTTTAGGGTGAAAAGGACACAACAGGAGAGAAAATAATATATCACCTATTCAGAGATTCAGCAGTACGTGCTTCAGCTGTAGGGTTGTGCAGGAGTCTGTGTGTCAAAACATGTAATGCATCCAAATGTATGTTGATCATTGCTTTACTGAGGACATTTTCAGTAACCAAGAGCAACAGGATGAGTAGATGCAAAAGAGAGAAATGGTTTATCTCTTATTCAGTGTTGTACTGAGAGAGTTCACCAACTGCTCCTGTTGGATGAAGTGTGTTAAAGCACAACAGTAATGCAGCTCAACTCACAAACTAACACACCCTGATCAATAAACACAATCCTGTAATTCCATCTCTGAATATTATCCTGTGATCACAGAGTCACTGAGTGGACAGGAAGTAGACCGGGTGAGGTCAGAGGAGGATTAAAGGACATGTGGAGCTTCCTGCAGCCCAGTGTCATTTCATTGTGATGGAGGAGATCAGAGCTCCCGACCAGCCACAACACATCTTCCACCTGCACACAGCCAAGGTGATTTATGGGATAAGAGATTTCAGACGCCTCTTAAATTTCTGGGCTCTCTGAAAAGATCACTTGATGTTAAAGTGTTTACTGAAGGGCATCCTGCACCAACTTCCTCTCTCTACAAAGTGAAAACAAATCTTCCTAAGTGTCAGAAAAAGGAAAACTCTGGATATGTGACTCTGTAGGTAATATGTAAATTCAAAGTCACAGCTAAACCTGCCTGAGATCTTCACTTTAATTTTCCATTAAGATCTGTGGGTCACTGTGACAGTTCTGCTTTAACAGCCTGATAGGGAGTGTGCTTCAATTTGTTTGAGGCTTATTATCAACCTGCAAACAGTCTGACTGTCATTTCAAATATGAGAGTAGAAAATAACATAAACACACAGAGAAAAGTTCTTTCAAAGATAAACATGATTAATGTTGAGACATGTGAGAAGAATATTTTATTCATTAGAGGGAAAATGTTGCATCAGTCTGACGCCTCTCAAGATCAAAGTTGCATCTAATTTAAGAGCGTTTGTGTATGTGAGCCTTCAGACCTTCAGCAGGTTGAAAGATGAGTTTGAATCAGGTTTTCATGTTCTCTGTTATAAACTAACCTCAGTGGTGTTGATGCAAACTTTCTGCTCCAGATTGATCTTACAGATGTGAGGTTGAGGAGTCTACAGATGTTCCTCTGACACATGCCAGTGCAGCAAGAGCATATTTACTTTTCTGTTGTACAAAACTCTGAATAATGAAATATGCTGCCAAGCAGTCCAGCTGCTTATTCGACACCTGCTTTAAAAGAGAGAGAAAGAAAGTCTGGAGTAGAGATTTAATGAGAGGTTGATCAATGGCAGCCAAATGTGTAAACCAGACACGTACAATCTTCTCCAAGGAGGAAAGTTTCACTCTGTTCATGTTGTTGTGGACTTGAGGAAACTGTTTCCTCCTTCAGAGTTCTTCCTGTTGGAAAGTTCAATTGAAATTCAAGTGTGAATTTGATCTTCACCAGCAGTGAAACCCCCTGCTCTTGAGGCAGTCCTGCAAACTTTGTGTCCTCTGTTTTGTGCCCCTCCATTCACTCACTGATACTGGTTAAATGTTGTTCAAACATATTATATTACTTTCTTTTATTGCATTTATTTATTTGAAAGGTACCATCCTTTTTCCCTGATGACCATTGTTCACTTATTGTTGGTGCAGTACTTTGTATCATTATACAGGAAAGTGCCACACAAATAAAACGTATAAATTATAATTATCAAACCGAAAACCCTGAACTATAGTCACAAAACACAAAATCTCAACAAAATAACATAAATTCTTAATAAATTATAAACTTTGTAGGAATCAGGTTGGTTTTGACAAGTCAGTCTTTGATGACACTACATGTGTTTTCATGTGTTTTCTCTCATGACACTGTAGAATCTCTGCAGGCTGAAGTCAACAGCTTAGTGGCCTTGAACAGAGCAAAGCTCTCGACATGAGAATGACTTTGTAAATACAGGGATTACTGCAGCTGAAGCTGAACACAGCCATGTCTGACAGTGAAGTACACAGCTTGAGATCAATGGAGCAAAAACATCTTGTTATTCAGTGACAGTGCTGCATATCTCCACAGGTACAACTGCTCTGTGAAGACGATGTGACTGGATGAAACACTAAGAAGCTTTAACCTTAAACAGGAATTAGTTTTAGTTTTTATAATAGACAACATATCAGCTGTATGGGTGATATATTGGATGTCAAAATGCTGTTAATGTATTTTGTTTAATTAAAGTTGAAGGACTATAACTTAAAGTGATAGTACAGAGAGATGAGTGTCAAACAGATGTGACAGATGAATGCTGGTTGTTGGTGGGAGGTGAGATGGATCATCAGCAGATACAACTTAAACATACAATCATGATACTAACAGAGAAGCTCCAAAACACAGCGCCATGCAAAAAATGCAGCTGTGGGGTAGAAGTGAAAAATTGGACAAAATGAGCCAATAACATCTGAGCTTTAACCAGACGGAGGTCACATAATGAGATCTGGGAAACCAAAGCAAATCCAGTTCAGACCTTGCTGAGCCCCCCACACTTTAATCACATTAACTCATTCTGATGAGGACAATCACTTCAAGAGAACAAGAATAAGCTCTAATTAGATTTTCTAACTGAGTCCATAGAAAGAACATTAGCAGAAGCTTCTGTCACTTCATGACTTATAATTGTAGAACATAAAATATAATCCTTCTTGAGTGGATTCAAAACTATTTTCCCTTTGAGAGAATATAATAAACAAAGATTCAGCCAAACAGCTTTTATTGTGACTGTAGAAGTTTGTCTCATGCACTAAAGCTGTGTTTTGTAATTAAGCATATTAGTCATAAAGACTCTCACTTGACTGCACAAAGTAAAACACTGTATTAATATAACAGAAAAAAACAACAGAGTGGGACAATTTACAGAGACACAAACATCCTGCTTTTTATTCCAGAAACAAGAGCACTGGGATGAAACCTGGACATGCTGAGAGCAGTTTAATTATTTTATGTCTCATTCTCACTGGACGACATTAGGAAGTATCTGTGATGGTGATTGGAGGGAAACCAACGAGGAGAAAAACAAGCAGACATGTGGAAACACATGGAAGAGGAAAGTAAACGAAGGAAAATGCATTAAGAGAAAGTGGAGGAGATTTTTTTTCAGCTTAAGAAAATACAAATAAAATGCAAAGGAGAAGGGAGAGAATTGCTTATTGTTAAGTTTCAGGGGATCAGCAATTTCTTATAAAGCATTTTGAAGTGTTTCTTAGAAGGATCCACTCCTTCACACATACATTAGACTGTATATTCTGTTTCAGTATTAGTACTTTGCTTTTAGCTGAACTGTGTTGAACGATGTCTGAAGAAAGTGAACAAGAGTCTAAATGAATCTCTGGTGAATATGTTTCACATCAGACTCTCAATTAGAGCTGCAGCTTCACAGTCTGGTACAAACGAAATGAGCCACAGAATGATTCAAATGTTCATTGGTCCTTGAAGTGAGTCGAGTTCAGATACTGTGACGATGATCAGAGGAAAACTGCTCATCAGTCCACATGAGACTGAGAACAAGTTAGTCAAGAAAAAGTTACTGTAGAGATGGAAAGATACAAGTGGACAATATTAAGATGATTTAATATGGTGTCTGGTAGAGATAACATTTCAGGACATATGTTACATTTGTACAATAATGATAACTTCAATCCAGGTGCCAGTGATTTTATTGTACAGCAAAACTGTAAATATAACAGAAAAACAGCCTTAGATGAGTATCAGCTCTCTGTGCTGCTATCTTGACTGGCTTATGTTTTATGACTGAGCTTACTTCCTGCTACGCCAGGATTACAACCAATTAATAAAGTAACAAATAATCTAACTATTACTGTCCGTACAGTTAAATGAATACTTCATACCCGGCATGACACGTGCAGCCTACACACTGAGAAATTTTAGCTGCTTATGTCATATGCTCACTGTTATGTCAGCACTTGAACACTGTATTTATTTGTATCACATCTCATGTAACCTGACTATATTAACTGTTTCATTATATCAGTTAGTGAACACAACATGTAATGCAACATGTTTGAAACCGCTTATAGCAGCTGCTTATATCTGCTGCTTCATGTTTACAAACCTCTGAACACAGCATTTATTCACATGACAACAATAAAAGTATATGGCAAGGCCACTAACATTACTGCGCGACACCATTACGCTACAGTGTACACAACATGCCTGTATTAGCAGCTGAGGCTAGAGGTAGTTAGCTAAAAGTATGGCACCACAACTTAAGGATAAACTTAATATAAATGCATATGATGCTTGTGCACGTTGCTCATCAGCAAATATAACAGAAAATGAGTATCGGCTGTCTGTGCGGCTATCATGACTGTCTTATGTTTTATGACTGGGCCTACTTCCTGCTACGACAGGATTACAGCACCAGTCAATCACATTATAAATCCAATACTGACACCTTCTGGCAGAAATGGTATTGGCCTACAGTTACTTCAGGTGAAGCAGGTGAGTGTTTTTAACAGTCACACAAAGCATTTTAAATTATATTAATAATAAAAAAAAATGGTGGGGAGGACCCAGTTATTTACTAAAACTATTAAACTATTACAAGATAAATCTGGACACATTTAAATCTGTTTTAATAGACAGCCCAGTGTGACATGTCAAATATGATGATGTGAAGTAGTAAAGATAAAGTCAAAAGGGTAAAACAAGCCCTCAGTTTGAAGTCTGATGGGAAACAAAATGCAAAGATAAACACAAACAGGCAGCTGCTGGGACCCTGCCAGCTGTTTTCTACCACGGAGTCCAATCTGACTGACAAGAGTCCAGCAGGGGACATGAGCTCTGAGTCCAGCCAGGACTGAAAGACCACATGAGCCTCAATTCACCTGCACTGATAAAACTCGTCTGGTTTCTAAACTCATTTAGCCGAGTTATTCCTCTGTATCACCTGGTGTGTCTTATTCTAGAGAGAGATGGAGTGTGACAGGATGTTACAGCAGAACAGACACTGAATTAAAGAGAAAGAAAAGATAGGACACAATCTGGGCTTTTTTATGCTAAATTTATAATGTACTCCCAACAAAAATGCCCTGTCTGTCTGTCATCTCCTCAGCTGAATATTTACCAAAGTCTTTCAGTTAAATGTCTTGTTTGAGGGCACAGAGCAGAGCTGCATTCAGTCAAACAGAAACCTGTAACAAACCTGATGTAAAGTCAAATAAAGTGTCTGATCTACTGAAACAAAAGCCTCTGTATTCATCCTCACTGTTCACCACCAGCTTGTTATTCACTACACAATCTAATATAAACTAATTGGCAATAATAGAGTCAGAACCCAGCATGTAATTTGGTGGTCAGCCTTTAAAACCTTTTGATTAGAATACTTATCTGATTACCCACAATCCCCTGGTTTCATCAGGGAGGCAATTATCTCATCATCACATAAAGAGAATCTGATCAGAATTTAGTGGCTGAAACAGTGACAGAGGACAGAGATAACACAGCGTTTAAGAAGGATTTAAAACTTCTCCACAAACACTTCAGGAGCAGCTCTCACTGGGATTATAACTTTATATTTGACTGCAGAAGGTGTTTGGTGCTCTGTGTGTCACTGTGCTCGACAGCATCCGTCTGAGATGACAGGATGACAGAGGCTAACAAAGACTTCTACTGTGTGACACACCACACATTCACAATCTTCTCTTCCTCTCCACTGACAAACAGCTGGATTTCTCTCCTCCTCTAACATCAGTCCTCTCCAACAAGTCTATTATCTGCTCTCTCTGTCAGCTCTGTTGATATATTGGCTGATATCTCACTGTCCTCCAGAGACACTGGACTGATTTCTCTGTGTGTCTAAGTGGTGTGTGGTCATTTAACCATGAAACACACTCAGGCCTGCTGGACTGACTCTGGTCCTGGAGGAGAAGACTGAGCAAATCTTTAACTGTCCTACCACTGTCCCCAAACACAGTAGAGATCTATTTATATCACAGAGGATGGAGTTTATTATTCATTAACTGTAGTTTAATTCTAGCTCAGTACAGGGTACAACCAAGACACATGGCGGGTCTATAAATAAGTGGCCAAAGGTTATGATGGAGAGTGTTCACTCCTAGAAAATCTCACCTCTGAAGCAGAGCTGACTCAATAAATACTGTAACAAACCTGCTCTTATTTACAGGTTTGACGTCTCAGAAAACAAACATGTCTGTTGCAATGTGGCCGACAACAAAAGAGGGTTACACTTGGGACAGTTAATAAGACAAATTGTGTCACAGGATTTAAAACTAAGATTTTAATGGTGATGTTACTTATACAGATGAGGACAAAATTATTAGCCCCCCTATGAAAATTTCACTTTTTTAAAGTATGTCCCAAGACAGCTTTTCCAAACATCCTAGTTTTATTTTGGATCCTTACATTATTTTACTTTGCACACAGAAACAAAATTATTTCACAAAAAACAAAAACGACCAGGGTCAAAATTATCAGCCCCCCTGATGTTATTAGTCAGTTGTGTGTCCTTTATGTTGGATAACAACCTGCAGTTGTCTGTTGTCTGTCTCAGACACGTCTCCTGAGGAAACCCAGCCCATTCTTCTTTGGCGAATCTCTCAAGCTCCTCCAGATTTGATGGTCTTCTGGCACGGATCTTGGTCTTCAGTTCCACCCACAGATTTTTAATGGGATTCAAGTCAGGGCTTTGTGCAGGCCAGTCAGTACTTTCACTTTGGTCTTCTGGAGGTAGTTCTTCACCAGGAGCGACACATGTTTTGGGTCATTGTTGTGTTGGAAGACAAGGCGATGACCCAGACCCAGTTTTGCTGCTGACTGCAATTTTTTTTTCTGAAATAATTCTGTTACTGTGTGCAAACAGAAATAATTTATGCTTTCTAAAGAAAACTAGTATGTTTAGAAATGCTATGTTGAAAAGTCTTTGCTCGGTTTTTTTAAAAGGACCCTCTGAGATGTTAGCAGCAGAGTTTGGTAAATACTAACATATGTTGCTTGTCTGACAGGCTTGTGGACTGTTTGTACATTTTAATGATCTGCTGCTAAAAAGTAAAAGGCTTCAAGTAATTTATCTCTTACTGGATCTGTCCATTTATATTGAAATCTGACCACACACACACAAACACACAAATACAAACATGCACACAGTTACTTCAGCCATGAAATTATCTTCCCTGAACACCACTGTGACAAATCTAACTGTATCCATCTGGTGTCTCAGAGCTGCATCGACTGTTAGCACGGGGCCGCTGTTGTGAAAGTTACAGATGTTATAGAAGCAAACAGCTGTGAAATGGATCAGTGTGTGTGTGTGTGTGTGTGTGTGTGTGTGTGTGTGTGTGTGTGTGTGTGTGTGTATGCGGTAATTATTCCTCTCCCTGGTGTAACCTGCTGCCAGGAGTCTGCATCTATACAGTACACATACTTGTATTTATTGCATGTTCACAAACACACACACACACACACACACACACACACACACACACACACACACACACACACACACACACACACACACACAGTTAGTGTATTTCTGAGTGACATGATTTGCATTTTACTTCCACGAGTTTGCTCTGTGATGTCTGCAGCCTTTGTGCTCCATCTAATTCAGACCTGCAGACCAGGCAAGTATTTTAACAAACAGAACATACTGTGACTTCACCCACTTATATGGCTTATAGAGTATATGTACATAAAATATCAGCTTAGTGGGTGAGGAAGACTCTCTGCTGTGTAAATCTGCTGTTGAAAATAAAATTAAACTGCTCCACTGGGAATGCCTTGTATAACAAAACTCAAACTTAATGTTGTGAAAAGCTACAATAATAAAAGACTAATAAACAATTTTATGTTCTATAAGCAGAACTGTTGTGTATAATGACCAGAACCACATTTGTTTCAGTGGGAATTTGACTGTGTTTAATAGATGACTGCACCAGAATATTATCCAGTAGCTTCAGTAATTAAAATTATTTAAATCACTGAAATTAATATCTGTGCTTTCCCCAAGATAAGATTAAATTGTTGCCTATAATACATAAATTACACATATCTATCTACAAAATGTGCCAAGCTTGCAGAACAGGAGAAAAAAATGGCAGCCTGAGACCTTTGATGGATATAAATGAGCATAAACAAAGAAGAAGAGAAACCACAAAGCCTCTCTTCATCATAACTCAGTAAATATATGATTTACAGAATTAAAATAATCTGCTTAAGACTGACAGATCTGAAAACAAGGAATTTAAATGAAACTTATGATTTGCAAAAAGTACAGTGTTGTTATAGATGTGTAAAAAATAAGAGACTGAGAGCATCAGCTCTCATTCATAACTCAGTAACATTTACAGTGTGAGGCACATTTTTTTTGCCTAAAACATGCCTGACCTGTTCTGTATACACTTCATACAGTAAATTCATCTCCAGCAGATTTCCTGTTGTTCTGAATGTTTCATAAAGAGTATGCTGGAGTGTCCAAATACTGAATCTCAGCTCCTCTCATCTTCACTACATCTTCAGCTCTACCTGGTATCAACAAAGACAAACAGAGGAATATCTCTTCTCAACACGGGGACGATATAATACATGTTTACAAAAGGACAATCCTTCTGACTTTGAATCTTGCTTTTACTTATTTACTTTTTTTATTCCAACAAACAGAACAGACAGTAGAAGATAACCAGGATAGTGTGCATGTAAACACACTCACTATAAGTGCACATAAGACTGGGGACAGATGAGGTCAAAGTGTGTCACCATGAAGACTAAAATCATTCTCACATCCAAACTGTGTCTCCTTCATCAGCCCCAGAAGACCAAACTATAACTGTGGCAGATTCTTCCTCCTCTGCTTGTTGACATTTTTCACCTTCCCACTCTCTACTCTTCCTTCCTCCAAATCATATTTTGTTGTTACAAAATCACATTATTCAAATGTCTTCATAAATATTTATGATGAGTTTCGAGGGAGGCTAGTCGAGGTTTTCTGCTTCCACCTTTCTGCTTGTTGTAATTATACAACTGAATGACGACTGAATGTGAGAGATACAGAGAGAGAAAGTTTGAATGTTATACTGTACACACACACATCAATCAACCAAATAATCTGATAAAATCTACCCTACATTTTAAATATCACAGGTGCTGAAACATTCAAGTAGATTCTTGAAACATTCAGCTAATCTTTTAAAAATGTTCCAATAAGACAACAATAATGTTGATTTCAGAAAAAAAACTTTGAGGGAACATTAAGGGAAAAAGTTCAAGTAACCATCCTGACACATTCAACCAACATTCCCAGAACATTTGTGGAATTAACAATTACATATTACCATATTACTATTATGCCTGTTTATTCCAAGTAGTAAAAACTTGACATCATAACATCATGGGAGTGTAACAAAGGACGGTTCAATCAATGTTTCCACAACATTTTGGGAACCAACTTTTGCCAGCTGAGAAGCTCTTTCGTTTTTGTTTTGTTTTTCATTTAAATTTCATTTAAACAATTTATATCTAATTCATGTCCTGCAGATATTTATTTGTCTCTCAGTCCAGTTCATCACTATTTGTTCTTCTGCTGCTCTCTCCTCCTGTCTCATATCTGTGTTGTTGGACAGAATCAGTCATGTCTCAGCTGTCCATCAGGTGTCCTGCTGCTCTGCACACCTGTTCTCAATCATCATTATAATTCTATTTTACAGTGACCTTTCCAGCAGTAGTTTCCGTCATTGATTCAGGATCACCAAAGGAACATGCATGCACAGCTGCACTAGTTGAACAGCCAATAGGAGCCCCCGGTCTGAAAAGACCTGTCATTGGTTTAAGTCTACCGTCATTGGCCAGATTCTCGAAATGCTGGAAACAGAGCCAAGAGGAGATGCAGAAATCTAGTTCTGTCTCAGAACACCTGATTTACAATAAGCTGAAAGGTTTTTATGAAATTATTTCCACATAACAGTTCCCTTTAACAGAATATTCCCCAACAGTTTTTATTTAATAGTATAACCCTCATGTGTTGTGTGCATAGAACAGTTAGTGTGAACAGACTGAGCAGAATTACACATCAAATCATTATTTTATTATCCCTAACAGCAATCTGAGAGGACTGAATAATGATAATAATCATGTTCTTCTGCATTAAATCCTCATTAATCTCCTCACACACATTAGCAGGAGAAGCTGTCACCATGTTAATAAGAGGAGTGGGTGTGTGTCTGGGATCTTACTGGATCACTGCTTACTTCCTATTCACAGTTTCCATCATACAAACACACACAGTGTGTGCTGCTTTCTGACTGTTTCCCTTTTTAACTGAAATGCAGCATGAAATCAGTGGAGATGGAGCCACTGAATCAGTCCATTTGCCAGAATGAACATCCTGTAAGACTTGAAGAAGGAGACACTGTACTTAATGAGAGGACTACACTCATGTAGACTGACTAACACTGATGTACTCATGCAGACATCAGTGTATTTTGGTCTGTGTTGCTGTGTGTTTCTCAGTGGGACAAAAGAATCTCAGCAGAGGCAGAAACCTGCAGGAGGTTTGGCTGTTTTGTTCAATTCAATGTCATTAAATATTAATAAGCCTTTGACAATAAACTATGTCATGACATGAACCCTGACAGTGAGGATTTAGTTTCCTTCAGGATCTGAATGGAGAGGACATGCATGGCCTTTACAGACAGTTATTACACAAATGTAGAACGTGTCTAACTGATAAGGAAATTGTAAATGTTTTTTTTGTTATTTCTACCCAGTTATTGAAAATAATATGCCAATACTTCCTATTTCAGTTATACAAGAAACTTATAGTAAACATTTTAGAGAACAGATCTGACCATGTGGTTTTTATTGACACAACTTCAGACATCTGTTGAAATCTAAGAGGTGTTGCCACTCAGTGAATCATTATTTCTCTAATAACCTCTGAAGATTTGTGTTCTGCTTCTAGGCAGGATGCCAGAGTTTATCAGAGGAACGGAGATCTTTCTCTCTCAGTCAGAGAGCTGTGACACAACTCTATGCCAGTCTGTCTCTCATGGCACAGAGTCAGATCACAGTGCCAGCAGGTTGTCATTTTAAACCTTGATCATTGAACCCTCTCCACTCTTGTATCACACCTCTGGGACAGATTATTGCTCCTGGCTTCCTCACTGTTCTCAGCTTGGCCTTTACTGAGCCAGAAAGCATTAATTTCACCTCTGACTGTGCACAGCCTCAAGTTACACTTACTTAACCCAGCAAGGATTATTACAGAGGTCTATTTCCTTTTGACTGTACAACCCAACACTGTTGCACTTGCACTGTTGCATGTACTGTCACATGTGGTTAAAATACTGCTAAGCCAGACTTTATTTACCCCAAAACATTATGTACTCTAATAAGTACTTTCTACTTACTACTACGTACTTACAACTCTCTAAGAGTACTTTCCTGAATATATTCGCAGATTTGAAGAGCATTTTCTGGACAGTCACAGTGATTAATACAAACTGGGATATTTTAGACCAGAGTTAATTTATAGTTTTATGCTCATAGAACTCATATAAAACGTTTACATTTGAGATTATGGACAGGAAGTTGTTACAAACCACACTAAAATGTCACAGTCAGCCAATTACTTTGTTTGTTTGTTTTTAAATGTAGTTATGTTTTGTGTCCCTGCTTCTTGGGGGTCTCTTTTGATATGTCTGTCTTACTCTTTTGTCTTTTTTATAATTGTTGCTGATGTCTTGTTTTATTGTATTTGGAAAAAGAACAAAAAAGTGTTCCTTTGCCTTTCTGTCTGTTTGAGCTGTGTAGGAAAGTTTGGGAAAGAAATAGAAAAACATGGCTGGGAAAGCCAATAAGAAAAAAAAGCTGTCAGCTGTTAACTAAAGTTATAAAGACATTTCAGCAGCATATTTACATTTTCTGTGCTCATGAAGGAGCAAAAGAGGACAGTACAACACTTCCTTCATTCCTCACTTTGCATTCATCATTAAACAGTTTGATGAATGATTGATTTGCCTTACCATGACACGAATAATCAACACAGAATTTAAGAATCCTAAAAACATGTTCACTAGAAAAGATTTTCTGTGGTTCAGTGCTGACAGAGTTATCTTTCTCATGTGTCAGAATTACACTGAAAAAAACTGTTCCATCTCCAAACCGTATCATATGACTGCAGCATGACTTAACAAGAAACATGTAAAGTTAAAAGGAATTATTTTTTTTGGCGATATCATCTCTGTTGAAAGTGGAAAATGGACTGAGGCAGAATGAGAAACGGTTTAGTCCCACATGGCTGAGATCAGCAGGACCTGGCATAAGAGATGAGACACGATCTCACCTGGTGGGAGATTCTGCAGCACTGATATTAATAATGGAGGACTTTAGAGGCTGTGGGATGTGTGGGAGGCCAGAGAAAAGCATGCACTGCATCCATATTCTATGAGGACATTTAGGTCCTGACTTACAGTGGATTAAAATAACAAGTAAATGCAGATCAGTTCTTAAAATCCTCAGTAAAAAGTCACAACACTAATCTTCTCCACATTATTTATATATTTATTACTAGCTGAACTATAATTGGTGAA
This sequence comes from Lutjanus erythropterus, assembly GCF_056507025.1. Classification (NCBI taxonomy): domain Eukaryota; kingdom Metazoa; phylum Chordata; class Actinopteri; order Lutjaniformes; family Lutjanidae; genus Lutjanus; species Lutjanus erythropterus. The sequence goes on from NC_139320.1 coordinate 16,731,813, forward strand.
TTTTCTGACATGGTAATTAAACCTTTTTCAATAAAAGTGCAACCAGTTATCATTTGAGTAAGTAAACATTTATTATTTACATAATTTTACGGGAAGAATTTGAGAGAGAAGTCAGGTTTGAACAAAGAGACACAGTAACATGAGCTTCAAACAACAGAGGAATTAAGTAACGTAAAACCAAATCAAAGTCAGTCCAGGAGCAGCTGAGCCTCAGCGCTTCAATCACTAAAGCTCCTTCTTGTAAGAACAATGAATTCATGAGGACAATAATAAGCACTAATTAGATTTTCTCACTGAATCCACTGAAAGAACATTAGCTTACATTTGCCTCCTGACTTACAAATGTAAATGAAGTCATGATCCTGCTTTAGTAAATTACTGAAACTCTTTTCTCTTTGTGAGGGAGTCATAATATACAGCTGCTCTGCCACTCGAGAGGTCTTCATTATGTGTAGAAGCTCCAGGAGGTCTGTGGTTTATAAAGAGAGGGCAGAGGTGTGAGTCCCTGAATATATTAACTTACTATTAATGGTATGACTCAGCATACAACTGAGTCTGAGAGACAGAGAAAATCGTCAGACAATTGAAGATGTGTAACTTCTTTAAAAATCTGTGACAGCATCACAATGTAAGTCTTTGGGCTGAGCAGGAGCTTGCGGGTGGTGGCAAGGGAGGAAACACTACTGCAAATATTCAGTGGGCAATATAGCCAGGACGTTATTAGAGCAAGGAACAAAAAGGAGTAGGAATAATGAAGAGTCAATTACCAGAGAATCAGTACATGTGATACCTGACAAGTACTTCATACATTAATGTGCTGCGCCGCTCCACACATAGTGGAGCACAAAATGTGTTTGCACACTTGACATACAAAATAAGGCTATGTCATTGTGAAAGTGTGTTTTCAGCTTTCCATCACCTGTCACTGCTGCTGCTGCCACTCTGCAGTACACACATACACACACACACACATACACACACAAAACACACACACACACCGCTGACTTGCAAAAGGTGCATGGAGTGAAGTGTGGAAGTATTTCAGCTTTCTGTCACCTGTCAGTATTACTGTCACACACACACACAAATTGGTTGGATTGCAAATAGTAGATCTGTGACTGTAACAGGAGTTTTGTGAGGACCATCACAACTCCCTCTGCATGTTGTTTCACTCCAACCAGCTCTACAGAGTCCATCTATTTATGAAGTCATAAGAAATCAAGAATCAGATCACCACCGTAACAGGAAATGACACTGAACATTGGACAGACAGATGATTGTACCAGGGCAGAACCTCCTCTCCTGTCCTTCCTGACAACAGCTGGATGGTTTTCAAATGGAGCTGTAAGGATTTAGATCGCATCAGGATGTCACAGTAACAGCCAGCCAGTGAAGTGGCTCGAAATCAGTCAATTTACCAACAAGTGAGAAAGCCGACAACAACAGAATGAACAGTCAGACTAAAGAGATTCAGCTGTGCCTCACTTCTGCAGCCTCTGCTGATAAAACATAGAACAGACTTTATGTTGTGGAGCCTCTGTGTAATGACATCAACCTCTCATTACTGTCTAATTAGAGAACAATCAATGGACCCTTAATCTCATTGTGAATCCTCTTTCTTATTGGACTGCTCTAAGAAGTAGATGTGATGGTGGATGGTGAGAAAGAACAGCAAACGTTCAGGGAAGGTAGAAATGAGACAGAAGTTAGAGAGACATTGATATTACTTTGACTGACTGGCAGATACAGATATAAGTTATATAGCTATAACATCAGATTAGCTTCACAATCCAGGTGAAACTTCACTAACTGAACTTGGACAGTGTTTGCAGCCATCCAATGAAATCTCAGAAAGTGACTTCCCCCGACTAAAGATTAAAAATTTGAAGTGCTTTCAAGTGCCTCTGAAAGGCACACAGGTAGATGTGAAGTGCAGAAGACTCACTGAAGTTCAGTTCCTTTAGAGGCACTAACTAGAACTGAATCAGAAATGAACCAATCGAAGAATTACTTCACTGTATCAGTGTCACAGTCATTACAAAGAGATTTCAGCCACTTTATGTTGGATCTGTCACTTTGGAAAATCAGCTGGAGATGAAAGAAAGAAAGACAGTTTAAATGCCTCCATTATTTCCACGACCTTGTCTCCACATTTGAGAACAATTTGGTGAGTTCAACTTTCAATTATTATGAATTACGAAATAAAAGTTCACAACATGCAGGTGTGACTGGACACCGTATTTAATACCAATGCAATATCTATATAAACCTACGGGTCATTTTAGACCCCAATTTCATACATGTTGACACAATACAACTTTATAGACACAAGGAGAGCAGGAGACATGCGTTCAGTTCACCATTAAAATGTTCATTTAAAAATAAGATTTTTGTTGCTGGAGATGTGAGAAAAGAGAAAACAACCATAAGTTTAAGGCAAACAATGTTTATTTTTACAACAATAAATATCTAAAAAGTACAACCTCCAATATAAAATATAACCTCAAATATCAAATATAACCTCCAATATGTTTCTCCCAAGATCTCCCTTACCTGCACACACCAACCAGTCCTACCACACATCCACCAGCATTGAGGCAAAGAGACACACCTAAAAAGGCAGGAAACTCCGTCTGACCCTACCTACAGAGGGCAGTGCTCTCACCCTACATGTCAGCTCTCACACAGGCATTAATTTCACAAATTAAATGCTATACTGCATGATGATGTTGTCTCTCTACTTACTTGACTTTGGAACATGTCATATAATCATAATGTAGAACTTAGATAATAATATTTGAACTTACTAGTTATACTCTGCTGATTTGAGGAGAACTTTCAAACTTATGTCTGTGTTAAGCTTCATTACGGCATCAACATGAAAATAAAATAACTATAATTTAAAATAATGTCTGTACATTGACTGTGGTAAAGATACACTTTTCATTCATTTGTTTATATATATATATATATATATATATATATATATATATATATATATATATATATATACATATATATATATATATATATATATATATATATATACACATATATAGATTGAGGACACAACAGGAGGGCAGCAGAGGGTAGAGAGAAGTTCAAACATTGTCTGACTGATTAAAATGACATTCAAGCTGTCAGATGTGGTGCTGTAGGGAGATTTTAAATTCTCTCCTCACACTGTTTCCATAATTAATAGGCCTAATGTAGCCATGAGACCTCTGAAATAGCATTTAAATGACTCAGCTACACGACATGTCAAATAGGACAATGACAGAGGTGAAGTTCAGAGTGTTTAAAATGTAAAATACACTAAAGAGAATAATGTTTCACCACAGGAAGTGACACATTTACAGTAATGTTTTTTATCAGCTTCTAACGCACATATCCAGACTAAGAAATAAAGGTGATGTATTTTAGGACATTTATGAGTAAAACTACATAGAAGACATCTACAGGAAATAATCAGGACAAATAATATACACAGGCTGTACCATTGGTTTGATGCAACACTCTCAGCATCACATACTGTACAACACTCACTGTCTGAATATAGCACCCACTCTTCTTTTACTGCACCCCTTCCTCTCTTCACTGCTCTCATTCTTTAGCACCCAGTCTTTCAGTGTAGACCAGTGAGAGTCCTCACAGAAAGTTTTATTACACTAACTCACCACAATAATGAGCTTTGCTCTCTGCAGGAGGTTCAAATGGCCAAATGCTTTTTCTACGCTGGTCTGACTTTACAGTCAAACTGAAATATAACATGGTGATAACATAAAACAAACACTGCTGTCACTGCATGTCTTTGAATTTGAGGACGGTGGAGAACTGTGCAGCACAGACTAATAAGAATTTTACATCAAGCAGCGATCAGTCAGTGAAATGTTGAATGATGGGTTGTTTGTCTTCAACCTCAAAACAAAACTAGGAAAAAACAACAAGAACAACTAGAGCTGAAGTTAGTCCTATCTGTTCTCATATACTGCCTCATTTTATTGATGATTTACTTTGGGACTCCTGCTGTTGTGCCTTCAAGCAAGGCTCCAAAGTTAATAGCTTGACTAAACACCCAGATGATGAGATTAAAAACATAATTCAAATTCAAACTGTGGTGATCAGCCTCAGGTGAGGGCATCTGCTGGGAATACAGTAACTGAGGAAACACAACTATTCTTCCCCTCAGTGCTCATTTATTTCTTAAATTTCTGTGTGAGAAAGTCACAGCCTGACACAGACAAACAGAGAAGACAAATCCCAGTTCTCTTATTTTTTTTTTTATCTCTATCTGTCCTCCATCTTCGCTTCAAGTGGAAACCGATCAACTCTGCCATCAATAAGAACACCTCGGTTCTCTTAATTCTGCGTGGATGAGCAAGAAGTGCGGAAACACAAACACATCCTGTCACATAACTGGCAGAAATGCTGTTGAAAGCTGTTGTCCAGTTCCTCTCTCCTAAGAAATATAAGAAATCATGGCTGTTAGGTGGCTGCTGAACAGATTTGGGTGGTGACAGTTAACACAGCGTGAACCTATTCAGCAAATAAAGGCTTTATTTGTCACTTATCAACTATTGTTTAAACATACCAAAAGACTTGTGGTACAACAAGAGTAAAAAATGAATGTAAATCATCAGATTTACACCCAGAAAATGTCTCTTTGCTTCTCCTTGATCCACACTCACTCTGTTTTCCTTCAACATGTCATTTAGCACATTTTGAATAATTCAGTGGGCAGCCCTTTGAAGCAGTTGATTAACAAGCGCCACCTGATCACAACCCCCCACAGAAGCAAGTAACCTCCTCTTTAATGCAGTAAATGAGAGTGTGTTCTTTGTGTGATGATGGTGAAACTTGTTGCTGTTTCATTGTCTGACCTTTCTCAGTGTTTGTTTAAACAGACCTTTTTCACAGCAGCATTTTTTTCCTCCATTTTTTTGGACATTAATGCCTTTAATTGATAGGACAGCTGATGGTATGACAGGAAAATGGAAGAGAGTGGGGAAATGACATGCAGCAAAGAGCTGCAGAGGACTCACAGCCTCAGTACATGAGGCGAACACTATTCCAACTGAGCTACCAGTTTACCATGGCAACCATTTTGACAAGAAACAGCAGGGTCAACACAGGTTTTACCAGTGATACTAATTAAGGTTCAAACAGAGTCAGAGTGTTTCTATTGTGCACGTTTGGCTCATGGTAAAGGCTCTGCTGCACTGAACGGAGGGGAACCTTAATTAATAGCTTTTGTAACACCTGTGTTGACCCTATAATGTCACATAATATGGCTGCTGTGAAAAAGGTCTATTGTGTTAAAGAGCAGTTTTTTTAAAAAAAGAAAAAAAAAACTGCTCATTTGTCAGAAAATGTGTTCCTTCACTACATGTTGATGACTTAATGAAAACAGAAAGTCACTGCTGAGATCAGTACAGGATCAAGGTCAGGTGCAGATACAATTTAGCTGAATCAACACAGTTCTGTCCTCATTAACTAACCAGGCGCCCTTTTCCTCCTTCCACACTGGTTTTCTCTGTTGTTTTGCTGTCAGTGTTGATGTCATGAGTTAAATATCAAAGTCAGACTCTCCTGATATACAGCTGAACTCACAGTGGAGGTAAGAACACACCACGACTGAAACAATGAACCATCAATTACTGTAGTTCAGTGATGGTTACATGTTTTAATCTTCTTTTTCTGTGCTTTGAAAACATGTTTCCTCTGCAAAAACTTGAAGTTAAAATCCTTGAATCTGAGGTCAGAGACACTGTAGGATCCTCACATCATTTATTTATCTGTGTGTGTGTGTGTGTGTGTGTGTGTGTGTGTGTGTGTGTGTGTGTGTGTGTGTGCAGCTACATTCATTTGTTTTCCCTGTGGCCATTTTAAATGCTTCTCAGGAGAATATCTAGAGACCATTGCAGACATCTCTAGTTAGTGTGGCTTTATCCATCTGTTCTGTATTTTCAGTCTCACTGTGACACTGAGAGAAATTGCTGCAGGAAACAGACTGAGCATGAAGTGTTCACCAAATGTGTCCTGCTCCTCTCTGGTGTCCTTGTAGTGTGAAGACACTTTCTCACCAGATTCTTTGAGAAATCTTTGTGTGCATTAATGTGAGAAGACATAACATGTCTCTTCTCTTATGACTCTGTATTTATGGCATACTGAGGCTGTGTAATGTAGTTCTGAAGTCATCACAACACATGTTGTTAGAAACCAAGGAGCTATTCCTGGTAATAATTGATTCTGACTCAAACTGCAATATTAAATTTATTTTGAAGAAGTGTGTGTATGCAGCTTGTGTATACGTGTGTGTTTGAGACCACAACTCAGTGGGTTTCTCACAATGATGACCGCTGCCAGAATCAGTGAAGGAAAACAGGCATCATTAAAGTGCTTGACAGCATCCATCTGGGAAGACGGGACACCCATACTGAATGAAGAAGCTAAAAACACACACACAAGCACACATTCTCCACTGAGCTAATAAATGATGCCTTCCTGCTCACTGGCAGCCATTTTCTCCTCCATCATCTTCATCCAGTATCACGTTTGTCTCTGTTAACCAATCAGACTCAAATATGACCAGCAGCATGCTGTCGTCCTGCACATTACAAGAAACTCAACCAGCTGAAGCTGTTTTACATGGAGGAATGATCCAGGTAACCAAGGACACTGAGCAGCTTCTTACTCTGCTCACACAGTATTACAAGAATCTGTGAAGCAGCACAAATCACCTCTGATCCTCACACCACAGCAGCCAGACAGGAAGAGAGCAGAGCAGCAACTTCACTGCTGAACAGTTCAAACCAGCAGTGGACCTCTGGGTTAATACTCCATACATTCAGCTCTGACAAGACACTGGAGCACATCTGGAGCAAAACATGATGTTACAGGCTGGGAGACACTTATAGGGACTGAGGGAGATAATGTATGGTTGACTGATGATAATGGTTAACTGGAGAGAACAGCTATTTCATAGTTTAATAAACACTGATCATACAAAATGGACAAAAAAATAAAGAGCAGAAACAACTTCCTATTAGAATGTAAACATATTTTTTGTTTGATTCACCGTGCCTTTCTTTTTCTCCAGGATATGGAGGAATCACCATTCAGCTTTGACATTAAATGTGTGATCTCTTGATGAAGTCTGAAACAAGATTTAAAGCTTTAAACTTCATTACTGAAACAGATCATGTGGAATATTTGCACGTCACACACAAGTGAAGACATACATTTCTATCACATTTGACCAACAAGTCTAAACATGATAAGTGACGTATCACTCCAACCATTGTATGAAACATGACACGGTACAAAATGATGATGAATGAACATTTGTATGCCAGAGTGATCTCCTCTCAGTAACACAGAGATAATACAGGATTTATCAGGTTCCTGCTGCAGGTCAGAGAGAGTCGAGTTGATTTACTTTGAGAAAGTCACATATATGTGTGCTCACATTTACACTTTTATGTGGTTGTGGTTCCCTGCAGACAATTTTAATGTTGAACCCATGATGTCTCTCATTCAGGTCCAAACTGAGCAGCAGGTAGTTTTTTAATGACTAATCATGTTTTCAGCAGGTGAAAGCTTTAACACATCAGAACATAACAGTTTCAAAAGACCCAATGTGAGAATCATTTCTACAGAAGATTAAAGTTTTCCCAACATCAAATGCAGACCGTTGACCGAAGTTTGGCAGCAAACCTACCAGTCCAGTGAAATCTCTAATTACAGACAATTCCTCAGAGTTTTACAGTTCTGCAATCACAATCTCATCACTGCAGGGAAAAACAAGTCCTCCTCATTACACTCCCTCATTAGAGAGAAAGTTCACATTGAATGTGCTCATGTCTTCTGAACACTAAGTTGAAAGCTCCTGACCTCTAGGTGTCTTGATTTATAATTAACATCCAGCTCACAGAGTTTCTGTCCTCCAGCAAAACTCTAGATATCAGTGTGAAGACTGTTTGACTGTAAAAGTTGCAAAACTACTTTAATTTATGAGGAGATACTATGAGATCAAGATGGGAGTTTTTTGAAGAAATATGTTGGTATATTTGATTATGTAGTACATTTTGTGTGTGTTGCAAAATTATAGTGGATGTCTATCCAATAGCTTAAGCTCAATACACTGCAAATGTTAAAGTGCGTTCTGGCATTGTGTCAAGATCAGAACCTTTAAAGAGGACAAAATAATTAAATCATGATATTAATTATATAAAATAACAGACAAAATACTAAAGATAAAGCCTGGCAGGAAGTGGTACACAGAAAATAACAAGCTCAGTCTACTGACTGGCTCTGTTTGGGTTCAGCACACAATGCTCAGAGAGTTCTTAAAAGAGCCATACAAACTTTAAAGAGCTTGATGTGGCTGAAGTCAATACTGTGTCAGCAGTGTTTCATTTAGAGAGAGCATGGAGAGGCTGTAATGATTTCTCCTGCTTGTTCTAAACAACATGAGAATAAACTGGATGAATTAAAATTTGGAAACAATCTGAGCCCACAGGACAAACCGCGTCTTCACAGAGCTGAAGTGTTGGCTCACCAGTTCACTAGAGACTTGGTTTAATTGTGTCTGGGTCTGTTGATTCACTACAAAGGTCTGTTTTGATGAGTCACTTCTCTTGAAGGCAACAACCGTCTTCAAGCACACAAACATAAAGAGAGACAGAAAGGAAGAAATGTGACTAAAATGTGTTTGTTTCTGCTTCAAATCCTGTTTAAAGTCTGTTCTGTCAGTTAAGTTCACTCCACAAGGAGGGTTATCACCTCAGTGTCACTGTAATACAATTATCCTTCCATCATATTACAGTTGTAATTATAGAAAATACAACAACATGTTTTACACAACACACAGCAATGAAAGATGAGGTGAAAAAAAGAGGCAGAAGCTTTGGCTTAGTGAAGAGCAGAGGTTGTCGACTGGTCGACCTACAGACGTGTGTGTGTGTGTGTGTGTGTGTGTGTGTGTGTGTGTGTGTGTGTGTGTGTGTGTGTGTTTTGACATTTCCTGGTGCTCCAGTGTGTCTGCTGGGAAAAGACACTGACTGAATCACAACAAACAGAGACGAACGCAGAGATTCTCCAGTGTCTCTGGACGTCTCACCGGACTCTGTGTGTGTGTGTGTGTGTGTGTGTGTGTGTGTGTGCATGTAATACCAGTATAACCCTTTGATATGTGTACACACCACATACACCACAAACACAATGCCAAGCATGTTACTCTCCATCTTCATCCACAAACAGTGTTTCTTTACATGCAATCATCTTCATGTCACTAACTTTACCATGCTGTGATACGCAGCGTACAAGTACAGCTGCATATAAACTCTCACACTCCTTCTGTATAAGAACTGTTGTTTTACCTTCATGTCAGGATCCACAGAAGAAGATTCCCGATAAAGAGTTCAGGAGATAAAAAAAACAAAAGAGAGAGAAAGAGGAGAAATACAATTAATATGAAATACACATACAGAATTAGCTTCAAGTCATTGCAGTGAAAAAAGAAAGTTCTACATCTCGACCTGCATTTTGTTGAAAATAGTTTAACAGGCACTTTATGCATAAATGTTACATCCTGCCTGGTTATATTTTACAACATCTTATTCCAGAATAATTTGATATTGTGTGCAACGTGTTATAAGAACAATTATATATTACGAAGCCATAAGAGTGAGATGAGAGGATGGACAGTGTATGATTGACTCTTAGATTAATTCCAATGCCATCACATGCTGGACTGTAACCTTCTAAGGAGTAACTTAGGTGTAACACTTGTCAGCAGCACTTTACAGTACAATTAGTTATAATTACATATAATTATAATCCAATCATTAGCACTAAAAGTCATTTACTGTGTTCAGGTGTCAGCTGTCTTGACATTTTCTCACCACTTTGATGTATTTTTCCCACATAATTTCAGTGATTAATCTTTGGACTGTTAATGAATCTTTTAAAAAATGTCTTTACAGTCAAAATCACTCTGTCTGTCACTCTGTCTGTCTCTGACTGACAAATACCCTGATCGCTCACTGCAGCCCTGTCATCTCTTCAGTCTTCCTGTATTCATGCAGCACTGTGAAACTGTCTCAGCAGGATCTCCTTATGCAGCAAACTGCACTCAGTTCACACTCAGACCTGCAGATCTGAACCTGCTGGAAACAACCAGAGCTAGAAACGAGAAAATATTTGACAGCAAGAGAAATAATCAGAGCTGAGACTCTACAGCTATTCACCAGCTCAGTATGACTTCTGTAGAGCAAAACAACGTGTCTCACTGCACAATTCAGTACCTCAACTGTGAGATCTTTCCACTCTACAATTATTTCTACAAAGCTGAGATGGAGGCTGGATGTCTTTGACCACTCTCTCAACACTTAAAGGCAGTGAAACCAAAAGTAGATGTAAAATTCTATCATGTTCAGTCAGTGCACAAAGGTAATGACATTAATTCATATTATTTTCACAATTAGTTTTCACTCTATTATGTTTGTCAGTTAAGACTGATTTTGAAGAGATCAGAAATTCACTACAGAGTCTGGGGGTTTGTGAAATAAATGCATCATCACAATAGACTCTAGTGGTGAAGTTTCTTTTCTTTTTTTTTGATTATTTGGTATAAATGAATGAAAACAAGATTTAAATGTCTGGATGTAGCTCTGCAATCCAGAAAAACACACAGATCAATGAGGTGAGGGAGAGCAGGCAGGCCTCCAGCCGGGGGCTTTAATATGCAGACAAGCCAGGAGGAGGAAGATGAGAAACCAAGATCAAACACCAAGCAGTGGTCCTCTCCTCACACTGACTGAGAGTGAAACTGCTGCAGGAATAGAGACTTATTCAGTGTGGAGATATCATCAACACACATACAGACACCTCAGTCTTTGTGTATCTCTCTCTTCATCTTTGGTTTGAAAAACATCAGCTGAGATTCAGATCAAAACCAACAAGACACTGGAGATGTTAAAGGTATCAAAACATGATGCTGGAGGAGAAAATAAAATATATTTTGATGTGGTTTGGTGTGGTTTCATGTGTTGTTCTTCACATGTAGTTACTGATTAAACAAAATTCAGCTGCATTAGGACAAAGAATGTAATTAGAAAAAATAGTGATACTGATATAAAGCATCACTGGGTTTAATGTGATACACAGGATCACACATGAACCAACAGAATTAGATTCAGCTCCATGACAGATTACAGATAAGATAATTACAGACTCCTGATAATTAATGTAGAAAGTGTCCTGATTACCGTGATGAACATTAGTGTGGAGAAGAGAAACAGATAAACTTGGTTTTCTGCAGGTTGAACAGCGGGTTTCAACTTTAACAGTAAATTTAAAGCAGTTTTACATTTTAATGTTGAGATGAACAGTGAATCACACAGTTTGACCTCCACCATATAAAGATTGACAAGTTATTTTCACTGTTATCATGAAATAAAGACCTTGATGAGGTGAAAGTCCTGATAAAAGAGCCTTGATGGAAAAAAAACAGGCTGCGATCATCAATCAAAGATCCTAGACTTTATGAATCGTGACCAGTAATTTTCACACAGTGGTAAAATGTCTTTGGTGGATACAGTGTATTGAATCTAATCACAGACTGTAAAGTTGCTTTGCTCAAAGTGCTCAGAGACTTAAAAGACTTTTATTTTCAAGATGGTTTGTTTGTTTGTCTGACAGATAATATGGAGAAACTTAATAAATTAAAGTGATAAAACCAGGAGTTCATTGGCATAAACTGACAACTGTGATATAATGATAACACTAATTATTTAAATTTGAACTGTTATATTATTATAATACACAAATGGAAGAGATTCATGTGATTGCTTGACTCTTATAGATTCAACAGTAAACATTTAAACAGTCAAAGAGTTATTGATCACGAGAGGAACAGATGTGAAACAACATCTGCACAGTGGATCAGAAGACAGTTTACCTGAACTCTTCTTGTCATGATCCATTGATTTCTTTCACCTTCATTGTGTCCATAAAGACAACAGCTACTTAACAGTTAAGTTAAATGGCTCTTTATTTTTTTTTTTATTATTTCCACTGTCAAATCACATCATTGAAGTCTACACTAAATCTTTCTAACAACCACCTGCTTCTCTAAAAGCAATATCCACTTGGCTCATAAACAGCCAAAAACACACATGAAAACAAGACGATGCTGAGTGTAACTGCTGTTATTGATTCTCTTTCACTGTGTAAAAGAAAATAAACAAAGAAAAGAAATAACTGAATCCACCAGCTGTCCTTTAAAGACTCTTTGGAGAGACCTTCAGGAATGAAAAAAGTCTTACAGCTGAGCCAGTTGTCCACAGATGATCAGGAATTTGTGCTATAAAGCCTCGCTGCCATTCACTGTCTGAAAATGTTCTTTTCACATGAATTATGTTTTCAACTGTCAGCTTCATTGAACAGACAATCAGCACATGAAAGAGTCGTCTTGATGAGAATAAAGACGGACGAGACAGAGTTATATTCAAATACTCACAAAAGGAGACTTTACTGTTGAATGCTCATTATCTGGTGCCTCACAAATTGTTTTCCCTGCAAATCTTATGATTTCAGATATGACAACACACTATCTGCACAAACAGGCCTCTCATAAACCACAGTGATTACATCTATCAACGCTCAAATATTCAATCTATTCTAGTTCATGGAGAAATCAATTTTCAATCACTTTAAAAACAAACCAAAGCTGTGGAGCTTAAATCTCACAATGTCTGAATAAATTTGATTCATCATGGGTTTCAATTTGTAAAACAAAAAGCTGCTCAGAGCCATTTAGAGTGTGTTATCATGTCTCTCTCAGAGAAAGGATTAAAAATCTTTTCATTTACTGACCAGAATATATTTCTGTTGACACGGTGACTGTATCTAATTCATCTGAAGGAAACATATAGGTGCCTCGTTCTAAAGGACTCAGTCTAAACCACAGTAACACACCCTGCTGCAGCACACAGCCTAATCCACTACAAAGCTTTCTGCAGCAGACAAACAGAAACTTTTCCAGCTGATCGGTGACAGCGAGGAGGGAGCTGTTAAACCTGCTCAACTGTGATGAAGAACTGAAGTGACCCTCCTCTTTGTCCACTACAATAAATACATCCTGACAATTTTTGTTATTAGAAATTCATGCAAACTGTGAAATTATTCAAAGGTCTGCAGACAAAACAGCAAACTCCTCAATGAGCTGCAGTCAAACCACAGGCTTCTTTAACTTCACTAACTGATCGTCTTTCTTCATTTCTTCCTCCAGCAGACTTTAAACCACATGCAATCATCTCTTTGTGTTGGAACCCAGTCTGAGCAGAGTGGACAAAACACATACTTTGTATTTGGTGAACTGATTTCATTTTTCATCCTGTTCAGCAGAAACATTGTGACTCCACAATATTCACATGCTGAGCACCAAACTACACAAACAACATTGTGTTGACGGTAAATGATGTCATTGACATTCAGATGAGTCTCATTTCATTTCCAGTGTGTATGTTATTGTTCATATTCATTTTAAAGATTCATTCATTTCAAAGTCATAATTAATCAATCAACATTTCATTAAAACAAACTTTCAATTGCTTAACCTCAGTGATGACAATAAATGAATCATTGTGTGCTCTTTAGTTGACTTGAATAGTTTGGTATGAAAGATAGTTATTGTGATAACATTCTCTGGACATGTTCATAGTTTTTCAAATCGCTGTTAAAATCTTAAATCTCTTAGACAGAAATAACCCTGCAGCGAGTGAGGATGACAACCCACTGAAAAGGCACAGTTTTACTCTCCTATAGTCTAATGGGATTATCAATTCAGATGCTTAAAATGAGAATCATATTATCTGAGTCTGAAGTAGCTGCTAGAAGAGACATTTCAACAAAGAGCACATCAGACTGTTCAGTTCAGAAAGAAGATGAAGGATTGATTTAGTTTTTAGACAGAGTTATGAGTTATGAAGTTTTTGCCTCATCTACACATGTAAACTGTCATAACAGTGAAATACCCCAGGTGGGGGTTTGAGTGGGGGCATCATCAAGTGCCTTGGGCACATGAGTGGGCAGGAAGCAGGATGACAGCTCTCTATTTTTAGGTACAAAAGCTTTTATGAAGGAATGATGGCGCCTGCCTTTTTGCCATCATGGCATTGGCTTCTGTCCCAGCTGTCATTTTTGGGAGAAACTCATCACTTTGCCTCCACAAAGGGGCCTAATTGAAGAAATGTAGCAGGTTATAGTGGATTTCTGCTGCTTTGTTTGAGGGCTGCTGCTCTTCACCCAGCAGTCAGTGAAGGGCTGCAGCACCTCATCAAACATTTTGGCTTTTGGCTTCTAAGAAGCACAGGGACTTCTGTATGAAATGAGCTGTGAAATGAGCTGCAGGACACAGATGAGGCCACATTCTTCCTGAATTAATGAATAAAGCATTTATTAATGTTTTATATGCTTTTAAAGTAGATTTTATTTGCTTTTTGTTTTGTTTTGTTTTTCTGATTCCAGGCAGAGGTAACACAAGTTACAATGGTGGTTATTCTGATGTATTCACCGTTTTTTTGTTGTTTTTGTTTTGTTTTTTTTGTTTTTTAGGATTCATAAAATAAATCTAAGAACTATTATTTTTCAAAATTAAAATGTGACCTGCTTTCCAGCAATGTCCATGTTGTTTGTTTTACCTTGTTATGAACGCTTATGTGCACTTATTTATCTGTCTTCTCTATAATACTGTCCTTGGAATCCATAAAACAGGCCTCATGTGTGAGATTTACCATGGAGACATTATGACTTATTCATTGGATATTATTCAAATACTGACTGACTCCAGCATTGGTATCATCTGCAGCTGTAACATTTCTATCTATTGTGTTATTTGCTTTGATATGGGGTATCAGTACTGTCAAATTGAGATGAGATGATACTGATACACACTGACCATTAACATGATGTTTGCATTGGCTTTCAGAGGAAATGTGATGCTGGTTGGTCAGACACCCTTTTCTGAGGACTGATTAAAGAGTGATGCTGTTCTGAACAGCCGGACGTCTCCCTTAAATAAAATACAGTGTCAAACACCAAAGTCTTGTTTTCTTTATAAATTTGACACTTGATTGTCCTGCCCTTGGAGAACCTACAGTTGTTGCAAAAAAAAGTCACAAAGCCCTTTTTCAAGTCAGTGTTTGGTCTGGATGTTTAGGGTTACTGTAGAAACATGGTGGAACAACATGGTAGCCTCCATGGAAGAGGACGCAACAATTCTTATTTAGCATTTTTGCCAATAAGTTCCCAAAAATCTTACACACTAGACCTTTGAAGGGCCTGAAATCACAAAACTGTGTCAGTGGAAACAAAAGATATTTTGAACAATAATATTGCACTGGATTGGAAAAAAATAGTGACTCCTGGGGCTGAGGATGGAGAGACAGCATGTACCAGAAACAGCAGCACAGAGAGAACCTGGAGTCTCTTCTCCTCGGGTTGAAAGGGAGAGGCTGCTCTCTCATGCTAACACTGCCAAGGCCTTGGAAGAGAGTGTGAGTGTGTGTTCTGTGTGTTCAGACAGATGGAGATAAACGATGAAGCCTGGACAGAACAAGTCAAGAGGGGCTCAGCTTGTTCTGTCTCCCCATGTGTAGTGAAGACGTAGTGGTGCCGGGAACTCAAAAAACAGATGGGTAGAGAGAAAGTTAATCTCTGATGTAGCAGGTGGACACAAGTGGACACAAAAAGAGAGACAAAGAGACGAAAAGAAAAAGACACAGAGATGGAAACTGACTGATGCAAAAAACAAAATAAATTAATACAGAAGTAAAGGAGGTCATGAAAGGCTATAAAGTGGAAAGAAACAAGCGATACGTGAAGTAAAGCATGTCAAGAGGAGGGATTCTTACAGATGGAAACACATCTCACAGCACATCTGTATTACTGAACTGAGACAAAGAGGCAAATAAGCGTTTGACCCTCAGAGATTCTCCCTCCAGTGAAGCAGATCACAGTTACAAACACACCTCAGTGACCAAGACTGAGCCCCGACACTGTAAAATACAAACTAAAACACTGCTCACCATTTACAGCAGACATGAAACTCATTATAAGAACAATATGTCCAGTAAATGATTATCATTTCTAACGATTAATTGATCTCACGTGTCACCTGCTTCAACACAATCATATTCACAGCTCCAGAGTAAACTGAAATATTCCTTTGTAAAACTCCAGTATTATTCCACTATCAAAGACTTATACTTTGTCTAACATACTTTTCAATGAGATGTGATTACAGCAGCTTTGATTTCCTCCAAATCCTGCTGATTTAATTCAGATTCTCAACTCCCAATCAAACCATTGGCATGACGCTTTCAGACATTTAATTTTCTTTCCTCACAGGAGACAAAGAGAACAGACGCAGACGAAAAATCCCAGGAACAAGCTGTGTGTCAATGTGTGTGAAACCAGAATACTGTTCTGGTCTGAATAGAAGACAGAAATTCCACTTAATGACTCTTTACAGACCCGACAAAATGTCACAGATGTAGAAAAATGGTCTTACTAATTTTATGCACTAGTGACACCCTGATTTGCAACTGTGTTACATGAAATACAAAAATTCTCTGTCCTGTACTGTCATGAACATAAAACCACAACACAACACATCATGATGCAAATTGAAACAAACCTCATCAGTTCTGAACTGTGACATTTATTGTAGATTCACGAGAGCTCGGCTGTGACAACCTGAGAGGATGTGTTGATGCATTTTGTAGAGGCTGATGATCTTTCTGACACAGTCATTTTTTTGATAACACAAAATAACTTATAACTGAGGGGCTTCTTGACACACATAAGTTATTCACTGGAAATTTATCATTTGCATTTAGGACATTAGTCGATGTTTGAAACATTTTTATACTGAAAAAATCAAAATGTGCGGGTGTGTGTTTGCGTGTAGCTTGTGGTAATGAAATGACTGTGGCAGCTGGTGCTGCTTTGACTGACAGCTGATGTTCATTATAAAGTCCACTGTTCCGACTCTACAGCCTTCAAAGACCAAAATAAATGTGCTTAAAAAATAGAACAAGATTTATTAACGGATCATTATTGATCAATTAATTAATCAGCAATGAAAAAACATTTTTGTGACCCCCGAAATTTAAAGTGCTGCACTGCAATTTATGTAGACTCACATTAAGTGGAAGCTACAGGCAATTAAATAATATATATGTAAATGACTGCAACTACTTCTAATTCTGATCTTAGCTGATAACTCAGAGTTGAAGCTCAGATGAACAGAAAGTGTCTGAACGCTGCAGAAGAACTGAGGTGTAAAAGTGAAGATAAGAATGTGACAGAACCGTGATGATTAATGTGGTTTATCTAACCTGCTCACAGTGATCACGGCTGCTCTGACATTTCTGCTCTGTGCTCAGAACTGAAACCCTCCAAGCAATCAGAGATTAATGAGCACATTAGCAGCTCTCACTTTGACTCTGGACACAATAACACACTCAGACATCTGGTGTGAGAAGAAGACGGCAAAACCTTCAGAACCAGCAGGTAAAAAAGTGAATTAAAACAACAAAAGAAGAAGAAGCAAAGACACTGTGGACATCATTGAAACTAAACTTCAGAAAACATTTTCAAATTAAAGTTGCATATCAATCAACTCCAGAAGCTTCAGATTGATTTTGGAGCTCAACCCCTGGTTGGACGCCTTCACATGACTACAGTGGTGTCCCACCTCCTCCTGTACTGTTCTTCTACTGTAGCTTGAGCCTCTGAACTGACTGACAGATAACAACCAAGACAGTCTAATTTGACACCAAGAAACAGCAGAACTCAGGAATAACACTCAGCAGAATTAACAGCAACTCAATTAAAAAGAGTAAAGACAAGAAACATTTGCATGAAATATAATAATATAAATATATAATATATAATGACTGTAGAAAGCAGTAGACAGAAAGAGAGAGACTGGGAAGAAGTCTGGCATTTCACCCAGGAAAAGAAAGTGAGTGTGTGTGTGTGTGTGTGTGCGGGTGTGTGTGTGTGTGTGTGTGTGTGTGTGTGTGTGTGTGTGTGTGTGTGTGCCTTTATTTGCAGGTTTCTTCTCAATCTGTCACAGTCTGTCAGCAGGCCAATTACAAACTCATTATTGTCAGATTAAAGTGTCAGTGTTCAGTGATCTTATTAAAGTTGATGAGTGAAGAAATTAAAGCTGCTTCACATATGGAATTAGAAAATGGATCATTGATTTTGTGTTAGAAATAAAAAAGAGAGAAATGACTGAAAACTAAAATAAAAGGCACATTATGGTGTAACTTCAGTAATTCTCATTATAACAAATGCCAAGTCATGTTTCTCACTTAGATTACAGTTTAATACAGCAGAAGAAAGTTGATATGTTAAACAGTGTAGCCAAGTCAGACCAGAAGGAAGCTGAATACATTCAGTAGTGCTGCCAAGCACAGCCAAGTACTTCTAAATCCAAACGTGTTATGTCTCTAATGATACTTTGAAATATAATTATTCATTTTAAATCAGAGAAAACCTCCTCAAAGAACTACAGTTTCCATCCTTGATAAATTACGGCTTTCTCTTAAGAAAAAAAAAAGATATTTGTTGAAACTTTTCAACCAATAAAGCTTCTGATAAATCCTACAGGCTAACAAAAGGCCAGTTTGTGTGTCTTCTGGGATTTATGTTTGCTGAGCTGTCTGTTAACAGACAGTGTATTTCTACCATCAGCAGCATTCAACAAGAGGCAGAACTGACTGTAGAAAGACTCAGAGGGACAGCTGCAGATGAATCCTTGTCATTCAGCTGATAATAAAAAGTTGTTCTGTTCATTTTGTGAATCTTTACTGTGAAACAACGTGACTGTTATTCACAGTGATGGATATCAGTTACATGAGACTTAGTGAAAAGTCCAGGCATGACTGATTACTGCTGAGTACGACTGCAGGAGGCTCAGTCCAGCTGCACTGACAGAGCTCCTCTGGTCTCAGTCAAATTCAAACTGGAGGGAAGAACACAAACAAAGCTGAGGTCAGTGTTGTAGAAAGAAAGAAAAAGGTTCAGAATGTGCTAAAATTTCTTACATTTCTGCTCCGTTCAATTCCAAACCTCATCCAGAGATTTTAATGAGACAACAATGATAACAAGGATCAATGGATGGTGCTGGAGTTTGGTGATGGTTGTAAAAAATCCTTAATTTTACTGATAATTGATAAAGCGCTCTGTTTTTGAAACCTCAAGCAAGGCACTCGACCTAAGAGCTTTGGTAAACATCCAGCTGAGGAGATTCATTGCAGAACACAATTTAAATGCAAAGAGATGGTTATATTAAACAGTGAACATTTTACTGTCCAACACAGCATCGTGTTTGTTTGGTGTGAACAGAGAGCCAGCAGCTGTAATCTCTATTCATAGATGAGAGCAAAAGAGGAGGAAAGAGGAAAATCAATAATCAGTTAAAGGAGAACAGTGGGATTTTGTTGAGACTGTTGGTCTCAATGTTCAGCTGTCTGGAAGAAAAACAACAGATCAACTGTATACACAAGCTGCCTCTGAGATAATTCTGAATTTAAAGATACTCCGTGTTGGATATGAAAAGTTAAGAGAGGAGACGACCAAGGACTGAAGACTGAGGGGACGCACTTCATCCCTCTGTCTGACGAAGAGGACAAACACTGACTTCATATTATGAGGCTTTCATTTAAACCACACATGTCAGACTCCTGCACCTGCATGATTTAAGTGTCTTGTGTCCAGACAAAAAGCGAGCATTTTCAAATGTAAGCCTCAGCAGAAATATTGTCACTGATCGCATATGTGATCTTAATATGTGAGCTTAAATATTCTGAGCTTAAATATTCTCATTTTGATTAATGTTACTGTTGAAGAAAAAAATATTTTAAATTCTACTTATTTTGAGGAAAAAGTTGTTGCAGTCTGGCTGTTCAAATACATATTTCTGAATAAAACATAATCAGTTTTAGACTGTTTAATAAATGTTAATCCTGTTTGGCCGTGACTTAGACTGTGATTTAAATTTTGGCCCCTTCTGTGATTGATTTTGATGCCCCTGATTTAAACGGATGAGTGCAGGTTACTGACTTACATATGATACAGTTTAATAAAACTGCTCTGCTGTAATGTACTTCAGGGAAATCATCTAAGCACAAAATATTACACCTCAGCAGAGTCCTTATGCTCTCTTAAAGGGGTAGTCCACCCAAAAATGAAAATTCAGTCATTATATACCCTCATGCCATGTTCAGCCATGATGACCATTTTAGTCAGGGTGGTCCGGAGCACAATGTCAGGCCGCAGGGGGGTTGTGGTGATCTCCGGTGGGAACTTTAACTGGCAGTTGAGATCAACTGTCATGTTCCACTCGCCTCCAGGAAACAGGAAAGACCACTCTCTCATGCTGATGCTCTGTGCCTCGCCCCCTTGCCTGACAAACTGGATCCGCTGCTGTGATGTTGCCGAGCTAGCCCTGTTTGTCTCCAGCCTGTATACTTCCAGGATTTCGGTGAGCTTGCGCAGGACCCAGGGATGGCGCAATCTGTACCGGCCCTGAGTCAACACTGCCCTGCACCTGGAAAGGATGTGCTGTAAGCTGGGGTTCAGGGAGTCACAGAGCTGGCAGTTCCCCTCTGAGCCATACCAGATGTGCAGGTTCTGGGGGCTGGAAAAGGTATTGTATGTGGCCCTGATCAGGAAGCTGAATCTGGCTTGAGGAATCCTCCACATATCTGCCCATGTCACAGTTCTGTTGATCACTGCATCCCAGGTTGTCTATTTCCCTTGCTAATGTTGACTTAATGCTCTAATCTTATAACACTCCTCTTCCATTTTCATCACCTCAGAGATCACAAGGTCTTTCTTTTCCTTCTTAGTTGCCTAGGACCACATCTTGGATGTGGTTCCCCACCCGTGACCGGCCCTTTCTGGCTGCAGGAAACCAACAATCTCCCGGTGTTTCAGACAATTGATGGCCTGGTCCACTGTCTCTATTGCATTTATGTCCTGTTCAAACTTGGGCCTTGGTGTTTTGGAAGGTCAGGTCAGGTGAGTCTCTCAGTTCGAACACAAGCCTCACCTTCTCCTGCCTGTAGCCCAAGCTGATGGACTTCAATTTGAGCTTCAGGGTGTTTGTCCCAAACAATGTTGTGTTGGAAAGACATCAAGAAAGGCCCAGGTACTTTGTGCCTGGAGGTACATGTAGCCATCTGAAGGAGAGTGGTGACATCATCCATGTAGCTTCGTAGGGCTGGGAGTCGCTGACCTGACTGAGGCCTGACTCCACAGACCATCTGCCTTCCACAAATGAGGATGATCTCAAACGCTGCTGTGAGGAGGATGGAAGAGATGAAGCAGCCTATTGCAATCCCCCTTCTCCAGCTGGTGCCAACCAGTCGAGATCTCCTGAGTTGTGTAGCAGATGTAGAAGTTGTTGAAGTAGTTTGTTGATACATCATGGAATATGGAGATGAGCTGATGGGGAACAGACCTTTAGGCATTTGCAAGGTCAAACCAGACTACAGGAAGGTCTGATTTACTTCGCTTGGCTGTCTGGATTTTGCTATCTTTTGTTTCACGCTGTGATATTCAATACAACTTTCAAACAGAGTACACATTTACTGACAAGTAGTGATATTTGGAGGGTGGTTGAAATAGCTCTTGAGGAATATGATTTTGGGAGGCTGATGTTCCTCCCATTTCCTCACTACATTACAGTTTCTCATGGACCATTGAACCTTTGTAATAACCAACACGAGTTCTCACATCATCATTGTGGTCAGCCATAAAGGACTGAGGCTGACATGAAACTATCTCATATTTTTCTCTCTAAGAGACCGCAGCAGCCCCAGAATGAACTGTGAAATCTGCAGCCTCCATTTTCAGCATTAATCAGGTCCCTAAAACCAGGACAGGAAGAGTTTACAATGGCAGCAGTGCTGCTTCATTTATAGAAGGTCAGTGAGTCTCACAGATCTTTGTGCAGCCACAGACAGGAGGTAACCTTGATTAGGGGAGACATTTTCTTGGTAAAAGTTTAAAGAGAATGAAATTTTAAGAACATTAATTTCTTCCTATTGAATTTGACACTGTTAAGACAAGCTTAAAGGTTGGATGACTAAACAATAAGGCTAAGAGAGGAGAGAGGCTCTAAAGAAAAATATGAAATGAACTACATACATAGTTAATTGCAAACAGTGTATTTGCATAATGATCACACAAGCTGCTGTCAAAAACCAACCATGTGGAGTCTAGATGAGCATCAAGAGTCACTGCTGATGGTGGCTGCTCATCATCATTTGTCATTTGTATTGTTGGTGTGGTCAGCTGTGAAGAGGACGAATGGTGTTGTTGATGGAGTCACAGATGTCTAGCATGAACTAAAACATGACTTAAATTGATTTTTAATGCAAAAATGAGTACACGATACACACAACTGACACCTTTTTTGAACTGAGAAACATTAGGCTGATTGAATGTATGTTGTATGCAAACCTGTATCCTGCTATTTTCTCTGCCAGCTTTTGATTCTGTAACATTGTGTGTGTGTTTAAGTGTGAAAACTTGTTGGAAGTGTGAACTTCTTTTTAACTGAGATAAATTGAGGCTGACCACAGCCTGTGCTCTCTGTGAAAAGAGACAACTGCTACGTTTTATCAGCAATCTTCTAAGACTACAATAGACACAATTAGATACTGAAAAGATACATTTCACATTAACAACACTTTTGTTATGTCATTTAAGTACACTATGTAACTACTGCATGTTGGTAAAGTGATGAACACAAATAATAGAAACAGAAATAGTTTTTCGTCCTCTATCTCCAAAACTCCTCCACTCAGGTGGGATTTCCTGATAATCAAAAGAGCGAGGTCTCTTTCCCCTAGCCATGACACAAATACACTACTTGCATGTTTTCCATTGGACCACTTCTTTCTTAATTAATTTCGGCAAGTGTCCGAGTTTGTGAGGCAGCAGCAGTCACAGTATCTGACTCATGCAGCCACTCTGACATCTTTCTGGCATCTGTAATGTCCACATTGTGTCCACCAAAAGACATATTTGTCCATGTCACAATGTCTGCAACAAAAACATCGATTTCACACTGTGTGAAATTCCTTTTTTTTTTTTTTTTTTTAGCCTTTCTCAGCTTTTGCCACCATCATCCTCATGCAGTCAGTGTGAATGAATATGTATTTGGGACATTTCACTGATCATTTATGGGTGTTACATGACATACACAAAAAGTTTGCGTTTTTTTTCTGTCTTTTGCTGCACTTCACACAAACAAAATGGCATCAATTATGACCGAGCAGAGCTGCTGTTTCTTCCTATTAGGATTCTCTTTGGAACAACTTATCTGTAAAGGAGGCCTGTGTCCTCCCATTATCATCTGAAGATACTAAGCAGCCCTCTGGATAAACTTCTCTCCTCTTTATAAAAACAAAGAACAACAAACCCACTGAGATATGAATGGTGCTGCAGATAGTAGAGGCTCTTTATTAGATCTCTCTCTCTCTCTCATTCACTGGAAGAACTTATCTATAAGCCAAAAAACAGAAAGTATATGTTCAGTTAACATGCAGATGCTGTTCATAACAATCACAGAGCAGACAGGATGACCTCGACAGCAGCTTTAGCCGCTCTTGGCGGAAATTGTCATTAGTGAGTTTTGGTGAGGTATTAATGCTTAAGTCTTTACAAGAAAAGAAACTTGCCTCCAATGATACCGAATCACCTTGTAGTCTGTAGCCTTAAATGACCGTCCTTTAACAATTAAAGAAAGAGGAAAAATCTCTCTGAGAAGAAGATCATGTCTGGAGGACATCATTTATTTTCAAAAATGATTATAAAATGACTGTCAGAGTAAGAAAATAGTTGAATCTCAGTGAGTTAATACAGACAATGTTTCAGCCGAGTGCTCAGAGAAAATGATGACACTTTATTCATCTCACAGCTCAGACTGCAGTTATCTTTTTTCTTCTTTGAGGCAAAGGACACAGTGAGACACACAGAGACATCAGACACACTCAGAGCCATTAGAGTGATAGAGGCATTTTCATCCAAAGGTATTAGAGACACACATAACCTTTCTCTACTGTGTGTGCAGGTTATTACAGTGACACAACACTAAGACCTGCAACAGGTTGGCACAGAGAATTTAGCAGTCAATCTAAATGTTTGCCTGTGGCTAATAATTTTGAAACCCATTTAAAAATCTTCTCCTAAAAAGTCATTCCAATCTAAGACCAATTAATAAATTAACATTAATAAGAAGCATCATAGGAATGAAAAGAAGCTAACGCAATAACACCAATGTCAAACAAATGCAGAAATTTGGAAGAGTGTCCATCTAAACCCAAGACAACACATACAACTTGGTTACAGTTCTAGGTTAAAGGAGAGGTTCACATGGTTTTCTAGTATGTCTTAAAACAATACTCACATTTCCACATGTACACTGAAATCACCATTTGATCCTTTGATCACCAAGAGATCCATTCTTCAAACAGTGTACCCTCAACTTCCTGTGCCAGCGATCGACTTTCCTGTTGTGAAGCCCTATCCTTTTTTTGCAGCAGGTCCAGTGGGTTGAAAACAATAATCCATCTGAACTGTTTGAGTCAATGTTTCTTCCTGAATGAAAACCAAGTCCTGTTCAGTTCAGCTGGATCTCACTTCTGAAGCTGTGTGTGTTCTGTGTGTTCTAAAGGCTCCCTGTGAGCTAACAAGGTTCTAGAATGTTGATGCATCATCAAAGGCACAGAATTCTTTGACACACTGACACACACACACACACACACACACACACACACACACACACACACACTTTGCATCCTAACCCTGAGTATGGAACAAATCTACTAAACAAATACACTTTTGATTGACAGTAGGGGCAATAATGGGAACATACGATTTACTGAACACGTTGGACAAGCTGACCGTGGCTCAATGATAGACCTGACAAAGGACACCACAGCAATAACCTCTTCACCAAATAAAACATCTCCAGCAAAACAACAGGAGGACAGAGAGTCAGTTTGCAGCTTCTCTCCTTGTTCGAGTCACAAAGATAAAAGTTGTCCTTTCTCTCTTTGAGAAAAAATAACAGCAACATTTTTTTTCTCTCTTATTACATTTGCATTTTTCTCTCAGTGTGTAAAACTGAATCTAAATTCACTGTGCACAGCTGCCAGGGACAGTGAGTAGAGAAACCTCAGATGGTTTTAGGTCTGTGATGGGATTTTTCTTTATTCAGTCCATCAAAATATAGTCTACAAAATATATTGATACTGTAATGATGAGAATAACTGGTGATCCTTTAATGCAGCAAAACAACATGACTAACGGCAGTTTCAGCTTATACTGGAAAAAATGCTGTAGACTGTCATACAACAGTTAGTTCATCAAAGGTCTCGTGAATAAATTGAGTTCACAGAGGAAGCTGATTATGTTTCAAAATATCAGCATTCATAATAAAACAAATTAAAGACAAACCAAGCTGAATTAATTACTTCTGTATTCATGACTTAAACAGCAAAACCATAAAAACTGACAGAAAAACCTTGTCTTAACAATGTATTTGATATTTTTGTACATTTTCTCATTATAGTCAAACCTCCAACACAGCCCACTATCACTGAGTTTCAATCCTCATATCAATCAGCACTGGAGGATGATCAGTGATCAGTACTGATCACTTAGAAATGACTTCCTGCTGGAGCAGAACAGCCACTTGTACTCTGTAAGAAACAGAAACAGTTTCACTGTTTGGAAGTCAGAGGTACTGGAGGAAGAGAAATGACTGCGTCAAGACTGAAGAATATCATCAAAGTGTGGAACCATTATCCCAGCTAAAAGATTGTGTTTCTTCTTCCTGGACCCTGAGCTGTGTGAGACCTGTCACCCACACAACTAGAAAGTAGACTCATATCATGTGGCAGAGACAGCAGACTACACTTTTTTTGTAACTCTGTACTCATTCTTCTCTGTTCTCCATCTCTGTCTGGAGTAAAACTAAGTCTGAAGGAAATTACAGTTTAATCTGTTATGAGCAGTAGTCAAAATGTCATAAAGTTAAAACAATAGTATTTCAACAAAACATCCAAATATTCACTTGTCTGTAGAGGAAAAAACTGTATGACCTTTGGTCCATCTTTATGGTTGAGGAGGGTTAATTACGCAAAAATCAATGGGGGGAACTGACAAATTTTCCTCATGATGAACTATTGACTTTGCAACCTGCAAATAGTTAAGTGCATTTCGTGAGGAGGCAGAAAAAATCATTCTGCAGTGCTGATTTCTGTTTGCTGATCGAATGGATTTCAGGGAGTAGATACACTGAACTCTGAGATCACTGAGACCAATAAAACACATCACCCATTACTCTGTCGTATCAGTCTGTTCTTTCTCTGTCTCGACATTCTTTCTAAGGCAAGCAGCCAACAGTGTGTGTGTGTGTGTGTGTGTGTGTGTGTGTGTGTGTGTGTGTGTGTGTGTGTGTGTGTGTGTGTGTGTGTTTGTGTGTGTGTAGCTGTCTATAGATGTGTAAACTTGGTAGTAGATGGTGTTCCTCTCTCCTGGCCTCCTGCCTGCTGTGTCTCTCTGAACCTCTCTGTGGGTCACATCCACTCCTGGAGCCTCTCCTGACACTGACAACATGATGTCAGACAACCTGCGGAGAGTGAAGCTCTCTGGATGCTACACACAGAGTGTGTAGACTTGCTAACATGTTGGACAAAAAAGAGAAAATACAGTTGTGACACATTGAAAGCAGTCGGCCATTAGACACACACCTTTGTTCCTTCGTGTCAGGGAGCGACGTAATAAATTCAAAATGTTAAGCAGAAAGGTGAGAATGTGTTTCAAAATCCGACCTGACAGGGATGAAATGTGACATTTCAAACTCACAGGTCCTGACAGAATATGAATACAGCTGAAATAACTGAGCTTTATGAATCTTCAGTTTCCTGTAAAGTGACAGACAGAAAATCAGAGTCCTTTATGCTTCACTGCTTGTTGCTGAAACAAAAACATACTGAAGCCTCGAGGCTGCTGGGAACTGTAACTGAGTCATGAACAACAGTGTTTTGTTTCTATCACTGTTTGTTTGTTTTTAAGTTGTCATCTCCTCCCATCTCTGATCTCTCTGTTGGACTACACCTCTGTCTCCCACAATCCCTCTCCATCCTCACTTTGTTATGGAGCTGCAGCTCTGATCAACTCATGTTGTGTTTTAATAGAGTTTAAAGGCTTTATTGTGGTTTGTGGACGAGGTCAGAGTGGAATCCTATCTAATGAATTGTTTTCTTGTCTAGATTTTCATTCTCACCTGGTATATCCAAATAATCACAAATGGTTGTGCTTAAATCTCTGTGTTTTACAACTTGAACTGAATGACAATGGATCTTTTTCAGGTCAGCCATATTGATATGAAATAGTCAGATAAACACAGGTGTTACCAATCATACTAATTATAGTTCTTTTCCATTCAGGTCAAACAGAGTCATGGTGCTATTGTGCATGTTGGATCACCTTAATTAGCATCATTGGTAACACCTGTGTTTATCCGACTATTTCATATCAATATGGCTGCTGTGAAAACGCTCTCTGCTGTGCTGCTCCAGCATCAGGACATTATTGTGAAAATACAGCCAACAAGCTGTTGGTTATTGTACAGTTGGGACTATTGTTTAATAAACAAAAGGCTGTAATTACAGTTTACAAAATGATTGTTTTACTTAATGAGAAACAGAGAATTGGAAAAACCCCAAGCATGAAAATGTATTGAGCCACATGCATTAAGTGGATATCAGATGTCAGTAAACAGGCAGCTGAGTTTGGAAAAATGTTGGTCTGTCTGCACGTCTGTCCCTCTCCCTGTTTTATATTCAATGAAAAAATCTTTCCAGGACATACAGCACATAATTAATACATAACATGGAGAGAGAAACACTATTTTATCTCTGTTATTATAAACCCTCAAGAAAGCAAAAGATTTCTGTTCAACCCTCAAACAACCATCTCACCAGTCAAGAGCATCTAAAATAAACACCAAAATTACTTTAGATGACAGCATTTCTGTTTTAATTTCCAATGTCAGTTTATTAAATCCTCATTTCCACAATGTATTAAACAATGCTAAATAAATATTTTGGTGACAAAATTCTTTGTGAAGGTTGAGAAAAGACTGTTGTTACAGTTAATAAAAATAGGCTTCTGTGAGAGAAGCTATTTTCTGCATATTATATCTTTGTGTATGTGAAAAACATACAGAAGTTCTCATAATATTCTTTCATTTCAAAAGACATGTTAATGCTTCCTGTTAGACAACCGGAACGAAACAGAAAACACAAGACAGCTTTTTTTTTTTCTATTGATTTCCTGGTCCACAGTACAAACACACACACAGTTTGTGTTGTGTATGCAGTCAGTGATGTTGTGTTTCTCTCCTGGCCTCCTGCCTGCTGTGTCTCTCTTCACCTTTATGCGCATCCCATCCCCTCCTGAAGCCTCTCCTGACACTGCACCTAACTCATGTCCTAGAGACAAGTCAACTGGATTTATAGGGTTTCTTTTTACTGCAGCTTTAAAACACCAGGTGCATTAACATCATCCCTCTCCAGATCCCACACAACTGTGGGAATCTGTGAATATTCAACATTTAGATGTGAACTACGTGATTTTAAAGAGACATGCAGTGAAAAACAATAACCATCTTGAACGACACTTTAAGAATGGAGAAATTGTACAATGTGCCTTTCTAAGGTGTTCCTCTAAAACCAACAATCACTCAATCTTCACATCTCATACCAGTTGAAACCACAAAACCTTTACCCTTAAGGATTATTGAACGAGAAAGTGCCAATACTGAAGATGAGGTAAATGTTGGGAACATCATCACAGAATAATGTGAGACCAGACAACAAGATTAAAGAGACTGTGGAAAATGATGATAATGAGACACTCCGGCACGAGCTGGCATCTCTGTTTCTATATATGCAAACTGTTTAACATATTTCTACAAGTGCAACACAAAAGGTTGTAGAGGATTTGCATAACCTGATGTTGTTTTCTAGACTTTCAACAGTGTTAAAGAGATCCTATCAAAGTATTATACTGAAATACATGATTCTGCTTTGCAAGAACTTGTGAATGCAATCGTAAACATGAATCCACTCTTTTTAACAACATCAGTACAAGGTTTCATATCTATAGATTGCAGAAGAAATCTACATTTAAAAGAACAGTTTTCTGTTATAGAACCCACCGAATATCTATATAACACAGCCTATAAAAATCTTTTTGTTTATATATTTGTAACCAATGTGCATGTCAAGTCCTTTATTTTACTGATGATTTTCTGTTGAGACTCAACATCCAGCTGAGAAGATTAATAACTTTAGTAAATATCTGTAGTGAACTGTAAAGAGCAGCCTCAGGTAAGGACGTCTGTGGTGGGAATACTGCAGCCGTTCAGGGCTAAAACAGTTTACTGTAAATGACCACAAAATGTCAACAATTCATACTCTGTCTTTGTTAAACAATTCAAAGTCAAAGAGAAAGATATTCTGTTGAAGTGAAGGCATTGTGTATTTATGAATTCATCTCTTTCGTGTAACAAAAACGTCAGAAACCTCCTCAGCACTCGTCCTACATTATGTCCTTATCCGAGACGAGATGTAACAACAGAGAAGTTTTATTTTCCAGTGTTAGAGAGAGATAAAATTTCTTTGCGGCAAACTGACTCATTTGTTTAAAATACATTTGTTTTGCTCTTCTGGTTTGTTCACGTCAAGATTTGCTGAAAATGATTCAGTGAAACACAAACACACACCTGACAGAGAGCAGCAGAGACACTCCATCATACTGATTAATACACCACTTCAGCACATATTTCACTTCTGCTCTGAGCACATTATTCAAATGTTACATCATTGAAAATAAAGCAGTGATGTCTCGTCAGATGAGAGATGGAGAGAACTGGATCATGTTCATACTGAAGCCATGATTCAGACTGTCGACACGGCTCTGCAGGAGAAAGCTCTGCAGTTTCTCATCTGCTTTTATTTCTCCTGCAGGTTTTAGTTTTCACATTTCAGCCTCATCTCAATCCTGCTGTCCTTTCCACCGAAATGTACAATGTGATCTAACAACCAGAGGAAAACAACAACAGGTTAAACAGTATTTACTACTGTTTACTGTTAGCAGACTTAAAATAAGTGATAATGAGTCTATTTTAGATGCAGCGCAAAGCTCCCATTGGGATTAAGAATTGGTATAAGTGCAGGGCTGAACAAATAACTACTACATTTTATTTAATGTGTTTATTTCTTGATGTATGGAAATGAGGAGGATTTGCTTTTTATTTTCTGTGTCCTGTTAAAGAGATCAAGTGATTTGAAAATGAGTTCGTTTGTTTTTTTTCATTTAATTTCTCAATTTAGTTTATTCATTAAAGCCTCTCTGCCAAACAACAACAGTGATGATAAATTATAGCAAACAAACCTGCTGGAGAAAAACAGTATGTAGTTAAGCAGTTTATTACTGTGGTGATAATGATACTGTGGATCACAGTGATTATCATCAAATCACAGCAAGAACTGACAAATGACGACTTACTGCCACATTAAAAAACAGCATGATTACAATCTTTAGTCCAGTTTTCAATTTTAAACATAAAATAATTTATAGAAAAAATAAACTAGTGCAAAATGAAGTGAACTTCTTGTTTCATTAGGAGATTAATTATATCACTGACAGATATCTTCAGCATTTACAGTCACATCTTTAGCTGCTCACATCTCAGTTTGGATTCAGTTTATCTTCTCTGTATATTTCACATGACATTCAGTCATTTTTATTTTATCTCCCTCTGAAAACTTGAAAACAGCAGAAAATTTATATCCTGCATGTCCATGACATTGCTCATTTGTTTTATTTTGTTTTTGTTTCATGTGCTTTGAATCATGTCTCAGTGGAACGAAAAGCAGAAACGCTTCCCACAGACAAATGTTCTCAGTGAGCGATGTGTGGGCAGACGTGGAAGATAACAATCAGCCTCCGTCCACCAAGAGAATCATCCTCACAGAAAAAAAAAAAAGTTTCATCATGATCAAACCGGATGTCTTATAACATATAATAATACTTACATAATAACAAAAAATAGTTACAAAATAATATAACTCTATCAGCCCCATTGTCTAATCGATTATAGACAAATGTTTTATGCTTTTTAAATCTTATAGTCAGATGTAGCAGAAATCAAATTTACCTCCATCTCAGTCAAGTCCAAGTCCAAATCTATGAACGTACATGAATGAGTTTTGGTTCTCTGAGGCTCTAAAATGGAAACACCTGAACTGTTAGTGAATTATTGGTTGGAGTATGAGGTTTATTACTTGAAGAATACTTGATGATGCTGATTGTTGTTCTTTTGAATATGTCTGTTCAAATCCTTTGAGAGGGAACATATCATCGCTGCAGCTCACTGCTGTGGCTGACTGACTTTATAACTTCACAAACTGATTTAATAGAAGCTCTTTTGTCTCTGTTCAGCGCAGTTTGGCAACACACTGAAGGTACGGCACACTTTTAATCACGCTGACTGCTGTTACAAGACAAAGTGGAGTAAAAATTCTTACCTCTAACAGCCAGAGCAGAGAGTGACCTCTGACAGATGAGTTATAAGAAACTTCAAACGTTACTGATGTGAACAAACCTGACAGCATCAGAAGACATTAAAACAGATTTCACTGTTGTCTGCTGTGACATGTGGATGAAAAATGATCAATCACTTTAGAGTCATTGAAATCTTTTTTTTTTTTTTTTTTTTAATTCTGGACTTACATTATAGGCATGTGTAGAGTAATGAAGTGTTTGTGTGTAGTTCAAAGTAAAAAGTCATCCTTCGTTTCCTCTGAACATCAGAATGCACTTTGTTTTGTCTGTGCTCCTTCTAGCTGAAGGCAGCACATGTTTTCATGACTGTGTGAGTGTTACAGGTGAAAGAAGCAATGAACTGATCCACCCCAATACCCCACCATCTCATGCAGACAAAAGTGAACATCGGTCTGCTGGGGGCATTTGAATTGCCTGCATAAAATGTTTCTGAGCGTTCAAAATTCTAGCTATCGAAATAATCTAACAGCCAGAGAGCAACCAGAATAACAGCCAGTTCACAGTCGCCTTCTTCAATAAACTCTCTTTGTAGACACATGACTAACAGTATTAGTAGTAAAATATATTGATATCTGAATTAGTTGTTCTGCTGAAGGTTTTGGCTCTCACACACACACACACACAGGCACACAGAACAAGTTGGCAGACCAAATAAGAACCTATGATCTGTCAGTGGTGATGTAACAGGCTGACAGAACAAAAAAGGGTTGGTGGAGGCAGACTTGCAGTGCGTCGAGCACCTCCGACATGACCACTGCTGCACCCGCTCCAGCTCTGCAAGTTATACAAGCACTGTGATGACACAGTGGTGGAGAACATGTTACACACAGTATCCACAGCAGGACTGAAAATGCCAGGTGATCACAAGGTGACAAAAACCCTGGGCCGTTATTGGCACACAACACAGCCTGAGGCCAGAGTACAGTACTCATGGCAATGCGAGTTTTATGACACAGTGGACTTACAGAGGAACTAAAGAGCAGATTTGATGGCATGGAAACAGCAGCACTCAGAAAGAAGGTAGTTATTAAAGCCGCAAACAAGCGACAAACAGTGGACGTGTTCCATTCAGCTTCCCCTGCACTTTGACAGAGCCCATTTGGAGACCCCCTGAAAAACATAAAAAAAAACACCACACAGATGACAAAATTCACCCACAAACAAGGACTATTTTCAAAGAAGCTGAAAGCCTCATCAACATTTCCCCCCTCTGCTGTCTTAAGACTTGGTTACACACAACAATGACTCAAAATGGCTTACACTTTTATGCATGTTCATGGGAATATTTTGGACAGTCTGCCTTTCATCAGTGCCAACCCGGAGAGAAAAGTCACCATAGGAGCTCTGTGATGCAGACATACTCTTCATTATATGCTGCCACTAAGCAGCGCACTTGTGTCTTTGGAGATTGAGTTTTGGCTGTATGTGTTATATGTTTGTTTTTTGAGTCCGGCCTAAATATCTTTTAGATATTACTTTTTTGCCGTTGAATATTTAATCTATTCACACCCTCTCTGTAAAGCACTGCACAGGGGAAAGGGCACATTCAAAGACCGTCTGAAAAGTTTCAATCTAGCTGCAATTTTGCATGTTGTTGTTTGAGGGATGTGTGTGCACACTCATAACGTCATTCCCGTCTGTTAAGTTGTGCTCCCCCTCCCATTTTTCCCCAGCACCCCATTCAGAATATATTCCTGCAGCTATGCCCGTACAAGCTAAATGATGTTGAAACCTGGTGAATTTTGTGATACACATAATTCTGCCACTTTTATTTCTTTGACTTTGCATATTAATGTCTGCTTCAGGCTCTCATCAAATGAGGTTTCCACATGATTTCACAAGTTATTAGACGGAGGGAGAATAAATTGTGTGTGGTGACATGATAGAGCAAAGTCAGAGACAGCAGGAAAATCCCAGTTTTATACAAACTCTTTTAGTGTGGGGAACAATGCAAACACTAGAGGTTGTGTTGGTTCATCAAACAGTCTGAAACACCTGACCCACTAACTCATCCAAATATTCTGTTGAATTTATTCATTACTTATGAAATTAACCTTCTTGTAAGTCTAGCAGGTCAATATCATCAGTGCTGAATTTCGCAGTGAACATTATTAAGTGAATATTGGGAATTCTGAAAGTAAAGTATAATGAAAGGATGTGAGTTGTAAATGATGTTTTGTCTTTTTATTTCTACATTTCTATTCTTTCTTGAAAAGGACATCATTGTATTTGTTCTGTTAAAATATCTGTATTTGTCTCATACAGTTCCTCCTCCTGCACTCTCCTATCAAACAAACTGATAACACACATTTATTAACTTGGAGAGACTTGTAAGTAATTTGGTGTCAAATAAACTCATTTTCACATTAGGGAATACACACACACACACACACACACACACACACACACACACACACACCACTGCTGTTCTGGACTTTCAGACTGTGGTGGGACTCCTGTGGAGCCAGAGAGTCTCTCAGGGGAGAAACAGACGCTGTGATGACTATAACACACACACACAAAGATATGCACACACACACACATACTCACAGATAAGCACAAAGCTCGTTGTACAGAGCAGTGAAGTCTTTATCATAACAGCTCTGAAACTGACTCAGTGGTTCTGCTGTCTGAAGAAACAGTAGGATGCTGCTGAGCATGTGTGTGCTGGTGCAAGTGTGTGTGTGTGTGTGCTCGTGTGTGTTCAAATCCTTCACTTCCTTACTTGGATCACTGAGCTCAAACACACAGTTAGCTTCTGTCTCATCTGACTGACAGCTGCTGCTGCTTCTCGTGGGAGGAGACGAATCACATCACAGCAAATGAAACACAGCATCAGTGTGTAGAAATGGTTGAATACAAAATGATCCAAAAGGAACTCATTACAGTTCATTAACTCACGGAACTACAGCTTCATTATCATCATCATCTTCATCACATTAAAAAACAATATCAACCTTAAAGGTAGCAGAGTAAGCAGTGAACCAAACACATCTTCCTGCTCAGCTCCACAGACACACAACAGCCAGAAATGTACTGAACATTCAGAAATAAGAAAACCTGTCAGTAAGAAGGATCTCTGCAGACATGCAGTATTAAATAAAGATAACTATGACTGAGTAGGCTGATTTTAGGAAATGTTTAAACTGCTTAAAGGACAGGAATCCTGCTAATGTTGCCTTTGATACAATCGCAGTGCAGCTTGTCTGGCTGAGTAACCTATCCCTGCGCCTCGTTTTTCCATATTATTGAGTGAATTTCTGTAATCTATCGTGTAGATATACCTGCCGTATTTCACCGTCCAACCAGTGTTTGCTGAGATGTAACGTAGCTTTAACCTCAGTCTTTTAGCATTAATATTATATCATGTGCGCAGCTCTCAGGTAACTTGTCACATAAGGGTAACGTGTCAGATGTTGACATTAAAACTTTTCGGCGAGTCAAGGAGTTAGCAGTAGCTTACATCATCCAGCTACGCTTATAAAATCTGCTTACGAGTTCTTATTTTAGCCGACAAAATCCACCGTCGTCAGCTAGAAATGAGAAGCTGCTTTTGTCTCCAAGGATTCAAAGGCCCCGTGTTTCAGCAATTACCCTCAATTTCGATATCTGCCACTGTTATCACTGTAAACTGTATAAATGCAGTGCGAGAATGGAAAGTTTGTCAGACTTAGCAACAGTTACTAAGGAGGGCGGGGCTTAGCGAAGGGTCAGTTGGTGCAAAATACAATCATTATGTTAGGAGAAACAGTTTCACACTGATGTGTCTGAAAAAAGAAGATAATATGAGTGAAATCCAACAGGAGAAGTTTTACTATCAGCAGAGTCAGGCAGCAGAGACAATCTGTGATCCTAATTATTTGTTAGTAATTTCACCATCTCCTTTCATTCATTTATTTCTTTGCAGTGAACATTGCTCCTCTTGTTTGTATTTGTTGCAGATTGTGGTGTTTAGTGCTTTATGTTCTCCAGGTCATTGTATAATTGTTGTGTTTAAAGACAACAGGACTCTTAACCAGCAGTTCAGTTTTAAAATGAACAATTTTAGTTTTACTCCTACGGGCGTCATTAAAGTCGACCTTATGAGTCGCAGCAGCTCTGATTACCTCAACATGATTGTGTGCTTGTTGTATAGAAACAATCTTATTACAGTGTGTCGCTCTATAGTCTTGAGCTCTGACAGATATGAGAACAACAACAAAACACCTTGTTTATTGTGATCACTGCTGTCACCCTACAGAGAGATCATCACCCTGCGTGTCTGCACAGCTTATCATGTCACTTAATTGTCGCGTACATGAATACATTCATACAGGGACATAAAAATGTAGATCCAGCAACTACCTGAAAAACTTCATAAGAAACTCTCATCAAGTGAATTAATACATTTTAAACTTTGAAGGCTGGGGCTCAGAAAACCACAGCCACGTTTCATCCAGAGACTAAACCTCACTTTAAAATTCAGTTTCTGTTTTTCCACTGGATGTCCAAGAAACCTTCCTTTTTTTTTCTCAGATCAGTTGATTTATAGTTGTTTATAGGGAAAGATTTGCCTTTGCATTTAATTTCACAGAGGGACTTCACCATAGAACTGTCCAATATTATAGTGATGTTATAAACTACTGAATTACACAAAATATTACAGGTTGATTAGTCTTTCAATACCATATATTAGTAGCATATTTGTCTTTCTTCACTGTCTATTGTTGGGACACATGAGAGTGAGACATTTTTGTCTTTGTCCTGGTGGAAACAACAGCCTGTCTACAGGCTGACTGAAAGTTAAACATTTCTGGAGTCAATGTGTCACTGAAGCAGAACAATATCAACACAATGTTTCTTCAGTTTATTGTTTCCATGAAGAGGGGCTGATCTCACAGGACACACCAGCCATTTTCAACTTCTCACTCTCTGGCAAACACACTGAGTTGATCATCCAGCAGCAGAGGAGAGAAACCTTCGCTGAAAATAATCTCCAGTGAAAACATGGCTTCCTTCATTAATGGCTTCCTTCTTTTTGTGCGTCCCTCTCAGGAATGGTCCCTTTCAGATTCCCTCTGAGGTTTTATTATCATGAAACTAATTCCTACACTCCTGGCTGATGTAGCTCTGCTCATCTGCCTTGTAACCTCACAGATCTCCCAGCAGGAAGTTATTATGCAGCATACTGAGCTTTGATCACAGTCACACCTGCAGATCTGCCCTGCTGACAGCAACCAGAAAGTACAAATTATTTACTGTTTACAGTATGAAAACTTCAACTGATGAGGAAAGATGACAGTTCTCTGCACAGACACACTCAGATATTCAGTAACACAACATGATACTGATCAGGGATAATCAGAGCTGCTGGATACTCTGCACAACATGCTGGTATAATAAAGCATTATGTCTAAAAAATACACAACTTACTAAAGCCTGAACACAACAGCATGCATGACCAAAATTCATAAATGGTCCAGATCTATCATATGAACCATTATTCATGTTCAACTATAATACACACATGATAACAGTCCTTTCTACCCTTCTCTCTCTCTCTCTTTCAGCTGGCCTCTCTTTCACTGATTCTCATCATGTGGCTGAGAGCCCAGCTCATATCTGAGGGGCTGCTGATTATAAAGGACCATCAGACCTGAAGAGATGGAGCCAAGCGTAGCAGCATTTCACACTGCAGTGGATACACAAGAGGCTGATGGCCAGACCTCTGTCTCTGTTCACTGCAGCTTCTCCTCCGACAGGCAGACTGTGGCCACCAGGACTGATAACTGTAGTGGAAATGTTACATCAGTTTAACATAAACTGCAGGAACACTGGAGTCTTAAAAGTCTTCTTTATGTCCGATTTTAACAACAGCTTCTCGCCTACAAACAGAATTCCCCTTTTTTACTGGTCAAATAAGATTTCATCTCATGAATGAGTGGATGTAATGGATGGCAATGTCTGTGTGTTTTCAGCCACATTACTAATTCAAATTATTTTTTCTCTCATGAGAACACTATCTACCAAACTGCTCTATTTATTACAGAAATTATGCGTACTGTGTTTGTGCACAAAAAGTGTAACGCTTGCAGAACAGGAGCAACTGGCAGCCAGAGACCTTTAAGGAATCTGCATGAGCATAAAACTAAGAGGAAATGAATTCACAGTGTCCAACAAACCAAAATCCTGACCAAAATTTTTTTTTTTCTGATGAGCAGTCTATTATTTTCTGTCACTGTGGCACTATTAATTCAGACCCATTAACCACAGGTGACAAACTTAATGCACTGGAACAGTGAAAAGGTAACAGGTCAGTTTAGCAAAGTGCATTTTTGTCTTTTTGTCTCTTTTAAGAAATCTTAAATGTATCACCTGGTAGAATAGGAACACAATATGTGGTTTAGTGTTGAGTTTATTTCCTCTGGAAAACACAAACCTGCAAACCTGCATGACAAGGCATAACAAGCTGACCTGTTTAACTTGGGCTACCCAACTTCATACCACCAACTTAGGTTAAAGTTAAAAAAAAGTTCATTGTTCAATGAAAAACCCATCTCCTCTGTATCTGTTGGTTCTCTACCATTCTATTCTCCTAATGTATTTTGTCAAAATAAAATCACATTATTTAAATGTGATCATAAATATTCACTGGTGAGGTGTGAGGGAGGCCAGTGGAGTTCTCCTCCTACAATCCTGCCTGACAGAATTTTACAAAACAAAACCTGCAAAACAAGTATTTGTTGAATATGGAGGTGATAGTGAAGCTTTCTGGGACAAACCATAGTGTCCATGTAGAGTTTGGCAAAGACACAGCTGGAAGCGGAGGACGAGGTAGATGTGAAGCTGTGTATGAAGCCTCATCACCACAGCTGTAAGACACAGGACTCCGTCCACCTCAGCACCCCACCGTGAGGTCTACAGGCCCACTTGTCTCCGACTGGGCCAGATAAATTTTCATTTAAAAAATATAATGAATGTTTACAATCTTGGTGACATGTGGACATGTGACATGTTTATGTCTGATATGAGCACCACAACGTCACTAACACATCAGTGAACCAGTTCTCCAAAATCCAAAACTTTATTCCTGGCTGTCAACAGTGTTTCTAACAGTTTTCCTCCAGGATGAGAAGTTAACAGGTTAAAGCACCGACATGTGTTGAACTGATCACGATAACTGTCAAGGTTCAGGGCACCTCCAGTAACTTGTGTTAAAAAGCTCTGAATAAATGTTTAAAGCTTGTTCTTCCAATCTTAAACCATGTTTTCTTCTTATTAGTGCCAGTTTATTGTTGATCCACTGATAAAAAAAAAAACCTGGGTAGTGAAGCTTCACTAAATCAGCACAAAGACTCAACATCACTGAAGAGAGCTGCATTGAACAGTAACATGTGAAACATCACACGGATATGATTTTCTACTTTGTCTAATTACCAAAGATGTTTGTTTTTCCCTAAACAGAAATGCAGCAGGACATCATGTCAGTGAATCAGTGCATTTGCCAGCGTTTCCTCCCGGAAAGCTCGGAGAGGGAAATGATGAACTGACTGAGAG
Source organism: Lutjanus erythropterus (assembly GCF_056507025.1). Lineage (NCBI taxonomy): Eukaryota > Metazoa > Chordata > Actinopteri > Lutjaniformes > Lutjanidae > Lutjanus > Lutjanus erythropterus. The sequence goes on from NC_139320.1 coordinate 16,771,083, forward strand.
GACGACAGTTGTGCAAATAAACAAAAACTGCTTGATGTCCTCATTCAGAGGAATCTGGCTGTGTTGAAATGAGCCTGTGTCACTGTTTGTGTGTCTCAGTAGGACAGACAATAATAAGAAAGAAAAAAATAAAACACATAAAAAGCAGAAAACTGCTGGTGGTTTGTTTTGCTTTTTTTTAAAATTGTTTTATTTTTATTTCCACCTTCCTCGTTGCTACATGTGTAGTGGTAGACCAGCCCAAAGTAAAATGACTGACTGCATAAAGTGGTGATTAAATGTCTTTTCCCAAACTTGTGAGAAACTGAGGATTCCAAATTTGTTCAATCATGTTGCACATTTAACCCTGGATTTAAAAGAAAAAAATAAAATACATTTTATGTTTGTATTTTTGACAAAACAAATACACAAACTGAAAAACTCAGTTTCACACAATGAAATCTTGTTTATGGGAGTTTCTTCATGTACTGAATATCACAGTCTTATAGTCAAACACAAAGTCAAATTCAAAGCTTTAAAAACAGTACAGTAAACTGTTTCCACAAAGCTTCTGAAACACCGAACTTCAGACCTCAATCAGAGGCGATGTCACTGAGAAGATCAGTATTTCTCTACCAGCTATCTGGTCTGAATGTCAGACATCCAGGCAGGATGTCTGAGGTGATCACAGCACAGTAAAGACTCGTCTATAAGACCTCTGAATAAAACATACTGTATCACCATGTGGTCCACTCTCTGTCTCCTCTGGGACTGAGTCTGATCCAGGCCGTCATGTTTAAAACCTCCATCTCTGCCTGTGCCAGTCTTGTATCTCACCTCTGGGACAGATTATGGCTCTTTGCTCCCTCACTGTTCCCATCCTGTCCTCTCCTGCTGTGACAGGCTGCTCCTTGTCTTTTGCCATGGCTGCAGGCTGTTAATGCCAGTTGGTTGCTTCAGCAGTAGAAATCTTTATGCCAGCCAGCTGATTAACCTCTGGCAGTGTGGCAGAGTGTGTATGTGTTTCTCTCCTGGCCTCCTGCCTGCTGTGTCTCTCTTTAACCTCTTTGTGAGTTTATTCCAATCAACTCCATTCCTCTGTTTTAAATGTACATTTTCTCCACCCTGGTGGAAACCAGCAGCTCAGATCACATGATGTTGTTGTCAACAGCTACAGTTAATCAAATAGCTTGAAGCTGACAGCATTTGTTGGTCTTATAGGTGAGCTGCGGTGCACTGCCTCAGATAAATCAAACAGTAAAGATAAGTGAGTGTGGCCACTCCTCTGACATTATCTCTATTTGGATGCTCCAGCTGATGGGGATCCTAACAGAGATCATGTCCATCACTGATAACAAATGTTTTAGACTCACACTGTTACAATGCTGCCAAAACATTTAAAGGACCAGTGTGTAATAATTACAGGAATTTATGTACATAAATGAAATGTATTATATATAAGTATGTTATTTATTATTATCAGTCAACGTAAACTCATAATCTATATGTTCCTGTTACTTTAGAAATAGCCATTTATAGTTATATACGGTCAGGTCAACTTACGGAGATCATCATCCTGCGCCATCTACGGCAGCGCAGAGCGGACAAACTGCACTAACAGTGAGTCTTGGGAAGCCCATGGCGACCTTACGTAGACGCTGCAGCGTAAACACGGAAGTAGACGGGGAGGATAGACGCAGGTGATTGTTGGCAGACCATTTAGCGTTGTAAACCTTGACTGCCACAGTTTTGACAAATGGAGGATCATACATACACTGTACCAGAACAAAAAGCAGCAGACAGTGAATCCCCGTCATCCAAGAAGCGGAGACACGAAGAAAGTAAACGCAAGCATGAAAGGAAACGGCAAAAACACGAATCAACATCGGCATAGCGTTTACACGATGGAAATCGCTGATGGAGGACAAACGTTTTCACAGCGACGCCGAGGTTGCCTGTTTTCTGCTGGACAGGTAATTCATCCTACACACATAATTGTAGTTTGTTGTGAGATAGCTTTCGCTCGCCATTTTGTCCGCTGACGGCCACCGTACTCTTGGTGAGAGAGGGGCGGTGTCGGGGTAAATCCTCTTAGTTGCAATCTAAGGTTTGAACGTTAGATGTCACTGAAAATCACACACTTCTCCTTCAATTAGACTGAAACTGAGTTCTGATGTCAGTTCATCTCCACTTTTAAAATACCAATCAATAACATTTGTTCATATCTGTTGTTAGTAGGAGGACAGAATTTAAAACATCACAGAAAGAGGCAGAAGTGGCCTGTGATTGGCTATTTTTAGATTTTACTATAACTGTACCTGAATCAGTTCAGTCTCTGTTGAGTGGAACATTTCAGGACAAACATATCAAGGGTGTCATTGGTTTGCTGATTAGCACCCACTGAAATCAATAGGCAGTTTAAAACATATTGATCAATGCAGGGAGCTAGGCACAATCATACATGTAGATAAGCAAAGTGTAGCAGTCTTTATCCCTTTAGCTGTTGTGAGATGTCAGAAATTACCGCTGAGCCCTCTAAAGGTGTTACACAGCTCGTGTGCATGTTAGATAATCTCAGTGATTCACTCAGAGCCACACACTCGGCCCTGAAACATTTAGATAAGACAGCTAAGAAACAGAGCTGCTGCCAAATAGTCCTTCAGCTTCCTCACAGTGTAGCCTGACGTCCACTTGGTTACCATTCAGTGTTCAGTGTTTTTTGTTTTGTTTTTTTTTACATCAGGATAGTGATACTATATGGAGAGATGGAGTGACAGGATATGAGGAACTAGCACTGTCTTGTCAAAGCAACATGAACATGGAAATTATGTGGTTCAGCACCACAGACAGCTTCTTACGTCAGACAATGAAAAGCAGCAAATCCACACAGCTGTCAATTGACTAATCAATTAATAAACTTGTTTTAGCTCTACTCATATGTGATAATTTATGGATGTTGAGAGATACCCCCCCCCCCCCCACACACACACACACACACAGAGAGAGCGAATGTCATTCTCATACAGCTGAATCTCAGGTAATGTGTGATGTGTTTCTTTGGTGAATTACCATATAAATAACTTCCACTGCTTATCAGACTTTGTTTAAAGAGCCTGAGGTCAGAACAGGAAACTTTCCTCAACTTATTTCTCCTCAACTAACTTGCAGACATCTGGTCTATAAGACAGCAGGAAGCAGCCAAAAAAACAATTATACATCAGTACAATAATACACTACAACGATTTCAATTAGTAACAATGATGCATTGGACGATAAAACAGCTGACAAGCAGTGTAACAACAAACATAAGCAAGCCACACATGAGTGCATTAAAGGCAGCACACTTCTGCAGAACATTATTGTCCAACTTCAGCATTTCATCCTCATCTGACCTGCCAAGTGATGCATCTTCATCCTTTGACTGTCTCCTCTGTAACCCAGAACAACCTCAGATCATCTTCCTTAACATTTCTATAAGCTACGATTGTGCTGGATCAAGTTTAACACGTCTCATCCTCAACTTCTACACTACAATCTACAGTGATGAAAATTCATGCCTTCAATCCCAAAATATAACATGAGGTCAATGTGGAGCAGCCACTTACACATACACACACAGACACACACACAGATTGTCTCATTTCCACTCCACTAAATTGCAGGTACCATAATGTATGATGTGTTTCTCTGGTGAATTACCACATAAATAACACAGCTTATCAAGGTTAGTTTTAAAAGTCTGTGGTGAGAATAGGAGAGAGAGTATACATGGCTTTTATTAGAGGGAGTCATTAAAATCTATTTCTCTCCATCATATTAGACAGTCTCTCTTTCCTTATCTGTCTCTGTCCTTCTCTCACACAGGTTCCTCTGGACTTTAAAGGCAACAAATCTGTCCAGCAGTGTTTCACCTCAGTAAAGTATTAACCAAGAGACTTGACAACCTTAATGAAGCTGTTAGTGAGAGTCAAAGAGGACAAAAAAGGAAGAATGGGACAGAACAGGATAAGAAACAGTGTCCTGGCTGTCTCTGTTTGGTCAGTCAAGTAATAAATCTCCTTCCCTGACCTACAGATCTGCTGTATCAAAGCATTTCTTTAAGCCACACCACTTCCTCACATACTTAGATTATTTCCAACAGACATCTACAGACCAAATCCTGCAGTGACAAATCTTTGTTGTGTTTATTTTGTCTTATCTTTCTGACAGTGAATTTTCTTGTCTCAATTTTATTTTCTAGCCACCAAAATTAGGTTAATGAAGAAACCTGTTTCACTGATCATCAAACTGACTGATCCTGATCATGTCAACTACCAAATTTACAGAAATCATATAATTTGAATTAAAGAAAGGTGCAGAAACTTAAATATCAAGTTACAACATTCTGAAAAAGAACATTTTATTTTTTTAAAGACAGAAAATTTATGAAACCGAAGGGGGTATTCCAGAAAAATTTTGGGAACCACAGATCTAAATAATTTCATGATATAAATTTCATATTCTTATTGCAACAACAACAACAAAAAAAAAAAATCCCCACTGACACCAATAGGTACAAGTAGTTTACTAACAATGTAATAAGAGCCAGTATAACATCACCTCACATGATCAGATTCTTTGTTATGAAGACATGTCCTACAGTGGTGTCCTGCTGCTGTCTGTCCACTGCTCTGTGAGATGTAACTGCTGCAGTCAGACTCATTCTTCTCTCTTTACAGGTTTACAGCTGCAGAACAGCTGTCAGACTGTTTTATTGGTTCTTCTCAGCCTTCACCCTGCAGCAGGAGTCACTCCACATCTCTCTGAGCTGATGTCGTCTTTTTTTAGAAACTCAAGAAATGTATGTAATGTACCTCAGTGCAGAGATTGACGCTCTGTGTGTGTGGAGGGGTGGAGATTTACCAGGAATGTTCACCTTCAGTAAGAACATCAGCTGACAACATGACATATAGTTTACAAATGGTGACGAGTTGTTTAAAACGGTGAATGATGATTTCTGTGGCATCTTGTCTCTAATGAAACTGAGTGAAAGATGTTTGACACAGAGAAACATCTTCATCTCACACATGGATGAGAGATGCTATCATCCAGTGGGTGAATGACACAATATCTGTATGAATAATGGAGCATTTTAGAAGAAGTTGGTAGTGCAGGAACCTAACAAGTGAGACAAGGACAGCAAACAGCTTGTCAGAATTTTGTGAGGACACTCCCCTCCTGAGATACAGCTGCTTTTATCAGGGACAATATTAAAACTACAGGTGTCTGGATTGTAGAATAGATAATAATGACCGTGTGATTCTCACATCAATTACAACACATATAATTACATGTATCTGTAATAAATAAACGTAACAATTAACAACAGTAGGACTTGTTGGTGAGTATAATCTGGAGCTGAGTGCAGATTTCTTCAACCCATAGAAGTGGATCATGGGGACGAGCAGCAGCTTGGAGCTCCCAGCCAGCTGACACATCTTCCTCCAGCACTGACTCAAGGTGATTTATGTGAAAAAGAGATTTCATATTACCCTTAATCCTCTTTGCTCTCTGAGTATATTTTTCAAGTGTCTTGCATTTTGATCTATGAAATGTGCAGTGCAAAAAGACATTGATTTGGTTGCCTCATGTTTCAAAACAGTGTGGATAAAAAGGGGTTGAGCATTGGAGAAAGGATGAAAAGAGGAGATGGAGGAGTTCTGATCATGGCAGCCGATGATGTGATGTGCCTTGTCTTTCTCAGTGATCCTCTCATGTGACTGACCGTGCACAAACATGTTGGGGGAAAAAAGTCATGATGTTCAAATCATTAATTGATCAAGACAGCCATGTTCAACAGCGACAGCAGTGTTGAATGTGCTTTGATCAGACAACTTCTGTCTCACAAGTGTAAAACTTTGTTTCACCACATTAACCTAAGTACAGGCGCCAGACGGACATTAAAAATATTTCAAACAGCTGTTTTGCTGTTTGACCATGCGTTCGCGTAGACAACCGACTGCGTAGTGGAGCGAACTGTTCTCGACGTGACCACTTGTCTATGTGTGTTACTGCAAAACACCACTAGAGGGCACAATAGAGACCTCAGACCATAAACCGCCCGTAAAAACAAAAGAAGAAGTAGAAAATAAACTCCATTTGATGACTGGTAGGCAAAACATGCCGTCGGCACTGTCCCCACTCCTTTTTTCCATCACCTTCCGGTGTGCTCATACATAGCGGTCTGGAGCCTGTTTCCATTTTGCCGGCATGTTTCAATGGCGACTTCTAAAACTACACTTATCTGTTGCCAGCTGTTGTTGCAGGCATGTTTGTCGCTGTGTAGTGGCAACGACACGTCATACAGATGAGCGTAGTTGCGGACTTGTTCAATGAGCTTGTCCTCAAAACTTTCTGCCGTTGTTGTTGCTGTTGACATATCTCTTGACCTCTGACCCTGTCACTGCAGGTCAGATGTGTATTGCATCTTGCGGACGCGTAGCGTTAATTTCTGAGGCCGTGCACAACCGATGCTCTGAATGGACGCATTAAGACAGTAGGTCATGATTTCAACACCAGAGTTAAAGAACAAGCTGACATCCCAAAGACCTTCACAGTAATATAACAACTGCAGGGAAATAACAAAAGTAATTGCAGATAATAATGTGAGACAGAAAAAAATATGTTGAGAGGAAAATGCAGAGCAAAGCAATTTAAACTCACAGGCAGTTTGACAGCTTCAAGTGTGAAACATAAAAATGTGTAAAAGTCCATTATGGTGACCAATAGTGAAAAGAGACAAATGTAAATGAGCTGAAGATGTGTGGAGATATTTTCTATATTCCCTTTGCGCCCTCCTCACAAAGTGATGACAGATCTTACAAACAGACAGTCTCAGTCTGACGTGTAACTAAGAACCTGTAAAATCTGCAAACTGGAAGGCAGAGCCAGAGCTGTGGGAGATTTTCACTTCAATATTCTATTAAAATACATGATTTATTATGCTAGTTTTTCTATAAAACCTGCTGCAGAGAGGGTGGATCTGGTTAAAGCTTCTGATCTAACTGAAACCAGCTTTGCTTCAAGTTTAATAACAAATTTTACAAACATGACCCAACAAGGGAAAAGTGATGAAAGAAAAAACAAAGACGGCCTGAAGTGAATGTAAAAGTAGATCTGTAACAGAAATCACACTGATTTAAAACATGAGAACAAGACAAACCCACCAGGTTAGTGATGAAAACATACAATGAATGTGTTACTTTATGTCAAACTGTTTCATTATACATCTTATACACTATTTATTTAGACACTTGACAGACAGACGTCTCTGTATGAACAAAACAGTGTTTATGTCACAGATGTGCACTGACCACTAACAGTCAGCAGACAGTACAGACAGACGTCAGAGGGAGAGAATTTGAATTATTCAAGTGACCAGAGGTTATATTTACTGAATCCTTTGTTCAAAGGACACAGAGGTTTACTGGTGTGAGTTTGATCCATCACAGAGGAGCTGATGGAAGATGAAAGAACAAACAGACGTTGCTGATGTAGAGCTACATATTAAACAGATGTCTGTTTGGTCCTGCAGCAGCTACTCTGCTGATGATTTTACATCAATCTCTGGATAACTATTTGTAATAATTTGTGTGACTGAACTTATCGACACATTAACTCATCTGAATTGTTCCTTGATAAGAATCCACACACAAGAGCAAAGTTAAGATAAATCTAAAACAGCAATTTTATATTTAATCACATACAGTAAATTCTAGGGATGTGCAAGATTAGTTGACTATACGATTAAACGTCCCCATCCACGCTAGTCGGCACCAGAAATACTAGTCTTTTAAAATATTTATCAATATTTCATTCATGCACGATGTCAGTTATCTGTTGCCTCTAAGATTTTATGCAGCCGCACGCCACTAGTCGGGGCTGCGGCTCTGTCAGACGGCAGCCCATCTCACCCAGCGCGTATGAACCGATCGCCGTGGCAACCCAGGATGCTCATCAGCAAAGCCAGACAGATGAATGTAGACTTTGACAGAATAAGCTGATATATATTCACTCGACTGGATAAACATGTGACCACATTAAGCACAGACACAGACATAAACCTGCAAGCGGAGCTGCTGCTGCTGCTGCACTGCTAACGTTAGCCACACTGTGTGTCAGGCTGGCAGCTAACGTTAGCTCTGGGTCCTTTACCCGCAGACACTGTGACCCTGTTCAGTCTGAAAAGGTGAAGCATTTATTGAGTTGTTGTCATGTTTTGTATATTAATACGTAAGGCTTGTATTGCACAGCACAGAGTAGTGCGCATTTCAGCAGCATTTAAAGTACGATTTGGCAATTGTAGACTGTGATTAATGGCTTCAAATGGCTCTTAATATACACGGAATTTTTTTGGACAGTGTTTAACATTATGAATTAATAAATTCTGCTAAATTTTAACTGCTATCTGAGTGTTTTCTTAGTGTTAGACTAGTCGACTAGTCTAAATTAAATTTTGCGTTTAATCGACAGGGAAATTAGTCACCAGGAACATCACTAGTAAATTCCTACAGTATGTATTAATGCTACCAGGATGATTTTCAGCTGCAGGTCATGTTTTTCCTGCGGCATGTTCTGTGTCTGCTTCTTCCCAGGACAATATGGATGTCTTAGCACCACTCTTTAATGATAGAGGAAAAGTGAATATTCATCAGTGTTCGCTGTCGGTCATCTTCAACATCCTCACAGCCAAAATGTTTGTCATTTCCGACTGAAAAAACAACAGCTCCTCTCTGGAGATCCTGCTGCTTAAACAGTTGCCTGCTTCCCCAGAAATGTGATCCAAGCTGTAAGAATGAAGCAGCTGTCTGCATAGAAATTCAGGGGAAGTTTTCTCGCTTTACCTCATTTAGTGAGCTTGTTCTCAGCTCAATCTGCTCTGTGGGTCAAATTAGTATTTTATTGTCAACTAGGAGAATATCTGGTGAAAAGTCCTTTTAAAATATGCAAAGTTCTTTCTACTCAGAGATGAAAATGAAGCTTCTGTGTCAAACAGGTCTTATAGTAAATTCTCCAGGTGTCACTGAATAGAAACCAGAGTCAGTGAGAATCTCAGGATAAAATCTTCTTTTTGCACAGTGGAGCTCTGATCCCACAAGGATCAAGCTTATCTCAGCTCTTGACATCCTAAATTCCTTCTTTCTACTTGCCTTCACCTGTTGCAACACCCTTCCTTATCCTTATCCTTCATCGAGTCCTTGGTTCTTGCATTAACCATCAAAATATCCTCAACCTCACAACATGCAAATTATTTTATTGTGAAACATCATCCCAGTTTTATATTCCCATGAAATTAAACAACCATTTGCCACAAGATATATTAAGCTGTATATTTTCCAAGATTCCAGAAAAAACAGCTGTTAATACAACACTTTCTGTCCCTGAAATGAACAAGAACAGTATAACACAACCTTTAAATCCAACCATAAAATATTTTTTACCTCTTTCTAATCGACAAGCTCTGTCCAGTCAAACAAGTTTATTCCAGAGAGTTTATTTTGATGCTTTGATTTTGTATCCCTTCTTTAATTCTGTGTGAAATTTGTGTGCAAAGTGTGAAATACTTGATGTTGCTTCAGTCCCAAAAGTCATTAAGTCTTTTCCAGGATGAGTGTAGGTGTTCAGAGATCTTTATAAAAGTGTTCACATTCAAAACACTTTCCTGATGTCATTACACAACAGATTTCTTCCTGTCTTCCCGCACACTAAATCCCTTTGTGATCAATTCAAAGTCATGAACCAGTGTTGAATTAAAGTTTTGTATCACAGAGAAAAACAATGTTTTGACACAGAAACAAATCCAGAAGATAACAGGAGCTGTTCGGTTTGATTTAACCATGTACATCTGTTCATTACATCACATTTAGTCGGACAATCTGCTGCTTGAAGCAGAATATTCCATCAGTTCAGCTTCACACAGACGATAACACACTGATTCAAACATGCACACAAGACAAGCAGGTCCCAGTGCAGCATCAGGCTCAGGTGACTCATCAACCCTTTTTAGCTGCTGTACACATCACACACACTCACACACACTCAGTATGGAGACAATCAGCATCATGGTGAGGATTACAAAGCCAGCAGGAGCAGCTACAGGAGCTACAGTGAAATATAGGAGGAGAGAAAGTCAAGAAAGAACAACCAGATCAGAGGAAACATTTTCTGCAGTGTAGGGAAGAAGAAAACTGAGTGTGACAGTGAGGGAGTGATGCTGTAAACCTCACAGGCCTCCATCTTTGTGTCTCCACGGTGTGTGATCGCTTCAGGAAAGTCAGCCAATGTGTCAGTGAGAGAAATGTGAAGCATTTGACTGAGTGGAGAGAATAACTTGGAATGTGGAAGATCCTATTTGCTCACATCAATACCTGAAGGAAGAAGTCTGTGTGGTGATTTTGTAATAACTTTGTATTGAATATGTTTAATTTAACAGTTATTGTTAAGCAGGCACTAACATCCCCTCAGAAAAGCATTATTATCTTGTAATTCTTTCTATAACTTTGTTCAACAGACTCCAGAGGAGACAAACAATGATCACTGTCAGAAAGTCGACCAACATCTCATTAAAGTTTCTAAAAAACATCATCATCAGTGGCAACTTTGAGCTCTTCATTGAGTTTTCTTCACTTTCTCTCTGTGCTGCTGTTTGTTCTGCTGCTCTGTCAAACGTAATTCAAATCAACCTGATTTGCTTTGATGCATTCACTTCCAGTACAAAAGTAGATCTCTAAATAAAACATATATATGCAGGGCAGAAAGAGTTTTGCTGACATATATTTTTTTCTATTTCCCTCTATGTTTGTTGCTTGATCAAATGGAAACAGCAACAAAAGACACGCATCAATGTTATGGCTTCTGTCAAGCTGGGAATAAAGGCAGTTCCTTCTTTGAAAAATCTATTATAACCCCTGTTTTATATCAACTACAGCTTTCTGATCCAATTTCAAAACTTCTCCCTGAATTCATTTCTTATGTTTTCATCTTCAAAATATAGAAGACAATATCTGACTCAAAAAAGCTTATTGTTAGTTATTAGCCAGTAAAAACAGAAAAGCACAAATATTTAATGGATGTTCTGAGAAAAAAATGTCAATGTCAGTGAAATAAAAGAAAACTTCAAAATGAAAAATTGCACTGAAACACAGCAGGGGGTGATGAGATGTAACTGTGTTTTTACAGACACACAACATAGTTAATACAGGATATACTCAGAACATGTGCACACAATGGATCTGACAGTATCAGAGAGTAAAATGCTAGTAAGTAGCTCACACACACACACACCTCCACACAGCTCTCCTCATCTTTGTCCTCAGTCAGAGAACTCAGTGAGATCCAACTGTGAACAAACCGACAGAATAATCCACAGTCACTCTTCTACTCAGACATCATACATATACAGTCTATTAATTATCTAAGAGTCAGAGTGAGCTGCTTCTAACAAAGACTTCTCTTTCCTGTGTATGTTTTCCTTCTCAGTGTGACTCTTTCTGCTTGTTGTCACATTTCTCTTTTGACTGCCTCTGGCTCTTTGTCATCTGAATGTATAAAAATCCAGCACAAGCTCCCAGTGACTAATAATCAGCTTATCTGATATCTGTTCCTCTGTCTGATGTCTCTTAGTTCCTCTGTGGAGGTTCAGTCTGTGCATCACAACTGTGAGAAGCTCACCTCACCTTATATTTCCCATGACTTAAACAACGACAGCTATTATTATCTCTTACAACAACAAACACAAAGGAGCCACTGCGTGGGTGTATTCATGGCCTTCAGAGAAATGTGTAACATTTTTCCAGCTTGTTGTGTTTCATGGTAACAAAATGACTGTGAGGCTTTGACTCATAGATCTGTACAGTCAGATGATCTAATCAGTGTTCTGTGGTTGATCCACATTGTGAAGTCAGTGACTGAAGGAGAGAAGCAGCACAAAGTTGAAACATCACTCTCTACTTTCCATCTGGGTCTGAAAATCAGTTTCTGCTTTTTGATTTCCAGGACAGAGCTCCCACTGGGATGATGGTTTGTGTTCGACTGCAAGAAAGAAGAAATAACCACAGCACACTGCTGCTTGATTGTTTGTTCAGATGACTTGACATCAAAAACAAAAAGTCACTGTGCAGAAACGGAGGCCGCAGCATTTAGAAACATGGTTCTTCATTCCATCCTAATGTATATTGACCTCTTTTTGTTTTGTGTTGCTGTCGTACAGTCCCTGTTCCTGCTGGGTACATTTATGGCAGAAACACTGATATCAATGTAAAGATACTAAGCTAAGCTGCTACTGTTCTCAGCCTCCTCATACATAGAGTATATTTTACCTGCACTTTCATGTTTATCCAGGCTTGTTTTTATTTTCCTTACTCTGAAAATCATGACCAAAAACATTTCAATTAAGGCTTAATGAGAAGATATGACTGCCCACAGAAGGTTTTGAATGATATTAAATCAGCCCACAAGAAAACACTAATTTATATGAAACCCTGTCTGTGGAAACAAAAAGTTTTATTGATTAGATAAACTGTAGCAGATTGATTTGTGTCACTGATGATGTTTCTTTATTTCTGCAGCTTTTTTTCTGTTCTTACTTTTTAGCTTCTAAACCTGCTTTTTGATGCTTGTTGTTTAGAACAGCTGAGAGATTAACCTTTTTCTAAACAAAATATGTGTGTTGTTTCTGTATTGGAAGTGATAATCTCTGAAAAATGACAGATGTGGTGTTATTTGATAAAGAACCACATCCAGATATAACTTCTCGCTCAGTCTGGGTCTAAGAGAAGAAAACCATCCTCCTCACTGACATCTTTATATTGTCAAAGGCTCCAAGAGGTGGAGGTTGAATCCCTGACAGCTAAAAGATGTCAGACTCACTGAAGCACAACCTATACAGCACTTCACCTGTTTAAAGCTGCAGCCAGAGAGAGAAGACAAGGACACTTTGATCCTCCACACTAAAACAGTCATTAAATATCACTTTGCTCCTCAACTCAGAGGACCTCAGTGGTTTAAATACATGTTGAATCTAAACTCTGACACACACTGATGTTACTTTACTGTCTCTTTGTGTGTGTGTGTGTGTGTGTGTGTGTGTGTGTGTGTGTGTGTGTGTGTGTGTGGAGTCAAAGGTCTCTGTCTGACTGGGTTATTCCACAAAAACTGGTGGAGATCCTCGTCATCACAATAACTGTAGTGTTACAAACATGCAGTCACACAGTGCATGTGTGTGTTAATTTACAACAGCAGGCAGTAATGTTAATTGTGTAAAATAAATCAGTATTACCAAGTTAGAAGAACAAGTTCTCTGTTCAGGACAGGAAACAAACTGAGGGTAAACAAGAGACAACAGAATAAAGAGAAGCACTCAGTAACACTGAAGGAAGACTCAGATCAACAATATCTCTCTGTCTCTCAGTCTCTCTCTTTCCATCATTTCCCATCTCACATTGTCTCCCTCACTCTCCCCCTCTCTTCCTCTGTCTCTCCCTCCTCATCCAGGCCGCCCGCCAGCATCAAAGCAGTGTTAAAGTGAATCCAATATGTTTGGTCAGGGTGTAGCTGTTCTAGGTAGAGAGATCCTGTGGGAGAAAAAAAAGCTAATTGATTCAACTCTCAGCTGCCTGAGATCAGCCAAATCAGCTCTATGAGTACAGTCATGGTGGAGTGAAAAGAGTTCTGTAAGGCCACAGTGTGTAAATGAAGGCAGAAGAGATTCATTCTAGACTAAATAAGACTGCCAGCTACAGGATTGCAGTGTGGAGCATTTTAACACCTGACTGCAGTGTTGCTGGAAGCTCCAACAGTCCATCCTCACACTACAGCACTTACACATCATTGATTTCCTCTAAATGCATGGAAACTCATGTGAAACACCTTTTTTTTTTTACTGGAAACTCAATCTACCACCAAAACAAGGGGCGATTTCCTAAAACAATCACCTGGCAGATTTCTAAGAAGTTTGTGTGTCCCTCATCCAGCTCACATCTATGAAGTTTGACTCTCCAGCTCACTAAGTGCTGACAGTTAGTTTCCCTCGGGACATTCTGACATTTCATTTTGAGATGTGCAGCAGCCAGAGCTAATCATCAACACTGCCTCCAACAATCGCATAACAATCCAGACATGACTCAACTTTTTGTCCCAGCAGACACTGTGCGTGTTAGCTCACTGTCCAGGAGAACAGGACCTCAGTTAGCATCACTGGTAACACCTGTGTTTATTCTACCATTTAAGATGTCTGCCATGAAAAGGTCTATTAACCACATTACTAGACCTCTCTGTTAAAAATCTTACTGAGATTTAAAAGAAATTTATTTAAACTTCAGATTCTTGCCTTGAAATCAGAAGTGACACTGAGGATCCAAACACTGTATATCCAGTAATAATCACTGACGTCTTTTAATCAGATCTCATCATGACAGTCAGTTTGCACTTGCAATGTATTGTCTTTGAAGGGAAAGAGTTTGAAATAATGTACAAGCTCCTGTTTGCTGAGCATCTATACCACACAATTTTATGATATTTATTATTTATACTTGTTTCAGAACTGCAAGGCGATCAAAGCATTTGTCTTGGTTCATTTTTAACATCTTTTTAACATTTAGCTTCCTCCAGTTAAGGATTTTGCAATAGCTCACATCATCAAATATTCATTAATGAATACCAAATGATTTGTAACCCATAAATAATTAAAGTGGGACCCTGTTGTTAAACACTGTTTACCACCATGTCAGAGAGTTTGGGGGGTTGTCAGGAACCAGAACAGTTTTCTCTGCTGCTTGTTGATGATCTCTGAGGCTCCACTGTGTTACAGATCACATCATGGCTACAGACAGATTAATACATAAGCACATGGTTGTTGGAGGATTGAGTCACACTGGTCAATTAGACCTCACTGTCACTGACCATATTGAGTTTATTTTGCAGATTTTACGAGTGTCCCAGGGGCTGCTGTGGGGGTCGAGGGACTGTAGCACGAGCAGACCCGCTCTGTGCCCGGGTCAAGCTACTCTTCTTCACACGATGCTCTTCTTCTGCTGGTTCTCTTCTTCTTCGAGTGACAATTTTTGTCGGATGATCCGTCACAGTGTCCCCTACGCTGCCAGTGAAAACAGCTATTGACAAGATAGGGAAGTGTTGTGCCTTAAATGATGACATATCTCCTCAGTGACAGGGAAAGAGTTCAGAATTATTTAATCTACCATTTGGGGCGAATAAGGATTGTGCTGTGCACCAACACCAATGTTTGTTGATGATGGCTGACAATTATCAACCACTGAGCCGTCTACAATCACACCACTGTGATTTAAAATCCTTCTGTATTAGAGGTAGTTTGTCTCCTCTGAGTTGTTGTAGAGTTGTTGCCTGAGTTCTGCTTTTGACATGTAGAAGAGAAAATAAAAAGAAGCTGTTGCTGCTTGTCATCGCACTACATCTTCATGTTGTGATTTCTCATTAAGCATTGAGGACATTCTGTAGACATCTCCCAGCCCTATCTGTTTATTTGTTCATTTGCAAGTAGCAGTGGCTGCCACAGCTAATTTTTCCTCTCACTCTCTGTATGGACAAGTCTGTTTAGAGCTTGAATTTTCAGGTTTTTCCTTTCCTGCATTATAGTGATTCGCTCTCGAAATTAACATAATGTTCCACATTTAGCTTGCAGTGCACAGACATCGCCTCCTTCTTGGAGGAACATGATAACACCGCCCTGGTGGCAAACATCACCAAGGTGTGACATTTTAAGGGACACAAACATAAGAAAACTATGTTTTTGACTGGAGGGGATCTTTAATAATTCAGCAAGAATCAAGTCCATGTATGGCCTACTTGTGGATGGTAAAATGAAGCTTCTTTGTTGTTTTTTAGCCCTGGCTGTGCTCAAATTCTTAAACAGAATCAAGGTTTCTGGAGATACATTCACATAGAAAACCTGTAACAAAGCTCTTGTCATAATAATAAATTTGTCAGTATTTATTGAGGCTAAGTTCCTTTACTTATAATTCATTTTATCAGTGATAAATGATAAATAATTAATGAATAGAAATAGGTGACATACTAATATTCCTAAGTACTTGTGAACAGAAGCATTTCATGCCATGACACTGTGCCCCACATCTCACTGACTTTAAACGGTGAGAAACTTTCTTCAGGAAGCTCCATTAAATGAGGATCCAGTATCATTTAAACAGAACGTCAAATGTCTCTAACAAAAAATGTTCCTGACAGACTCAGCTGCCATGGTAGTTTTTTTTTTTTTTTTACTGCAGCAGTATGTGTGAAGGAAGAAGGGTAGAGTGAATCACTGGAGACAGAGGAAAAGAGGAAGAGCTTCCCCTCTAACTCAGAGTGGTGTGATTTGATGTGTAAAAGCAGCAGGAGTGTGCTTGCCTGTAACATGGATACAAACCTTTAATGAGTCTGTTTTTAATGCCACAGAGTACAACATCTCTGGGTTACACAACATGAAAGGCTTTTGGTTCTCTAGGGCAGAAAACACACACGGGTACCTGAGTCTCAGCAGAACTTCTGACACTGAATTTAAATGAAACCACCACCTTCTTCGGAGACGTTCTAACATTTGACATATTTGTTTTGTTAGTTGTTGAATGGATCTGTCAGTGAGCTGCACAGGGTCACTGCTGTGTCCCGTATGCTGTGCATGTAGATCTGTCAGGCTGGAGTCACTGAAGTCTCAACAGAATAGAAATTTGATGCAGAAGCTGACCTGCAGACGTGTAACCTTCCCGCTTGTGAGCAACTAACAAACATGACGATCCCTCATTGTGGTCCTCAGTATGTTTTCAAACACTGACACACAGTTCAGTCTTTTATAATGTCCCTTTCCACCACCACACTACATCAGTCTCCTGCATCCAGCTGCTGGATTCAGCTGAATTTCCTGAACCGACTGAACAGAAAGCAGAGACCTCAGCTGCTCCCCTGAGGATTCTCCCGTTGAGTCTCTGCAGACTTGTTAGCTTGTTCTATTCTGCAATTCCTGTCAGACCAAGTCTTCCCTCCAGATTAAGACCACTGACCATGTCAGCCTTGTCAAATTGTGTTTCTGATGTGTAACTTCTATGCTCAATGCTAACTGTCAAACGCTGCCGTCATCTCACCTCTCAAACCATGCAAAACCTTTTTTTCCTTTTTTGTTCCATTATGGGGAACAGTCCCGGAGTGTATCTGTCGACAGCATCCCCTTGACTTTCCTCGGATGTGGTCAGACTTCTCTCTAACTGATTTAGAATAATGTTACAGAGCTCAACACTGACTTGCCAGGCTGACAATTAGGCATCAGCTTTTTGTTGCCTAAAACAAAAATGCAGCTGCCATTTTTAGTCACCTCATATTTTGAGTAACTGCGATACTATGCAGTTTTGTGTCAGCTTAACAATGAAAATGTGATCTAATAAAATGTTTATTACTTCATTAGTTTGTGATGTTGGCAGGTCATTTAAACTTTTCATGCCGCACTCAGCAAAATTAATTTGCTTCTTCACTGTTTAGTGAGTAAACACTCCAATGCACATGCAGCTGTATGTTTCCAGTTTGAACTCTTAAAATACTATACAATACCAAATATTAAAAATAGAGATGCACAATATGGATAGAGAAAACCAATAATTAACTGCTTCTCATAGCCAATACCAATAAGATAATCGAAAATTTTACTTTTTTGTATTTTCAAAAGAGGTTCACATGAACAGTGAAAGACGGGCTATAATGCAGTGAGCAATGATGGATAAATTTAAAATTCCACAGCCATAACCTAACCAAATCTAACTGACATCACTATTACATGGAACAATTCTGACACTTTAAATGTTTATTCATGGGTGCCCCTATAGCTCAGTTGGTAGGGTGTGCGCACCATATATTGAGGCCGTTAGTCCTCTGCAGCGGCTGCCGGTTCGAATCCTGCCTGTGGCTCATTTGCTGCGTGTCATCCCCTGTCTCTTCACCCCCCTTTCCTGTCATACCTTCAGCTGTCGCTGTCAATAAAGGCAAAAAATGTTTATTCATGTTTTTTCAGGTTTTTGCCGTTCCCTATTTTTTTATCTGTTAAAAAGCGATGGAAAGTGATGGAACTGATGGCAACCAAAGGTCAAGAGTTGTTGGTTGCCAATGGAAACCTGGCAACTGTTACTATTGATCCTTATGTTACTCAAAGCTAAAATTCAAGACCACAACCATAGAAATGTGCAGCTACAGTGACCACAAACAACATGTTACACAGGTGTAAGCCTACAATTGGTAGATAATAGGATTAAACTCTAACTTATAAAAAGGTTTGACTGGAGTGCATGAACTAAATATATATGTTGTGTGTGACAAGATGTTGCCAAATTACCTGCCTGTCTCTGTAGGAAATCATAATTTTTAGTAAACCTATAAAGCAGTGCCTGTTTTATACATGAGAGCTGGAAACACAATTCAGAAAATACTGTAATGTTTGGACTATTGAGCGCACCTGAATATAAGCTGCAAAAATTAAATTTAAAAAGAAAAAAGAAAAGAAAAATTGTACATATATAGGCCGCACTTGTCTATAAGCCGCAGGTGTCCACGTTGTAACATGAGATATTTACACAGAAAGATGGTACACAGAAAGATTTTTTAAATTTTTAATTAAATTAATGCTTTTTTCCGAACAGTGCCTGTAACACGGCAGTAACACGGCAGTAAAACGACAGTGAAACAGCAGTAACACGGCTGGTTAAAAAAATGCCAAGCTTATGTGCAGCAGCTCTATTTCCTTCTTCGACAGCCAGATCAATTGCCTTTAACTTAAAAGCTGCATCATATGCAGCATATCATTTTCCATGATGAGGGTGTGTGCATGATGCGCAAAATGACTGTTCAAAACACAATCAAACTAGCGTCTTCCTTGGCACATTATCTCTTCTACCTGTCTGTCTTGCTCTTGTGCTTCCTGCTAGAGTGCCCCCTGGAGGCCGTTAGCCCGTAAAAATCTATAGATTAGCTGCATCATTGTTTAGGCCGCAGGGTTCAAAGAGTGTGAAAAAAGTAGCGGCTTATAGTCCGGAAATTACGGTACACTGTTAACCCTCAGACAAAGTAAAAGAAAATATGGTGAGTTCAAAAATTTGGAAGTCCTCCCATCATGCAACAGTGTTTCAGAGCATGGCAGAAACACACATCAGTGTTTATTATCTGTGAGCGAACTCTCCCACTACAGACTGATCTGCATTCATACAGCAGCTTGTTCTGCATGAGCTACACTGTTGTGAAGCCTTTAATAGATTTCTTCAACAACATTTGGAGTCCAAATCTGACCTCGTCTGATGAATAATGACAACCTGCTCCTCTGCTGCTGCCTGCATCTCCTTTGACTTCAGACCACCTGCAGCAGGAAACACAGGACGCTGCACACACACCTTTTTAGCATTCTGAAAACGAGGTCTGCAGCCCTTATGATGATCTTTGAATTTATGCTGTGAGCAGTTCTGCCACCAGAGCAGCTGAACCTGACGAATCCAGTTCATCACACAAACACAAATTTGGCTGTCACTGCATGGGCTGAAATAACACAAACAAGCAGCAACTGGTCAAAGTCAACACAGTCCAATGCAGGAGGAAGCTGGGAGGACTGGACTGATTCAGCAACAGAAAACCTTTTGAATTCATCATTCTCCCTTCAAAACAGCAAAAAGAAAAGAAAACAGAAAACAGCAGTGAGGCCAACTCTCTTGAACATGTAAGCAGATACAGTTTGAACAGTTCAATGCTTGAGGACAAGTGGTAGGTAAGAAAAGACACAAAGAAAGACTGTAGAAACAAGTTTTTATTTGTTGTTTGTTCTTGTTTTTGCTTTTTTCATGCATTATATTTATAAATGTGTTTCTTGAGTTTTGATCTGCCTAAGCAATCGATACCTGGAGGAACTAGCTGTGAAAATTTGTAATCTGTGGAAGGGAAAAACATCGGCTTTGGTAAAAAAAAAAAAAAAAGGAATGAAATTGTTGTTCGCAAAGACGGCTGACAGAGAAAAGTGAAGATGGTGGGAGATTAGAACAGAAACATGATAAACAGCCCAAACTCAATGGTGACAAATGAAGCTCCCAGAAAATGTCAACACTGATAATGAAAGGAATTTTTCATCTCTGGTACTAAAGTTGTGTGGGTGTTTGTGAATGTTCAAAGTTTTTTATTGCCTTGAAATGTCAAGCTGAAAAACATGTTTTTTAAGTGAAGAACTTGATAACCTCATGGATTCAAACAAACCTTCTGGTCATCAGACTGATAACAGTAGGAGGAGACTCAGAATTAATTTGAATAAAACACTGTAGTTCATTAAAGTATATTATTTTTAGAGTTTTAAATCTCCTTTTAGTGAATGTGGGACACACAAAACTGCCACCCACTTCGTTTCCAACAGAACTATTCAGTAATATTTATTATAACATTCTTCCTTGTTCCAGATTTAGAGAATCCACATATTGTGATATTTAGAGGGAGAGTAAAAGAGCTCGAGAGGAATAGTGTGGAGAAAAGACCATTTCTTTTCCATTTTGTCAGTACATTACAGTCTCATGGGCCATTGAGCCACAGTAATATCATAATCAAACATCATAATCATGGTCAGTAGCTATAAAAAGATCAGGGCGAATATAAAGTTTCTCCTTTTTCTATTTCTGTTTCTGTACTGCATCTTTTTTCTTCCCTTTTGCATTGAAGGAACTGGTATTTAGTACATGTAGATTAATCCTACAGTCCATTTGAATTAATCCAGCATCATGTCTATACAGTGAGGCAGAAGGAAAGCCTCTATAAAATATGGCTTGGATGTCTGATTAAAAACAAATATTGGATTGACCAGTTATGTGATTTGAAATGTCAGGTGTACGTCTGCTTTTAACACAACAGACTGACTGTATCTCAGACTGGCTCCCATCTACAGTACAGGGGCTGCTATTTTAATACATCTTGTTGCAAATCTGCCTGGCGGGGAAATATCCATCTGATATTACTTTTATTTGGAGAAATAATAAAACCCAAGATGTCTTTGAAGATAATGTGTATTAATATTTGTACGGTGTGGTAGCTGTGAGAGAGAGTGGATACTAAAGCTCACACAGATCAGTGTAAGACAAGAAACATTCATTAAATTGGAAATCACACTTTTTATATCCACCCTGATCTATATCTCTGAAGTCGGTTAAATATGTCAGCTAACAGTGTGCAGATATCAAGTCATTGTAAGACTTTGCCATTCCATCGCTTCATGAAGATCTCATTCATAATATTATTTGTAATACATTTTGAGCGTGTGTGGAATAATTCCAAGAATGTGAGGTAAAATGACACCACAGAGAGCCTGTACAAGCTTTAACAATGAAAATACAGCGTGCTCTTCTAGGAAATTTTAAATGTGCTAATTTTATCAGTCTTTTGTGATGAGGTTAGGGATTGAGCTTAATATGTGTGAGCTACTACGTAAAAAAATCCAACTTTGTTTAAAGGCTAAATATTTATCTGGTTGCTGTAAAGCTGTATATATAGCCTGTGTTAAACTAAAACATACAGAACTATTTTGAAGAACAATGCATAAACACAGTATATTATATTATATTTTAGAATGACTAAACAGCCAGCAGATTTTTCAAAAAAAGCCAAACATCATCCTGACTAACCCTCTTAACTCTGTTTGCTTGACGTCCTTCTGAGGAGACAGATCAGGTTAACAGATGATGTCTGTTGATTTTCTCTGCTCAGAGTTCTGATCTGATCTCCAACAGATTTTCTCTCAGTCGAGGACTGAACCAATGACCACATAAGTGCTCTTCTGTCACAACTGGGCAGACCTTGACAGATGGTGAGAAACTGCAAGTTTGCATGTATGTGGGTGTGTGTCTGTGTGTATTAATGGATTCTGATTATTGCTAGAATCAATAACAAGTGCAGCCACTTTAGTAAACCAGGGCACAACAGGGGTGAGGGAAATACTTGATTTTTAGACGCGTCACAATGCGGACGTGGAAGATTCTGAATCAATTCACATATGTCAAATGCTGACTTCCTAAATGTCAGTTAATGTGAAGTTGATGGAGCAAAGAGGGTGGAGCTCAGCTGCGATGGCAGCGCAAAACCTGGACAGTCTACAGCGCACATGTGAGAGTTATCAGCAGGAGAGATGTACTTCATCTTCTCAAAGGGCAGCAGTTTCAATCACTTTTTAATATATTATCTAAAAAATTGCATTTGTAAGACGATGGTGAATACTTTTAACCATCACCCAGAGATGTTAAGACATTCGTGGAGCGGAGCAGCAATCACCTGTAACAAACGAGAGTGGCTGAGCGACACACACCGCAGCATTTAACAACTTTGACCAACTCTGTGATGAAGAAAGTAACTCTCTGCTCACTCTGTTTCACCTCAAAACCTCTGTACCTGCTCTGCATGTTGGACAGCAATGTGTTTCCTCAGGCCAAATGGTGCAGCAGAGAGGCGGCTCACTGCTGGAGACATAACCTAGATAACACCACACACAGCCTCCCCTTCCTATTATTATATTATTGTAATACAGGCAGGGGACTGTTGGATTCTTTCAAATTGATAAAATCACTCAGTAATGCAGTTAACATGAGACTATTTAACTACTTGTTATGTTTCATACTAGCAAGAGAAACTAGCAAGGGACTGAAAGTTGTGCCCCTTTTCTATTAATTCAGTCAAAATAGATTCTGAATCAAATCAAAAATGTTCCCCCCAAAATGTAACATGACTGACTGTGAGCAGTTGCAGATAAATACAATCTAACCAGCTTAAAAGCTTAAAAGTTTAAAATTTTGATGACTCTAGATGCACTAGAATCATTTTATCATTGCACTGTGGCTCTCTGAATCATAACTGAATTAAACTGTTTGGTCCCCAGAGATTCCCACCCCTAATGCACTTTGTACATCACTCCCCATCTTCATTTAAAACCCTAGAACTAAAACATCTTACTCTTGATAGATTTCTCTTTAAGAAAATCAGATTCTGTTTTTCAGTAAAATCAATTAAAATATTGTTGCACTATTAAAATAGTAATGGAGTAGTCTGTAGCTGTAGGCAGGCTGTCATGTTTAAACCTCCATCACTGCATGTACCAGTCTTGTATGTCACCTTTGGGACAGATTATGGCTCTTTGCTCCCCAACTGTTCCCATCATGGTTTCTCCTGCTGTGACAGGCTGCTCTTTTTCCTTTGCCACGTCTAGAGGCTGCCAATGTCATTCACTTGCTTTAATAGTGGGAATCTTCATGCCAGCCAGCTGAGTAACCTCTGGCAACATGTCTGTGTGTGCAGCTGTGTAGGTGTGTAACCTTGGCAGTGGATTGTGAAGTGTGTCTCTCTCCTGGCCTCCAGCCTGCTGTGTCTCTCTTCACCTCTTTGTGGGTCACATCCACTCCTGGAGCCTCTCCTGACTCTGCCAGCACGACATATAACATTAAAACAACAGACCCTGATGCCAAACAACCTGTGGAGACTGAACCTTGGGTGGTACACATAGTGTGTCTCGATCTGTCACTGTGTCTGGTTAGAATTTTTTGCTCTCAGCAACCCACTGCAGGGACAGCTGCAACTCAACTCAACTCAAAAATAGTCTCAATGACATAATAGGCACCAATCAGACATAAAGTTGAGTACAGTAAACAGTGAATTTGCATCTAAACCCGACTATAAAGGGGCGCAGTGAGACAAACAGTAAAAGCAGAACAAAAAAATCATCTACAGCAGAAATAAAGGAGGTTTTATGAATTGTCAGCACCAGCTATGAAATCAGAAGTCTTTGTGTTTAAACATTTTCATTCCTTTTTGCTAAAACAACAATATGTGAAGCCCTCAGGCTGAACAATAGGATGCTGGATGTCTCTCACTGTGTGTATTTGTATTTCACATTAAGCCGTTTCATCTCCTCCCACCTCTCATCCCTCCATTGCTAATGTGAACTCCTACCTCCCACAATCCCTCTCTCCACCCCTGCTCTCTCTCCATTAGGGAGCTGGCAGCTCTGATCAGGTGATGCTGAACTTTTATCCAGGAGGCCAGGTTTTGTGTGCCATTGGAAACTCCTCACACTAACAGAGTGAAACTGATGCAGGATGGATGGATGGCACTATTTCTGATTTATCACTGATTTAAAAACAAGTTCAGATTTTGTCCTTCAACACTGGTTGAATTACTGAACCTCGTGGTTTAGGATGAGGAATCTCTAAACCTTTCACACATTCTGTGTCACTCACTGATTCATAGCAAAATATCAGATACATCACAACCACAATTGATTCAGCACTCAGAAAATGAACTGCAGTTGACCCTGAATCTATATCCTCTATATGAACATGAATCAGTGTTCATTATTTTTGAATGGAGGTCCAGTTGAGATCATCGATCGCGTCTGAAGACTGATCTAGTTGTTATCTACTCCAATAAGTGAAAGTAGAGAAGTGCCGCCCTGTCAGCATCTTCTGTTTGCTCAGAGGCAGTCCGTCTTTCTTTTCCTCTTTATTCTTCACTCCGTTTATTCAACAAACTCAAAAGAATCTCTTACAGACAGTATAATGGCTCTGTTGTGGTCAGGGGACTTAAGTGAGCCGCTTTAAAACATCTGACTGGTTTAAAACGACTGTGAAAACAGCAGAATGTTTAAAGAGACACCACAGTATCTGACCGACAATATAATTATTCACTTGGGTGTCAAAGTTTTGTATGAACCAGCAGTTCAGCTGCTTTGAGTTACTGTGGGTCACACTGTCCAAATGACATTTCTTTTCAAGCAAACTTCCTCCATCAGGGTTGTAATTGATCTCCTGTTGAATGCAGTGAAGATGAATGCAGAGCAATAGTGCTGTCTGTGTTTGAGCAGAGTGGCAGCAATTTTATATTCCACACTCATACGTGTCGCTGCTGCTGAGTTTTTAATTTGCTGCTTTTTAAGGTGGACAAAGTTTCAACTTGAGCCAAACACTAAAATAAAAAGCTTCATGTTGTATCTGGCAGTTCTGAATGTTGAGAGATTGTGAATACTTCCAATAAAGACCCTCCACATTCAAGACATAATCCTGCCCCTCTGCTCCCCCTGCACTCACTTACAGTTCTCACAACCACTATGTTTTACCTCAGTGAGGCATCTATTACTGTATTTATTGATTTCCATATTTACACATTAAAGCAGTGCTCAGTAGGCTTCATCAGGTGTATCAAACCTGTGAATCAGAGCAGTTATTGTTTTATTTAACTAGGAATCCTTTGAGTCTGTAAACATATTTTTTGCTTAAAGTTCTTGAACATGTGTATTGTGCCTGAAGATGTGTGAATGTAAGTGTGCGTAGGTATGTGTGTGTGTGTGCAGTAGAGCTGTGGATAAACTGGAGGTGGATGCTTCTGATATCTCACACTTCACTTGTCCTGTTAATTAACACTTAATCTGCAGACTCAAAGGGCTTCAGGACCACATGCAACATTCTGATTGGTTCATTTAAAGGCTTGTATGTGTTATTAACACTAGAACTACCAAGGGGCATTCTTACTCCGCTGGCATTTTCAAGTTCTTGTACTTCTGTTAAAATAAACCCCTGCATCTCCCAGTTTGTGTGATTCCTAAAATGTTTTAACTAATCATTTAGTGGATTCTATAGCTAGAACCACCAAGGGTTCATTTTTACCCCTCACAGACAGCTGCACTCAACATTGGCGCCAGGGTAGCGCGTAACAGGAAGAACACTGACATGGCGGACCTCTGGTCAAAAGAATGGAGTCTTCCGTTCTTCAGTGCTACCATATTGAAGAACCGATACAGGGAGAAAATGCGCTACCTATGGTTCGAACAAAAGAAACCAGGCACAGACGATCGGCCAGTGACAGGTTTGCGCTAGTCAGTGAAGTGTGGGAAATGCTCATCCAGAACAACATCGCCTGTTATAACCAGGTCCAGAGATTACAGTTGATGAACAATTGTTCCTCATGTGGTCACACTGCTCCTTCACCCAGTACATGCCAAATAAGCCAACTAATTTGTCATCAAGTTCTGGCTTCCTACTGATGTGGGAACGAAGTACATGTTAAACCCATACCTGGGAAAGGATCTGAGCTGCCTGTCACACAGGGCGTAGGGGAAAGCGTGGTACTCAAACTCATGGAGCCTTTTCTGGGGAAGGGTATAAACTCCTGGTCTCACCATTTACCAGGGAAAAAGAATGTGTGTATCCTCGGCATGATGCACACATCAGTGGAAACGGGATTAGCCGAAAAAGAAGCCAGCCATGTTCTAGAGCGTACTGGAATAAACATGTACTCCTTACTGATACTGAAAACAGGTTAAGAGAAAGTTGTAAAAAGCAACATTACCAAAAACAATAAAACAGTTGTTAATACTTAATGGATTTGGGGTGACATAAAAGTAGATGACCATCAGTCAACATATCTCCTTGTGAGTTTTCTGCATATTTATACTGACTGACTTCACAAAGGTCTCCCTGGTGGTTTGTTCATTACAGGATGTTACATCATCTGACACTCATCCTGTCTTATTACTGGGAATCAAGTCTAAGTCTTTCTCTTTATTTGTTTCTCTCTTTGACATTTCGATCTCATTTTCTGTTCGTCCTCCTCAAACAAACTACCAGGACTGAGTCTCATTTGTCTTTTGCTTTAAACCAAAGTTTACTTTTAAATAAACTGATGCATCTGTCAATCACTGCAGGGGGATGGGGAGAGAGGGAAGTAAATAAACACTGAGCAGTTTCCTTCATACAACTTTCTAAAAAGAGACATTCACATCAAGTCCATTTACAAATATTACGATGCTGACTTTCCTTCTCCTTCACTCTCAAAAGACATTTTAAAGACAGATTTTAGAGTCAGCTTCATTATCTTTGTCCTGAGACAAAGATGTCTGAGAGAGAATCAGTTTTCCACATTAGGCAGATACCCATTTGTGTGAAAGAAGGGAGACCATCAAATCAGTCTGACACCAGAATCAGAGCACTAAAATTAATACCTATATAATAACTGTCTCTCTTCTCATCCCATCTGGCTTCTCATTTCAGTGTCTCACTATCTGTCTGCTGCTGCTTTTGTTGTCTCCAGTTTCAAGACGGTAACGTCCTCAGACTGAAACCTCTTCTCGAGTCACAAACATTCTAGGTAAAAACAGAGCTGAGGTCTCAGGGGCTTCCCACTGTGAAGAAAGTGTTTTCAGAGATTTGTGGTGATCAACTGGAAATCTCAGGACTTTAAGCCAAATCTTAGGTCACTTGCTTGGTGTTGCATTATCATTTTCCCTTCCATAATTATTAGGTGATACACTATCGAAGCCATGCAATTACATTTACATTTGCTGTTATATTATTGACAGTTTGTGGTGATGTTTTAGAAATACGAATATGGCATCAATACTATTGAAATTAATCAAATTAAAATTGTTCTACTTTGTAACTCAGGTGCATAAAGTGTACTTGTGCAGTTTTTGTGCTCTGTTGGGTCATCTTATACAAGGTAACATCAAGTATTTCATGAGCCTGTTGTGTGATACAGCAGTTCCCCGCAGATCAGGAGTTTGCATTTCCTGATTCAATCCATCAATCTGTTCCTTCTCTAAACCATTATTTCAGGGTTACACCCTGGGCTAAATCCTTTTCCAGAATGCACTGCACACAGAGAGCATGTTACACACTCATCTTAGACACAGAGAGAAACCCTGACTACTATAGAATTACTAATTGGATTACCGTGTATGTGCCCTATAGTTATTTAATTCCTCAGGGTTGAAAACAGTGCCAAGATGAATCATGCTGTGTGAACAGTGGTCAGTCGAGCTAATAACAACAGCAGGGGACACATTAAAGATGAAGAGTTGGTTGGAGCTTTGGAGCTCTGAGGCTGTACAGGCTGGATGAAGAGTGAGTTATCAATTTATTATCCTGATTTAGCTGCTGTTTTCACATGGAGCCCACGTGAGGGGGTGATATGTGAAATGTGTGCATGGAAAAACAAACTGCAGGTGTATGTGTGTGTGCTCACTGGACTCTGTGTGTGATGGATTTAATAGTTTAGAGTGTAGAAGTGAGCAGGCGAGTGTCGGGCTGTGGACTGACTGCTAATATTATTATTACAGTAAACAGGTATTTCCTAACTGTCACTCATTGGCTGTGTGTTAGACAGCTGAATCCCCTCATGGATCAAAGTGTGTGTGAGAGGACTGACAGCATGGAGGCTGCAGAAATGGACAGATGAAAATCAGGTGGTGGACTGACAGCTCGTCTAAAAAGAGACTACATCAGTCCACTGAGCTCCACCTGAACGTGCCACTACCCACAGACCAGAGCAGCTAATGATCCACAGTCACAGTGAGCAGCAGAAACACAGTCGTCATTCAGCTGATATTGAAAAGTTGTTCTGCTCATTATGTGACACAGTGAATCCATTAGTGTGAGACAACAACATGACTGGAGTTAGCACTGATACATCACGTTAGCAAAGAGCTGCTCTGACCGTCATTGACTTTGCTCCAATATTACACTGATGATTTTCACAACACATTAGATAAACTGTGATGAATGTGTTGTCGCTGACAGTCAGTCATCAGTGTTGTGCTTTGGTTCAGAGAACAAACCCACAATAATCCCCAGTGTTTGACCCTCTTCACTTAAAAATATATTGGGTGACATTAAAACTTAGATATGGAGTCTATCACTCAGTGAAGGTCGAATTAATTATGTTGTCGGTCTAAATGTCTAATTAATGCATCATCTCTGCTGGTCATTCAACTGTTCAACATCCAGACAGAACAATTAGTTGTTCAGTTATTTGTTATAAATTAATTTTCACCATGTGTGAAGAAAATAAATAAATCACAGCCAGAGAAACATGTCAGAGGAGACTGGACCATTTTTAACAACACAAGGTAACTCAGTTGTGTTTGATTGATGATGAATCTCTTTAAATGAATCAAAGCAGCATAAAAAGATGCTGCCAGGAGCAATAACTCTCCACTAAAGGTGTTCAGAACACAACAAAGCACACACACATCACGAAGATATGACAAAAACATAACACACACAGCAAGGGACACCAGTATACTTACTAACAAACCAGAACCTGAGGACTGTACAGAAAACTACAGAATACAGCAGGTAGGAACATGAAAAAACATCAGAAGTGGCATAAACAGACTGTGTTTGCTGAGGGGAGTTCATCTGTCCTGAAACTACACACACACACACACACACACACACATACACACACACACACACACACACACACACACACACACACACACTGTATAAAAGACACATGCAAACACATGAGGCATGTCTGGCAGGATGCCATTAAAATCCTCCTGTCTGTGTTGCTACACTTGAACTGTAGAGCAGATGTCACACATACAAAAACACAAGTACAAACACACACACACACACACACACACACACACACACACACACACACACACACACACACACAGAAGACAGTGCCTTAATGTTGATGAAATCAAGCATTCTGGTATCAAGAAACCATATAAGGTCATGTCAGATGTGAGCAATGCTACAAAAATAAAAGAGATCAAACAGTGACCTATTTTCATCTTCAACAAGGTTTTCTTCTGCAGAGATTTTTAGTGTTTGAATAAAGTCGCAGTTAGAAAAACACATGAAATATTTGATTATGAAACCGTTCACATGGCTTCAGCAGCACTGAGGTTCTGATGGAAGAAGTTGATGACAGCCTGCAGTGGATCAATGTAACAGAAGTGATGATGTGACTAATAATCATTATATTAAAAGCCCAGTCATGTCTGACAGTAAACATTAAGAGCTTAAAAGTTAATGAGGCAAAAATATAATTTTATTAAGTGAAATGACTGTAAATCTCTGAAATATAACTGGTCTGTAGAGAATATGTGACTGTTATGAACACTCAACCATTTCAACAAATATAAATGAGTTTGAGTTGTTGTTATTGTTTCATATTAACTGGACAAAAGTGATGCTCAGACTGGCTTCATGTTGTAATAACATACAGGGGTATTAATAACAGGACAGATGTTTGTTCCATGACATGAATATGCAAAGTATATTGATGAGGAGAAGATGACAATTCTGTTAAAAAATATCAGCACTGTATCATGTCTGTGAAGATTCTCAGTCATCCAGGTCATGTTATCCGTAACAAGGATTGTCGTTGGCAACTGGACTTGAACTGATGTGATCTTAAGACTGCATTGTATGTGGCAGATAGACTGTGTCTTAGACCTCCTCCTCCGTTGATGGATGGCCGCACCAGGTTAACAAAAATGGCCTCTTTTTCTCCTCTCTCAAACCATCTGTCTTCCCTGGCCACAATACAAACATTGCTATCTTCAAAGGAGTGTCCCTTGCCTTTTAGGTGTAGATGGACTGCTGAGTCCTGACCTGAGGAACTGGCTCTCCTGTGTTGTGCCATGCGCTTATGCAGCGGTTGTTTCGTCTCCCCAATGTACAGGTCTGTGCTCCCCTCACTACACTGGACTGCATAGACTACATTTTCCAACTTGTGTCTGGGCGTTCTGTCCTTGGGTTGGACAAGCTTTTGCCTCAGGGTGTTGCTGGGCTTGAAATGCACAGAAATGTTTTTCCGAAATGCCCGCAATGTAAGGAATAACAATGTTTTTCCTTTTGATGCTGTTCTCTTCTCTCTCAGACCAGTTTCTTTTGTTGGTTTTGATAAAAGGCCAGGTTTTGAGAGATGTCCTGATGTGCTTTCGTTCCTTATCCTTCCCTTCCTTACTGTTTGGAATGTTCTGTGCTCTGTGATGGCGGGTTCTAATGACCCCTAGTTTGTGTTCCAGTGGGTGGTGTGAATCAAAGAGCAGATATTGGTCTATGTATGTGGGTTTCCTGTAAACATCGATGTTGAGGCTTCTGTCCTCTTCAACGTGCACTGCACAATCTGCTGCCTCGGACATCCTCTCGGGTAAAAAGGGTTAAACTGAAGAAGCTTCTTGGATGAGAGGCAAAACGTCTTCAAGAACTCTATGAAGTCCAGTTGCCTATGACAACACTTGCTGCAAATATCAGCACTGTAGCACGTGGCTGTTCCCTCACAGCCACTAACAGCATCAAAATATCAGTCCATGTGACCATCAGTTCCTACAGTCAAAGCAAAAAAGACTAAAATCAGACTAGACTCCCCCATTCTCACTGTTTAGCTGAGTATCAGTGCTTTAAAGCAGCAAAAGGCAGAGAGATGAACTGCAGACACAAACAAAACAGCTCATCAAGAAACAACAATCTCATCTCAGACTAAAGAGACGACACTTCTGCCTCCAACCAGGTTTCTACCATCAAACACAGAGAACAGACCATTACCATCACTGTACAGCAGCCTCACAGCACTGTCTAATTAGAGAACAATCAGTGGAGTCCTCATCTAATTCTGAAGCCTCTTCCTCACTGAGCTGCATTAGGAGGTAGATGTGATGGCCAAAGAGACAGAAAAAAAGAAAATGCAGTGAGAGAGATTCTGTAAACATCAGGCCTCCATCTTTGTGTCTCCATGATGTGTGATCAGCTCAGGAAAGACAACAGCTGTGTCACAAATATAAATGTACAGTGTTTGACTGAAGAAAAGAGCAGGAATCAGGATTTTTTACACTCATTCAGTTGCCAACTCTTGTCACTCAGCTCTGGACTGTAGATAGAAACGATGGAGGTCAGTTCTCAGAGATCTGACTCAACACACTGAACAGTCTTCAACAAGGCTCTGAAACTGACACATATTCTGAATGTAGAGTCTTACTGTCTCTTTTGAAGTCCAGTGTAAAGGTCAGGAGGTGGTGTCCTCATCACTGCACACACACAGACACTCACACACACACACACACACACACACACTCAGTGCAGGGTCAAACTGGCCTCTCTTACCTGAAAGACAAAAAAAGGAGAGCAGACTGTAAATGAAGGTTTCATGTGTTACTTTTCTTCAAATAATGTTTCCCACAAAGATCCACCTTCTGTCATCAGTTTGTCAGCCATGCAACATTTTTAATGTTCACACTTTACATTTATCTGAACTGTCTCTTTAAGGCGCCTTCATAAAGAACAAACATCCACTGAACAAAATGAAACAACATGTATTTCCTGCAACAAAGACAGTGAGAGATGTCCGTCTTCTCAGAGGAGTCCTTGTGAACAGTGATGTGAACAAATTCTCAACAAATGAGACCATTAAGGCAAAATCAGCCAAGTGTTGCTCTTCCCTGCTGGATTCACTTGAAAACAACTTCTCACTGTTGAATTGCTTTGTCTCCTTATCAAACCCTTAATGTTACAGGACACATGCAGAGGACAGGAGGACGAGAGGAAGAGTGGAAGCAAGTAGACTCAATCTGGATCTTACAGTGAGAGACAGTCTGAGACTGTTAACAGGGTTTATGACAGTAAACACTATCTTTCCTGACAGCATCATAACACATCTTGCACTGTTAATAACACTATTTCAGGACATCACAGTAAGCTCCTTCATGACTCATTAGAGGACAGAGGTGAGGAGGTGTGAAATGTCTTTAATGCATGTTTTAATAATCTTGAAAAATAATGAGTGAGGACAAAATGATGGAAAATGAGATGCAGTTTGGTCCAGTTGAGTTCATCATATTTCTTCACCTCTTCACAAAACTAACTTCTTATAAAGCACCTAATCACTGACAGTGTCTGTGAACTGATAATGACATTGTGCCCTCAATCAAGAAAATAATTAAGAATCACCATGGTGATGAAACTCATTAGTTGTCGCATCCAATTAACAAACATCCCAGAAAATCCAGGAAAAAAGGAATAATCAATAAACACATCAAATGACTGTTTATGGAAATGTAAATCTGCAGTTTGCACAGCAATCGTTCTGTTAATATGTTAGGATGTTATTAAACGTTCAGTCGATATGAAGGGAAACTGCTTCTCTGTGATTATGAAGCTCTAAACAGCAAACTGTAATCTGTAAGCATGAACTGACATTCATCATCAGCCTCCTGTGGTGACTGTGACTTCCACCTGGCATGAATCAGGTCATTAAACTTTTCACCTCTAAAAACTGCTCATCAATACAATTAGACAATTAGAGAGAGAGTTAAAACAGGCAGACATGAAGCTTATTTACAACTAGACTGGAACTGTGATGGAAATGCAGCGAGATTAAAGAACAAACAACTTAACTTAACAAAAACTGTGGTAATTAATATCAAAGACTGATTCCATCCTAAACACTGTCAATAGCAGCTCAGCAGCTGGAACTTCAGCACACGTCATGCAAATGCACATTGATAACCATGATGAACACAACCAAATTCCAAATCATGAACCCTGAAGTGAAAAAGCAGAAATTATTCATGGCAACATAAATTATAGAGCTGAAACTCAAATTAAATGGCTGGAAAATGTGTTGATTTTAAAAGAAAAAAGAAAACATCCTCTAAAACTGTTCACACAGATACACAGGTGTGTGAAGTAAAGGTCATTCCCTGGTTTCAGAAAATCCTCCCTGAGGCTGTGTGGCTACACAGGCTTGGCGATGCCTTCAGGCTCCTCTGTTGTATTTCAGCTGCTGGATTTTAGGAGAAAATGAGAGACGAGACAACAGAGTGTCTGTCTGCTGTCTGACTCTGTCCATCCCTCCCACTGTTATTTCATAACTCTGCTTCAAGAAAATATGGGATGTTAAAGCCACCAACCAACCAATCCTCAGGACAAAAGCCCTGCAGACTCTGAGACAAACACATTGTCCCCCTCTCCCTCTGTGGGTAGAGACAGCATCCCATTTGGTTCAGCTGAGCTGCTGTGTGAATCTGATGTCAACATGTTTAAAACCAGAGCTTCACAGTCTGGTTCAAATGAAATGAATCACAGAATAAACCTGATGTTGAGTTCAGAGGCTGTGATGAAGATCAGCTGCTCAGTAAACAAGTATCGACAATGAAGTGAATCCATGTTGATAGGCATCAAACGCCATGGTAAAACAATGCTTTCACTGGAGCCTTTTAAAGGCACAACATACACGTGTGTGTGTCCTACAAGATCATGAGCTCCAGATGAAACACACACAGAGTGTGAAGTAATGGTGACAACATCAAACACACACCTCCACACACACTTTGACTCCCACACACAGATTGTAACAAAGCTCTCTTCATCCGCTGCCTTCAGTCAAAGAGCCCACTGAGATCCAACTGTAAACACACTGAATGAGTAAACACACAACCATCCCTCTCATCAGTCTCTATTTATCACCTTAATACTGTGTTCACACTACAGTGGATCAATCTAAAAACACTGTTCACGTGTGTCTCGACAGCTTCTACAGTTTATGATTGACTGCAGGAATCTCTTGAGAGGAAATAGCCACTCATCCACATTCAAATCCAACACATTTGTCCAATATAAACAAATGTCAATATTGGTGTGTGCATCGGCAACTCTGTCTGTTTCTCAGCATGCAGGCTGCCCCTCAACTCGAGCAGACAGTCATCTTTAAGCTGCTTGACAGCATCAATGTGAGCTGACAGAACACCAAAACTGGATCTTTTAACTTATTAACACACAGACACACACTCACACCATGAATGATACATTCACACACAAACACACAGCTTCTGTGACACAGTCTATGATCCTTTGCTCCTCTCCACTGACTCAACCATTTTACTCATCCTGTTCTCCATCCAGAAATTTCTGGATCAGTTTTGTTGATATATTGGTTGACAAGCGACACTTTTCTCCACAGAAAGTGTTCTAATATGTTTGTGTCTGTTCCTGTGGATGTCCTCTAACTCTGGACTGACTCTGGTCCTGCAGATCCAGACTGAGCTCTCTGTCCGGCCAACAGTATCCTCCAAGCAAAATCAAATCTGGCATGTTTGCAGAGGCGAAAAGGAGGAATTTTGACTGACTGATTTGGTTTGGTCACTGCAATGAGTTCAGGCTGTCTGACTGAAAATGCTGCAATTTGTTCACAATAATGTGACTAATTTATGTGGATTCTTCCTTCATCAGCAGCTGAACATCATTAAATGAACAGACCTTCAGTTATTATAGCGACACATATTCAATAACACATCAACAGACTGGAAACATACTGCTGGCTTCAGTCCTCTGCTCTCTGTCATGTTTTTGGACGATCAGTGGATTAAAATGTTTACAACAGACTCTCCATTCAAAGAAATCCATAGAAATGTGAATCCAGCAGCATGACACAGTATCAGAGGTGTTTTCTTCAACAGGATTACCTGTTTGAATGAAGGATTAATAGAAACCGGATGTGTGGATCTATTTAATGGCTGAACACTTAAACCAAGTAAAAAGCTTTAATCCTGTAATCCTATAATACACTCTCACCTCTGATTTTATTGACTCTTAAAAGCAGAAACAAACAGCCAGTCATTTATTCACTCAGTGTTTAAGAAAGAAACACTTCCAGCTCTCTGACGATGTAATGTCAATCAATAAAATGTTTTTCTTCTGGAGTGAATTTATTTTAAAGCAAGAAGTGATGCATTATCCACCATGTATGCTACCCTTAAATCTAATGGTTTTATTAATTATCTCTTTCTTATCATAATTTAACTTTGATACTTTCACCACCAGCAGATTAAATAATACTGAGAACTTCTTTACTTTGTTTTTTCTTTGTGCTACATGACAGCATAGTTTCATATCACCAGATCTTTAGCAATTAATGTGTTCATTACAGGAAGCAGGTAATTGTTAGAAACATCTGACAACAATCAGAGCTGAAGAGAGGACGCCTCTCCTGTTATCAGTCTAACTGTCATGTATAGTGACAGGATTCATTTACTGCACCACAGTCTGTTTACATCCTCAGTTATTATGGGATGCTTCATGTGAGGGAAAGAAACACTTTACTCTTCTTTTACTTCAGAGGAGAATCAATAAGAGTACAGGTGAGTAATGATAAGCAGTACCAGAGGGGTATTCCATCAACATGGATAAAGGAAAAGCCTGGCTTCTTTTGATAAGTCTGATTTAAGTGAGAGATCGGTTCCATGACTGTGGCTTAAAGGAATCACTGCTCATAACCATGGTAGCTCATACCACTGAACTAGCCTGCTCAGTGGCAGGCTAACTGTGAAGCTTAATTTAGCCGTATGTCAGAGAAATCCAGCAGGGTCAATGTGCCACATGGTCTATGTGGTCAAGGATGAAATTAAGTGTTTTTATTTAGTTCCAAAAAACATATTAACGAAAAATAAGTTAAGAAAATCGTGTCTTACAACCTGAACTTTCACTTTTTCTGCTTCACATCCAGTTTCTGACTTCCAGTGCCAATGAGCAGATGGTGCTTGTAAAAGAAATGGAGGTCCTAAGAATAAGAAAATGCTTTTAGGAGCAGCTGATTATGTAGTTGCTAATATCAACATCAAGATTGAACAGTTACTGACTCATGTCTCGCAGCAGGTTAGACATTTAATGCTATTAATGAATACAAATAAAACAATAAGTATGTATGCTTTTTCTACATTGATCTTCAGAGTCCGTTCTTCAGTTTAGAAGAAAACTACTTTTGTTTTCTCCTCTTTTTGTGACATCATATCCTCTTTTCGATCAGTTGTTCTGGACTGCTCTGTTCTCCATGTATGTTTACAATGCAAACTTGTTTTAGCCTGTCTTGACTTAGTGCTGACTACAGCATGCTAAATTGTCTTAGTGGAACAGCTTAAGCACTGAGTGGAAGTTGAAGTTAATTCATGCCAGCCTTTTTCACTGACACACAGACTTAGTTATCACCCTTGGTGGAAGAGCCCCCAGGACCAGTAGTGATATCAGTAAAATCCTAACCCATCCATGTAACATAATACAGTTGTTCAAGTGAATCATCCGTTCAGTACTGTCTTGTGTGTAGAAGCAATGTCAAATGACAGCATCACTAGTCAGGAATTAGTGGGGAAGTTGTGTATTGAAATTATTCATCAGTGATTCCTACATAAATGAACTCAGTCAGCCTGTCAAAGTATTAATGCTCACTTCCTCCATCATTTCATCCTCCGTCTCTCTCTCTCTCTCCTGCTCATTAGTTACTCTTTGAAAAGCCAGCACCAAACAGGATCAACATCCAAATCAATTCAAGTCTGAGCAGACGACAAGTTTAAAGAAGCTCTGCAGTGAGATGGACATCAGCGCTCCCCACAGAGGAAACAGTGGCTCAGCCACAGATTAATGATTTTACTGTCAGTCGTGCAGCTTTAGGAAAATGATGTCAGGAGAGAAATAAGCAAAGAGAAGAGGCATAAAATAAGAGGTGATGGAGAACGAGACAAAATAAAGAAAATAATGAGAGTCTAGTGAGAAGTGTGAGATGGAGAGGGAGGTTTACTGAGAGGAGAGTTAGAGACAGTGAAAAGGATTTAATGTGAGAGGTGCTGATGGGAATCTTAACTATAGATCTTTTATTCAATTCTACTGTGTTCTCTCTCTCTCTCTCCTTAACAGCATAAAAGTGCATAAAAGAAAGTAATTTCATACTAAGAGAGAAAAAAATACACAAGAGAAGCCAAGTGAGTTCAGTCAGCACCTGTTCTGTTCTGGTCCTGGTGTCTCTGAGACATCAACTAACAATGATTTCCTCCTGAAGCACTTCTTCATATCAACCCTCTGTCCTCTCTGACTGTTGTGTGTCTGTGTATAGTTACTGTGTATTTATGTGCTGAGCTCCTTTGCTGGTGTGAAGCTGTGAAAACTGTCTGCCTCTAAACCACATTAAATTCAACAACCTCAGTGTGTTGTTACTGAAACCATCCTGGGAAGCAAATAAAGACGACGTCAAAAGCATCTTGTGAAAACTTCTTCCAATAAAAAGGCTCCTGCTCAGCAGCTGATTCAAAACTACTGGAAGTTAGACAGTTGAGGAGCCTCCACATGTTGGTGCTCTACTCTACTACTGTACTGAGAGGAGACTCTCTACTGAAGCTGTCAGCTGGACCATCAGCCTCTGCGGCTGCTCTCTTCTCTGTGTCTCACACTGCTACTGTACATGAAGACTGATGGGGAACTTGACTGACAGCAAACAGAGCTCTACTGTAACAGTCTGCAGCACAAAGTCTCAGGCTGCTTCTCTCTCTGTCACGTCAGCTGTTTGCAGGAAGGGAAGTCACTTCACATACCTTCAGAACTCGAGTGAGCAGCAGACGGACAGAAGCACAATAAACATCCACGGCAGCTGCCATTTCCCTCTCAACTCCAGTGTTTCCTAGTGGAAAACGTCAGGACATGAAATGAAAAGAATGAAACGATCCCTTGCCTTGAAATCCAAAGAGGA
This sequence comes from Lutjanus erythropterus, assembly GCF_056507025.1. Lineage (NCBI taxonomy): Eukaryota > Metazoa > Chordata > Actinopteri > Lutjaniformes > Lutjanidae > Lutjanus > Lutjanus erythropterus. The sequence goes on from NC_139320.1 coordinate 16,809,408, forward strand.
AAGCGACGGCGGGGATCCACACGGTGTGTATCCAGAAGTAAAGCATGGTGTCCTTTAACCAGGTGCAAAAGCTCCGCGCTCTTCCCGACGAAGCTCCGTCTCCAGCGGTTAATTTCCAGAAGAGAAAGAAAGCAAAGCTGCAAATGAAGCCGAGCGGAGGAAGAAATCCCAGTCTGAACGGTGCTGATGAACACAAGAGCTGCTGGAGACTCTGTCATTGCTCTATCTGCTGCTTTAACACGGACAGTAGCGACCCCTACCGACACCCCACACATCCACACACACACTGTGTGTGTGTGTGTGTGTGTGTGTGTGTGTGTGTGTGTGTGTGTGTGTGTCTGTGTGTGTGTGTGTGTGTGTGTGTGTGTCTGAAAAAAAGAAAAAGAGAAACAGGGAAGGAAGGGAGGGTGCTGGTCGTCTTGGGCTTCCTTGCCACTGGTTTCCACCCTCCTACAGTCAAGAAGGGCCACTGAGGAAGGCCCGCCCCCTGTGGCACTTTAAAAACTTCCTTGTCCAGGTCTCCACTCTGACCTGGGTGAGAGAACATCTGGAGCCAACGAAAGCAAGTCTGATGGCAATGGGGTGTCCGGGGCAGGTTTGAATGGTGGCCTAAAAATTGCCCAATCAACCTACTCCTGGATAGGTTACCGCACCTATCGAGACACTCCACTCTGCGGTTGTAATATAATAGCAATAAACCTGAAACTGAAACTGAGAACCATCCTGGCCTCCACCGGCAACTCTGACAGACCCCACAGGATAACTGCACTAGTTGCTGCTGGACTGAGGCGGTACAACATCGACATTGCTGCCTCGAGCAAGACAACTGTCAGCAACAGTGAAAGGCTGATGTCTCTCTGTATCCCCCTAGCAAAGGAGCATTTTGCCACCCTTCTCAGTGCTTATGCACCAACTATGCCATCTGAGAAGCAATTAAGCAAGTGTTTGTGTGTGTGTGTGTGTGTGTGTGTGTGTGTGTGTGTGTGTGTGTGTGTGTGTGTGTGTGGTCAGTGTGTTTGTGGTGAAGCAGTTTCATGGTCCAGCACTGACAGCAGGACTCATCAGAACAAATCCAACACATTTCATTCAGCAGCACAAACATGATGTTTCACATGGAGGCTCTCACTCTGTCTGCCTCTCAGCAGCTTCACTGCTGGACAGGAAACAACATCAACCAGTCACAAGTGTCTGCCTTTACTTATAATAACAGGAATAGAGTTTTTTTAGAAGCCATATTGATATGAAATAGGATACTGATACTGATACTGATACTGGTGACACCTGTGTTTATTCTGCTTTTTCATATCAAAGCTGCTGTGAAAAAGCTCTAAGATGACAGCTGGTATGGTATATTTTTATATTAAGAAAACTTTTCACTTACTTCTTTTGACATGTAATTAAAAAAAGGTCCCTCTAGTGCATCTATAGGAGCCTCTTAGTCCATCTGTTAGAGTTCGATGTGCAGAGAGTCTAGTTGGTCTCTCTGGAGAGATCCAGTTATCTGTGTGCATACATGTGTGGTGTTTTACACCAAAAAATCCTGACAGCAGATTTTCTATATTTTTCACATTTTTTTTTATTTTTTTTTTTATCTCCAGCTGCAGTATGAACACCTACAAAAGACCAATTTTGTTTTAATGTGCCGACATTAAAGCTTGAGTAAATATCACACTAAGAAATATTATTACATATGTGAATATTAAACTATAGTGCAGATTTATTTATTTATTTTTTGGTGGTGTTGTATGCGGTACCTATCCATAGTGACATGAGGAAGATAACATTTCATGAATCAGTGCTGAATTTTATAACATATGGGCAGGTTTTCATTTTCTAACACAGCGGCAGCTCTGCTCAGTAAACAGCAGTCAGTAGAAATGATATGTTCTTTTGAGGAGTTTAATTGTTTGATTATTGTGTTCAGATAAAGCTATACAGTTGATACTCAGAGATAAATGAATGATTTAATTTTACGAATAATAAACATTTGTCTACCAGGTGTTTTCTGTAATCTCACACTATTAAGAAGGCTTTACTTGCTTTTGGATGTTTCCCTCACACAGAAGAAACAAGCTGCTTGGAGCTAAATTTGTTATATTTGCATTTGTGTTCTCAGTTTTGTTTCCATTTAGTTTCCATTTGTGTTTATCTTCCTCCCACAAGACCTCATGGCTCAGGTGGACTGTGTTTGGAGGGATTATTTACATTCCCCACCTGTTTCACACTCCTCATTTGTATTTTAGTCACAGAGGAGAAGAACACTGTTTTCATTATAACATGCCAGCGGCAAGAGAAACAAAGCAAAGGTTAAACTGAATCCCATCTAAACAATCTGATGTAAAATATAGTTTGCTGTCACAGTCAGAGAAGTGACGTGATTCTCAGAGAAAAGTCAAGTCTGGTTTCATGTTAAAGTCATCAGTCAGGTGGATGAAATGTTCATTGTTTCTTCGTACACAGTGTATGCTGTCAATCATGGCTGCATGTGTCTGTGACAGGATTCACAGTTATATTTACATTTCTAGAACCGTCTTGTATCAGTACTATAATGCCTGTCTTCAGTCTGAGCCACATCAGTTAACACACTTTAATCACAGAGCATCTCACTCTGTGGGAAATTATATGAACACATCACAAATCATGAAAATTAGGCAGGAAGAAAAAACATGTTTGAATGATGGCTCCATGCAACAAGCTGCAGGAATATGCAAAGCTTCCAGCAGTCGACTGTTTGTACTGAGTAATAGTTTGTGGGCAGATGGTAGAAAATGATTTCACATTAGCTGGTGTCATTAATTTATTTGCAACATACTAAATTCTTACCAATGTTGGAAAAAGACATTAACATCACACATTTCAAGGAATGAGGCAGATGCACCAGTTTATTTCAGTTTATAATGTCAGACAGTTTCTCCAGAACGATCCTCTACGTGTGAAAAAACACTTTCCTCATTACATTATAGTACAGTACACATTTGATAATCTGGGATCTGTGTGTTCTTGACCTTCCATTTTATCAAATGTAATAATTTCGGTTTTCTAAACATGAGCAGATCTGAAAAGCCGTGTTATATTTGACAAAACCTAAGATCACACTTTGAGTGGACTTCTCAGCCTAAGTTGACACAACAAATTAACCTGTAGTTGAGTAAAGTCATACAGGTTTTACAGTTGGTTGCTTTACTTTTTTTAAAGGGATAGGTCAGATTTTTTAAGTGGACAAGTATGAAGTACTTATTCAGAGTTAGTGTGTTGTAGTAACATCCTGAGGAAAATAAAACATTAAGTGGCCTCTAGAACCTCTACAGTTAATTTATGCATAATATGACAGGAGGCTGAAACATCTTTTGCTGCTCGCTATGGTTGAAAATTTCCAAGCCTTATTTCACCTTACAGTTAAACTTCTGACCACATCCAACCACACCGCCCAGTGATGCTGGGCCAGAAGTTTTGCTCTATTGAACCTGCAACCATGCTTGCCAGTGATGTCACCAGGAGTCCACCTGTACCTCACTGCAGCACAGTGAAAAGTTCAGCCACTGGACGTCAGCAAAGACAAGATTTCAGGAGGTTCCAAGTTTCTCTTTAAACACCAGAGTCAAACTGGAGTGAGGTCCTCCCAGTCAGCACCATGGACAGAGACAGAGCAGCAGCAGAGCACAGAGCCTGGTTCACTGTGGAGACAGAGCTCAACACAGAGGACTGCTGTGATCACTACAATAATTAACTGCATTCGGTATCACATTACAACATTTTTATTTTGTTGCTGTCATTTAATTTCTTCAGTATTTACTTCAGGTTGAAGTAACTGCTGCACCATGCATTAACAATTATGTATGTTGTCTCTGTGATGCTGCAGAGAAATATATTTCTCCTTCAGTACACATGCTCTATGCCAGCTGCTTCTTTTCACCTGCCAGAAAGGAGCTGCACCAGAACATAATGTCCTCACACATAGTTCACACTGCACATTCATTGCAGAAAAAGTCATGGGGCTGCCAAAGTCATGATGGTCCATCCTTTCAGTCCATAAATATCAACCAGAATGCAGAAGTAGAGCTGTCAGATAACTTTCCATTGACCAAAGTGTTGGTTTCTTCACAGCAAACCCGACTCTTACCAGATCTTATAGGAAGGAACAAGTGACAGTTAAAGTTTGCTACCTGATTTTCCATCATCAAGTATCAGGATGCAGCTCAGAACAGATCTGCATTGATTGAACTTCTAAATCTGACACCACATTACACAGCTCTCTCTGCACGCTGAGCTGTGACCTCCAGAAGTGGATCATTTACAGTAAAGTTGCAGAAACTCTGTGGTACTTGTACTCTGATGCTAATGACTCTTGGAGCTCCAGTTTCCTCTGCTGTTGGTCTCTGTCCTGAATAAAGAGCTCCTCTGTCTATTTCTAGTGACTCCATCCCAGTGGTTTCCATCACAGCAGACCCCCAGCTGATTACCTGCGACTCTGCACGGAGCGTTGATTTATGGCTGTTTGGTTCTTATTATACTTGAGCTCTCTGCTGAAACACTGCAGCTCTCAGCCAGCATCCAAATGTGTGAAAGCTTCCCTGAAGACTTTGGTTTGATAACAGTTTGCCTCTGACAGAGAGCCAAATGTCTGTAGAGCAGAGCATCACTTTCTGGTTCAGATCCAGTTTAAAGTGTTTTGGTCTCATCACTAACAGAAGAAGCCCTAAATACTCAGGCAGGGAGAGAAACTGAGACTATATCTACAAAAATACAATTAATTAAGAGTTAATATAAAAGTCGAAATTAAGAAGATTCACTTTCCACTTCACTACCTCTCCATTACTGTAGTTCCTTTGCTGTGAACAGAAAGCCACCAGCTGCAGTGTCTATTCATAGATGAGTTAGTGGAAGAAGGAAGATGATCGACAGCCAGTTAAAAAAGTAATAATGGGATGTTGTTGTGACTGCTGGTGTCAATGTTCAACCGACTGGAAAAACAACAACAGATGAAGAAAAAAAAAACAGCCACTGAGTTGGTGGATCATTAATTCAGAACTGCAATCAGGAAAAGATCTAAATGTAACAGTAAAAAAAAAAAAACATTGATTGGACTGAAAGGACAAAATCAATATTACTGTTCTGTCAAATTGTCCAGTAGTATGTTCTTATCAGTTTTATAATCATCAACTTATAAAAAAAGAAAGAAAAGAAGAAAAGAAGGTTGTTTGACCGAAGTTGTGAGTTAAGAGGAGCTTTGTCTTCATAAAACATGAAAATGTCTTCACAGTCAATTTAATTTAGCCACTGGCCTTAAAATAATGCCACCTTTGTAAAAGTGAGGGGAAGGTTAAATATACAACAAAGTTCTGACATGTTAGAGTGTGTTCAGTGTCAGTATAAAACATACAGGTGATCCTTGATTAAACCTGTGGATCAACTGTATGTAGCTGTTTGGATCGACTACAGTTCAACTGTCTGAACAGAGAAGAACAGAGAAGAACAGAGAAGAAGCAGAGACTTCATCTGTTCTCCTGACAAGTCTTTTGTCGAGTCTCTGCAGACTTGTTAGCTACTTCACTTCCACATCTCCTGTCAGACCAAATCCTCCCTCACAATCAATCCTCTCCATCATTCTGAAATGAAGTCTTTGTCTGCAGTCTTTGTTCTTGTCTTTGTTCTGTTTGTGAGGCATTAAAAATGAACAATAGACCTTTTTTTTCACAGCAGCCACACTGAAATTAAACAGTTGGGTAAACACAGAACTTTACCCTTATATTATTCAGGTTTTGTTACATTCAGGTCTGACAGAGTCAGTGTTTGTTGTCATATTTGCATATTGGCAGGAACTTAATTAGTATCATTGGCATCACCTGTGTTTCCTGATTATTTCATATCAACATGGCTGCTGTGTAAAAGGTCTATTAAACTGAGTCACACAGGTTGAAATAATATAAATGAGTTGCAGCTGATTAAACTCAGTCTCATATACTGGGAGGCTTGAAGAGGAAGTTGGAAAATGTTGGGGCAACAGAGACACAGTTTAATTTAAAGTGTAGCAGAGGTGGAGAAGGGGTGGTGTGTGAAGCACAGTATTGTGAAGGTGTTACAGTGCAGCAGCGTAAGAGTCATTCTCACCACATTATGGAAGCAGAGATGGAGGTAAAGGAGGTGTTGGTGATCAACTGCATCTTGTCATAGCAGCAAACACAGATTTACTCCACGCTAATTGTTTTCACACTTAAATGAACTAATTTCTTCACATTATTTTCAAGATCATCACTGACTGTCAGTAACCAACAGAACAGTTTTTCCCCTCTGTGCTGCATCACAGGCTGCTGGCAAGGTTTGATAAATCAAACTTTACTGCCTGTCAGTAAACATGACATTACAATCTCAGCTGTTGTTCACTGTTTTGTTAACAGAATTAAACTGAAGCTAAATGTGTAAACTGGCAGGAAAATGTATGAAGTGAAGGGCTGCCTCTGGTACAGCAGGTGTCCCTATCCAACATTTACTGACGATAATTACTCCAGACCTCAGAAAGTTTTCCTGTAAATGTCCAAATACCAAAGACTCCATCAGTCACATTATCAAAAATGAGCAACACACACACACACACACACACACACACACACACACACACAGAAGCAGAGTACTGCGGAGTCGTCTTCCCTGATCCATCCTGTCTGTCTCATCCACATCCTGTAAGACCTTCTGTCTGTCAATAACTGTCCCATCATAAATTATTATCTCTCTTCTCTGAGAATCATAAGAAGAGCTGCAGTGATGCAGATAAGTTGAAAATGCTGCAACAGCTTTTTCATGTTTACTGAATCTAAAGCTTCTGTGAGACCATAATCCTCAGTGAGAACTGGACGTGATGTGCAGTTGTTGCTTTTTAATGTGAGAACGAGTTGTTCTGATGATCAAACTGGTTTAAAGAATTAACATCAAGCAGAGCAAGAAGACTACCTAGTGTCAGAGATGGATAAACAGATGATATGTGCTCACACACCACCAGCCTGCACACTGTTACACACAGCACACGCCAAAACACACTTGGGTATGAAGTGAATCATCTTTTAACCAGGACAGTGAAGCTAGATTATAAATAGCTAGAAGACCATAAAACACGGGAGTACAATCAAAGGTTGGAGAGGAGTGTTGAATATGGATGAAGGGACAACAGGTGGTGAGTTTACTTCAGTCCAGCTGCTGAAAACAGAGCAGTTCTATTCCTGATGAAGTCCATTAAGAGGAACAACAGGAGTGAATTGTGTAGGTGGAATGTGACTTCTAACAGAGAGAAGCTGAATCCTTCACACAGCAGATGAAATATGTGTCAGTGACAAAGAGACTAAAGAGAGGAAGAGAAAGTGGGAGGACAGAAAGAAAAGCATATTCTCTTCAAATCTCACTGGTGACTCAGAGCTGATAGAGAAAATCTCTGAAAACCCTGTGCAGACAGCGAGGAAGAACTGAGAGAGAGCACATTTCAAGTCAGCGTGATTAGTTCAAACTCCCTGATACTTGTCTTGAGTGTTCACTGGAAGATACGATTTCCCTCATAATACAGGAGGTGGACAGCTGTATGATACACATACCACAATTGGAGGATGAAATAACTGTTTTGGACAGCTTGATAATTCATATGATAAAAGAAAATAAGTTCTTTGAGTTTTTAAGTCAGTGCAGTAACTTCAAAACTATGAGTCATATAAAGAAATAGACACTGCACATGAAGTGCAAAATAGTAGCTCCGGTATTTGGCAGAATACATTTCATATGCCAAAGGAAACGTAAAGATTGTATTAATTACATGTCTTAGTAGACAATTTACTGGTGTCCATGATGTCTCTGCATCTGCATGTGTTTCTCCTTGTTGCAAACCCAGCAGTGTGTTAATATCTGTCATATCTGTCTGTAATATAGCTATCTACCATGTAGTCCATCCAGTGTGATCTGACTCACTCTTCCTCTGATGTCACTCTTTTGTCCAACATGTCCTAACATGAACAAATAACCAAATATTCAACAAATTGAACTCTGTCCTGGACATCACCTCACATCCTTCTTCAAAACTGTGTTTGACTTCCAAGTGCCACAACTGTCAGTGCAGTCTGAGCTAAAAAGAATAAATCAGTGGAAATGGAGGGTGAGATAAAGTCGACAAGATACTGTTCATCATTAGAAGCTTAGAAATGATGACTCATTTTGTAGAAATGCACCAATTGAAACAAGTAGGGGAATCCTATAACATCTATCACATCTACACAAACCCTTTTTGAAAAACTGAAATAAAATGAAATGGATGAAAATGAAAAGTAAATGACAAATGATTTTCATTCAAAGAAAAAATTAGCTAAATCTCTACCACATGGCGAGTTTCACACCTGTAGGGATTAAATGAATGTAATAGTCAGTGACAGTACTGAAGGTGTTCAGTAAAAACTGCTGTGATGGATCCAATTTAAAGCTGTCTGAATCTGTCAAAGCAGAAAGCAGGGCAGTGACAATGACATGATTGAGGGAGATGGAAGTATTGTCCTGGTTTAAAGGAGGTCAGTCTGTGTGTGGTTGCTCTATCTGTGGAGTCTGGTGGAGAAGAGACAGAGATAGCTGAAGTCCAACTACTCACAGGACACAAGAGAGCAGCTCCAGCCCCTCCAGCTGTCCAGCTTTGGATCAGGTATAAGAGAACTCTGATAGATATGAGAGGACAGGACCAAGGACTAGACACTGAGGGGACACACATCATCCCTCTGGCTGAGTAAGAGGACAAACTGACTTCATAGAGTCATAAAGTTCACATCATGTGAGGATGTGGTCTTCATTTAGACTGAAGGACTGCAGGGCTCTGACCTACATCAGATACATTTACATAAAACTGATTTGTTTGATTAGAAGGAATTCAGTCTAAACTTCACCTCAGTGTGATCACACACAACACAGACTGTCTCTGCTCTCCTGATAGAAGTAAAAGTCAATCTCATTACCATTACCAGATGATTTAATGATGATTTTCTTCATTCTGAATGATCATCAGTTCACCATCTGTTGGGCTAAAGTGTTGATCAGCTCAGCAGACGTGTTGAGATCTAACAGGATCAGACAGGTGTGAGACACACAGGACAAAAACAGCTCTGCTCCAACTGAGGAGCTGAAATAGAAAGTCCATATATAAACCTGCTGTCTGGATGTCATGAACACTAACAGAGAGACACACACACATGTGCAGTCGTTGTTTTTGTTCATCTCTTTGTAAATATTAAAATTCATCACTGAACACAGAAAACAACATGAGCAAATGGAATTTCCTAAAATGCTCTGGAAGAAATCATAATGGTTGCCGAGTTAACATGTAAAGAAATACATTTCTATGACGACTCAGTAAAATCCATCTGCAGATGAAGACCATGTGAAATGGTTGGAAGGTCCAGAAAAAGCTAATAAATGGACCTTGAGTTGGGAGTGTTTTTTTTTTTTTTTTTCAAACTGTTACTGGGGTCAAGAATGGTCTGAATTAACATTCATTATTATTTGTCTTGATGTGTATACATGTAAGAAATGAAGGAAACCATGGGCTTTTATTCAATTTTAGGACACAGCTTGGTTAAATACTTGATTCTGATTGGTCAATTATGACATTCTAAGATTTGTTATTTCTGAATCATCAATCATTGCAACGGATGCAAATATCATAGACTCCAGATGAGCAAATAAAGTCATTTTAAATCAGTATTTTATGTCATATTATTGATTTGTAAAAGTAATTAGCTATGCAATAAGCTGGATAATGTAGATTGAGTGGGTCATTACTGCAAAATAAACCCAACACAGTGGTGCAGGACCTCAATTCAAAGCTTAAATATTCAAAAGGTGGTTCCACTTCAAGCTTTCACCAGCTGGATTTATCAGACTTTGTGTCACTACATTTGCAAATAGTACTAGTGATTTAACAGCTCCTCCACCAGTCTCTCTCCTACCGCTATCTGTCCCCGTATAGACTCACTCCTTCCATTCTGATGAGCAGATTCCAGTACTGTCTCTCTGTCCATCTCTGGCTTCATGACACTATATGCAACACGTACATGCAAATGCAGCATTTAACAAAGATGCTCATCTGACAGATAAAATGTCATTTCTACATGCTACTTGAGTCAAATACACACACACAAACACTCTTATTCTTTCTCACAGAAACACACACACACCCCCTCCTACAGACTGTCCCAATTGCTGTTCTGTGATCACTCAATGCCACTTTGCTCCTCCAAATATAACTGTGACAATATAACTGATGAACGCATGCACGCGCACACACACACACACACACACACACACACACACACACACACACACACACACACACACACACACACACACACACACACACAAACACAGACAAACACACACATATTTACTCCTTGCTGTTAAACATGGATGTCTACAGCTAATCAGTTGACAAAAAAAGTGAAATCAATGTCTCTGACAACACACTGGGTCTGCTGGGTTTGATGTCAGCTGGTCATGTGGTTGTACCATTGGCAAAATTCAGAGATGGTTTAGCCACCTTCACAATGACCCAATACAGCACAAAAGATGTAGGCTGACCATCCCTTTCTAACTGCAGTCAGACCTGATATATTGGAAAAACCTTTATGCTTAATAGGTTATAGGGGTGAAAACTGGAGTTTCCTCCCTCCCTCCACATAAATTGTCTAAAGAGAACTTTGATCTGCTGCTCACAAACAGATTTGTTGGAGTAAGGACAGACAACATGACACAGGCGGTGTATATTAACCGTCAGGGCAGCTTGCTCTCCGTCAGCACAGTGTACAACAACCACACTCCAGACTTGATGTGTCAAGAAAGTTCCTCTCTCATCAAGTGGAAACTGAGTCCCACACTCATTCAGATGTTGTCGGGTTGACAGGTTTGGTAAGGCAGCAGTGATCGAGGTCTATTGGTCTCAAGAGAGAATGTGTAATGCACACTCTCTTCTCTCACCAGTCATGGCCTAGAGCTCTCCTTTACATTCCTACCTGGGTTCCCCTGATTCTTGGAATCTGAACATGTATGCAGGAGGAGAATCTAGCTGTCATTCTTGTGGCAGCAGAAAGCACGAGCACACCTTGGTTCTTTATCATGACGCAGCTGCTGGTGGGCAAACTGTTGCACTTCCCTGATGCAGACATGCACTGTCACAGCTGGATAGCATAATTCACCACCTCCCAGTGGCAAGTAGTTGTGAAACCCAGTTCCAAAAACTGTCAGTCCAGACTAAAACACTAAAACACCAACTTCAAACAAATGCAGAATGTTTAAAGACTGTACATTTAAACCCTAGCCAACGCAAACGACTTGGTTACAATTCTATCCAAGTTCAAAAATAAGTTCATATGCTTTTCAAGTATGACTAAAAAATGCTCATGGTTCCATGTGGACACTGAAATCACTTCTGGTTGCTTGATCACAAAGAGAGGCATTTTAAAGCAATACACCTTTCAACTTACCTTGCTGGTTGCTCTCCTGTTGTTAATCCCTGTCCTTTTTTTGCAGCACGTGCAACAGTTTAAAAATAATAATCCAGCTGAAATGTCTGAGTCCGTGTTTCTTCCTGAATGAAAACCAAGTCCTGTCCAGTCCAACTGCATCTCACTTCTAAAACTGTGTGTTCTGTGTGTTCTAAAGGCTCCCTGTGAGCTAACAAGGTTCTTTTCACACACACACACACACACACACACACACACACACACACACACACACACTATTCTACACACTCCACCTTGTTTGTTGTTGGAGGTTAGAGATCTATTTATTGATGATGGAGCTTTTAACAGTCCACATTATGACAAACAGTGAGATCTGAACAACAGATGAAGAAGAGAGGCAACAAGCTGAGAAAACAATCAGTTACTGTTCTGATTACTGAAACTTCTCTGAACTTAACAAGTCAGCAGGCTGAGTGATGAAACTCTGTTCCACTTGAATTTGTCCTAGAAAAACTTCCATTTGGAGGTTTTAGTTAAGTTTTAGTTTGTGAGAGGACTGATTATAGACTGACAGGAACACAAAAACACTTCACAGTCATTTCTACCAGCAGCCGGCAGACAAACACTCTTCAGAAGGCCTCTTCACCTCACTCTGACAAAGAGATACAGTCCAATTCAGCTTCTGTGCAACTCTGAAGAACAATTACTTGAACACTGCTGTGATGGAAGTTGAATCCAGAGGATTGTAACAGTAGCAGAGGCGACACATCAAATCACACTCGAGACTTTTTACATTTTTTGACATTAATTTCAATTTTTTTTTTTTTTTTTTTTTGTTTTGACACAGCACAATTTTTGCCACTTTGCACCATCACAACCATGATGAACACACATACAGACAGACACACAAATACACACACACACACACACACACACACGCACACACACACACCTAAACCATGAAATGATCTCCTCTGAACACCACTGTGACAAATCAAAATGTGTCCATCTGGTGTCTCAGTAGGAGAGTTGAAATGTGTAGGAGGCTGCTGTTGTTGGAAGAGTCACAGATGTTACAATAACAACACAAAAACTGGGATTTGGATTGGTGTGTGTGGGCGTGTGTGTGTGTCTGGCTTCTCTAAATACAGGTGTTTTTGCAGATCTTTTACTGTTTCTGGTTTTGTAAAACGTAAAATTTGTTTCTTGCTGCCTTACAATCCCTGCAAGTCCTGAACACAGTAGAGAAATAAAGATGAGGGTTCCAAATCTGGTTGATGCCTGGCTGAAGTGTGTGTCTTGTGTTGGACTTGATTTTGCTTCAAATGCTGCTGTTCTGACAAAACATGGTGGAACACATTATCAAAATGGACTTAAAATAAAGGTAATTTATAAGTTGAAATACTGGACTGTGTCTTTGCTTGCAGGATAGTGTGCAAGATATGATCGCATCCTGTTACATAGTCCAGCTAAACAAAAGTGATTGAGGAGTGGTGTTACTCCTGTCTCTGTACAGGAAAAGCCCTGAATGGGCTCGTCATGGCTGAGCAGATTGCAGTGAGCTGAGCTGACAGGATGAGTGGCTCAGCCAATAAAACCATGTTTGAAAGTGAAGGCTGTTCTTAATAACTTAAAGGTCTCTGGCAGCACTATAATTGAGTGTCAAACAATGAAACTTAAATAGAGGAAGTCGAATTATTCAGTTTATCTGTTAATGTTTCTACTTATGTTCTCAACCTGAATGTGGGTGTGCATGTGGAGGATATACTGTGCATGTTTATGTGTGTGTGTGTGTGTGTGTGTGTGTGTGTGTGTGTGTGTGTGTGTGTGTGTGTGTGTGTGTGTGTGTGTGTGTGTGTGTGAGTGTGAAAGGAGGCACACACATTCTTCAAACCAAACATGATGACACGCACACACACTTTCTTTTGGCCTTGGATCTTTTCTTTTTTTTTTAACACTCACATGACCAACTCATTGTCACAAGTTACCTCTACCATCAGTTACATGAACACGGAACAGTCAGCACAAACATAAATCAGCAGAACTATCACACAGTAGATTATGGGACAGTGAAGCCTGCAAAGTAAATGTTTGTGTCCCTTAAGTTCAGCTAAAGAGAGCTGCATTCTCTCAGCTGCAGTTAAAGGAACCTCTAAAATGAGTCACAGCAGGAAAGTACAGGACAGTCTTTAGTGTTATTAGTGACACCTGTGTTATTTTGATATGACAAGTCAAAGTATGAAACAGGGCCTACAGGAACATTCACTGACAGAAACTATTGTCAGCACAGACAACACTGCTCACTTCAGTACCAACTCCTAAAAAAAAACAAAATTCACTCAGTGATTCTTATTCTCTCCACTCTTTCTCTGTGTCCCTCTGTCCATTGTTGTCTCTGCACTCCTTCACTCTGAGCCGTCCCTGCAGCTCTGTCCTCCTGCATGCTGGCTCACACAGTGCTGCGTAACGTCACAGAGCTCCCAGCAGTACAGGATGTCATTACGCAGCATACAGAACCCAGTTCACACTCGGAGCAGCAGATCTGCCCTGCTGGCAGCAACCAGAGCTGGAAGCTACAAACTATGATCAAACTCAGAGCTACAAACAGCTCAGCTCATTAGAAATGAACAGCTCTCCTACTTCAATATTACTGATAGACGATAGAGATAGATGAACAGGAAATAGTAAAGACAGAACAATGACTATTTGAGGCAATTTAATAAAATGTGAGAGCAGTTTAGTACACGTGTTTTGTTTGGTTACTGTGAAGACTGTTGTGGAGATTATTACTGAAGTTCAAAGGAACAGATAGAAAGTGTAAAACAAAGGAAAACCAGACATGAGATGAGACCTGCAGCTGACCTGTTTTAGTCAGCCGTGATGGTTCCTATTCCATTATACACAGTGCATCACACACAAACACACCAAGCGAACAGTTCCTCTCTGCGAGATGTTGCCACTGGCTCTGAACAAACATCTATCTCTCTACAAAGTTCAACCTGCTCCAGAGGTTCAGCCTGAGGGTTTCTCTATAAAATATAGCCATCCAGTATCGACTGCAGTCTGACAACATGGGCTAACAAAGGTTTCTGCTGTCTCCTGAGTTCTGCTGTGAGGGGAACTAAACTAACAAGCTAATCCAACCAACAGACACTCATGCACATTCTTTCTTTAAGCTCCCTTCTACCTTTTACCTTATAACCTGACTCTTCTTGAGAAAATCTGCTGAATTTGATTTTTTTTTCTTTGGGTTCTCCTTGGTGGGTTATATGGACCAACAATGACACATCTCTCTTTGTCTCTGCTTAAGTTATTGGCTGAACTCACCCAGGACGTCACCTTTACATGGCCCAGTTCCCCACAGTCTATAATGTTGGTATGTAACAAATACAATATGAATAATTCTATTCTATTCTATTTATTATTAATAATCATAGGTACATGATATCCCTATTCAAAGTTTGCACCTCAAAAAGTCCCAAATTTTAATGTAAACATGTCACTGTATCAAAGTACATCAGTCTGTTTTAGATTAAACAATATCCTGATGTAATATTTCATTAGTTTTACTATGACTGTGACTTGTTATTATTATATCTTAACCAGAAACATCTCTCTGCTCGTCTCTACCTGACATCATGGCAGATGTTGGGTGTACACATCGTATGTAATAGAGTTTCAGTGTTCAGCTGTCAGTTAGTTAGTTAAAGGTACATTTGACTCACAAAGTGACAAAATAAACTCTTTAACTAATAACTAACTAACTAACTAATAAACGCTTTCACAGCAGATATTTTGACCATCGCAGGAGGAAAAGAAGAGTTGTAATTCTCTCACTGGACTCACTGTACTGAGCCATCGTTAACTCTCTTGTAATCTACTCTAATACATCTCAAATCTAAAGTCTTTACTGTAAAAAGTGTTCAGCCTGTGGTACACATCAGCAGCGTTGGAATATTAATTAGATACACACTGTTAATTGCAAAGCAAACAAGACTGGCTTCAAATCCCACAACAGGGAGTGAGCTGGAATTCACTGAAGCTCACAGGTGGTGGCAGCAGTGTGGAGCACACAGCAGGGAGGTGAAATAATGCCTCAGTTCATGAGCAGGTCCAGTGGTGGCCTACGTTTGTCTGCTGTGCAGTCATTATGGTGATTATTACTGTAATGGGAAGAGGAAGGCAGGGGAAGTGTTGTTTTTATTCAAATCTCATACACAGACAAACTCAGTGTGGTTTGCATGAAAACAGCAGACAACAAAAAGGATTAAAACGAGCCTACATTAAATATTCTTCAAACCCAGCTCATGCATGAAACTCTCTTCCACACACAAATGATCTGTATCAAAAAATGTGTACATGAGAAAAAGCACAGAAGGATTTCAGGCTTTCCATTAAATGAGGTGCACACTGGGGCACATCTGAGGTCATCTGGCAAGCTGTTCCACAGACTGGAGCATTAAATGTAAAAGAAACTTCTCCAGACTTCACTTTAATACTTGAAACAGGTCTGTGTGAGACGACCTGAGAGACCTGTTTGGCTCATAAGCACTGAGCAGGTCTGAGAGGTGTTGTGGAGTGGAACATTTAGTGCTTTAAAAACAAGAAGCAGAGCCTCGGAGTTGATGCTTAAGTCTCATAGAAGCTGAAGAACTGATCTGAGAACTGGTATCATACACTCTAACCCTAACACATGGGAGATACTAACAAACCTCAAACCATCAAATGGTCACAGGTTCAATTCCCAATGCTTCAGTGTTCACTCAATGAAAGACTACTTTTTAGTGTAGAACCATCAGTCACATACAGTCTCTCTTTCTCAGAGACAGCAGGAAGCCCTCCTGCCCTCAGGACAATATCGATCTCCACAACAAAACTGCAGCAAGTTGTAATATGAGATATTTTTGTACATCTTCTTCTCTTCTTTCAAACATCCATGGAAAAAATAAAGTACATGCTGTAAAAATATTTTATTGCAAAAAAGTCATACTTATAAAGTGTTTCAGGTTCACAGTTAACTGACCACATTTTTCAAAGCTTTTTTTTTTTTTTTTTTTAGTTTCTCTAACTTTAACTTTTACTATAAATTTATCTGAGGAAGAAGAGTAAATTCTCAACTAAAGGTCAGCAGAAAGTTTGTAAATCAAAATCTATTACAGTATATTGTACACCCAGTTTCAAAATAGTGTTAATATTTCATCAACTAAAATGGCTCTGTGTCTTTTCCTCTAAATTGCGATGGTGGCTCGTCTTCTTGAGTCTTCATAAGCTATGGCTGCCAAAAAAAAGTCTTCAGGGAAAAGAGAGCATTTAATAGTTGTGGCTCCAGACAGATTTTTTCCCACTTTTTTTGGCCTGAAATGGCTCTTTTGATCGTAAAGGTTGCAGACCCCTGATGTAATCCAACAGAGCCCTGGGGTGGCAGCATTAGAGAGATGAAACAGACCCGGAATGAAGAGTTTGCAGGAGGCTGACTGCACTTAATGAAACACTAATGTGTCCAGAGACAATGAGTTTATTCCTAAATAATGCAATATAAATGTGCTTTATTTGTACTGGCCTGGAAGGAGCTGAAGTAGTATTATAATAATCTCAAGCAGTCTTAAAAACTGAAGGCAAATTATTAGTATATTCTATGAAATATAATTATTTTATCTCTCTACATTTTTGCTCTCACTGTCTAACAGTTTTATTCCATTTATGTAGTGATAATGTTGAGCTGAATTGAGTAAAGATTTACAGCATGGACAATGTTGATATAAAGACCTTGAGCTGTGGCCTCGTCACATAATGAAAGCACACATGCTTCTCTCATCATCTTCAGGGGACCTTTTCTTTCCCACAGAGCAGCTGAGGTACATTTCTAGGCAAATTGGTAATCACTCTACAACCTGACAGGAAAACCGATAGCAGGTTATATTCTGTGCGCGCATTATTTGAATTTATAGGAGTTGAAAAAGGTTAACTGCACCTGATGTTTGAACAGTTCTTGTGAAAAATAGGTTTTGCTACAGGAAATGATAGATGAATCGTCATAATGGAATAAAAATGAAAATGTCAGTTCCTTGTCATGACTTGCATGAAACTTTCTCTCTCAACATCTTTCTTCCTCTCTTTTTCTTTTCTTTTAGTTTCTTTTTCCTTTGTTTTTTATTTCCTTTTCAGCAGATTTTATCACACTTTATCTTTCTCCTTGTAGCTGTCCTCTCTCCTTGTTTTCTTTCACTAAATCACATTTCCACCATAACATGGACATTTTTTCCTTTGAAGCTTTTGTTCAACAAAAATATTATAAAAATCTATTTTCCATTGGACTGTTTCCTTTTGTTTTCATCCTTCCACTCATTCAGTTCTTTTTCTCTTCCTTCATTTTGTCTGTCCTGCCCTGGGCGTCAGGTCGATTCAGCTGCTTTCAGGAGGTTGGAGAGAGAACAGAGTTTCTGTGACAAACACTGTACTGAACCTAGTGAGTATCTCAAAAGGCAAATGCTGCTGTATCTGCAGGTCTGGACTGAAAAATACTGAGGCTGTTAGTTTACTTCAATGCAGCAAATGGCAAATCCTCACATCTGTCAGATCCTCTGATTTGAGAGGTTTGACAAAACATTTCAAAGATGTTCAGGTATGAATTCAAAAGAAAGTTTTCAAGGTGCATCTACGGTAATTTGCCACAGTATGTAGATGTTCTCATCACAGATTCTGTAACATCTTCTGGGTTTTTCTCTGACACTCTTCTTCATGTTAGTAATGTGAGAAAATCTCACACAATGACTTGATGTAGTATTTGATAAAGATGATGTCATTATTCTTTCACAGACTCAGACGTGATTGAATGATGATAATAATCATGTTAGGAGGAAAATTGTTGAACTGGATCAAATCCTCATTGATGATGGAGTGGGCTGTGGAGCTCTTATCTGAGTGACTCATACTTTCTTTCTGCACCCAGTTTCTATCACCCAAACACACCCGGAGTGTCTGCTGGTCTTTGTATGTTTACCCCCTTTTTCCACTGATGTTTGTTTCCAAACAGAAATGCAGCATGAAATTATTCAGAGTGGAGCCACTGAGTCAGTCTATTTGAAAGAATTACTGCCTGAAAGGCTGAAGAGGGAACGGCTGTACTTACTCACAGACCAACACTTATGTATGAAAAAGAACAGCGTGTTATGTACTGATGCAGAGATAAATGTGCTCCTACAGACACACATCAGTTTGATAAATATGTTCCTGTGTGTGTCTGAGTGCAGAGTGAGGAATCATCAGTGAATGAAAAGAGACATCAGGTGATAAACGTCCAGCTGCTGCTTTGTCAGTCACTACAATGTATGAATGAAAACTTATAAGAGCTCAGCAGCTGGACAGCAGGTTCTTGTTTCTAACTTTATGGACTTTAATCAACTTTTAACCAGGAAGTAACATGTTGTTACTGTTGAATGTTGGAGCTTTTCCCTAACCACCAGTGAGGGGAGCTCTGATGAAAGTTACTGATTCAGTTAAAGACACTGAAGATTCAACACAGTGAGAGTTTTGTGTTCTACTACTGGGCAACATGCCAGAGGGAAATCAATGTAATATTTTAAAATTAATTAATGTTAGTTAAAGATCACTGCCATGTTCTGGATAAAAAGCATCAAATGTACATCTCTCTCTCCTCTCAGACTGAGTCAGAGTTACAGACCTCTGTCTGTGTCAGTCAGATTCTGTCTCTTTGCTCCTTCACTGTTCCCATCCTGTCCTCTCCTGCTGTGACAGGCTGCTCCTCGTCCTCTATCATGGCTACAGGCTGTTAATGCCAGTCAGCTGGTTCAGTGGTGGGAATCTTTCTGGCACCCAGCTGAGTAACCTCTGGCAATGAGTCAGTGTGTGTGTGTGTGTGTGTGTGTGTGTGTGTGTGTGTGTGTGTGTGTGTGTGTGTGTGTGTGTGTGTGTGTGTCTGTGTGTCTGTGTGGGTGCGTAACCTTGTCAGTGACTCCCTGCATAGGTTTTCGCCAAAAGTGAACAAATAAAGGAGAATATCTACCAAACCTCAATCACTTTTATCAATACTGATCTATAACAAGATCATGTTCATTCAGTGATACAGCATCAACATTTCAACCTGATCATCACAAAAGATAGTGATAGAGATTTTTTCCTGTTTTTCCAGGTATGTATTTGTTTTCAATAAACACACAGCTCTCTCTTTCTCTCTCTCTCTCACACACACAGACACTGGATGTCAATGTTCTCCTCTGTCCTTTTCTCCACGTTTATCAGTTTTCATGAATGACTACAACCTTCTGGTGTCCAAGAAAGAGAGCCAACATGAAGAGGCAGCAGATGGTTCACAGTCAGGCTGTTGTCCTTTTATTCTTCACAATAGTTTGCACGCACACACACACACACACACACACACAGAGAGAGAGAGAGGGAGAGAGAGAGAGAGAGAGAGAGAGAGAGAGAGAGAGAGAGAGAGTTAAACTGACATGGAACATGAAGGATGCTGACTTTTTAAATCAAAAGTCAGCGTATACTTTGTTGAATCTACTTTTGTGTTTAATGTGTTAATCTGTTCAGTGTCACATGAAGATGTAAATAACTGCAGCACACAGAGAACATCAGTTACTTTACGATGCTGAAAAAGCACAGCAGAAAATGTACATCAAGTGGGTTTGATGATGATTCTCAGTGTTTGCAAAAACAAGCCTGCGAGTAAATACAAGTTGGTTTTGATGCCAAAGCTTCAAACATGGAGGGCACAATCGCCACAAACACACCGAGTTTTTTGATAAGTCCTTTGTCCTCTGGACCACAGAAACCTGCTGCTCAGCTGACAAAGCTCCCGCACCACGACCAGCTCTTGAGCCTGCAGGCAGCTCAGAGGAGACCGAGCTCTGTTATCACCTTCACTGTGAGACAGCCGTGGCTGAACATCTGTCTCACAATGACCTACAAAAGCAACTGCAGAGGCAGAACAGAGTGAACCACAGGTGAGTCTCCACTGCACCAGCTGTACTCTGTGATTCTCTTGAACTCTTACAGTGAACTAAATGAAGCCTACAGCGAGAACACAGAACTGAAACATCCTCAACATTCACTGTACTGTTAATATAGGTCAATAACTGTATGAAAATAAAATGAATCGATTCTTTCTTTTCTCGCTGTATGTAAGGCTAAAGAGAATAATCACAGGGAAAAAAAATCAACAAATAGATCATATCTGTGATGTATTAGTGGACAAAGAAAACAGCTGTGACAGTTCAGTACCTCCTTCACCTCCAACTGACTGTGTGTGCGTGTGTGTTTGTCTATGTCATTTGGCTAGCACCACTCCATTTCACCAGGATCCAATCCAGATATTTTACTTTAACCACTCTGGTTTCAAAATCTGAACTCCAAAAATCATGCACAGCATGTGTAATAATGTGAAACTCCAATCCACAGAACAAAAACAGGCAGCATGTGTGTGGTCTGTTAGCAGGTGATGATGTTCTGGTTTTCTCTCATGGCCTCCTGCCTGCTGAGTCTCTCTTAACCTCTCTGTGCGTCACGTCCCCTCCTGAAGCCTCTCCTGACACTGTGGACAAACCACAACACAGCCAGCATGACCCTGATCATCACAACAGCAGAGCCTGTCCACATCTGTGGCACAGCACCCAGCACATGATGTAGGAGTGTGTGTGTGTGTGTTTGTTCTCAGCGTGAGTCTAATTAAAGTTTAATTCAGTGTAGAGTGCTACAGTTTGATTCACGTACTAAACACTGAACATAATTCACAACCTCTCTGACAGGAGAGAGGAAAGAAAAAACATTGAAAACACGCAGCTTCATTGCTTCTTTTGTTGTTGTGTATTTATTTATGAGTCTCTTTGTGTTGTAATCTGTACAGACATTAGAAATAACATTCAGCATCTTCATCTACAGAAACCTCTCCGCTGGCTCAAAGAAGACACAGAGACAAAGAGGTGAAGCTCGTCTTTACTTCGACACGAGGACACCGATTCACTTCCTCTCCTCAGTGTTGCTGAACTGTACAGGCTGTTTAAATCAACAGTCAAACAGTTTTATTTAGCAGACAAATCAGAGCCACAGTGGATCTGTCTGTAGCAGTTAGTGTGAAGAGTCGTACAGCACAGCAGCCTGAGCAGCTCAGAGGAAATGAAGTGAGGCAGGACGGTTCAGGAGAAATAAGAGCACCTGGATGAGTTCAGCTGTTTGTTCAAAATGCTTCAACTCCACCAGTAGTTTATAATAAGGTCAAAGGTCATTTGGAGGGCAGTGACCCTTTCATATGAGAGACACATGAAACCAGAGCTGCAGAAAGATGTTGACTGGAGAGAGACAGAGAGGGAGACAAAGGCTGGAAAAGGCTGCAGCTTTACTGCTATCAAGTGTTCAAATGCTTCAAGGTAACTCAGTGTTTCCACAGACTTGTTTTCACTCTGCAGAAGGATTCTTATTAAACCAACACTTTGAAAAATCAACAAATAATATTGACACCAGCAGCTCTTTCATAAACAGCTATTATGTCTAATGGTGCCTCCACATCCAATCTATTCCACTGCAGAAAGAAAATAATCCTTCATTATGTTTCTATAATAAAACTGTGAGGCTGAAATCTTAATTTCATCTGTTTGTTCCACCAACATGCAAAGCAAGTGTCATTCATTAATCATTCTGCTCCCAGTTTGAGAACAACAGATTAAATTCATAATACAGTGATACAAACAATCAGCTGACCTTCTCTTCAGAGGTCTCTCTTCTATTTGTTTGTTCAGATACTAAAACAACACTTTTTGTTTCAACTTCAGTTATGAGACCTGCTCTCAGAACTGTTTGTTGTTTTTATGCTCTCAGAGACACTAACAATGTTTCAAAGACTGAATTTATATTCTATTTTTCTGATATCAATAATAAATAACAGAAATTCCACTAACTGAACGTCTTAGTGGGTAGAAATCATGCTGAACAAGCTGCTTATTTTCTGGTCTTTGTGTTCTTACTCCTTCATATTACATTCATCTTTTATTACACAATTATTTCTGGTAAACACTACAGAGATGCAGGACGCCCTCTGTGTCCATGTTGAAATTAGAGCTGTGAAGGTGTGTGTGTGTGTGTATGTGTGTGTGTGTGTGTGTGTGTGTGTGTGTGTGTGTGTGTGTGTGTGTGTGTGTGTGTGTGTGTGTGTGTCCTGTTGAGGTCAAGAAGTTATCAGAGCAGTTAAGACCAGGCCTGCTGGTGAAACCAATAAACTGTCCTTCATTCTCTTTGTGTTTCCTTGACAAGTCAAACTTTATTGAACTGTTCTGCAGTGACAGACATCACTGTTTGTCACCTAAATGTTCAGTAAAGAGTGGACAGACATTAAACTGGACAAATTCTGTCCAGTGCTGAGTCACTTAAGGCTCAGAAACGTCATTAGCCACTGACACAGTTTCTTTCATAGGAAGTTGTTACAATACAAACTGTCCACAGTGACGTCTGCATGTTATTTACATGGCAAAATACCATTAGAGGTAAATAAGAAATGTAACTTCACTAAAATAAACACCGACTCATCAAAGCTTCATATTTTTCTATAATGAGTTGACTGACAGTCACCACTCAGCATCCACTCAGTGCCATGATGTGATTGATATGTGTGGTCAGGTTGAGGACACCTGCTGGTCACATGATGTCTTTCAACAGTATGAGAGGATAATGTGAAAATGAAATCAAGTTTGAAGCTTTTCAAGAATTTGTATAATCAGTATAGCTGCCAAAGACACAAAACTGGCCCCAGTGCCAAAAATATCTGCAATATACTGAATGCTCACTACACAATCTTACAAATATATCTAGAATTAAAACCAGCACTTTTGTGTCAAGCAGCATTTGTGTTTCCATCTGAAAACATCTTTCCTGTGGTGGTGTAATAGTCTTGAGGATGATGGGAAAGAGAGATGCTTTCCATCTCTGAGTTCAATATGAACTAAAGAGCCATACAGCTGGAGCTCAGCAGATAACCCTGCAGTGAGCTGAGACGACCCCCTGCTGAAGACACACAGCGTTCCCATCCTACAGTCTAATGACACGATCAGTTCAGCTGCTTTGAATAACAATCATTTTATCTTTTGGTGCTGGAAGAGATATTTCAACAAAGGTAACAAAGATGCAGGATAACTTTCTGTTCCTTGTATGGATAGTATAGACACATATTGCTGTGTGTGTGTGTGTGTGTGTGTGTGTGTGTGTGTGTGTGTGTGGTCTTACTGTTTCTTTTACAAGTTCTGGAGTGCCTTTGTTAGCCCCCAGTCAGACAAGCAGACAGGCGTGTCCAAATGAACAGAAACACACACAAAAGGAGTTGGTTCAAATGTCCGTCTTACCTGGAAAAAGAGAAGAAATGGAAAGTGAAGTTTTTAATGGTGAAATGTTTTTTTCTCTTTATCCTAAATCACAAACACCATCACTGTAAAACAGTGGAGTGAATCTCTTCATTCGTTCATCTCAAACATTTAAAAATTGGAAACAGTATTGAACAGGAGAAATGTAAACAGTGAAACTATGACAGTAAAAGATCACCACATGTCAGTTATAATAGCTGTGAGCTGGAACTGAGGCTGCCAGGTCACCATGTATGATGACACTAAATAAGTGAACACTGCTCCTCAAAGAACCTCAACAACTAATATTATCAAGTGAACCTGCTTGTAAAGTATAATACAGTAAAAAGTACCTGGAAAAATGTAAATATATACAGTATACACTATGTATAATATGAGGTTTGGGATTTCTCCTGCTACTTGCAAAAATGATCTGCTGCACAAGATCATCAGCTAAACCCAGTGATGCATTTTCATCCAAAAAATGTTGTTGTTGTAGGAAAATAACAAACTTAAACTTTTATTTCTGTAAACATGATTGTCTTCAAGATCAATAGTATTTTGTCAGCCAGTGTGTTGTGATTGGACAAGCAGAATCAGTCGATGAATCATCCAAATTGTTTGTTATTGTCTGTCTCTCTCTAAAGTCCAAAGATTTAAACATTTCATCTTCTTGATTTTCCTGATAAATCAACAGCAGCATGTGAACTTGTCATGTAAAATCAAAAGCAGATAAAGTTTTCGTTATACCAAAAACAAGAAGCTGTTGAAAGACATAATTTCAGCGTTCACTCCAGTATAACACACATGAGTCTTTCCTCTCTCAGCTGATAATTCAGAGAAAAAGAAACTGTGACACCTTCTAAATAAGAGAGAAAAATGGATTTTCACCGCTCTGGTTTTCAATTATAGAAACTGAAGCCTAAAGCGCTGAGAGGTCGATGGCCTGATTTAACAGGAATCACTACTGCTGCTAAATTAATTTACTGCGGTCAATTTCTGTTTTAATGGGACACATCACTGATAACAAAAAAATTGTGACTGGCATTTAAATCACATTCCATTAAATGGATATTGGCATCTTGTAATGTTTATTTATTTACATTAAAATATTTTGTGTCTCTGTGTGATTCTGAGTCTGGAAAATGTCAGATACATGTCCATATTATTAGGAGTTTCTCTCTCTCTCTCTGTGTGTGTGTGTGTGTGTGTGTGTGTGTGTGTGTGTGTGTGTGTGTGTGTGTGTGTGTGTGTGTGTGTGTGTGTGTGTGTGTGTGTAGAAAGTGGATTAGCATATGATGATATGTACTGTACATAGCATGCAAAAGTAATCCCCCAATGTTTGCTGCAGGGACAGAATTTGCATCCATCTGACAATGTATCTTCACAGCACTGTATATCTATTTAAATGTAAATTCTCTGTGGCTGAGGTGAGGATTTGTTACGGAAATGTGCTGTAACACTTTTTTATCACATTTTCTTTTCCTTTTTGTTTTGTTTTTTTTCTCACCTTCAGGTAGACAAAGTTAGAGTCTACTCTTTTCTCTCTGTCAGCATCTTTCTGTCTCCCTCTGTGTTTAAATGTGGAAGTAAATGAAGTGATGATGACGGAGCTTATTGCTCATCACAGACACATAACACCTGGAGATGGAGGAAACCAATTTCCCAGAATGCAGCAGAGAAGTAATTCACTGACTTGAGCAAATTTCTCTTTGCATGAGATTTAAAGAACACACTGATCATTTTCATTTAAGACTAATGTAAACATTTACCAAGAAGAACCAACAGGAAGAAAGACACCGTCCTACTGGAAACATCAGGATTGATACTGAGTGAATTCATCTGTCTGTCATGATGACATTTGTCCTCAAGTAGACATGAAGTACATACAGTATTTCATGCTCATGGATCTCTGGATGTCATGGAACATTTGAAAAACGTTTCTATGACCTTAATCCTCTCTAAAATCCTTCATGACGAATGCTGTCTTACAACCATGCAAACATAAAGATTATTAGTTTCAGTTGATTTTACACTAATAAAAAACATATGTATGTATAATATATTCCATTTCTGCCAATAGGTCACTGTAAATGTTATACACTGGGTCTTTAAAATAAATAGGTGTTGAAATCCATTAATAAGTCTTTTCCAAGTCATAAAGTTCCTGACATCTGGAAACAATATAAATTATTTTTCCCTCCACCAGTCTCTCGCTATTTGTAAATGTGTGAAGTAATTGTCAACACCCAGAAGATCCTGTCACAGTTCTGACATGGAGAAAACACTGTTTAATGTTCAGCAGAGATTCTGTCTCAGTTTAACAAGTAGTTGACAGACTGTAGATGGAAAAATACGAAGCTTGATGTTCGGCATGAAGTGTAGCATTCTCTCTCTGCTGCGATAGTAAACTTGTTTCTCACACGTCTTTAAACCAAGTTTCTTTTTTCGTGTAGTTGCTCAGCAATTTCAACAAACATCCCAGAGGCCACGAGTCTTCTTTATATGCTGATTTCTTGGTCTTTTTCACCTGTAACATTGACACTATGGCATGAAATCCCATTGGCTTTAGAAACAAAGCTCTGTGAAAGTTCACGGGGTGAAACTTCTTTGCTTTCTCAGCATCTCTGCATTGCAATGCATTTCCACTGTGCCTCCCTTCTCCTTCTCACCACCACCAGTGTCTCAACCCTGTGCATGCTGGGAACTCTCCAGGTCTGCTGTTTGTTTTTGTGCCAAACTATTGTGAGTTTGAATCCAAGCTTTGGAATCATGCATTTAATAAACTATCTTTGTTACATAAATATATGAATTTAACTTCATCTGAGCTCAAGTGCTTTCCCGATTGACACACTCTTTTTTAGGACTATTATCAAGTCACTAAGACCTAATAACAATCAGACTTCTGCTGCCAGTAATGTGCTTCAATGTCTCAGTGGAAAAAATAATTATAACAAGCTCTTAAGAGGGATTATTTGATGATGGTGTCACAAAATGAACCAATACAGTAACAATAAAGATCAAGTCTTTCTACAGCTTTGCTGCTACAAAAAAGAAATGCAGAAATAAAATAACCAGAAACTTAATCCTTAAACAGAGATAGCTGTAACAAGATCTATGTGACTCATTCGTTATGTTATTTAACACTTCGCAAGATTTTTCTCCGTGTGAGATTACTGAGCACAATTAATCTCTGAATAATAATGATCCAAATATTTGAATGGCACTATACCAATGACAACCACAATGATAAAATATGCTAATATACTGTCAGTGCTAGAAGTCAAAATATAC
The DNA here is from genome assembly GCF_056507025.1 of Lutjanus erythropterus. NCBI lineage: Eukaryota > Metazoa > Chordata > Actinopteri > Lutjaniformes > Lutjanidae > Lutjanus > Lutjanus erythropterus. Next base: position 16,836,520 of record NC_139320.1, read on the forward strand.
TGAGGTGAGAATAATCAACACAAGATAGTCTCTGTCCCTCCTCCATCAACAGACTCTTAAATTTATTTTTTTTTTAATTTAATGTTTTGTTTTACCAGGTCCATATCAGTGAGGCAGTAGGTAAGGCCTGTTGAGCTCAGCACAGCCTGTGTTGAATGAAGTGACTGTGGAGGCTTTCACACGGAGGCTGACTGGAAGAAGCAGATTAACTAAAGAGGCTGTTCATGTTATTCATGGGCTTCAGCTCAGAGCTGATCATTTCAATTTTCCACAACCTCTGGCAGACAGCAAGTATGTGATCCTGTTTTTATCAGTGTCTGTTTATTTCCATAGGAGGATTTAAGGTTTTATCTCGCTTCCCGTATGTCTCCTTTGTTGCCCCTAAAATCCTTTTTATCCTCAAATTTCAAACAAACAGGAGCGATCTCTGTTATGTCCATGACTGGATATTTCTGAGCTTCTTTTTGCTGCTTGTTGGCGTTCACTTTAATAAGTTCATCCTATATGCACAGAACAAGCACGGAAAGGACAGATACATTGTGTAGTTGAGTGAATACTAAAGAAAAGAGCCAGAGTGTGAACAGATGCTGCGGAGAGCTGGACCCCAACGTACAATGAACACCACGTTGTGTGCGCAAACACACTGCATTGCAACACCTTTTTAATACGCACCTCTGACACGCCCACTAAACAAGAGAAAACGTTTCTCACAGCCTGTTGCACATCATTTTGAGGAAACCAGTTGTTCAACATAGAAACCATAGCAAAACGCTTCACACCGTTTTCAGACTGAATGCGCCCCAGCTCACAGAAGCTGAGTGACAGTGATGATTGGCTGTCACAGTTACTGCTCATTTGATTGACAGACACTCCAGGTGTGTTAAGACGAGCTTGTGATTCCAGTTCATCATAAACTGCAGGTGACGTGTGCAGGACGGATGGTAAACTCTGCAGATTGTAAGTCAGAGTCAAACTGGAGGTGAGCTGTGGCCTCATCTCTGCTTGATGATAGTCAGTATTGACCTTTTCCACAGCAGCCATTCAGACATGAAATAGTGGAGTAAAAACAGGCGTTATCAATGATACTAATTAAGGTTTCATTCTATTGGGGTCAAACAGAGTCACTTGTCACTGGAACGTCTCGACTAAATTAAATGAATGGGACCTTAATTAGTATCATTGGTAACACCTGTGTTTACTATTTACTACTACTATTTACCATTCATTTAATAATCGATTAATCATTTCAGTCATTTTTCAAGCAAAACTTTCACACATTTGCTGGTTACAGCTTCTTAAAAATGAGGATTTCTTTGTCTTCATGAGAATAAGAAAAGAGTTTTGGGGGGTTTGGATTGTTCAGCAATTTGTGGACATCAAGTTTAGCTTTGGGAACTTGTGATGAGCATTTTTTTTGTTTAGTCTTTTACTTGGGGAAATAATTGGCTGATTATTTGATAATGAATATAATTGTTAGTTGCAGCCCCAGTGGGCGCAGATGAAAACAGCTGGTTCTGTTAGTACAGTGTTTTGTGCCAACCTCCCCCTGCAAACACAGCGTAGCAGTAAATTAAAGCAATCTAAAGAAGTACAAAACACAAAAAGTTTTGGACTATTATAGATATTACTGACAGAAACCATTTCTCAGTGATCCGATCTGATTATCATGTCAGTGTCACGCAGAAAATACAAAAAAAAAAAATACATATGCTCACTACATCATATAATTATATATTCTAAATCACAGATTCAAGACTTTTAATATGATCATTTTGCATTTTGCTGAACTGAAATGTGCCTTGAGCAAGACCACGTGAAGCTCCACAGTCCTGGAACTTGCTGATCTGTATGAAAAACTAGAACCCAGAAGCCAGCTGTGTTGAGTCAAGCTATGGCTCTGCACTAAAACCTGCTGTTTAAATCTTGGCTGATGTTGCACTGATCTTTACCTTTAAACAAAACTCACAGAGCATCAAGACGGAAGCAAACTTGTGACTGTCATTACTGAACACAGGCAGAATTGCTTAATCAGAGCCCCACAGTACTGATGCTGGAATCTGTTTCATGAACCCACAAACACCTCCACACAGAGTCACATCGACAAACAGATTGAAATAAAGCAAAGCTCTTAATCCTCTGGCTTCAGTGAGAGTTGACACAGATCCACCTGGAAACAGACTGATGAGTAAACACACAAACATTCCTCTCCTAAAATACACATGGATTTGTTACCTACTGAGCCCAACAATGACAGAGACTTCCGATAGCAAGAAAAAGACACACAGAGACACTCATTCAGTCCTGAATATTGATGTCTGCAGTGAAATATCAGTCAAACTCTCCTGTGTTCTGATATCCAGCTGAACTCACAGCGGGAGGCACAAGAGTAGAACAACTAAAACACTGAACAAAATGCCAGCTTGTGTCATGTGGAGATTAGTTCACATTCAGAGAAGGTTTGATAAATACAGAGAATATTTTTCTCTGTGGTTTGGGGATTTCATAAAAGTCAGACAAATAGAGCCAGTGGCATTGTAAGAAACTTTTCCTGCATAATTGCTTAGCAGATTCATGAAATATTTGTGGAGTAAAACATTTTTAAAATGTTTTAGTTTGCATATATAGGAACTGTAGATTATTAACATTCATTCTGCTCTGACAGTTTTGGAGTTAAAAGCCTTGAAATCTGCAGACTGTGGAAATTCAAACCAAAAGCTGACCTACATCTAAGACCACATGAACTCAAATTAGAAGCACCAGATCACGTGTTAGAGGTTTTCTTTTTTTATCCCTTTGATATTTATTAAAAAATTTTTTTGTGTGAGAATTGTAATTGTCCTAGTTTGGGTGAGTCAGTGAAGTCTGCATCTCATGTTTGATCTTAACCACATTAATTTTTTCCCCATCAGGATATTTTTTTAAACTGCACCATCAGAAAACATGTGCATGTGACTCCCTTCACTGACGGGCAAAGTCATTATACAAGCTACAGACCAATTAATGCCACTACATGTGTAGGATAATGTGCAATATTGTGACAGATTGTCAAACATAGTCAGACGGTCCCTGAGACAGTTAAATTGATCATACTCAAAGATATACAACAACAACTATCACAAATATACTAAAGAATTACCTCAGATTGAAAGTCGAGTGTCGACTCCTCTGTTGTTAAACATGAGGGGAACAGATTGTCTTGGTGACTCATTGTTAACATGTCAGCAGCTGCTTCTCTGTGTCCACCTGTCAGTCAGCTACTAGAGCGATGACTCAGCAAAACAATGTAAACTCACATGTCAGAATGTGTCATACAGCAGCAGTGCATCTTTCAATTTGTTTACCAAGAAGCAGATAAATCCTGTGATGATTAATGGCAGAATGATAGGGCTAGTTAACAGTCATTTTACTGCTGCCTTCATATCCTGTTCTCTTTGCCTCATCTGGGAGCTACAGTCTTAAGTGAGACATCAGACAAACCTTAGGTGAAAGGATTTTATTTTGATTTTTACATTATTGTACCCTTAAACTGAGTATGAGATAAGGACTGGACCTCTGATGAGCTCAACCTGGGCTCTGGATTAAAAGAACTGGAGGAGGGTCACAACAATTCAGTGCAGAAATGACAGCTGAAAGCTTGAATAAGCGTGTCATCACTTTTATACAATTGGATGCAGTATATTTGGCTATGTCCGGTTTCAAACTGGAACAGAGAGGCTTGAGACGGTTACTTCTGGTTCCAGCAGTCCTGATTCTGAGTTTGCACTGACAGAGATTTCCTGATTACGCCCAGCTGAGCTGCTGATCGATCACTGTGATTCTTTAGTAACTGCTCCATTACCTGCACATCTGTGAGGGTTCAGCTGCTTACAGTCTGAAGAACTTCATGAATGCTGACATTCAATTACAGGAGTGGACGTGAGACAGAGAATCAATTGAACCTGAGGTTTCCACCTTTCTTTATTACTTTCACTTTATCTACTCTGACTCTGTCCATCTGCAGTCGTCTGTATTCTATGTTCATTTTATTTGAGGGGAAACAAAAAGTGGTAGTTAATGGTGACATATTCATGTGGTAATGAGGGATTACTTAGTAACTACTCAGTCTCATGTATAAATTTACTTGTGGGTGCACAAAAAGAGTAACTAATGTTGAAGTAATTAGTTACTGATGAGTCATTACTAGTTTTGTGTTGCTCAGCGGTTGTTCATCAGGAACGACTGATTTGAGGAAAATGGTCAGTATGTCAATTCATACATATTTATGAAACAATCATTACTGATTCATTAATACAGTATAACCCAGTTTCTTCTTTAAACTCATCATTATGTACTATTATCTCATATAGTCTTCTATTTGGAGCTGTTCAGGAACTACGTCTTCACAATATGTAAAAGCTGACCTTTCTGCCTCAGATCACAGAGTGAATTGTGTCATTTGGTTTCACTTGATGTCAGCTGAAGCTCTCAAAGGCCATTCACTGCTCTGTGCTGTTCAATATTAAAGACTGATCAAAGGTCAAATTTTAACCTTTCAAACACACCACACACTCCACCCCTCCACGCACACACACACACACACTTTAAACTTTTTTTTTGCCATTCGACATTCATTCTACAGCCTCCTGTCCAGCTGTTGCACTTGTTAGTTATGAGGTTGACTAAATATGGACCATGGTCATCCTTCCCAGGTAGTTGTTGTTGTTGGCAGGTGTTAAAAACAGTTGTAGGGTTTTCACATGTTGTATGGCAAAGATAACTTTGCAAAATGCTCCACAGAGGAGCTGGACTGTCTCTTTACTCTCCCATGTTGTATCTTATTTGAACAAAGTCTCATTCTGCACAGTGACCATTATCATTTGCAGATATCATTCTGAAGACAAAACATGAGGCACCTTGTCATCATAAAGCATCACATAAACAACCTGTTTACATGTTTATTTATCAAACAGTTTAGTTATCAGCTGTTGAGTCCTGACTCCTCTACGTGCTGATGATGATGGTTTTTAAAGTTAAACTGAAAGCTTGAAACAGCAAAAATGTCTTTGTCCTTTTTGGAGAAGCTCTGCTCCTCTGTGTGTGTGTGCTGAAGGTCTGAGATACTTGATATCACTGGAGTCCCAGGATTATGTTCTGAATCAGTCTGTCAGCAGGCCGACTTAGAGCTCATTAATGTGTGGCTGTTCAGTGATCTTATTAAAAGTGTTGGGTAAATAAATTATATCTGCTTCACTGCTGTCATTACAGCAGAAATCATTTACTGTGGATCAGAAATGAACTAAAATAAAAGACGCTCAAGATAAACTCTAAAATATTAAATCATTAACTCCACACCAGAGCATGAAGATGGTGTGAGGGTGGAGTTTACGACTGGTTGGTTGGAAATCCTGTACAGCAGACTTGGGGGAGAGCATGAACCTCCTCCCTTCAGGTGAGGCTTGTTGCTGGCAGGTAAAAAGAAGCGGCCATCGACCCAGCGGTCATAAAGGTGTCTCGTGTTTGCCTGCAGGTCTCGTCTGGCCAACGGTGAAGGAGTGACAAAGACTGTGGTGCTGAGGGATTTATGACTTCCTCCAGCAAAAGGTAAAAGAAAAGATTAAAAATTATACTGGCATTCTGGGTAATTAGTTGGTAGAGGGTGAGCAACAATAAGAGAGACAGAGCACTGTGGTGTAACGTCTCTGTGTACGTCTCCAAGTGAAACTCATAATTGTCTGTCTTTGTTTAAGGTGCTTTTGAAACAGGAGAAAAGGGCTGATTATAAAAAAATAGTTAAAGGACAACTGTCAAATCCTTTACAGGGGAAATAATGAGCTATAAACCACAATGCTGCTGCGCTGCTTGTGGTGTCGCTGCATTTATCATAGTAGAGGTGTTCAGAGCTGAGCTGGTAGAGATTCACTGAACCATGTTAGTAATTAAAGAACAGTGAAGCATAAATACACTGAGAGCTCTTGGTTATTCTCCATTCAGTCAAAGTGTCGACTGTGGCGGGGCTGTCAGGGTTCACTGCACAGCAACAGGTCCTGGATACTGAGGAGGGACAACGAGATGTCCACAATGCTTTGAATCTGGGACTATAATAAGTACCTGCAAACACATTTAGTCTATGTTATATCTGAATGGAAATATAAAACACATGAAAAGAGTGATGGTTCATTTAGGATCTGTGAGGATGAAGACAGAAACAGCAGACTAAAAACTTCTCTGTCTCACCTTGAAAAATACAACAAAGTTTAGGTAAGACTGAGAGGACTGGAAGTTCGCTTGGGTTCATCTTTTTTTAATTCTTAGAACTTTAAGCTTTTGTTCTAGTCTTCTCTTTTCAGTTTGATTGGATTTATTATGTATTTTTAAAGTAAAAGATGAGCAGCTTTCAAACACAAAAAGTCATGAAAGTGACGTTTGAATTGAATACCTGCTGCAGATTTAATTATCATAACATGTTATAGGCTGTGAGTTCATATTTCCATAATACTCTTATTCAGTGCTGTTTTTCACTGAACCTTGAGCTCCACTCTTTATTTAAAAGGCCAAACTGACAAAAGGACGACCTGCAGAGCAGCAGCACACATTTTCTAGTCTGAATATACAAACTAACATCTTCAGAACAAAAGCTTACAGTCACCATCTCTTCTTCTTTACCAGATCAAAAGGTGTTTAGACTCACACACAGAAAGAAATAAAAAGAGGTCATTAAGTTCGGTTCAGAAATATATAAGTCTAAATCATATTTCAAAGTAAATAAAAGAACGTATTTACAGATATGTAAAACTATTTCTTTGGCCTGTTTGTGTTTTCTCCAATTGGAAGACAAACTGATCAGAAATGATCCATTTGAAGTATTTTACACTTTTCTTTTGGGCTCACTACTGGCTGACCACCTCTGAATATCAGTACAAAATATTTATTGTTTCAACAATCTAGCCATTTCTTTTCTAACCACTTGTGGATCCTGGATCTCTTACAGCTCCTCCTTACATTCTCTCAGGTAGCTGGGAGATGAAGTCTCTTGTAACTCCTACCAGTCAGCTGTGCACTGAATCACTCAGGAGGTATAGTTCAATATGTGAGCTGCTACCAGCTCTTCCACTGATGCATTAATGATGCAGTATTGAAATAAATTCCTCAGTGTCTCAGCTGGATCCCTCCTTGTTCTGTGCACCACACATTTATTATTCAGTACATCTCCTATAAGTTAATTTGTGATAATAAAGTCACACCACAGCAGGTAATTGGATGACTGGCTGTTAAAGTCTGTTGATCAGATGACTGATTATTGACTGATTACTTTCAATCTCCTGCTGTCATTAGACACAATTAATAACCTCTGTAATGTAATAACTGAGTGTGTGTGAGTAGGTGGGTGATGACACATCATGATGGTGAATCTCTGACTGATGTTTGTTTCATGGTGTGACACTGATCAACATTAACACAACGTAATTTGTATTTATGTGAGATTAAAGCTGATATACTGAACTTGAATATTCTACAACTGTCCGCCACAATAAAACACGACAAACTGCCTTCAAGTGGATTCACACCTCTATACACAGTAACAAGAAAAACTGAAAGGTGTTTATCGCAAAGGAAAGTGATACAGATAGAACTTGTTGTTGTGTATGCCTTTGTGTGCAATGTCCTTGTAGAGAAAAAGAGAAATAAGCCTGTAGTATCTTTCAGTGCCAAAAGTAAGAAAACGAAACAGAAGAACTGTCAGCCACTGAAATAACCTCCAGATAAAGAAACTGCATTGTGGCATGTAGCCTCTGAAACCTGCACACAGCAGAATGAGCTTGTGTTAGATATGTAACCCTCTTTTCTTGACTGCTGGTGTTCCCATGTTCTTCCGGACTGTGGATAATAGGTGGGCTACAGTATTTCTTTCTTTCTCCTCATTTAATTTTCACTAATGCGGCATGACAGTACAAAACACACTCCAACTTAGGGGTACAGCAACTTCTCTTCATTGTTAAGCACAAGGCACTCCCTGTGTGTATCACTCATACCTGTCCCCACAAAAACAAGGGCAGGTAGGAACCAACTCAACCAAGGGAATACAGTAACTCTACTTAAACACCACACATGAACATACAAATGAGACAATATACAAAGTACTATAAATGACAATGAAATAATAATTTACAAGTAACTCAATGATGCTGTAAAAATATTATTACTTAAATATAAATAATATACTCACTGTACTGCTTAAGAAACACAAAATTACACAATAACTTAAGCAGTAAAAATAACCCAATAATATAATATATGCAGTAATTACAGTTGCAGATATATGGAATGTTTAATCAGAGAACTACAAAGAGAACTACAAATGCATATGTCCACAATTTTCCTGCTTTTCTGCAGGATATCAAGAACTGGGATCTGAGTTTCAAAGCAGAATGGTGATCCTTGTCACTGGTGTCAAAGGTTACATGTCATCTCATAAAATGTATTGTATGGCAACAGGCCATCAAAGCCCACAACAACCCAAGAACCCAGCACCCAAGCTCCTGACACCAGGGTCGGAGTGGAAGATGATGGTGGACCTGGGCAGGCAGCTACATTTTCCCAGGGAAATTTGTAGTACCACACTGCGACCAGACATGGTGCCGTGGACCTCTGATGAAAAATCTGTACTGTTGGTGGAGCTGACAGTGCCCTGGGAAGAGGGGTTGGAAGCAGCCCATGAAAGGAAGAGGGCAAAATACACTGACCTGGTCACAGAGTGCAGGGAGAGTGGAGGTGCGGCAGGCCTAGTGCCTAGCAGGATGAACACCTACCTGTTCAGATGAAATATAGCACCTTAATAGAGCTTTGTGTTAAAAAAAAAAGAGCAGCCATGTTTCATTTGGCCATAGAAGGTTATCAGGATATCTGTGATGAAAAAAAAAACTACTGAAACAAAAATGGAGTGTCTGTTTACTGTAACCTGTAACTCAAACGCCTGTAAGCAAATATGAAGCCACAGCACTCTGAATTATATTGGCAACTTACAAACGTTACATCCATGCCATCATGTTTAAGCTCTGAAATTTGTTTAAATTCAAGGATTCAAGGATTCAGAGGATTAAAGATGGTGCCCACCGTGGCAAATGTCTCTGCGTCTCTCCCCTCATCGCCATGCTTTTTGTTTAAAATACTCGGATTGCTGACAGAATACATACTTTTAATAACTGTGCTGGCATATTTTAGCTGGTATGGACACATTTGGAACAAATGTATGATTACAGTCATAAAAGAGTACAGTACAGGTAAGGGTACAATGTGTGTCCTACTTCACTCCAGTACAGCAGTCAAAACATCTCATTAGTGCTTTGGGACTGTAAGATTCATTAACGGAGACGTGACGAGATTAAGGATCCACAGAAAACAGAGCTCATTGACACTCATTCTTCCCCTCGCTGTCTCTCTGTCTCTGTGTCTCTCACTGTGAAGAAGCAAACAAATCACCCATTAAATTTACAAGTTTTAATTTGTCCTAATTAATTGGATGAATCCTGTAGAAAAGGGCATCAATGATACCCTGATGAGCAGTGAAACACCAGAAGACAAGCTTCAGTCAGACTGAGGAGCAGCAGTGAAACATAAAGGCTCATCTTGGTATCAACTACAGACATTATTTCTGACCTAAAAGAAAACAACGGTACAGATTTGTTTGAAGTTGAGTTAAACCCATCTGCCGTAAGTCACTCATACAGTATCTACATAGAAAAGATGTTTCTCCCTCCCAGCTGATCTGAGCTGACCTCACTGTTTCTCATGGAGTCTCTGCTCAGCATTTATTACGTTGTTCTCCTCAAGAAATCATTCCAAGGTAAGCAGATATAAAAAAAAGGCAGACAAAGCTTAAAATATTGAAGAGCCAGCAAACATGAACTTTAAGGAAGGAGAGGAGAAACACAAGAGAGCAGAGTGAGATGGGAGAGGCTGCAGACTGTGAACTAATGAGTGGAAAGTTAACGGGGAGTGAAAACATTTGAACGACTCACTGAGAAAACACAGGATGAGAAGTAGTGAGAGCACAGTTTAGTTCTCTGCTCGGCAGTGGGACAGCTGAGCTCCACCAGATAATAATCAAGTTTCCATCACAGAAATATGTTATAAACCTGAGCCATGAACAAACTCAATATTCTACAGTGATAGAGACACAAAAAGAAGCAGTAGTTGTGAGTCGGTGCCTGAAATTCTTCCTCTGATCTGATTTAAGCGCCTCTTTGCTTGTCCAAACTCTCAGCAACAGTATCACTCAACACTGATTCCAAAGTCAACAAAATAGTAAAGGGAAGTTTCATCAGACTGACTAACTGGGAACTTGTGATCACAGCCTTAACTCTGAAAACCTGATGGGTTTTTTTTCTCACTCCAACTGATTTTATCATTGAGTCTCACTGAGTTTCTTCAGTCACCACTTCATCACATTCATGTTCCCTCTTACAGCTGATGGACCTGCAGTCTGGAGAGCATCATTACTTACTGCTGACATTTAATTACAGAAGCAGACAGGAGAGAAGACATGGAGACAAATATTATTCCTCTCTACGACTGACTCTGTCTTTTCTCTCCCTGTTTCTCATCAGCATGTCTTGTTTTTTCTCTCCTCTCTTGTTCTCTTGTCACACTTGGCTGATGTTGGCAGGCAGCCAGTGTCAAAGTGTTGACACCCTGACCAATATCTGTCAAGGTGGATGATATTACAGGAAGTGAGGTCATGCAGGAGACAAGCGGACAGATCAGCTCCATCAGTGGCGCCCTGATAAGTTGTTTATACAACAGCTAGAAACAGTGTGAAATTATTTTATGCTGTAAATCAGACCAGCAGATTATCTTTACACACACACACACAGTAAGAATATAAAGCTACTGAACCACACAGTGAGTCAATTGTAGGTGATGTACAGTTGTACAACCTTTAGGCATCGTTTTGTCAGTGTCCTGCTGAGTGCTGTAAAACCAGCCACCGCCAGCTGCCAGCTACAAGATCGAGTACAGAACACTGCTGCTGATGATGCAGCATCAGACCAACACTGATTTATTTATTCAAAATTTTACATTAAATGTAGCTGAGTGGAGGAAGAAATCCCAGACTGAACAGTTCTGATCAATCCTGAAAAAAGATACGATATTTCCAAATTATCCAATTGCCCATCAAATAGAAACTTTTTGTGGTGTGAGACGAGAGAACACAAGAGTTCATCTTGGGATCTGATGTGTAGGACAGGTGACAGGTGATCAATAATCCATGTGTAAGAGAAGGCAAATGCATGTTTAGACATGGGCAGAGTGAGGATGAGCTGTTTTTACCAAACTTGTCAATATTACAGCAAAAAGTGTCAAACTGAGGATCCAGTCTGTCTCAGGCAGAATGATGAAACATCTTTGAGGTAGAGAACAGAAATCTCTGCGGGATTCAAGAGAGATACACACAGACAAGTCTGTGTGCGTGTGTGTGTGTGTGTGTGTGTGTGTGTGTGTGTGTGTGTGTGTGTGTGTGTGTGTGGAGGCAGAAATGAATTTTTAGTTGTAAGTGGGAAAGAGGAAACTGGAAGTTAATCACTAAAACTGTAGTTAAATTAAATACCATCATATTGTGTGTTGATGATAATTTTTTTTCCCTCTGTTTCCCTCTGTGAGGCTTCAACACATGAGACCTTCAGGTGTGTAGACTGTGTGGGAAAGTTCATTTACATTCCCTTCTTCTTTCATGTTGCTCCCTTGTATTTCAGATTCAGAGGAGAGGGGTGTGTGCTCATTATAATGAGGCAAAATCAACACAAAGGGTTAATGGAATCATCTAATAAATATAACAAATAAAGTTTGCCACCACAGTCACAGAAGTGAGACTATGTGGTATAAATTAGATCTGCTTGGGCATATGCATTATTCACGCTGTGTATGTACAGTATTTGACTTCATGCTGTCCAGTTTAACACACTGTACTGCCATCACTTCCTCTTAGACCCTGTAAAGATATTACATGCCCTCCAGGAGTGAGCAACACAGAGTCATACAGCTGACATAGGATTCAATTAAATCAAATCTACTATCCACTTCAATCTATAATTGCTAACAAGGTGAGGTTGAAGCAGATGAAAATCATCATCACCTGAAATTGTTCATAAAAAAAAAGAAACAGCACACCTCATCACACTCTCTTATGAGGCAGAAAATTTATATTCACCTTACAGAGTCTAGTCCACTCATCTCTTCGACTGAACACAAGGTTCAAAGCTTCTGACCCCCGGGTGTCTTTATTCATAATTAATTTCCAGTCCACTGTGTTTCTGTTCTCTAACTTCAGCTCCTGATGTCAGTGAGAAAACCTCCACCTCAGGTTGTACAGTCAGATGTGTGTTTGTGAGCTGAGCAGATTTTAAACGATTATTTAAGGAGAACTTCATAAACTCAGGGTTTGAAGTTTGAAGTTGCTGAAGATTTTTGTCTCTGTTTTGCCTCTCAGCTCATCTTTGCAACAATCCCTTCTTGCTCCAGGCATCTCATGAAGCTGCAACCCATTAAAGCTGCTGTCACTCTGTTCTGGAGGAGTTACCAACAGGAAGTGGTCTGACAGCTCCTGCTGAGCTTTTATATGAGACTGGTTATTGCAAAGAGGAACTGTGACTGACACATGGAGAATAACTATTTTAGTCCTCCAGACATAGAGGGAGCCATGCTGGTCATTTAGCTTTACTGTCAATTGAAGCGAATCCCTGTGACCGGTGAACTATTCAAGCATGTAATTGTAGACTGTGTTGGTCCTCTTCCAAAAACAAAGTCCGGTAACCAGTACATCCTCACTGTGATGTGTGCTGCAACACGTTACCCTGAGCCTGTCCCCTTGCACTCCTGTGTCATTGTGAAAGCACTTGTGAAGTTTTCTCCACATTTGGCCTCCCTAAAAGCATCCAAAGTGACCAAGGCTCCAATTTCATGTCCAAAATCTTTGCCCAGGTCATGTCTGAGCTGAAGGTTAAACATCATACCTCCAGCACGTACCATCCAGAGAGCCAGGGTGCATTAGAGAGATTTCATCAGAGTCAAACCATGAATGGGATGAGGGTTTGCCATTGTTGTTGGTTTCCATGCGGGAAACTCTGCAAGAGTCACTTGGGTTCAGCCCAGCTGATTTAGTCTTTGGCCACACTGCGTGTGGTCCACTGTGCCTGCTGTGTGTAAAATGGCTTGCAGATAAATCCGGGCCCAAAGTAAACATTTTGTATCATGTGAGTTCTTTTCATGAGCGACTGCATCATGCCTGTGACTTGGCTTGTACTTTGCTCTCAGTTGCCCAAACCAAAATGAAAACAGAGTTTGACAAAAAGACTGTTGCCTGGACATTTCAGTCTAGCAACCACGTCTTAGTTTTGCTGCCCGTCATTGGTTCTGCACTGCAGGTGAAGTCCATATGTGGTTGATCGTAAACTCAGTGAAAGGGATTATGTAACCCAGACCCCCGGCCGTAAGAAAAAAACTTGTGTGTCACATCAACATGCTTTAAAAGTACGTTGACCATGAAAATTGGGCAGATTCATCTCCTGTTGTTACACCTGTTGCTTCTGTGTCCGTCACACAGCCCCCATACCTTCCCAGTGATGATGGGCTGGATGACAGGCACAGCTCCATGTCCTGTGCGCGCCTTCATAATTCTGAGACTTTGTTTGGTGATATTCCCTCCCAAACTGATGTATTGAAACATGACATTGATGTAGGAAATCACAAGCCCATAAAGCATCGTGTTCATCTGGCAAAACACGCCACGATGCAACAAGAGGTTAACTATCTTCTTGACCACGGTTTCGCTGTTCCAAGCTGGAACTCCGAGTTGGAGCTCTCCTTCGCTGTGCCAAAATCTGATCAGGCCCTGCGTTTTTATAATGAACACTGTAAGGTTAACGCCATTACCAAACCAGACTCGTTCCCGCCACCCTGAATGGATGACTGTGTCAATCGTGTGGGCTCTGCTAAGTATGTCACAAAATTAGACCTCCTTAAAGGCTACTGGCAGGTCCCACTGACTGAACATGCACACAAAATCAGCGCCTTCGTCACTCCTGATCACTTCTTACATAATAACCGTTTTCTGACCACAATCATCTCGTGTTCTTGACTCGGATGCAGAACAGTAACCAACGGTCGTTATTACTCCAAGACTTTAATATTGAGATCCATTATAAGAAGGGACTTGAAAACATCATTAGTGATACTTTGACTAGATCACATTGAATCACACATTTACTGTTGGGGGTAAATGTCCGATTTTTAGGTAGGGGGGGGGTGTTATGACCCTGTTTCACCTCTGTTTCCTACAATGTCTCCTCTTCTCGGTGTGTGTGTGTGTGTGTTTCCTCTCTCTCCTGAATGAATGAGTGCCTGAATTGAGAACAGGTGGTGCCTGATTGCTGTAGTGTGATTGGTCAGGGGGTGGGTCCCCAGGCCTATCTGATCCTCCAGTAGACTGCACTCTGTCTCCCCACAAGCCTTTGCACCACAACGAAGTGCCAGCATATAATTATGGTTTGTTTTGTCATAGTAAGCTCTGTAGAAGAGTTGTTACAAGACAGTATGTACTTTGTAGGGTTTTGGAAGATCGTCGAGATTGTGCGTAAACTAGTTAAAACTTAATCCTTGTAAATACCTGTAAATAGCCCAGCTTGGTAGGAGGAAGAAGCCTTTTTTGTAAACCCTTTTCAAACCCAGACCTTCTGTTGTTAATAAAGGAGATTTAAAAAATGTGAGTCTGAAGCTTTTTAGAAATCAGTAAACTGAGATGACAAATGGATTCTGAAGTTGGTTCCACTTAATGGAGCTAAAATGCAGCAACAGAGGAGACAAGATGGTGGGTGTAACGCAGAACTTCACTTTAATTTTCTCCCCACATAGATTTCATTTCACTGAGAGAGAGTTTTCTCTTCCACAACAACAGATGGGAATGGTGCGGGAGGAAACTGTGTTTTATTTGTCTGTCTAGTCTGTTTCTAATAACACACCTTAATTGAGTCAACTGTGTGATTTTTCAAAGGTCAAGGCAAAACACATTATATGTATGTGCAGGGGCGGCTTGGTGGCAAGAAGGTTCTGTGATCGAAACTCCTAACCGGCTGAGGCAGGGCCTCTCGTGTCCACATGGGTTCTCTCTGGGTTCTCCAGCTTCCTCCCACAGTCAAAAGACATGCACCATATAAGGTTAATTGGTGATTCTAAATTGCCGGTTGGTGTGAATGTGAGAGCGAATGGTTGTCTGTCATGTGTCAGCCCTGGCGACTTGTCCAAGGTGTACCCCGTCTCACGCCCAAAGTCAGCTGGCATAGGCTCCAGCCCCCCCGCAACCCTTCAAGGATAAGCGGTTATGGACAATGAATGAATGAATGAACATGCATTTTGAAAAATACACCAAAAGGATACAAAAATACAAAAATACAAGATACAAAAATGGTAAATATTCATTTCATAATGGGACAGATTGGGTGTATCTGTTGATATACAGCAAAATGCTTTAAGATATAAATTTCTTTGAACATCTCAGCTCCTTTCCATGATTACAGGACAGTCAGATGTCAAATCAGATGAAAATTATAAAATCATCGGCTATGTTTACAGAAGAGCCACTATCACTATTTAACACAATGAACACAATACAGAACAATCATTAGTGTTTTGCACGTTTCAGAACAGAAAACACTGTCAGAAACCTGATTAAACTCATATTAAGAAGATCTGTTTCCCTTCCCTGCCCTTTTACATATTTCTCAGAGGCAGGATGATATGTTGGTAATACTCTAGTTTCAAAATGCTAATGATGGTAAGAAAACCTACAGAAAGTCATGAGGGTGAAATGATTAACATGGAAAGAGATTAATATGAAATACTTTAGGGAAGGATTATTCAAATGATCCTGAAGCTTCTGATAAAGAGAACAGATTCATCTCTATACCACAGCGTCTTAACATGCAGGAGAACTTGTGTTATTTCGCCCGACCAACAGTTTGAGACACAAATATATTCAATTATCCTACATATAACACAATGTAAAACAGAGAAAAGCACTTGAGAGATGAAATAACAAAAGTCAGTAAACAATGTGAATACGATAACGACAAAATGTGTTTAAAACTTGTGGACTAAAGTCTTTTTTTTCTGAATGGGATCAGTTTTCATGTTCAAACTGTGAATCTCTCAGGGGACAACAGTGAGTCTGAAGGCTTAATGGAGGTAAAAGCCAATCTCATTTCTGTTATCAGGTGATTTAATGTTCATTTTCTCCATTATGAACGGCTATCAGCTCTCCATCTGCTGGACTACACCGTCGATCAGGTCAGCAGATGTGTTGTGATCTAACTGGATCGGACAGATGTGTAGACAAAAACAGGTCTACTCCACTCTGTACACACACATGTGGATGTACTGGTGCCTGTATGGAGTCCTGTATGAAGTCATGTTTTACTACATACACATATCAGCATTCAGAAAAGTACACCGATCTTTTTCCACCTGTGATTTTTATCATTCATCAGAAATCTAACCTCTGTTGTTTGATCCCACTGACTATGTAAGACAGACAGAATGAAGAGGTGGCATAGAAAACCATGTTGTCACTAATAACAGACTATAAGTCATAGTCATTTCTCTTTATAATGCTGATTACAGCATTTCAGAGTGAACGACCTGAAGGGTGTTTGTTACCACTTTTTAAAATGTCTGTAATTTTTGTCACAATGTACGAAAGAAAGAAAGAAAGTGTTTGCTCAGTGTTTGTTTCTTTACACCACTTTGTTTTACTTTTTGATACGATTCATGAGTGAGACATTTGACAGACAGATGAGTGCTGATGGAGGCTGCTCATTATTACTGGTAAAAAAAAACGTTTGAAACTAAATCAGAAAAGCTGACATCACATCACCATTAATTGGGTCTGAGAAACACAAAGATGCTGAAACTTCACAAACAGGATGTTTGTGCTCTCAGAATATCAATTTAATGCTGCAACCCTTGAATGTCAACACAGTCCCTCAATCTAAGATTAACATTTTGAAATACAGTCCTCATTGTGTTTGATTTTTCTGTATTATTTTCAGTTTACCTAACAGATTAAATGGCAATCAATGATTTTGTTTTGCATTGATGCTAAGGATGGTTTTGATTTATCTTCAAATAAATAATCTGTCTTTATGTGTGCAGTCATTTCTCCCAGCAGCCAGCAGACAAACACTCGTTAAACCTCTCTACATCTCAACAAGAGCCATGACTCATCGCCATTACTCACCTAAAAATGAAAAGCGTTCATCTCTGAGTTGAATATTCAGCAGCTGAAATCATCGTTGAATTTCTTGCCAGAGTTTATTTTTGTCCACAGGACTCACACACATACTTTCTGTCACAGTGACAGAGAGGCAGACAGACGCACATGTAAAGCTGAGTGGACACAAACACACTCTGTGTCTGTAACCTTGAGATCTGGAGAACCATGAAATCTAACTTCATTGCACTGATGTCTCAGTGCAGCGACACATTTTGTTGAACTGTGTAGGAGACTGCTATTGTTGGTCGACTCACACATGTCAAAAATACAGGGATAAGTTTTAAATTTAAATTCATAAAACCTACTTAAAATGTATTTCTCGTATGATATATCATACAATTGATTGTACTGTTGCGCACATATGAAATAAAATGGACTAAACCAGGCAGGATGCAATCCTAATGTCACTGTTCTGAAACACCAGACTGATTATTAAACTACAAAAAAGTGATGTTGGGGATGTGTAGACTTGAATGTGTCTAAATTCTGTCTGTCTGTCTGTCTGTCTCACACATCTCACTGGACTGTAATATTAAATAAAGACAAGACATGACAGGAAACCTCTGACTCTTCAGACTGAGAGCATCAAATGTAGGGTGAGTTAGTATCATGAATGATTTTGTTTCTCTGTCTGATTCTCTTTTAAAGTCACGAGATGAGAGCAGATTGAGGAGAGAGAAGTCAGAGCTCCAGCAGCAGAGTGAGACAGCAGCTCCACAGCCTTCATTCACTCTAATGTGTGACTGACACCAAGGCTTCATACTAACACAGCAGCACACAGAGAAAACTGACTGACTGCATGGAGACACAGAGTCTCTGCTGTATCACGTCCTGAAACTCACAGAGGTCAGATCAGGACTGATGCATCAGACAACACAGTGTTCACTGAGGAGGTCTGACGCTCTGTTATTCTGATATTACATGTTCTGGTTTAAAGATGAGAATTTCTGCAACTTTGGGGTCCAAACAGGGTTTTCTTGTCTCTACTGGATTCTTCAGTTAATCTGAATTGATTGGGAATTTTAAAACAACTGGACTGTTAATAATGAAGGAATGCAATTTGCATCTGTTATCCATGAATGATTTTATGTAATTACAAAGAAGGAAAATACACACTTTTTAGCATGCTACTGATGTGTATGAAAATATGTAAGACTATAAATAAAGTAACATGCATAATGCACATCTCAGTGTTAAGTGCTGGAACAACTCATCCATCTGAACAGCAGAAATGCACCTGCCCTTTGATTTACAATATGTTAAATGAGTTGTATTATGAAGAGTAATGGATGGAATTTTTACTTCTGAGAGACTAGAAGAGGTCAGACTGAATATCCAAAAAATCCATTTAAGTGTCTCCACTTTCTACAAAAACAAACATCTTTGGAAAGTCAGCAAAGTGAAGCTGCAAATTTAAAATATAAGTTGGCAAAGAAGAATAAGACTGGATAACAAGATGCTGATGCAGTCTGACTGCTGAGAGTCTCCTCTCCACTTAAACACTACAACCTGAATCACAATGACCTTCTTCTCTCTGCTCTTCAAATGCATTTTATGCACAATATTGTCACTGTCCTCTGATGATGGATTTTCTTTGTTGCTCCTGGATTGATAGTGACATGAAGGCCATGTTAAAGAACAGTGAACGTAAAGAACAGACTTGTGGCTGAGTAGATAGATGAAATACTGCAACTACCAAAAAAAATCATTATTCACAACACATTAACATCATTCTAATGTCTACCATGTTTAAAATAAATAAATCAGCCCAACTGAAGTTAGTGGCTGTGTGGAGATGAAAATGGCCACTGAGCTTCTCTGTGTTTACTGATGTCACAAAGATTCTGAGCCTGACACGAAATACTGACATAACAAGTTTGGACTCAGTTTGTATTCCAGCTACACCTACATGAACTCTATGTGATAAATGTTGAATTGAATTTGAAATTGGTGTTGTGGGCAATCTATATTTGTTGTTCTAGTTACATAAAGGTTAAGGAAACAGAATGAGGCCACAGCATGAGAGAGTTCATGTGTCCTGCTGACAACAGATTTTTCAGTCAAGTTTTTCAGTCCACAAAACACTGCTGCAGTTTCACAGGAAAACAGCACTGCAGATGTAAAAAAAATAAATAAATAAATAAACAAACAAACAAAAAACAACAAAACCAAAACATTAAATGCCTCCATACTACTTTTCCAGCGTAAGGCAAGCCTCCTAATGCCCGAGCATGCCAAGTTGACTAAAAAAAATGTTATTGACACCATGTTTTTAGTCCGAATCTCCACTGTAGATCCTTAGCTTGGAACCACGTTCATGTGCACAAGTGAATGTCTGAACTGGGTGTGTGTCGTGTGACTCTGTGTAAATGGTGTGGAGGCATTTTATGTTTTTTTTTTTTTTTTCCAGCTGTTTTTTTACATTTGAAAGCTGGTCGCCATTCCTTTACTTCAGAAATTCTGCAATGCTGTTTTCCTGTGAAATTCCAGCAGTGTTTTGTGGACTAACAAAATAAACCCAAATCTCAGTCGGCATGCGTTTGAGTAGATAATGACTGAATTTACATTTTTGGGTTAACTATCCCTGTAAGAGGAGTTTTGTGTGTTGTCAGAACGTGAGATATCTGATGCAGACTGGATGTCTCGTCCTTGCTGGTGGATCTGAAGTGGAATTATTCATTTAAAGCAGCTCTAAATATATTTAATCCAGCAGAGCCCTGCAGTGGCAAAAGATAAAATGACCATGACTGAAGAAGCCAAATGAGGTTAAAGAATTTAATTTTCTCTCTCTTTACTTCCTACATCTACTCTAATTTATGTCTTTTCTTTTTTCTTCTTCATTGATTTTCTTCACATTTCCTTTTTTCTGTCTTTATCTTGGTTTCCCTGTTAAATCTCTCCCCCTCTGATCATCTCTTTAAAATAAACCACAATTTCCACAACACTGTTTATTCAGGAGGACCACTTAGTCTCCAGACGCTGATCTTTTGTTCAAATCTGTTTCAACACCTTCCTCAACTTTTATGTATGTCTTCTTCCTTTCATTCACTTATTTTCTTCCTCTGAATTGATGGTCTGACTGATAAGGAAAACAGATTCAACTTCTTTGATAAAGTTGGAGAGAGAACAGAGTTTCTGCAGCACTGGGAACAGAAACATCTTGTGGCAGTTGGTGAAAATAATGATGAAAAGAGTCTTTTTTTTTTTTTTTATGAGTCCATAGTGACAATGAGTCCATACTGCAGTTTTGTGCCAAGTTGTTATGTAACAAGAAAGCAACTGAGCTGCCTTTTCAATAATAAAGTTAAAATTACCAAGAATTATTGTTCTTGGCTAATCCTCAAATACCTGACAAACTGAGATACTTTTCAAATTTCTCCTTAAAAAAAAAGTTATTTATCCATTTTATTTTTGTGTTTGGGGTTTGTGTGTTTTGTTTTGGTTTAAAAGTTTTTTTAAATCACGGGTTGCTGAACTTGAGGGCCTCTCAGGATAATACAACACCAGTCTACCAGCAGTCACAAGCCTGAAGAGAGCGATCCTGTTCCTGCTGCACAACTCAGCCTGTTGAGATGTGACTCTGGAGCAAAGCAGCACTGTTTCATCTGCTGCCTCTCCTCCACGTCCCATTGGCTGCAGCTCACAGCTGTTCAAAGTAACTGAATCACTTCAGTTAACAAGTGGAGAGTTTGTGAAATAATAAATATGATGTGTGGCTACGTAACAACTGTCCTTATAATCATCCAAAGAGGATGATTATAAGGAGATCGTAAGGAGATAATATGGGTATAATGTGAATATGGGAACATACTTGCACACACACACACACACACACACACACACACACATATGGAGTCACAGAGCAAATCACGTTTCCATTCTACTGAACCATAAGTGTGTGTGATGTGTTTCTGTGGTGAATTATCATATAAATAACTGCCACTTCTTATCAAGCTTTGTTTAGAGGCCACAACAGAAAGAGAAAGAGAGAGAAAACACCTCATGTATTTTAGAAGCTGTTACTAAAATCGACTATCTCATCTAAATTTGACCATTACCTTTGTATTTTTCTTTGTACTTTTTTTGATGTGCACTTTGAGGTGGAGTTCTGACCTGCTTGGGTGTGCCTGGGTGTCAGTTCTTCTCTTTCAGGTAACAGCAAATATTCAAACCCGTTGGAAGTTTTCATATTTTATTACTTTAAAATAGGCCCTATTGAATTAAAGAAGCTCTAATGTGGTAACATTAGTAATAACTTTTTTTGACTGAGATTGTCAGTAAAGGACAACCCAACATTAGAACAGATCTCTATAAATTAATTATTTACTATATTAATTAATTACACACAAAATGCTTGTTTGCATAATTATTCATCCCGCTCAGCAAGACTGAATCATTATCAGTGCTGTCAGTTGGCTTTATAAGTCATATAATCAGTTAAATAGAGATCACTTGAGTGTAATCATGGGGTTTAAATTAATTGCAGGAAGCAGAGCCAAGGATTCACTCATCAACCTGAAGAATGATTACATCCAAACAAGGTTACACACACGAGACAAAGACGACCATGGACTTCTGCTGCTGCCTCTGCAGCCACATTCATAATTACTGACTTTGTGCTGTTGTAAAGAGAGAGATTCACAAACTCTTAACCAAAATAAAACCATGTATGGTGTTCATTGGACCAAACTCCATGTATTTGCTCAGGGCTCTAATTTTAGTGAACCTTCAATGATAACAGACCAGGTACTATATTGTCATAAAGTTATTACCAATGTCAGCAATGTAAATAAACTTTTGGCTGTTTCACTGACTGGTTGGTTGTTACTCACACTGGTACCTAAATTAAATCTTCTGGCCATGTGCAGGTCAACAACAGTCATGAACACTCACTGAAAACTGCAAAATACTTTGCAATCCAACACATCCATCTCATCAAGTGTGACCACTGCTACTGTGAAATATTATTAATCCTCTCTGAAGTCAAAGGTGGTCGACACTTGGCGCTATGTCCATGTAACAAGACATTTCTTATTACTGTAGAACTTTGTTTCACTCTGCTGTTTTGTTCTCACACTGTCTTCAGCTGTCAGCTTCACTTAGCAGATAAACCAGAGCCATATCTGAGCTGTCTGTATCAGTTAGTCTGAAAGAGTCGTACAACAGCAGCCTGAACAGCTCAGAGGAAATGAAGTGACTTTGTTGAGGATGCTTTATCTTCTGAGTTTCTAATAAGGTCAAAGGTCAATGTGGAGGGTAATGACTTTTCCATATGGGAGACTCAAACAATCCTAACTGTGCTGAGAGAAGATGTTCACTAACAGATCATGACTTTGACTGAGCGGAAAGAGAGACGGTGAGATCACAAGATGAAATGTGTTGTATCTGAATATATAATTTATTTCAAATCTCTAGAAAGAAAGAAATCCTTTGCAAAACTTCAACACACTGAACCTGAGGAGCTCAAGCTTTGAATTTCATGTCTCAATAACACAGAACACAACATTACCAACTTTAATCAAAACTAACAACCAACTACAATTTAAGCAGTTAGAAACAATGAGCACTGACAGGATGAACAGTAGACAGGCCTTCACTTGAAGAATATAATAGAAAATTCATTGTGTCTTTTCAGATCAGAGGTTTAATTACTGTGTCTTTGTCTCATTATGAGCAGATTATGACAGCAGGAAAGAAACAGATTGGCTACAAATTTCTTTATGTCACAAGGAATTCCTGCATTCATCTGCTGCCTAAAGGAGTCTTTACACTGTCAGAGTGACAAACTGACTGTAATTGTTCAGTGTAGACTGAGAGAAGCAGGAGGTGGAAAATCATTCATGGACAATCTGTCCTGTCACACTAACCTGCTCCAACACACAGTCTGATCCAGCACAGTGTTTCTCCTGCAGATATGTGAAACATATTCCAGCTGATAGGTGACAGAGTTAAACTGACCCACATCTCCAACACAGCAGCTCCACTCCAAAGGACGAAAATGGTCTTTTCAAAGGCATTTTTGTTACTGTCAAGATTAAATAATCTATTTCGCTCAGTCCTTGTCCACAGCTTGTATCCATTAAGTACGCAAATGGTTTTAACTGGCAATCTACCACTCCTGGACTCTCCTTCTTCTCTCTCTACAGGTTTAAACCTACAGAGCAGCTGTCAGACTGTTTTATTGGTTCTTTTCTGCCTCATGCCCTGCAGCAGGAGTCACACTGCATTTGTCAAATCTGATGACACCTCACTTGTCCACAGAAACCTGAAAAATGAATGTATTGTAGCTCAGTGCTGATATTGATAACTTTGTCTATGGCTTAAAGGTTTGACATTTAGGAGAAAAAAGGTTCAGTGTCAGAATCTGACTGTAAGATTTTAAAAAAATGAAAATATGACAAATGTTTTAAAATACAATGATCATGATGAAAACGGGTGGATTTCATATGAGATGTCGTCTCCAAAGGAATAGAGAAAATTCTCCAGGAACAACACATCACACTGATGCATCTGTCTGATAATAAAATCAATGTATTCTTTGGGAAATATGCCCCACGGTGTAGCTACTGCAGAGTCAGAGCACCAGAGTCAAGAAAACTTTGTTATTGTACAAAAATTGTCATTCAACTTGACTATTGCAGTGAAATATTGTACGGACAAATATACTTCAGTGGTCAGAGACTGTGTTTTACCCTAAAGTGCACCCAGGTGCATTAACCAGAGGATCTCTCATGTTTTTCATGGAGATATCTGCTCAGATCATCGATGGTGTCATGTACTTTAGGAAATGATGGAGAGTGAGAATTCTTTCTTTGGGAAAATCAATGTGAATTTGACCCTCTGAAGCTCAGAGATAAATTTCTGTCAAGTGGAGTCACTCAGGCCTCTACTGTTTGTCCTCAGGATGCTGACTTGTGTCATTTCTTCTTCGCTGTTTCTTTCTCTCTCTTTCTTCTCAGTTTATAATCCTGACCACGTTAACATGCAACATATCAGCAGAGGTCTGCAGCATGTAGAAATACTGCATTTTCAAAATAAGTTCCCATTCAATGTATTATTATTATTATTATTATTATTATTATTATTATTATTATTATTATTATTATTAATATTATTAATATTATTAATATTATTGTTATTTCATGTGAATATTTGATTCTAATTAATGTTCTTAGAGAGGCAGTGATATTTGGTGAGATGCCTGCCTGTGTTTAGTGGAGGTGGTGAAACCTGAAGGAGATTCTTCTAATCTCTCTGCCACACTTCATTTGGCCTCTAATTAACACTGAATCCAAAGACTGAAAGGACCTCAAACCAAATGAAGCATCCAGTGTGGCTTATTGAAAATCCTCTCTAGGAAGAAAACAGACATGAAAGCCATCGATGTTAAATAATACCCTCAACTCACTATTCTTAGATGCATTATATTGCTATTTATGTTATATTCTATAATTATATATGGCTTTAAACATGAGAGATTTCTAAAGTGTGTTGTTTGTGTGTTTATCATAGATATGATGTCAGTGATATCAGTTATCACCATCTCAACATGCTGTTATGTAAGATCAAGATGTAAGATAAGTTCAAGTACTGTAACATTCTGTACTGCATTATAGAAATGTAAACATGCTCCTCATCATATTTGACTTTAACACAGAAAACAAAGCATCAAACTTCATTATCTACACATGGAGCTCTCTGCTTCCTCTCAGCTCTACAAAATGCTGTTCTCTACAAAAGTCTCTCTGCAGCCAGAGTGTGTGTGATTTTCAGGGATTTCTAACTCTTCTTTCTGCTCTGCTGCAAACACCCACCCAAAAAGCAGGGTGCACTTTGTTGGTACTAAATGTATATGTCACTATAAATGTGGATTGTGTGTGCCCTCGCATTTGGAGTCTACCATGTCAGTATGTCTGTATCTGTCAGTATCTTCTGCTGGCTGAAACGCAACAGTTAATTCAACATGAAAGCTGAAAACTACTGGTATGTGACAAAGGTTTCAAATTATAAAGGAAAGTTGTAGAGGACTGATTAACAGTAATGTCATCCATGTAAAGTTTTGACCATTGCTGAATTTACAGGGAATCGACAATGTATGAGGAAAGTTTTTTAAATGTACTTCCATGGAAGAAGGAAAACACAAGCCCCTAGACACATTAAATTGTTAGATTGTGTTGTATTGGTGTGTGTTTGATGATTCAAACAGTGTGTGGCAGCAGAACAATGATCATTAAGGTCTGTTCCACTGAAGAGTCTGACATAAAGAGCAGGGGGAGGATGTAATGCTGTACCATTTCATGGAGTAATTGCTCCATCAATCACAGAGCAGCAGAGAGAACAACTGTGAAGATGCTGGACTCCATTTCAACCAAACAGAATCATTTTGGCTCAAACACCACAGGAGTTTTCAGTGTGTCTCTCTGATTTCACTGAGACTGAACCACCAAAAGTTTCTGCATTATGTTTACACACAGTCTGTCAGCAGGACAATTAAGAAGAGGAGAAGAAGAATCTCACTGATTGTCTTTATACACACTGTCTGATTTTCCTCATTAAGAAATTTGATCATGTTTGAACAAAACAAGTAAATTAGTGCAAATTTGTACAGGAAGACTCTGTCTCTGACTGGACTGGAACCAGTAACACTGTGGTTCATGGTCAGCATCTTCACCCCTCATCTGTGGGGGTGTCTTGTTAAAGTTATAAGTCGTGTCCAGTGGGAGAGAAAAAGCCAGAGACAGACACTCAACAGTCCAGCACTGGACAATGTCCAAAGGACTGAAAACTTTTCTTAGTGTCATTTTATCTTTCTTTTCTTTGTTTCTTCTCCTTCTGTCTCATGTTTCTCTCTTGTTTCTTTTTTCCGTCTCTGTATCTTATCATCCTCTCTCTAACAGACAGATGTATCAGGGCTTCATTACTTTCAGTTCTGCTGCATCTCATTTGTCTCATGATCCAAAATACTGCATTCAGATTGTCTTTTAGAAGTGAACCTTGGTCAAAAGTAAACGGTAAATGAGACTTGGTCCAATTAGTTTGAGGAAGAGGAGCAGTGAGTGAGATAAAATGCTTGAGGCAAAGTAGAAAGAAAATGAAGAAAAAACTTAAGTCTTCAGTATTTTTTTCTGGCATATAATGGGATGAAATATAGTTGATGGCTGAAACGATCACTGAAAGGACTCAAGTTCACAGATAATAATCAGTATTGACCTCACAGGTTGAAAGTGGAGCAAAGAAAACAAGAGGAGAGCAGAAAGACGTGACAGGCAGTAAAAAGACATCAACATCTGAGTTTTCTTGGTTTGTAGATTGAAAGTAAACACACTGCTGCAACTTCTGCTGGGCAACAATCAAGTCTTAGTTAAAATGTTTGCCCAACTAGGTTAATCTGTGCACAGCAGCAACTGGATGAAAAAAGTAAATACTTCTTGGTTCCAGTAAGTCTTTCCTCCTGGCACATCACATGAATAACAGCTTCCTGAATAAATTTGTAGTTTTCCCAACATGTGATAACAATAATAATCACACCTTCAAGCAGCAAGGAAGAACTAATAAGTGAAATCTCCTGCTGTGGTCTGTAGATGTAAGAGAAACTTGTTCTGAGGTACATGACAGATTATCTGCCAGAAGCTCACAACATGGACAATATGCTTAAAAATTCATAGATAATACAGCCAAGTAAACCTGCAGCCTCATTATGTTTTATAGACTATCACATATTTCAAACTACAACACCCACTGTGACACAACAGCAAGATTATAAAACAGAAAACAGTGGCAGCTGGAACCAAAAGCAGAAATTTCATGTATGTATCTGCATGACATCATATAAAAAACCAGGATCACAAACACATCAGCCGTCACATGCACACACCTGTAAACACATCATACCCACATCTCCTGCTTCATCCCTCCATTTTACTTCCTCTAATGACATCATGACAGCATTCACATTTTTCACACTCACTCAATTAAAAGCATTAAATTATATTTCTGACATGAGAGCAGATAATAAACACATCTGGTTCAAATAGAGCACATACCACCCAGATCGTAAAATATTCATATCTGTCTGTAGGAACACTGACAGAGCTGCCTATCATCCAGTCTAATGTCTAAATGCATCAGCAGTCTGTCAGTACCAGAGTACATTTAGGAACAGACTGTTACTTCACAGCCACTAACAACCCCAGCATGTGTGTCCATATGAACAACAGACAGACTGAGTCTGTTTCACTGCTGAGTGTCACAACTGTGAAGCAGCAACAAGCAGGGAGGAGGACGAGAGGCTGCAGACACAAACAAAACACAATACAGCAGGAAAACAACCGAGATGATCTCAGACTGAAGAGACAGAAGTTTGCTTGAAGAATGTTTTAACTTTTCATTAGTTATCAGTGTAACTGTCACTCTGTTGGTCAGTCAGAGCTTCACAAACACTCATGTTTTGGTCACAATGACCTGATGATCTGGAAAATGCCAGACAGAAATCTTCAAGCAGCCTTTTTCAGAGTAAATGCCAACATGACGTGAGTCTGCAGAGTAAACTGATCTACCTCCTCCCTAACAGAGAGGCAGCTGCAGCCCTTCGATCCCCAGAAGAACCAAACAGCTTTTAATTCTGCTGCCTCAGTGGGGAAATCCAGTCAGAGGAGAGGAACTTCACAGGAGAGATGGCAGAGGATATTAAAGAAAACACCAGACTAATAGCTTCACCGCCCCTCAAGGCACCTACAGATATTCCCTATCCTGACTAATTACCACATTTTCAAAATCATTCTGCTTCTAGCTACATTAAATATGATCTGCTCACCACAGCCAACACCAACAGATGTTTGAGAATTCTCTCTGAGAAAAGAAATCTGCCAGAGGTTGTTTCTCTCTGATATTTAACCTCAAAATCATCTAGAATCACAGAAAATACATCTTTATGCATCCTGTCTCTAACTGAGGCTGAATCCTTCACAGCTAAGAAATGTTACACAAACCTTTCATGAACTTTACACTTTAAATCTGCTGTAATCACATCTATGAAATGCAAAAACACTCAACTAATTATATCTTACAGGAGCTTCTCACTTCCAAATGACCATAAAGTGGAAATACATCCTTATCTCTGAAACAAACTACTGCTGCTTTACTTTTCCTCTGTGGAGTTTTTGTAAACAGACACTCAGTCAGCTACAGTCTGACATAAGAAACATGGAACAGCCAGAAAAGTTTAACAGACATATAGAGTTTCAGTCCAGCACAGATGCTGCCTGGTTACATCAAATCACAGAAATTCATATAAGAGAAACAAAAATCTATAGTCTAGACTGCAGAACTCCTGACAACATGTTTAGATTCCTTCTTGAACTTTTAGAGTAATCTGATTAACTTTGTATGAAAGTAAGAGCTAATAAAAGTGAGATGTTACAGGAAAGACTGACTTCCTGATTTGTGTTGCTATAGTAACATGGTAACATTTTGTTGTGATAGCTGTTTATGGTGACAAATTGATGAATGTTTCATGAGGGAGATCTTATAATTGATTTCCTCCACTTAGTTCTCTCCCAAACAGCTTCTCTGCCAAACAGCAGCGATGATAAATGATCAGGCAGCCTTGTTAGAGGAAGACAGAGGAGGTGGAACAGATACCTGTGATTGTAATGATACTCAGCACATGAAGAGCACTTATAGACTGAAAAAAACAGTGAGAGCAGATTGTTCACTTCAACAAGAAGCTAAAAGACCAGAGTGAAGCTGAATCAAAGGACTGAAGCAGATGCTGGTTCTCAGACAGGGATTGATTCACAGACTCTACAAGCTTTAAATGATGCTTTTACTTTGAAGAACATGTTAGAAATACATGTAGCTTAAAGGCTCCTGTTGACTTTGAATAAATTTCAGGTACCAAAGACTTTTCAAATCATCATCCTGACATGTAGACACACTCTGTAAAGCTACAAGCTGCCAGACTGTGAACAGTTTCTCTATAGCTGACAAGCTGCTCTCTACAGGAAGGAGCCTGAAAATGTGACGTTGATTCATTCAGTCCAATCTGACCGATTGCTTTAAAAAAGAAAAACAAAAACACACTGTGGTTCTCGTTCTGTTTTGAATCCTGGTTTGATGCAACAAACTACAGTGATATGCAGAGCCTCCCACATCCAACTGTTACAAATGACTTGTTCTTGGTGGCAGATGGCAGCTTTTACATGTTGGCACAACTGGACTTCACATTATCTGGTGCGGGAATCTCTTTAAAAAAAAAACATCAGAATAGTTCAAAAATCTGAAGTAATCTACATCACATGATGCAGAACACATCAGAAATGTAGGAGTCCAACTGAGTCTGTAATTACAGACAATTACTCTGAGTTTTACAATGCTGCAATCACAGACTCGTCACTGTAGGTGAGAACAAACCCTCCTCATTATATTTCCTCTTCAGAGATTTTTACACAGTTCAGTCCACACAGTATTTCTGTTATATAAGAGCAGACAGACTGTAGTTGATCCTGGAGCTGCTCTGTAGACAGAGAATGATGGAACAACAGGACTCTGTGACAGCAGGTCATTTTACTGTGAGATGGGCACATTTTCTATTCACAGCTGTGAGCGCTGCAGACCTGCAAATTAAAATCTTTTGGATGTGATATCTCAATGTGTCACCTGATGACATCATCAAAGTCTTGAAGCTGTGATTTCCAGCTTCAGGAGAAAATATATTTATTAATATTGATTTTACAGTCTGAAACCACTGGAGAAGAACAGGGGTGGATTTACCTTCAACTTCAAACTCCTAACCTCCAGCTGTTTTGATTCATAATTTATGAGTAATGTCCAACCTTCAGTATTTCAGTATTCACAAACAAAACTGGACTGAAACAAATGTCTTTTGAGTATTTTAAACAGGCATCGTTCAGCCCAGGCAGGGTTCCTCTGTGCTGTGACTGACTGACCAGAGAATAACAAGGCCTCTGTCTCCTCTGTCTGGTTAGTGACAGCATGTTTGGTTGGTTGGTTGGTAGAGTTTTACCAAGAATAGAAGAGAGTCACACTTGTGAAGACACAGGTAGAAAACACACTGAGTGGACTGTTGAATAAAGGTCTGTTGAAGTGAACTGCAGTTCTAGATAGATGGTTGATCAGTCAGCACCATGGACAGAGCACTAACAGCACAGTTCACTGAAACATCAAGCTTCTCCACAGACACTGTTTGATAGAAAAATTATGTGGCTACAGCAGGTTTGGGTCCTTCATGGATCCCAGAAAACTTTGACTGCAGTTTATCCATCTTGACATTTAAAAACACTACAGTAATTTGGCAGTAATATTACCTGCAGATTGGATTGTTTGGATGTTTTGTGACATGAATACTCTACAGACTATCATCAGTTAAAGCACAGATGAGGCAGAATAGTGTACTCTCCCCTCCTGTATTTATTTATTTACTTGATTTTTCAGAGGGCTACAGAACAGCAATAAATATGCTGCACTCCTGCACTGCTCCACTTGATTACAAATGAAAAACTACAGCTCTTTTCAAATTGGAGCAGTGAAGTTTGGTGAAATCCATCAAATGTGTGTAAAAGCAGACAAATAAACATCCTTTTTTTATCTGCAGCCTACAAGAAAACACACAAGTCTGACCTCTGGCCATTGATTCTGAATAATGTTTGTATTCACCACCACAAACATGATTTCTCTCTATCTGAGATACAAACTTTTAGCTTTAGGGTTGATGGATGGAAAAGAGCTTGATGAGACTGAAGTCAGTCCTGTGTGTCCAGTGTTTCATTTGGAAAGAGCATGAAGAGGCTGTAATGATTGAGCAGCTTCTTAACAAGATGCGAATAAACTGGATGAGTGGAGAATTAGTTTGTTGGTCAGCAGGTTTAAATTTACTGAGTAAAAGGGAATATAAAGCTGATAGTGGAAAAAATTGTTGTTTGTTCTGTGATGTGAAAAATAATCTCTAGCTTGTCATTTATATTCTGTGACTGATTCAGTTCTCATGACTGTGTTCAGAGGAAACCAGAGAGTTAAATGTTTTCTGCAAGCATCTCTGCATTTTTAGCTACACAACACAATCAAGACAACTCTAACAGATTTCACACCACAGTTGGACACTTCAGTCCACAGGGAGTGTTGAAATCTGACTATTAATACAACTAAAAGAAATCCCACCTAATGAGATGAGGGCTGGTATGTTTAAAAACAGGAAAATGTGAGTTAGCTGAGATGGAGTAATTAATTTCTGCCTCACTGTCTTTAAATTACAGCATGATGTTTCTCTGCTGTGACTGAACCAACAGCTGCTGTGTCACTTCATTAATGAGAGAAAATGGAGGACAGAAGATGATCAACAGCAGTCTGAAGGAGAATAGTGAGATTTTGTTTTGACTGTGGTCTCAGTGTTCAGTCGTCTGAAACAACAACAGGTTCAGAAAAACAGCAACTGATGTGAAGGCTCATTAATTAAAAGCTGCACTTGGGAAATGAATGTCATTACATGAGAAACACTGGTAGAAATGGACTGAAATTATTTATATGCAAACAATGAAAACCACATTTTAGCAATTAGACTAAACTTCAGTGTTAAGTCTATGGAGATGTGGAAGAAGTGAAGAGGCCAAGTTATAGCTTAAAATTAAATTATGTATAATAAACATGTCTAGTCATTAATGTATACTCCACAGTTTGTGTTGGAGAAAAACATTAAACAAATCTACTCTGTAATTTAAAATTATATAATGTTTAGTGGAGTTTCAATTCTGCTTTATACTGATAACAAAGAGGAATCATAACAGAAAACAGCTAATAATAGAATATAATAGGATTCCTTTATTGTCATTGTACAAAGTACAACAAAAGCGCTGAAAAGGGGCGCGTTAAGCCTCTGTGTGTGCTGCCATCTTGTCATGTGTCTCTGCCTGTTCTTACCTGGAAAACTGTTTTACCAGAAGAAGTGTCATGATACAAATTGTTGCTCATGATATTAATTTGCTCTCCATGTCCAGTAAAAATCAGTGTAATTTGAGGCCTCGTCCTCTCTGCTCAGAGACGAGACCTTGGAGAGACTGTGATGGGCAGAGTTGCACAAGTATTGCATATCTAACTATTATTATGTAGAATGAGTAAAAAGAAGCTGAGGAGCGTGTGAAGTTGGACAAATGAAAGTCAAGCTCTATAGTGAAACACTGTCTTGTTATGCAGGACAAGATGAGAGAAAAATACCCACACTGCACTGCTTCTTTGAGAGAAAATGTGAACACAAACTTGAGACTGAATGACTTTGAGCTGAGGAGAACGAACAGAGAGAACGTGGGAGGAGGACAAAGACAGAAAGGTGAGTGTCACAGCCCACTGGTGACTCTGCATTCATGGAGGACAAAAAAAACAGACTGATTTGAAACCAAAAGTCCTGAATACTGTGAGAGACAAAGACAGAGCAGAGGAGAAGACAGAGCTCAACTATAAACACCCACTGACAGTTCAGCATGAACAGCAAACATCTTTCCTTTGAAAACTGTCTCAGAAAGAGACGTAACTCTGTCTCAAGTAAAATGTTCCACTGTAAGGGACGTCTCTCTTCTGTTTTATCATAGGACTTTAATATTCACAGAAACAAACTGCACATCTACATGTGTGTGTCTGACCTGGAGTGTTTGTTCAGACAGGACATGAGGGTCATATGTTCACCACACACATCAAATAAAATACATTCTCATAACAAGGTGCTCTATTGAAATGACCTGTTACATGTGTTCCTCCGTCTCTGGCTTTTGCTGCACTTTTCTTCCTCCTCAGCTGCCCTCTGCCTGCTAGTTTCACCCTGTTGAGTCTGTGGTGGCTTTTAAAGCATTAACACATCAGTGCTGCTGCTCTGGTTCAGCTCTGTGTGAACTCACAGGTGGTTTGTAATGTGCTGCAAGATAATATCTGCAGCAGAGTGGATAATCAGAGAACAGAAACAACAGTGATCACTGGCGTCTTGCATGACATGTTTCTAACTGATACATTGAACTCATATTTAAATTAAACATTTACTGTTTAAATCTATTAAAATGACGATGATGACATTTTTTGAAGCAATCATATTATTTTAAGTATTCTATATTTAAAACATTTTAAAAAAGAACAATCTGCAGTCTGAACTGGTTGCAGACATTGACTCAGACATGTTGATATTAGGGAGGATGGTAAAATTGTTTCTGAGCAATACTGCAGGCCAAATGAAAATCCCATTGTCCCTCCATTTCCTCTCTATATTATAACATTCCCATGGGTCATTGGGCCACAGTTCCATCCAAAGGAGATTCTCTAAGGTGTTGGAATCCATCCCTTTTTCCATCCAAACTTTAATAACACCTCACATGTTCTCCTTCTCTTCCTTTGTATAGCGTTGAAAAACTCAAGATATAAAATAACATTATTATTCTTCTGAAGATGAGAAATTCATTCAACGATAGAGATAATTTAGAAGAAATACACTTTGTATAGAACCAAAGAAAATTATGACTGATTTAACCCTTGTCAGGAATCAACCAGCAGTCTGACATCTACGTTGGTTCCATCGATCCAGACACTTTAAAGACATGAACCTTGAGACATGGTGGGTTTTGAAAAGTCTTTTACACATGTATTAAAGAAAAATTAAGAAATGTGTCTATAGTTTTTACATTAACATCTCATTTTGTAGGAGAATTATTCATTGATTGAATCTTGTTCCACTTAAATGTGTGTCCTCCAAAATAAAATCCCTGTTGAGGTTTTAGTGAATATCTGAGGGCTAATTATGGACTGAATGGATTGCAAAGACACTTCACTGTCATTTCAACCAGCAGTCAGGAGACAAACATCAGAAGGTCTCTTCACCTCGCTCTGACAGAGAGATGCAGCCCAGTTCAGCCTCTGTACAGAACAAATTACTATGGCAACACTGAAAAACTTGTACACTTAAAAATAAATTACATACAATCACAGACACATTTGGAAGTTTTGTGTGTAACTTATGTGAACATGTTTCATTTTGTAAAACTGACTCACAGTTGAAAAGGTACTTCCTTTTTTTATGTGTAGGGCAAAGCCAAACACACACAAACAAACACACCAACTACATGACTGCCTTCACCAGTTTTAGTGTTAAAATAGGATTATGACTTTCTTCATTACTTTCAACTGCATAAAAACTCCTGCATCAGGCAGCATCATAGCTTCATATAGAGGTTTTCATGAGTTATTATTAGTGTGTGTGTCCTGACTGCAAAACTTTCACTACAGTAAAAGGCAGGAAAATGTTGATATTTTCAGTGGAAGTACATTATGTGAAGCTGAAACATGTTATAAACTAGGACGTAACATGAGACAGGATAATGACTGTGTGAGATTCATATCCCAGATAATGAGAAAAGGGTGTGGACGGGTGGCTTCCATCCCATCTTATTCAGTTCTTATCTGATGGAAAAAGAAGAAATTCAATAATTCTCATAGGTAAACTACAGGGCTGATGCACAGAACCAATGAATTCAGTTAAACTGAATTAAACTGTCAACCCGATGTTTCCTCTCACATTATTTTCATTCTTCTCTATTTCTTCCTCTCACAATTTTCTTTTAAAGCATCTGTTGATTCAGAAACACAGGCTGGTGTGCTTTCACAGTATAGAAATTACAAATCCAAGATTTTCATATTTGAACACTGGCCTCATTTTGCCTCAAGTTTAGTTCTGCAAAAAAATCTGAAATGGTTTGAAACTGAATTCTGCTTGAAGGAAACAAGAAAACACATCTAATTGGCATTGTTTTCCGTGAGAAAGATAATGTGTACGTTCACACTTAAACTGAGAACTAGATTTAACATCCAGTTAATTTCTCAAATCAGCAGCTCCCTGGGTGTCAAAACTCTCCTCAGCTGTGCTCATCACACACGTGTCATCACACACATCTCACACCCTACAACTACTACTCTGCAGAAGAGGAGTGATGTTGCCTCATCTAATACAGTAAGAGCTCCATCAGCAGTGAGAGATATAAACAGCCGTCATGGGAGCTTTTAAACATCCCTCTGCGTCTATTCACTCTAATGTGAAACTGATATTGTATGGAGAATATAAAATGCTTGATGCAGAGCCAGAGCACTGAGATATAAAACATTGGAGAAAATATTCATATATGAACTGATTGGTAACTCTTAGGGTCCTATCTTATGCTGATCTAAAGTGTAAATGGAAAGTGCAAGGCACATCTGCTTTAATTTATTCAAGGTATGTCCAGATCCACCTTTGTTGGGTTGCGTCACACAGGGATATCCTGTCCTATCCCGTCACTTGTGCCAGCAGTGCACACCTATCAGCTGTGCCCAATTGCCTTGATAAATTCACAGGTGAATTCAGGCCGAGCAACCAATAAACCTATCAGAAGATTGGGTCTCATCACCTTTAAGAAGCAGGTGTGCCAGGAGCGTAAGTGGTGTCAGCATGACAAGATTTTTAAGAGATAGATCTCCTCATTCGAAAAGTGAAAATATGAGAGCGCAAAATATATGGAGACGGCAGGGTGTCTCTACAGTATCTTCATGTGCGTTCAATTTTACATGGACGCCTGCAAAAAATAATATAGTACATGAACTGTAAATGTTATGCAGATGTGTAACTGGTTATGTTTTACACTAAAGCACCTTGAAATTATGTTATATTTTATAAGTCATTATTATCATCATCATTATTATGCAGCTCCGCTGGCTGAAGCTCTGAAGAGGGAGCGGCCACAATCTACTGACTAAACAGGTAGCAGAGCAGAATGGGAGCAACAATATTTCATATCCATATCTGTCTTTTTTCATGAAGGGATTTGGCACCAGAAACCCATCGACTAAACCCAAAAATGTACAGAGGGTGAACTGGTCATGAACTCTGGATAAAATGATTCTCCCCTGTGGGCAGCCTGGACTGACCCTCAGGGAGGAGGGTGAGGAGCTGTCTGAGATTTACACTTGTGTGTGTGTTTTTGTGATCATACGTGTCTGAGTATGTGGGGTTCAGTCAGCCTGATAAGAGGCTTTTAGCAGGACGAGCAGCTGTTGACTCACTGTGTCACCGAGGCAGAACAACATCAACACACTGCTGCTGATCCCATTTATCATTTTCCCTGAAGGACGGATCTCACAAGACACACTTTCCACGTCTGCCACAGACACACGTCTCTCACTCTCTGTCTGTCTCTCTTCTCTTTTCGCTGGCTCTCACTGGTGTTCACTGTGTAAACCTCCCACAGAGAAACACACTCCTGCTACAGTGGGGGGGTTACTCACAGAGGTTACACACCTTGATCTAGCTGAGGGGGCGGCTGCTTGTTCTGTGAGGAGGTTGAGACAATAGAGCAGCTTCCTCTTCAAACTAACTGATGAAGGGCTTGTTATAATAGTGAGGTTCTGATACTGAAACAGGCCAGCTGAAGGTTTTCACACAAAGATGATTTTGTTTTCCGCTGGCCTGAGCTGCTCAAAAAACAGATATCTGTAAATGTCATTTTTATATGAGACATGCATGATGCAACTTTTACCAGCAGCTACACTTTGATTCTTCTTAAAAACTGTAACAAGTCAGTGTGTTCATTATCCTCTCACCTATAATAATGAAGGACTCACTACAACTTTACATTATTATTTCCATTATTTGGTCCACAGACTTCAACCAGACTGCAGTCCTCCAACAGAGTCCAGTCTCACTGACTTACTCCTAATGATTTCTCAGAAATGACTCGCTGCCTGACAGAATGGTCTGACTTTAAATACAAAATATTGACTTTACAAGGAAGAACCATATTAAAGTCTGGGAATGTTCACATTAGAAACATCTGAAAATCTGGCAGTAAACACCAAGAAAAATATAATTTTCCCATTTATAAAGACTACTGTGCTGCAATAGAATACCAGTGTGACAGGTGAGTGTTGTAGGCAGGATTACCTTGGGAGATACAATGGGACATAAAGAGTTAAGAGAAGAACTGTGAAACTGCAACCAATCACATATCATGGTTTACAGTGACAGTTGGGGTAGGGCAAATGTTTGGTTTCCATCCATCCTTCTGTTCCTTCCTGCTACTCTAGCTGCTGTGACCTGGATCATTGCAAGATTACACAAAGCTGCATATTAACACTGAATAATAATAATCTCATTTTACTCATAAAAACATGGTTCTGCCCTCAGACTGTGCTCTTTCTTCATCGGTTTCACCCACTTATCATTTACATGCTATCTTATATTTTCTTTTCAGAAAATGCAACAAACTATTATTGTCTCTATAGTTCAAACCAAATGATTTATGTGTTTTCAAGAACATAAATGAATGTTGAAGAAACTCATTTAACCTCTAACGTCTCATTACTCAATTCCATCAGAATTTAAATCACTGTGAGGCTTGCAAATTGCACAACCACATGACTGTATGAAGACCCTGTTGAAGTCACTTTGGGAACTATTTGTCTGTCTCCTCGTCTCTCTGCAGTCTCTGGTTTCAGCTGAGTCAGTCTGCTCTGCAGCCACAGCAGCCTGTCCTCTGAGCTCCTCCTCCAGATACAGCTGGAGGACATGTTCAGTCACTGAGAGCTGTCTATCATCTCCTCTTTCCTCCCTGTGTTCAACTCCAGCAGAGAGACAGAGCTGTGCTCCCTGCATCCTGTTATAAGCTGAGTTATTATTTATTCCGCCATCAATCAGGACCAAGATGATTCAGTGGGACATCTGAATAAAACCTGACATTAAGGAAATGTTCAGGTACCACCTGCATGTGAAACAGCTCGAGTGGAAAATGAAAAGTGAATTGTAGTCATTATAAAATAATGGTTGGTAAATGTACTTTCTATAATGATGGTAATAAAACTGGTCAAATCACTGAGCCCAGTGGTTCAGTCATGCAGCTAAAGGTTCTTCTTCATAATATTGATCAGTGCTCCAATATATTAATACTGATGAATATCAGTAGCCTCAGTGGTGCAGAGGAAATAAAAGCTGCTGGACTTTGACTTTTTGCTCCAGACACTCTGATCTAGTAAGTTTTTTCTAAGATTGAGGGTCATTCTGCACAACATCAATCCTTTGGCATAAAAGATGAATGAAATCATAGAGATCATAAGTAAAATACAAAGATGGTTTGTTAAAAATGTATCACTGTAAATTCACTTCACTTCAGTCTGCAGTGTTACCTATGAGGAGTTAATGACATATGACAGATCAGAGTGTCAGCCTCCAAAAGACATTTTTTTAAAATCATCTAGATTAGGAGACAAATGTCATTACAGTCAAAGGATTTCCTCATTAAGTTGTTTTTAATTTGTTGTGATTAAAAAAATCAATCATTTTTAACAGTCATTCTCCAAAATGATTGCAGCACAATAGAAATTTTCTGTTGTGTGTCTAAATATTTAATATATTCCACTTGAGAAAGAAAATAATCCTTTATTACTGAGTGACAAACAAAGCCTGCAGAGCCTTCAGCTAATTTACCTCAACAATAGAGTCAATTACCATCTTTTATCATCACATAAGGAGAAAAATAAAGAGCTTTAATGTGAGCAGAGCATTTTCATTTTGAGCAAAGGAGACACTGTCTCCACACTTGTTGTCATGTCTCAGTCTTTTCAAAATCTGATATAGAAAGGCTTTGTGTCACAATATATTCTTGGCATTTATTTGCTGACAGAAGGTGTTTTTACATTGTCTATGATAATCTTATTGTTAAATATTACACTGAGAGAAGCAGCATCCACTCTTCAGCTTCAGCCAGCCGACCAACAATTTACTACCAAGAACTCCAACATCCAGAAGAAATATTTCCATGGACAGTTTTATCTGCTCTGTCACACCAAGCTGTTCCAGCACACAGTTTCATACGCCGTGGCACTTTTTGCAGAACCTGTTCCAGCTGAAAGGTGACGAGGAGAGAGAGCTGTTAAACCTGCTGAGAACTGACCTGAACCTTCTGCTCCTCAAACAAAACTACTTAACAGACCTTTTTCACAGCAGCCATATTGATATGAAATAGAAGAATAAGAACACGGGTGTGATGAAGGTCCTGTTGCATTTAGTGTCGCACAGCTTTTCCAGTAATTAGTATCATTGGTACATCATCATCATTGAACAGATTAAATA
Organism: Lutjanus erythropterus; assembly: GCF_056507025.1. Classification (NCBI taxonomy): domain Eukaryota; kingdom Metazoa; phylum Chordata; class Actinopteri; order Lutjaniformes; family Lutjanidae; genus Lutjanus; species Lutjanus erythropterus. The sequence goes on from NC_139320.1 coordinate 16,875,957, forward strand.
CTTGAGGACATGTCAGTCTACAGTGGTGTCCTGCTGCTGTCTCTGGCCTCTGCTCTGTGACATGTGAACACCAATCAGACTCATTCTTCTCTCTGTACACGTTTACAGCTGCACAACAACTGACTTTTTATCGGTTCTTGTTTGCCTCACTCCCTGCAGCAGGAGTCAAATCACATTTCTCAGATCTGCTGCTGCATGTCTGCAGAAACCCAAGAAATAAATGAAACACGTCTCAATGCTGAGAAAAATAACTCTCCTGGAGCCGGAGGGATGAGATTTATCTCTGATGTGAGACAAATTTCATAAACAGTGATATTAAATGTAGTGAATAGGTTTTAGATAGGAAAGGGTGATATTCATAGATTCAACAGTATGTCGTTCAGCTGGGAGCTGTACAGGAGTCTACATAAGGCATGTGAAATCATGCATTGAATTCAGATTCATGTAGAGCACTGTCTTACTTATCTTATCAAGAGCAACATTAAAACAGCAGGGGTCTGAATCATAAGCCAACATCCTCAGTACATGTCAGAACAGTGATTCACACAGTGGAATGAATGTGACTCACAGTAAATTTACTAATGAGAGTTCAATACTAGCAGAGCTGCCATTCACAGATTATATGATGAAGGATTAAGACCATGATGATCCATGAATAACAGACAAAAGAGTGTGAAATACACAATTCACCTGCTGTGAGTACTGAACCACTGACACAGTTCCCCTTGCTTCTAATGACTCTAAACATCTGCATTAAATCATCACCTCCTGAAAATAAGCTTCATACATTAGAACAAGCAAATTACATCATAAAGCATACATATTCTTCATATCAGGGTGTGTAGATACACATGAGAGAACCTTTTATTCGTTCTGGTACTGAGAGAGTTCACTAACTGCTGATGATGGATTTAGTGAGTGTGAGCACAACAATGACAGTTCAACACACAAACCGAGACACCTTGATCCATGAGCACAATCCTGTAATTCCACTTTTGACTTAATATTAGGGGTGTTTATCTCACTGACAAACTGATTCAATTCACATCTCGATACATATAATATGTAAGTATGCATGTATCGTTGAAATTTTTAAATGGCTAACAATTCAGTACAATACAATTTGACCGCGTAGAGGAAGTGTAGTGTGGAGGAGCAGTGATGCTACATGTTACCTGCTCTCCCAGTGACATGACATCTTTGTGGGTTGGAGGACTCGTGGCTCTCCGACAGGTTTAACAGCAGTGCTTCTCATCTTTCCTATAAAACCCAAACTTATTCCCCACTTACGTGTTATGAAACATTTGAGGTGCAATGTCATATCTTTTGTGACATGATGTGGAGAGACAGGAGAGTGGTGCAGGCAGAGGCAGGGGGAGAAATAAATTGAAGAAAGGTTATGGTGGCAGTTCCTTGGTGCCAAAAATGAAACATATGCATGTCTTAATGAAATGTATTGATACACTAGTGCTGCATCAGTTCACTTCCAGCTTTTTACCAGTACAGGCTTTCTGAATCAATGCCCTCATATCTTACTCATTAAAGCCCAGTGCATTGGATGCATGAGTGAATCCTTATACCCCTATAAAATATTCTGTGATTACAGAGTCACTGAGTGGACAGGAAGCAGATCAGGTAAGGTCAGAGGAGATTTAAAGGACTTCTGGAGCTTCCCAGTGTCAGTTTATTGTGATGGAGCAAATTAGAGCTCCCAGCCAGCCACAACACATCTTCCAGCTGCACACACCAAAGGTGATTTATGGGAACAGAGATTTCACACCACTCTTAAACTTTTGGGCTCTCTAAACGATCAATTAGATGTTGAAGTGTTCACTGAAGAGGGAAGGAAAAAAGAAAAGAGCACCAGTAGAGGGAGAGACGGAAAATTGCAATAGGAGTGCCTATCCAAATCCAACAAAGCCATGAATGCAGCCCAATTTGTGTCATAAAGTTGAATGAACACATCAATGACAAATTCTTATTGTGCAACATTTAACATTACAAGCTTAAAGAGCTGCATGATGACATATGCGACTACTTTTAATACCTCATTATAATATAATACCTTTTCTGCCACAAATGATTAATTCAATGAAAAAAAGCAAATTCATTTTCATTTTTGTGTAAAAGGTCAATCTGGACAAAGCACAAAATATAAGACACATCCTGCACATCCTTCGTCTTTCATCAAAAAGACAAATGTTTCTGACAAAAAACATCTAAACTCTGTATATGTGACTGTGTAGATAATATATTAATGCAAAGGCACAGCTAAACCTGAGATTCCATTAAGATCTGTGATTCACTGTGACAGTTCTGCTATAATAACCTGATAGGGAACGAGCTCCAGTTTGTTTGAGGCTTATTATCAACCTGCAAACAGTCTGACTGTCATTTAAAATATGAAGAGCAGAAAATAACATAAACACCTTATTTTATTCATTAACGGCAAAATATTACATTCATCCTCAAGAGTGGTCAAGTGATTAATATGGTGAATGAATACAGACTTAAAGCTCATCTATGGTGATTATGGGGGATATGGCCATATCACTCAGAGTGTGCAGTTCATAGTTAATATGCACATATGTACAAAATAATCTGAATTTATTGGCCATAATAACAGCATACACAATTGAAATTATCTGCCTATCTTTTGTCATAGAAATGCTCTATTTAAGAAAAGAAAAGAAAAAACTGTGGAAAAACTTTATAAAAACCATATATCATCAATACTTTGTATGTGAGCCTTCAGACCTTCAGCAGGTTGTGAGTGAAAGAGTTTGAATCTGGTCATCGTGTTCTCTGTTAAAAAATAAAAAAAAACTGTTGATGCAAACTTTCTGCTCCAGTTGGATCTTACAGATGTGAGGAGTGAGGAGTCCGTTTGAGTTTGAGATGTTTCTCTGATACATGCCAGTGCAACAAGAGCAGATTTACTTTGCTGTTTGATAAACTCTGAATAAAGCTGTTCAGTCAACACCTGCTTTAAAAGAGGAAAAAAACATCTGGAGTAGAAATTTAATAAAAAGTTGATCAATAGCAGTCAAATGCGTCGACTCTATTCACGTTGTTGTGGACTTCTACACAGTTCTATCTGTTGAAAAAGTCAACTGAAATTCAAGTGTGAATTTGATCTTTTGAAATGAAGAATCCTCATTGAAATGTAGATCTGCTGCACCCTTCATCTCTCAGTTGTCCTTTGAGCTTGGGGCTTGCGTTTAAATTAAAATATTTGAATCTGAAGTAAATGTAAAAGGCTGTTCATAAAATACACATAAAGTATCTCTTAGCTGTAACTTCTGTGGACAGGACCAGCTTTCGCCATTTTGGTGCCCAAGGTGAGATGATGTTTTACCTCAAGGCAGAAAATGAGGAAGAATGACCAATGGCTATTTTTTTATTGATTTATTTTTTAGTTTTCCTTTGAGGGTGACCAATGCCCAATAGAAGCTGGAGCCTTTGGCAACAGCTTATGGCCCACGCCTTTAGCCGGCCTGCTTGAGAAGCAGTCCTGCGATCTGAGGGTCTTTTCTCCAATCACATTTTATGTCTCTGTTTGTTGTTGTTCTTCCCTGTTTTATTTTTTTACCTTGATTTCAAATATTGAATTTTGTTTTGGACTGTTTTTACGATGTTTGGTATTGTAACTTTGCCAACTATAAATAAATAAAAAAAAAAAAAAAAAAAAAAAAAAAGAAAACTACTGCGCAGTTATAAAAATGACGTCAACATTTCAGGGCTCCTCCGTTTAAAGGAACAGTCAACATTATTTTGGTCGTGTTTAGAAGGGAACCACAGCCCCGCGAAAGATCTCGCGAGAGTGATCAATTTAAACTAAATTCATGGTATTTTCCAAACCATAAAAAGGAAAAAAAAAAAAAAAAAAAGTCTTCTCTCCACTCACTTATTTATACTGCTTAGTTGTTATTTAAAAATGTTATATTTTACAAGTTTGTTATTACTTTTATTTATTCAAAAGGTTTGTCCCTCAAGTAATCGCAGTGAACGTCAGTCACACAATACAAAATGTCAACAAAATACCATACATTCTTAATAACTGATCAATTTGTGTAAGGTTCACATTCATAATTTGGTTTTGACAAGTTGTGTCAGTCTTTGATGACACTACATGTGTTTTCATGTGTTTTCTCTCATGACACTGTAGAATCTCTGCAGGCTGAAGTCAACAGCTCAGTGGCCTTGAACAGAGCAAAGCTCTCAACATGAGAATGACTTTGTAAATACAGGGATTACTGCAGCTGAAGCTGAACACAGCCATGTCTGACAGTGAAGTACACAGCTTGAGATCAATGGAGCAAAAACATCTTGTTATTCAGTGACAGTGCTGCATATCTCCACAGGTACAACTGCTCTGTGAAGACGATGTGACTGGATGAAAAACTAAGAAGCTTTAACCTCAAATAGGAATTAGTTTTAGTTTTTATAATAGACAACATATCAGCTGTATGGGTGATATATTGGATGTCAAAATGCTGTTAACCTATTTTGTTTAATTAAAGTTGATGGACTATATCTTAAAGTGACAGTACAGAGAGATGAGTGTCAAACAGATGTGACAGATGAATGCTGGTTGTTGGTGGGAGGTGAGATGGATCATCAGCAGATACAACTTAAACATACAATCATGATACTAACAGAGAAGCTCCAAAACACAGCGCCATGCAAAAAATGCAGCTGTGGGGTAGAAGTGAAAAACTGGACAAAATGAGCCAATAACATCTGAGCTTTAACCAGACGGAGGTCACATAATGAGATCTGGGAAACCAAAGCAAATCCAGTTCAGACCCTGCTGAGCCCCACACACTTTAATCACATTAACTCATTCTGATGAGGACAATCACTTCAAGAGAACAAGAATAAGCTCTAATTAGATTTTCTAACTGAGTCCATAGAAAGAACATTAGCAGAAGCTTCTGTCACTTCATGACTTATAATTGTAGAACATAAAATATAATCCTTCTTGAGTGGATTCAAAACTATTTTCTCTTTGAGAGAATATAATAAACAAAGATTCAGCCAAACAGCTTTTATTGTGACTGTAGAAGTTTGTCTCATGCACTAAAGCTGTGTTTTGTAATTAAGCATATTAGACATAAAGACTCTCACTTGACTGCACAAAGTAAAACACTGTATTAATATAACAGAAAAAAACAACAGAGTGGGACAATTTACAGAGAGACACAAACATCCTGCTTTTTATTCCAGAAACAAGAGCACTGGGATGAAACCTGGACATGCTGAGAGCAGTTTAATTATTTTATGTCTCATTCTTACTGGACGACATTAGGAAGTATCTGTGATGGTGACTGGAGGGAAACCAACGAGGAAAAAAACAAGCAGACATGTGGAAACACATGGAAGAGGAAAGTTAACAAAGAAGGAAAATGCATAAAGAGGAAATGTAGGGAGATTTTTTTCATCTTAAGAAAATACAAATAAAATGCAAAGGAGAAGGGAGAGAATTGTTTATTGTTAAGTTTCAGGGGATCAGCAATTTCTTATAAAGCATTTTGAAGTGTTTCTTAGAAGGATCCACTCCTTCACACATACATTAGACTGTATATTCTGTTTCAGTATTAGTACTTTGCTTTTAGCTGAACTGTGTTGAACGATGTCTGAAGAAAGTGAACAAGAGTCTAAATGAATCTCTGGTGAATATGTTTCACATCAGACTCTCAATTAGAGCTGCAGCTTCACAGTCTGGTACAAACGAAATGAGCCACAGAATGATTCAAATGTTCATTGGTCCTTGAAGTGAGTCGAGTTCAGATACTGTGACGATGATCAGAGGAAAACTGCTCATCAGTCCACATGAGACTGAGAACAAGTTAGTCAAGAAAAAGTTACTGTAGAGATGGAAAGATAAAAGTGGACAATATTAAGATGATTTAATATGGTGTCTGGTAGAGATAACATTTCATGAATTCATTTCTAAACTTCATTAGTGTGAAACTTAAGATAAAATGAGGGCAGGAGAGGTTGAAGACGAGAGGTTCACACTGTGGCTGACTGAATAAAATGACAGATGTGGTGCTGTACACACTCTTCCTAATGGACAGGATACAGAAACCTATTTTTATAAATGGCCCAGTGATACATGTGATGACATAAATAAATAAATAAACCACAAATGTCATGCAGATATGTAACTGGTTATATTTTACACTGAAGCACCTTGTAAATGTATTTCATAATTCATTATTATCATCATTATTATGCAGCGCCGCTGACTGAGGAGCGGTGGAGAGGAGTGAGGCGTTGGGCAGAGAGATGGTGAGGTCGAGGAGAGAGGTGAACTGATCCAGGCTGGCTGCGAAGCTGCCATCTCAGCAGTTATGCAGCTGTCCATGCTCCTCATCGTTCTCCTCTTTCTCCTAATCCTCATCACCTCCTCCCATCCTCGCTCCTCTGTCCCACTAACAATACTGTGGGTGTAGGAGACAGATTCAGAAAGTGTTTCTGAAGTTTGAAGTGCACAAAAGTACACATACCTTTTGCTCCCTGGGTCTGGTCGGTCTTGTGTGGTCAGATATAAGATCTTGTTCATTTTGAATGTTATAGATCATAATTGTTTAATCCTTGTTTTTTGGATCACAATAAACAAAAGGCACAAACACTACAGTTGCTCTGGCTGTCACACTTACTCATCTGATAAAGATGATCTGACAGCAGTGATCCTGTCCCGTGTGCATCTTACAGGTCTGTTAAAATTTATTAAGCTTTACAATTATGATAATAATTCCTTTTTCCTTATTAGTGAGGTTATCTTTAAAGACACACATACACACACGCACTGTTGAATACAAATTACAAGTGTTTTGCGATTGTGGAGATGTGTGCGCGCACCTCCGCCAAGGACAAAACACACACACATGCACACTTTTAACTTCAATATTTACAGTTTTTTGCTGAAAGAAAATATGTTCAAAGGATACTTTACTAATCCACAATCCTGTGTGGGGAAAGACCAAATGAAGGTGTTTTGTGATTGTGGAGATGTGTGTGTGTGTGTGCCTCGACCAAACACGCTGGGTGCTATCATGTGCATTCAGACTGATCGTGCCACAGACATTGTGCTTTGACCAGGTTTTAACTGGTCTAAGGCACAAGTGTTTTTTACTCTGATGCTCCAAGCACAAAATAGCAAACGCACCGGGTCACACCTTCGTTTTGCCTTCATGTTTAGACCTCCCACCCACAGCCGCACAGACCAAGCGCAAGTGCATTTGCTGTCTTGCAGACGTGTCAAAAATGGCACTTGTGCCGCTGTAAGACAGCAAATCCACCTGCACCAGGGCCACAATGGCTTTCCACTGGGTATTAGATAGGGACGTAGACTTCAGACTGAACTCCTGTTGAAATTTCTCATCAACACCAGGGTACTGGTTAAACTGTTAAATAACATTTTTAAAAGTGAAATTATGAGAAACGGTAGTGAGCACAGATTCTCAGAAGGTTCTCACATCTGACTGGCACACACAAACAAAGCAACAACAACAAAAAACAAACAAACAAACAAAAAACACAGATCATCACTGTTTTGCCAAGCAATGAAGAAGTTTCACAAACAGTGAGACAGAAGAATCACATTGAGGAAAGTAATGATTAAGTCAAAGGTGTACATAAAAAAAACAAGCTCTCAGCTTGAAGTCTGATAGGAAACAAGATTCAAAGATAAACATAAACAGGCAGCTGCTGGGACCCTGCCAGCTGTTTTCTACCACGGAGTCCAATCTGACTGACAAGAGTCCAGCAGGGGACATGAGCTCTGAGTCCAGCCAGGACTGAAAGACCACATGAGCCTCAATTCATCTGCACTGACAAAACTCCTCTGGTTTCTATGGTGATTTAGCCGAGTTATTCCTCTGTATCACCTGGTGTGTCTTATTCTAGAGAGAGATGGAGTGTGACAGGATGTTACAGCAGAACAGACACCTAATTAAAGAGAAAGAAAAGATAGGACACAATCAGTGCTTTTTTATGCTAAATTTATAATGCACTCCCAACAAAAATGCCCTGTCTGTCTGTCATCTCCTCAGCTGAATATTTACCAAAGTCTTTCAGTTAAATGTCTTGTTTGAGGGCACAGAGCAGAGCTGCATTCAGTCAAACAGAAACCTGTAACAAACCTGATGTAAAGTCAAATAAAGTGTCTGATCTACTGAAACAAAAGCCTCTGTATTCATCCTCACTGTTCACCACCAGCTTGTTATTCACTACACAATCTAATATAAGCTAATTGGCAATAATAGAGTCAGAACCCAGCATGTAATTTGGTGGTCAGCCTTTAAAACCTTTTGATTAGAATACTTATCTGATTACCCACAATCCCCTGGTTTCATCAGGGAGGCAATTATCTCATCATCACATAAAGAGAATCTGATCAGAATTTAGTGGCTGAAACAGTGACAGAGGACAGAGATAACACAGCGTTTAAGAAGGATTTTAAACTTCTCCACAAACACTTCAGGAGCAGCTCTCACTGGGATTATAACTTTATATTTGACTGCAGAAGGTGTTTGGTGCTCTGTGTGTCACTGTGCTCGACAGCATCCGTCTGAGATGACAGGATGACAGAGGCTAACAAAGACTTCTACTGTGTGACACGCCACACATTCACAATCTTCTCTTCCTCTCCACTGACAAACAGCTGGATTTCTCTCCTCCTCTAACATCAGTCCTCTCCAACAAGTCTATTATCTGCTCTCTCTGTCAGCTCTGTTGATATATTGGCTGATATCTCACTGTCCTCCAGAGACACTGGACTGATTTCTCTGTGTGTCTAAGTGGTGTGTGGTCATTTAACCATGAAACACACTCAGGCCTGCTGGACTGACTCTGGTCCTGGAGGAGAAGACTGAGCAAATCTTTAACTGTCCCAACACTGTCCCCGAGACACAGTAGAGATCTATTTATATCACAGAGGATGGAGTTTATTATTCATTAACAGTGGTGTAATTCTTGTTCAGTACTGGGTACAACCAAGACACATAAATAAGTGAATGAATGGCTTCAAGTCATTTATCTCTCCCTGGATCTGTTAATTTTATTGAAGTCTGACCATGTTTGTAACTGAAGTGGATACACACACACACTTTTATACATGCAAACATTACCATCAGGGGACTGTCGAGCTACATCAACAGGAGTGGAAACTCAGTTTCAGTTTCAGAGCATTTTAAAAATCCAAAAATAGAATAGAATATCAACTTTTAAGCTCTTTTACCATAATATTACTGCAAATGCGCTTTTTAAAAGTTTTTAAAGAAATTGCAAAGAGAGGACTTGTAGGTGCACACACACACAGTTACCTAAACCATGAAATGATCTTCTCTGAACACCACTGTGACAAATCAAACTGTGTCCATCTGTTGTCTCAGTGCAGCATCGACTGTTGACATGTGTAGGAGGCTGCTGTTGTTGGAGGCACAGATGTTACAGAAACAAACAGCTGTAAATTGGATCTCTGTGTGTGTGTGTGTGTGTGTGTGTGTGTGTGTGTGTGTGTGTGTGTGTGTGTGTAGTAGATATTCCTTTCTCTGGTGTAACCAGCAACCATGACTCTGCATCTATTCAGTACACATACTTGTATTTGTTCAAGACAAACACACACACACACACACACACACACACACACACACACACACACACACACACACACACACACACACACACAGTGCTAGTGTAATTCATAGTGACAGATGATTTGCATTTTACTTCCATGAGTTTGCTCTCTGATGTCTGCAGCCTGTCGTTCGATCTAATTCAGACCAGCAGACATAATGTGGCTGTTCTGACTGACAGCTTCAGTTTTAAACTGTTTGTCTTCCAGTCAGGATCAGTGCATCTGAATCTGGCAGCAAATATTTCAACAACCAGGAAATACCTTGACTTTAAGGAAGTCTGCATTTCATCCACTTATATGGCTCACAGAGCCACAAATTAATAAATGAGAAATAAACATTTTCAATAAGCATTTTCAATAAACATGTTCAATAAGCAGAATTGCTCTGAGTAATGGCCAAAACCACATTTGTTCTAGTGGGAATTTCACTGTGCTTAATGCATGACTGCACCTGAGTATTATCCAGTAGCTTCAGTAATTAAGATCACTTAAATCACTGGAATTAATGTCTGTGCTTTCCCCAAGATAAGACTAAATTGTTGACTTAAATAAAAAAATATGCATATTTATCTACAAATTGTGCCAAGCTTGCAGAACAGGAGAAAAAATGGCAGCCTGAGACATTTGATGGATATAAATGAACATAAACAAAGAAGAGAAACCACATAACCATAAGTCAAAAAATATATGATTTACAGAATTAAAATCATTTGCAGAAGACTCACAGATCTGAAAACAAGTAATTTAAATGAAACTGATGATTTGCAAAAATTACAGTGTTGATATTAATGTGTAAAAAGTAAGTGCCTGAGAACATGGGCTCTTCTGTATAGCTATGACTCTAATATTATCTTCTAAATGTTTCATAAAGAGTATGCTGGAGTGTCCAAATACTGAATCTCAGCTCCTCTCATCTTCACTACATCTTCAGCTCTACCTGGTATCAACAAAGACAAACAGAGGAATATCTCTTCTCAACACAGGGACGCTATAATACATGTTTACAAAAGGACAATCCTTCTGACTTTGAGTCTTGCTTTTACTTATTTACTTTTTTTTATTCCAACAAACAGAACAGACAGTAGAAGATAACCAGGATAGTGTGCATGTAAACACACTCACTATAAGTGCACATAAGACTGGGGACAGATGGGAGAGGTCAAAGTGTGTCACCATGAAGACTAAAATCATTTTCACATCCAAACCGTGTCTCCTTCATCAGCCCCAGAAGACCAAACTATAACTGTGGCAGATTCTTCCTCCTCTGCTTGTTGACATTCTTCACCTTCCCACTCTCTGCTCTTCCTTCCTCCAAATCATATTTTGTTGTTACAAAATCACATTATTCAAATGTCTTCATAAATATTTATGATGTGTTTCGAGGGAGGCTAGTCGAGGTTTTCTGCTTCCACCTTTCTGCTTGTTGTAATTATACAACTGAATGACGACTGAATGTGAGAGATACAGAGAGAGAAAGTTTGAATGTTATACTGTACACACACATCAATCAACCAAATAATCTGATAAAATCTACCCTTACAGATGTTTTGCAGGTATAAGCACATTGTTGAAAACCACCTGTTTGCAGAGTATTAACACATTTGAGCTGGAGGCTTTAAAATGACTCAGATTACTCTTAATGTTCACATAACATTCCCAGAATGCTCCTCATGGTAGATTTTAAGATAAACCTCTCACAACATTCGAACAATGTTGCATATATGTTTTTGTTCAAAGTTCCCAAAATGTAAATAGCTACATGAAGTAACGTTTTTGTGAGGTAATTTTTTCAACGTTCCCCTGAAGTTCCCTGCTCGTAACTTGTTAGACAATCCTCCCACAACATTTTAAGAATGTTTGGAAAATGTACAAAAAGTTCTAAGACTGTAACCTCTACATTAGCTTTACAGTAGAAAAATTTTCTCTTGTAACATGTAAGGAACGCTACAGGGAACATTCAGAAAAGCTCTCCTTTTAACATCTAGGGAACATTAAGAAGGAATATTCAAATAACCTTTTCAAAACATTCCAACTGACCGTCATCAAAGCATTCTAGAAATGTCAAAAACAACACAATTTTAACATCCAGGGAATGTTAAAAAGAAATGTTAACGTTCTGGGAATGTTACAACAACATTCAGGGAATGTAATGCAAGAATGTTCAATAAATGTTACCAGAACATTTTGGAAACAAGATTTTGCCAGCTCTTAGTTTGCTTCTGAACACTACCTCAGTTCAAATATTTATTGTCTCTTATATCTCATTCATGTCCTGCAGATATTTATTTGTCTCTCAGTCCAGTTCATCACTATTTGTTCTTCTGCTGCTCTCTCCTCCTGTCTCATATCTGTGTTGTTGGACAGAATCGGTCATGTCTCAGCTGTCCATCAGGTGTCCTGCTGCTCTGCACACCTGTTCTCAATCATCTCATCAGCCTCCTGGTGACCTGTTACAGTACCTGCCTCCACAGCTGCACCTGATTGGCTAATCGGTCTCCCAGTACTCAGCTGTTCCTCAGCAGTTTGTCATGATGTTTAGCAATATGCTAAAATACAAATTTTCCTATAAGAGTATAATTGTAAAGTGTATATACAGGAGGGGTACCCTGAGTAAGTGTTACTTCATACATTTGTTACAACATCACACGTTCATAGAAAATGTATCAAATTGTAAGTGGTGCATAAAAGGTATGAACGCTTAATAAGAGCTGTAACTTGCTGTAATGTTGTAATGATAAACAGATTTGTTCAGATGGAGATTGTTCTTCAGAGCTTCTTCAATGCAAAATCAAATCAACTCAACTGAAGACTTGAATCACTTTCTTTGTCCACTGATATGAATCTCCAGCAACAAAACATTTTGTTTTAGAAGCTACATCAGAATCAGAGAGCAAAATCAGATTCGGTTTGTTCATTTGTGGTTTAAAGAATGTGTGCAGAGCAGCTCACCTGAATAAGCACTTAGTGTGAACAGAGTAAGGAGAATTAAACATTGAAAACATTATTTTATTATCCCTAACAGCAATCTGAGAGGATTGAATAATGATAATAATCATGTTCTTCTGCATCAAATCCTCATTAATCTCCTCACACACATTAGCAGGAGAAGCTGTCACCATGTTAATAAGAGGAGTGGGTGTGTGTCTGGGATCTTACTGGATCACTGCTTACTTCCTATTCACAGTTTCCATCATACAAACACACACAGTGTGTGCTGCTCTCTGACTGTTTCCCTTTTTAACTGAAATGCAGCATGAAATCAGTGGAGATGGAGCCACTGAATCAGTCCATTTGCCAGAATGAACATCCTGTAAGACTTGAAGAAGGAGACACTGTACTTAGTGAGAGGACTACACTCATGTAGACTGACTAACACTGACATACTGATGCAGACATCAGTGTATTTTGGTCTGTGTTGCTGTGTGTTTCTCAGTGGGACAAAAGAATCTCAGCAGAGGCAGAAACCTGCAGGAGGTTTGGCTGTTTTGTCCAATTCAATGTCATTAAATATTAATAAGCCTTTGACAATAAACTATGTCATGACATGAACCCTGACAGTGAGGATTTAGATTCCTTTAGGATCTGGATGGAGAGGACATGTTCCTGACCAGTGATGAGGACGCATGCTTTTCTCTCCCAAATTATTGATACCGATCAGGCCAATACCTGCTATTCAGTCATCCTAGATACACACATATATATCAGAGAACAGATCTGATCAAACTCGTGCAAACTTGCATTCTAATTTCAGAGTTGATGTCACTCAGTGAATCATTATTCCTCTAATAACCTCTAAACCTTTGTGTTCTGCTTCTAGGCAGGATGTCAGAGTTTGTCCGAGCAGCAGAGGTCTTCCTCCCTCTGTCAGAGTGTCTGTGACACAACTCTCTGCCAGTCTGTCTCTCATGGCACAGAGTCAGATCACAGTGCCAGCAGGTTGTCATTTTAAACCTTTATCATTGAGCCCTCTCCACTCTTATATCTCACCTCTGGAACAGATTATTGCTCTTGGCTCCTTCACTGTTCTCAGCTTGGCCTTTAGTGAGCCAGAAAACATTAATTTCACCTCTGACTGTGCACAGCCTTCAGCACCCGGAGAAAACATTTCTTAATGTTTGCTCTTAAGAACACTGTTGATGTTCAAAGATATAAAGAATACAAAATAATCATGTCACAGCTGCAACTTCCATTTAGCTGTGAGTATGATTTCATTAAATATTACATCTATTATACTATTACAACCATGTTATCAATCAACAACAAGCAGCTACATAAAGTTAATGGACAGAAACCATCAACTGTGCCTCACGACTTGTTCCAGCTCATATAAGAACAAACTGTGCCAAAAGATCGGATTTAGAATCAGCATTACTCCACATCAAAAATGAATCATTCATTAACATAGAACTTGTTCTTTGGATTGTGAAGATGTCTTTCATTGACTTCTGGGCAGAAGCCTTTTGCTGCCTGAGAGCTGCTGATGTGACGCCTGTCAAAAGGTTCTCAGGCTCAAAGATGATTTATTTTCAGGATAAATGCGCATTAGACACAGAACATGATAATCTCTATGAAATAGAACAGGTTCCTAAAACTACAAATAAGTGTCTTGTTACATGGTGACCAAGCCTGGTTCTGTTATGTCTGTATGTTGGGTCACTGGGAGCTGTCTAATGTTTGACCTTTTCTGAGTCTTTAACTACAGCAGAGAGGAGGAGCTGCTGTCAGGTGGAGGTCTGGATTATACCTGATAATATGAACAAGTTCAGGTAAAACCACAGAGATGAACAGCTCTGCTGGTGGGAACTTATACTTTTTATATAAACATGTCAAAATAACAGTATATGGTACATGGTATTGTCTCACATCATTTTGATTTTGGCTTTAATAGAAGCATCAAAGACAGAAATCAATGACCTACAGTGCAGGACAATCACTGCAGAAAGCAGACAGGACAGTGGGATTGTGTGTTTTAGAAAGTTATAAAACTTTAAGGACCCAATCTGCTACAACACACAGCTTTATCCACAAACAGAAACTCAGCTGACAGCATGGAGGGGGCTGTGACACCTGGTGAACTGTGACAGAGAACTGAACTGAGAAGAAAACAGCTGTCAGCTGTCAAGTAATGGATGAAATTATGAAGATATTTTCGCATCATAAGTACATTTTCTGTGCTCATGAAGGAGTATAAGAGGTCAGCTCACCACTTCCTTCACCTGTTGCTTTACATTCATCATTCACCAATTTCTGTTGTCCTTGTAAACAAACAACACAACAACAACTGAGGACAACCTCTGTGTTCATGATGGACAACTTTATTGTTAGTGCTGATATCTTTGTAGTGTGCAAGATTTATAGTGGAAAACTTCCTCCACCTATAAATCTGATCATGTGACAGAAAATGTTAAAATGAATGATCTGTCTGACATTTCACCTTGAGTGACAATCGGAAACTGACTGAGGCAGAATGAGAAAGAGTTCAGTCCCACATGGCTGAGAGCAGCAGGACCTGGCATAAGAGATGAGACATGATCTCACCTGGTGGGAGATTCTGCAGCACTGATATTAATAATGGAGGATTTTAAAGGCTGTGGGATGTGTGGGAGGCAACAGAGGCCAGAGAACAGGATGCAGTGCATTCATATCCCATTAGGACATAATAGGTGCGTTCGAGATGAGCCAGGCCTGCGCAGAATCGATCAGCGGTGATCGCCGCACAATGCATGACGGTTAGATTTCTGTCCAACTTGATCCCGACTTGCTCTTACGTCATGCATACGTGGGCAACGATAATCTCACGAGATCGAGGTGGTCGCAGTTTGTAGAGCCAGATGCCGCAGCTGCCCTCCACCGACTGCAAATGCCTAGCTGTCACCTGATTGACAAGCTGACAGGCTCTGATTGGCTCTTAATTTTGACAACAAACACCACGTGTTGTATAAAATGCTAATTTTCTGTGTAATTCTAATATTTAATGCTGGACATATCAGTCTTCTGTTGTGCAATGAAGTTTTAATCTGTCGGCAAGCAGATATTTTGTGTCTGATAATAATAAGGGTTATATATATGACTTATCAAAAGAACAGTTCAGTGCTTTACAAGGCAGATAAAAGAACAGATGTTAAATGCAGACCAGTGCTTAAAATACTCAAAAGTCACAACACTAATCTTCTCAGTACGATTAATATTTAATATTACCTGAGCGATAATAATGTATGAATTTTCTGATGAGGCCTTTGACTGTTTCCAAAGTCCATTCCCTAATATTAAAACCTTTTCTTGATAGAATAAACTACTGTTCAGGGAAGTTGCTTCAAATGCCAAATAAGTTATAACATAAACTTGAAGTATACTCACAACAAAATGTAGACTATTTCAAATTTAACTCAAAGATTACTGAATGGTTTGAATAAAGATCTGGATTTCACTGTTTTCTATGTTTATTTACATAATTTTACTGGAAGAATGTGTGAGAGAAGTCAGGTTTTGAACAAAGAGGCACAGTAACATGAGCTTTAAACAACAGGACAATGAAGTGATGTGATTTTGAAACCAAACCAAAGTCAGTCCAGGAACAGCTGAGCCTCAGCGCTTCAATCACTAAAGCTCCTTCTTGTAAGATCAATAATAAGCACTAATTAGATTTTCTCATTGAATCCACTGAAAGAACATTAGCTTACATTTGCCTCCTGACTTACAAATGTAAATGAAGTCATGATCCTGTTTGAGTAAATTACTTAAACTCTTTTCTCTTTGTGAGGGAGTCATAATATACAGCTGCTCTGCCACTCGAGAGGTCTTCATTATGTGTAGAAGCTCCAGGAGGTCTGTGGTTTATAAAGAGAGGGCAGAGGTGTGAGTCCCTGAATATGTTAAGTCATTCTTTTTTGTTATTTAAGGTTTTGGGGTTTTTTTTATGAAAGAAGCGTTAATACAAATTTGCATTGAGAACAAAGAGAAAAATAAAAAGAACAGAACACATACACAAAACAAAGCAGCACAGACTAAACACGTACCATTCAAAAGTCCACATGTGTACAGCACAGAATAAATAAACAAATAAATAACTGAATGTTCCATTTTATAGCCAATCAAAACAAAACAAAACCCGTATATTAATTTGTTAAAATATGTACATAATGTTAACAAAATATGAGACGTATAGATAGCTTCTCTCAGATGTGTAGTGTCTGACCCCTACCATCTGCTTTTATGAAAGACAGAAAGCGATCCCAGACAAGCAAATATGATTATTTACGGCCCTGCAATTTCATTAACTCAAAAGATGCATTCTCTGTCATCAACTTAACTCACTCTTTATATTCAGGTCCAATTTGGCTCTTCCAGTTTCAAATGATAATTCTAGCAGCTGAAATAAAGCCTGTTAGGGCTAGAGCAAATGTTGGTTTAGAAATTTGGGGTAAACACAACCTGTCCCCCAAGTGACAAAGCTGAATTGCCTTCGTGCTTTATACATTTCCAGCAAAGATTATTTTCAAGTAAACCCATTTTATGAGGACGAACAGGTGTAAAATAATATTGGTGAAGTATCTTCTAGTGTGTAAATATCTCCAGAACATCTCTTGTAAACCAGCCCACTCTCGAGATAATTTTTACCCAAGAGTCCTGATCAGTGTCTAAATTTAAATCCCTCTGCCAGATCAGTCTGAGAGTCTCACATAATTCTCAATAATTTCATAATTTTGCAGTCATCTTATAGAATGTGGAAGCTGAATGATAATTTTTAGGTAATTTAAAATCAATCAACAATGTTATCTCTCCCAGGCAGCTGCTTCAGTACACTCCCCAAACTACTTCTTATTTGGAAACACTTCCAAAAATCTGATTTATCTTGTAGGTTAAACCGTGCACAAAGTTCTTGATAAGACTTAAATGTTTTATCAGTAGCCAGATCAGCTATATTTCTTATGCCATTAGTAAACCAGGAGTTCCAAAAAAATACTTTTTTCCCCCACTTTTATTGTTAGATTATGTACCTGCTTGTAGTGTGAAATCTTCAACAATTTGTGAAGTTTAGTCCACACATTATTAGAGTGAGGTTCACTGAGCGATGGAGTTCTTTGTGACCGAGCCTCAATTGGACTGAAGGGGGCAGTGAGTTCCTGTTCTATACCCACCCATCTTGCCCAAATTGGTTCAGTGTCTTGCTAATTTGACCATCTCAAAGGTAATACTATACAGCTCTACATTGGGTAGTCAAAGGCCACCATTGCTTCTCGTTGTATAGAGTGTCTGTACATTTATCCTTGGCTTCTTCTCATTCCATAGATAATCCTTTATAATTTGATTGTATTGTTTGATAAATTCTTCAGGTACTGAAGAATCAGGCAGTTGAACTGTGGAGCAGTCACCATTTTAACTGTGTTAACCTTGCCCCACTTCTCTAAACTGTGCTTTATCTTTGTAAGAAGGGGAGCCACATTAATATGTACTATATCTGAAATATTAGAGCACAATTTGACCCCTAAATACTTCATAGCAGATGAGAGCCATTTAAAATGGCCAGCACCAACCATAGCTAAATGACATACCTTAGATACAGGCATAGCCTCTGGCTTATGCCAACTGACTTTGTAGCCAGAAATTTGGGAAAATATTTCAATTAAATCAAGAAGCACCTGAATAGAGGACAATGGATCTGAGACCAGACAAAGAATGTCATCCGCATATAGAAAACGTTTGTGCTCTCTTCCACCTGCTTATACTCCTCTGATTTTTGCTTCTTTTTTTTATAGCAATAACTAATACAAACAGAAGCGGGGACAGAGGGTTCGTGCCTCTGAACAGCCTGAAACATGGGGAAATCAGACCATTTGTGATTACGGCTGCACTAGGTTTTGCATAAATTATCTTAACCCAATTAAGAAACGACCTCCCAAATAAATAAAAACCCCACTCAACCCAATCAAATGCCTTCTCTGCATCAAGTGAGAAGGCAGCAGTAGCCTTCTGAGATTATCAGAGGAAGACCTCCCTTTAACAAATCTGAATGGATAATTAACGATAAATATTTCTCCAACCTCATAAACAAAATTTTTGTAAGCACTTTACAGTCAACATACACTAAGCTTATTGGTCTAAAGCTGCCAGGATCCAATGGATCCTTATCTTTTTTAAGGATCACTGAGATGAGAGCGTCATTGAAAGTGTCAGGGAGGCCTCCCAAAGAGCTTGTTTCACTGTAAAGCTCTTTTAAAATAGGCACTAATATGTCTGTGTTATTCCTATAGTATTCAATAGGAATGCTGTTGATTCCTGGAGATTTCCCAGTTTTCATAGACTGAATGGCAGCCCTAACCCCTGATTCAGTGACTGGTGTATTGATCTCCTCTGTTTGATCTAAAGAGAGCTGAGGAAGTTCAATCTTAGAGAAGAATGCTTCTATTTTGCTTGTGTGCTAGCATTTTGCTAGCATTAGCTAACTTGAGATGTGAATATACACTGCCTGGCCAAAATAAAAGTTACACAATCTAATATTTAATTGGACTGCCTTTAGTTTTGATTACAGCACACATTCACCATGGCATTGGTTTGATAAGCTTATGCAATGTCACAGCATTTATTTCTGTCCAGACTTGCATTGATTTTTCACTGAGATCTTGTACTGATGATGGGAGAATCGGACTGCTGTGTAAAGTCTTCTCCAGCACATCGGAAATGGAGTCAAGGTCTGGACTCTGTGGTGACCAATCCATGTGTGAAAATGATGTTTCGGGCTCCCTGAACCACTCTTTCACAATTTGAGCCCAATGAATCCTGGCATTGTCATCTTGGAATATGCCCGTGCCATCAGGGAAGAAAAAATCCATTGATGGAAAAACCTGACCATTCAGTATATTCAGGTAGTGAGCTGACCTCGTTTTTGGCTATGTAACATGTTGAACCTCAACCCAACCAACTGAAGCAACCACACATCATAACAGGCCGGTCCTTTCGTTGCATTGCAGAGTTAGCAGTCCTGGTGCTGACTTGGTTGGTGCTTCTGTGAGGCTGTGGATTTTGCGGGCAGACTCTGGGTTCTGGCTGCTGGTGGGTGCTAAGCAGACTCACTTCCTTTGTTAAAGCTGGCTGGCTCGCAGTGCTGGCTTGAAAAATACTGCTCAGTGTGGCTGCTTGAAACAGGCCACAGTTGGTTTGGAGAGTCCAGAAGAGAAAAGAGACGAGAGCAGTGTGTCTGCATAGACAGAGACGAGTGCTCGTGTTGGCAGGCACACAAGAGAAGCTCTCTTGGGGTAGCTGGTCTTTGACCTGGCTGAGGATTGAAGGATACCTGCACTCAACAAATGGAAGCTCATTGATGGGTTCAGAGGTGTGAACACCTGAAGGACTGTGGAAGACTGAGTTCAATGGGTCTCTTTGTTCACAAAGAACAAAAGGACCATGTGGTCCTATCCACTATTTTGGATGGCTAGGGCTGAGGCCCATAATAAAAGTTCAATTTAACACAAAATGAATAAATTCGGTTAATTCAACAAATTCAGTCAGGTTCAAGACCATCACCTCTCGCTCTGCATGTTGTTTCTTTCCAACCAGCTCTACAGAATGAAGAAAATTATAGAAGAGAAGCTGCACAATCCAACAACTATTTATGAAGTTGAAAGAAATATCAGAAAAGAATCAGTTCACAGCAAAAATGGAAAATGAAAAGAGACAAGAGCAGAAAACCAGGCTGGTGCAGGTACACAGTGGACAGACAGATGGATCAGACAGTGGCAGCACATCTTGTCCTGTCCTTCCTGACAGCAGCTGGATGACTTTCAAATGGAGCTGTCAGGATTTAGATCTTATTAGGATGTCACAGTAACAGACAGACAGTTAAGTGGCTTGAAATCAGTCAATTTACCAACAGGTGAGAAAAACGACAACGACAGAATGAGCACTCAGGTTAAAGAAATTCAGTGGCTCACTTTTGCAGCCTTTTGCAGATAACAAAATAGAGCAGAAAAAAAGTCATAATGCTCTTTTAAAGTGCTCTTTCCATCTGTGAAAGAGTTTTCAAATGCATCAGCAGTGTCACAGAAATACAGAAGGTCCGTATGTCAAAACAACACATCAAGAAACACAATGTAACACATCTAAATGACTAAATTCACAAAAATCATGCAAATTTGGTCAAAAGAATCTGTACTTCAATAAATACTTTGAAGTTAAGGCTAATTCAAGAGGCTACACACTCCGGTTCACCACTCCTCTCCTCCATCCTTGGAGAGCAGAACTGGTGGAGTTTCTGGGGAAGAATGTGATCTTTCAAGTCTCTCCAGGAGAGAAAAACAAAGGCTTTTTATTCCCATTATTTTCTCAAACCAAAGAGAGTAGGCGGGATGAAGCCAATTCTTTGATCAACATGTATAATGTGATGAATTGGCCTCTTCACATGTTGGTAATCAGAAGTGTTGGAATGCGTACATGCCAGCAATTCGTCCACATTCATCAACCTAGGAGATGCATATTTTCACACACCTAGCATTCATGACGCCTGTCTCAAAGCTGAGTGCTGACCATGTTATGTGTTTCCAGCACTGGCAATTTCAGGACAACCCTTTCATGTCATGTCATTTCACACATCAGAGAGGACTATGAGCTATGTAAACAGGCATTTCAAAGACATGTGCATCCCTGCTTACAGAATACTGCTCAGCATGACAAAGCCTGCTATCCATGAATGCTTGGAGAGATGTGTATTTCTACATCATTGGCAGGCACAGAAAACTCCTGCACTTGTCCTTCCTCTGAGAACAATACCAGTACAAGTGGCTATCATTCACATATTCTTTGGTTCTGTAAACCTTCGCTAACTGTATGGAAATTGTGCTGGAGCCATATCACAGGAAAGGGACCAGAAATTTGTTCTTCTTAGAGGATTGAATCTTTAAGGTATGCTTCACAAAGTCTTACAGCATCTGCAAACTGCATCATCATGAGCTGGCAAAAGAGCTCTCTGCTTTTTACTCAGTCATTACCTTTACCTGGATCTGTAAATGTACTCCACCACCATGAGAGCAAAGTTGTCCCAAGTTAGATGTAATAAACTCTCTGCTGTCACAAAATCGCACATATCTTGGTGACAGTGCTGTCAGTGATGGATCTGCTGGTTGTGCTGTCCACAAGTCACATGGTTGTCCCCTTAAGAAAATTTAGAGACACTTAAGCCACCTTCACCTTGACCCAATATGGCAAAAAAATGCAGGCTGGCCAATTCCTTCCCACCTGCAATCAGACCTATTGTATTGGAAAACCCCACGGGTTCTGTTGCCGGAAGTTCCTGTTGGGAAAGCGACATCACACATATGTGTACATGGATGCATCTCTTCGGCCCAGGAGGGATGTACAAGTCTCAGGTTTTGGGAAAAAAAAACTGGAGAAATCCTGCCTCCCTCCACACAAAGTGTCTTAAGAGAACTTTGTTTTGTTGCTGACAAACAGGTTTAGTAAGGATTTTAAAACATGACAGTAGCAGTGTACATCAACCATCAGGGCAGCACTCAGCTTGGTTACTGGAAATAGGCAGGAGACTCCCGCTGTGGTCAAACACACACCTGCTCTCCATCAAAGAGGTGCACATCCTCCGGGTACATAACCAGACTCCAGACTTGATGTATCATGGGAGCCCCTTTCACAGGTATTGGAAACTGAGCCCCACATGAGTTCAGATGTTGTTGGATAAATTCACGAAGGTAAAGGTGGTTCTGGTCTATTCGCCTCCTGAGACAATGTGCAATACACACTGTGGTCCTACATGAATGTACGAGATAACCATCCACCGTGAGTGGATTCCTTCTCTCAAATTACCCATTTTATTTCCATCTTAGTGTGCATTCAGGAGGAGAATCTAGCAGTCATTCTTGTGGCACCATGCCACACAAGCTTATCTTGGTTCTAGATCACAATGCAGCTACAGGTGGGCAAACTGTTACAGCTCCCATGTTGTAGAGATGTACTGTCACACCTGGATGGCACTATCCACCACTTACCAGTGGCTAATAGTTGTGAAACCCTTTTGAAAAAACTTTTACTGAAGTGTTAGTCCATACTAAGACCAATAAATAAATTAACATTAATAAGAAGCACCATGGGAATGACCAGAAGCTAACGCATTAAACAACCTCAAACAAATGCAGACATTTGAAAGACTTTCCATCTAAGTTTTAGCCAACACAAAGAACTGGGTGACAGCTCTATCCAAGTTAAAGGGAAGGTTCAAATGCTATTCAAGTATGTCTTAAAACAATACTTACATTTCAATATCCACATTGAAATCACAGTTGGTCGCTTGATCACCAAAAGATCCATTCTTAAATCAATCTACCTTCAGCTTACCTTGCCAGTGATGTTGAGTTTCCTGTTGTTTACCCATTTTTACAGCAGGTGCAGCAGGTGGAAAACGATCCAAATGAAATGTCTGAATCAGTATTTCTTCCCAAATAAAAACCAAGTCCTGTTCAGTCCAACTGCATCTCACTTCTGAAGCTGTGTGTGTTCTGTGTGTTCTAAAGGTTCCCTGTGAGCTAACAAGGTCCTAGAATGTTGATGCATCATCAAAGGCATAGAATTCTTTGACACACTGACACACACACACACACACACACACACACACACACACACACACACACACACACACTGACACACACACACACATATAAATCAGTTGGTTAGAAAGGAGATCTGTGACTGTGGCAGCAGAGTCAGGTTCAAGACAATTACTGCTTGCTCTGCATTTTGTTTTATTACAAGCAGCTCTACAGAGTGGAGGAAATGACACATGAGGAGCTCCACAATGAGACATCCCAGCATATATTTATGAAGTCACAAGAAATATCAGATTAAGGTAAGCAGACCATACAGGAGACATTTTCTGCACCTTGGGGCTTCATCTGTGTGTCTCCATGATCACCTTGGGTAAGGCAGCCATTGTGTCACTGATAGAAATATGATGCAGTTATCTGAAGAATGGAGAGCAGGATCACTTTAGATTTGTCAAAATCTTTTCACACACAGACACATCTGCAGATTGGGGAATTTAAACAGTGGCAAGGTGTGAACCTCTACCTACTGTCAATGTGTGTAGTACAGTATAATGGTCAAAAGAGAAAAAGGAGGAACACGGGACATCTTTACTGTGTGAATCAAAATCCAGATGAAACTGCACTGAACGTGGACAGTGTTTGCAGCTATCTGATGAAATCTCTGGAGGTAATATTAAAATTAGTTTGTCCTGCTTTCCACTGGACAACACTTAATCTTGTAGTGATTTCAAGAGCCTCGTCAAGGCACAGACAGATGTGAAAACCAGACAAAGGTATCTTAAGAACAAAAAATAAAAAATGAAAAAGTTCAGTTCTTTTGATGGCACTGGCTCAAAATGAATCAGAAATTAACCAATTGAAGAATGACTTCACTGCAACAGTGTCACAGTCTGAATAAAGCGATCCCATGTAATTTTAGTCACATTAACTTGGATCAGTCATTTTGGGAAAATGACATAAACTCACCCACCTGTCAGATGTGGTGCTGTATGAATTTTAATTCCTCTCCTCACACACCATTTTCATAATTAATAGGTCTGATGTAGCCATGAAACCTCTGAAAAGACTATTTAAATGATTCAGCTACACTACATATCAAACAGAGAAGATGAAGTTCAGGGTAAAAATGTAAAATACACCCCTCCTAATTCTGCACAAAGGTTCAAGAAGTGTAGAAATACAAACATATCCTGTAAATGTAAGCGGCAGAAATACTACTGAGAGCAGTTGACCAATTCGTCTCTCCTATGAGACATGATGACCAGTCTGTTGGTCCTGCTGCCTGTTAGATGACTGCTTAGCACATGCGGGTGGTGACAGGTAACACAGTGTGAAGTCATTCAGCAAATAACAGCAGGTCAGGTCAACCAGAGTCAGGGTGCTGCCATAATGAATGTTGGCTCACCTTAAACAGTATCATTGATAACACCTGCGTTTCCCCTGATATTTCATATCAATATGGCTGCTGTGAAAAGGGTATATTGTGTAAATATTAAACAACAGTTAATTAGTTGTTTATTTGTCATGATATGTATTTATTATATCACTACAGGTTTTAATTGTCAAACAAGTGTTGTTGCATATTTCAGTCCTGCAGTCATCAATGAAAAATATAACAGTACAGTGAGAGCCGAGCAGATGTCAAACTGCATTCGGTGTTTGTCTCCTTTTGATCTGCAGAGCAGAGCATCCACTGGGATCAGGAGTTTGTGTTTGACTGCAGGAAAGAACAAAACACCTTCAACAGTCTGATGTCTGGTTCTTTTAATGGTACAAATGCGGCGTTTTTTCAGGTTCAGACAATGACTTGACATCCAAAACAGAAAGTCACTGCTGAGTTCAGTACAAGATGAAGGTTGGTTGTATAGTCTACAATTTACAATTTAGCTGAATCAACACAATTCTGTCCTCATTAACTAACCAGGTGCCCTTTTCCTCCTTTCACACTGGTTTTCTCTGTTGTTTTGCTGTCAGTGTTGATGTCGCCAGTTAAATATCAAAGTCAGACTCTCCTGATATACAGCTGAACTCACAGTGGAGGTAAGAACACACCACGACTGAAACAATGAACAAAAGAGTCCATCAATTACTGTAGTTCAGTGATGGTTACATGTTTTAATCTTCTTTTTCTGTGCTTTGAAAACATGTTTCCTCTGCAGAAACTTGAAGTTAAAATCCTTGAATCTGAGGTGAGAGACTTCATTTATTCATCTGTGTAGCTTTGTGTGTGTGAGAGCGAGAGAGAGAGAGAGAGAGAGACAGAGAGAGAGAGCAACCACTTTCTCTAAGGAGAAAGAAAGTATCTATAGACCAGTACAGGCATCTCTGTTTAGTGTGGCTATAATCAATCTGTTCTGTATTTTCAGTCTCACTGTTACATTGACTGAAATCACTGCAGGAAACACAGTTGTGTTGTCAGTATTTATTAAATATATTATGAAAAAAGTGTGCATGTGAAGCTTGTGTGTGCGGCCAGGACTCAGTGTGCTTCTCTGCATGATGACTGCTGCCAGAATCAGTGAAGGAAAACAGGCATCATTAAAGTGCTTGACAGCATCCATCTGGGAAGACGGGACACCCATACTGAATGAAGAAGCTAAAAAACACACACAAGCACACATTCTCCACTGAGCTAATAAATGATGCCTTCCTGCTCACTGGCAGCCATTTTCTCCTCCATCATCTTCATCCAGTATCACGTTTGTCTCTGTTAACCAATCAGACTCAAATATGACCAGCAGCATGCTGTCGTCCTGCACAGTACAAGAAACTCAACCAGCTGAAGCTGTTTTACATGGAGGAATGATCCAGGTAACCAAGGACACTGAGCAGCTTCTTACTCTGCTCCCACAGTATTACAAGAATCTGTGAAGCAGCACAAATCACCTCTGATCCTCACACCACAGCAGCCAGACAGGAAGAGAGCAGAGCAGCAACTTCACTGCCGAACAATTCAAACCAGCAGCTGACCTCTGGGTTAATACTCCATACATTCAGCTCTGACAAGACACTGGAGCACATCTGGAGCAAAACATGATGTTACAGGCTGGGAGACACTTATAGGGACTGAGGGAGATAATGTATGGTTGACTGATGATAATGGTTAACTGGAGAGAACAGCTATTTCATAGTTTAATAAACACTGATCATACAAAATGGACAAAAAAATAAAGAGCAGAAACAACTTCCTATTAGAATGTAAACATATTTTTAGCTTGATTCACCGTGCCTTTCTTTTTCTCCAGGATATGGAGGAATCACCATTCAGCTTTGACATTAAATGTGTGATCTCTTGATGAAGTCTGAAACAAGATTTAAAGCTTTAAACTTCATTACTGAAACAGATCATGTGGAATATTTGCACGTCACACACAAGTGAAGACATACATTTCTATCACATTTGACCAACAAGTCTAAATATGATAAGTGACGTATCACTCCAACCATTGTATGAAACATGACACGGTACAAAATGATGATGAATGAACATGTGTATGCCAGAGTGATCTCCTCTCAGTAACACAGAGATAATACAGGATTTATCAGGTTCCTGCTGCAGGTCAGAGGGAGTCGAGTTGATTTACTTTGAGAAAGTCACATATATGTGTGCTCACATTTACACTTTTATGTGGTTGTGGTTCCCTGCAGACAATTTTAATGTTGAACCCATGATGTCTCTCATTCAGGTCCAAACTGAGCAGCAGGTAGTTTTTTAATGACTAATCATGTTTTCAGCAGGTGAAAGCTTTAACACATCAGAACATAACAGTTTCAAAAGACCCAATGTGAGAATCATTTCTACAGAAGATTAAAGTTTTCCCAACATCAAATGCAGACCGTTGACCGAAGTTTTGCAGCAAACCTACCAGTCCAGTGAAATCTCTAATTACAGACAATTCCTCAGAGTTTTACAGTTCTGCAATCACAATCTCATCACTGCAGGGAAAAACAAGTCCTCCTCATTACACTCCCTCATTAGAGAGAAAGTTCACATTGAATGTGCTCATGTCTTCTACTGAACACTAAGTTGAAAGCTCCTGACCTCTAGGTGTCTTGATTTATAATTAACATCCAGCTCACAGCATTTCTGTCTTAATTTCTGAGGAGATACCACGACAAGCTCAGGATTAGACTTGGGAGTTGAAGAGGGAAACATGTTGGTAAATTTGGTAATGTTGTGTGTTGGAAAATTGGGAGGTAAAAAAAAAAAAATGAACAAAGGGATGATATGCAGTATGTACACATGCATCATGACTGGTTCAGCTGCTAAGCTCTTCACAATGCAGTGTTAAAATCATTTTTGGCACTGTGTCAAAATCTGAACCTCGAATTACACATTAAATAACAGATGAAATACTAACGATAAAGCCTGGCAGGAAGTGGTACACAGAAAATAACGAGCTCAGTCTGTTGACTGGCTCTTAATTAGTTTGGGTTCAGCACACAATGCTCAGAGAGTTCTTTAGAGTATCAGGGATCCAAACACAACATGTGTCTTCTCTGAAGGGCTTCAGGGTTTGCTGACAGTACAGAGCTTGATGTGTCAGCAGTGTTTCATTTAGAGAGAGCATGGAGAGGCTGTAATGATTTCTCCATCTTGCTCTAAACAAGATGAGAATAAACTGCATGAATTAAGATTTCCTGATTGTATGTAAAGATGGTGCAGGTCTGTCTCACTCTGTCTCATTTGGAAACCGTCTCAGCCCACAGGACAAGCCCACCAGTTCACTAGAGACTTGGTTTAATTGTCTCTGGGTCTGTTGATTCACTACAAAGGTCTGTTTTGATGAGTCACTTCTCTTGAAGGCAACAACCGTCCTCAAGCACACAAACATAAAGAGAGACAGAGAGGAAGAAATGTGACTAAAATGTGTTTGTTTCTGCTTCAAATCTGTTTTGTCATTTAGGTTCACTCCACAAGGAGGGTTATCACCTCACTACTACATTAATACAAAGATACTTCCATCATATTACAGATGTAATGATAGAAAATATGATAGCATTGTTATATATAAACCTTCCAAACTCAGAGTTCATATTACAGGAGCCTGTTAACACTTTCTCCATGTGGGCAAACTTCATTTTGCTTGTCTGTCACAGCCTGGAGAAACCACACAGCTGGGAACAGTCCGTGTTAAACCTGTGCATATTCACATCACTGAGAATACAGCAGTATGTCACTGACATCTCAGGAGAACAGACTGTGTTTGCTGTCGTCACTGATCTCAGCTGTAAATTACACAACACACACAGCAATGAGAGATAAAGAGAAAAAAAGAGCCAGAAGCTTCTGTTTAATGAAGAGCAAAGTTTGTGGGCTGGTGGATCTCATGGGTGTGTGTGTGTGTGTGTGTGTGTGTGTGTGTGTGTGTGTGTGTGTGTGTGTGTGTGTGTGTGTGTGTGTGTGTGTGTGTGCGCTTTGACATTTCCTGATTGTCCAGTGTGTCTGCTGGTAAAGACACTGACTGAATCACAAAAAGAGACGAACGTGGAGATTCTCCAGTGTCATGGAACATCTCACTGCAGTGTGTGTGTATATATATCTGTGTAATATCAATGTAATCATCATGTGCTTATTTTTACAGCACCACAACTCTCATATATCCAGTATTAAAGTTTCTTTTGAAGGGCAGTAAAAACACAATGCATTACATTTACACACATACACACTCACCACATACACCACTACCACAATGTCAAGCCTGTTACCCTCCATCTGTATCCACAACAGTTGTAGGAAAACAATCATCTCTCTGTCATCAACTTGACCATGTTGACACGCAGGATACAACCACACAAATAAACTCTCACACTCCCACTATATAAGAACTGATCGTGTTTTACCTTCATGTCAGGATTCACAGAAGAAGATGAAGGATGAAGAGTTCAGGAGACAAAAAAACAGAAGAGAGAGAAACAGGAAAAATACAATTACAATTAGTTATACACACATACAAAATCAGCTTCAAGTCATTACAGTAAAAAAAGCAAGTTTTGCATCTCGATCCTCAATGAGTTGAAAATAGTGGTTTAAGGATATTTAAGCAATAACGTTACATCCTGTCTGGTTATATTTTACAACTTCTGCTCACAGAATGAGATGAAATTGTGTCAGTTTAACTTTCTCCATCACCACTTCCTACGTCATCTTCTCACATGTGACTGTTAATTGAAGGTGTGTTTTTGGCAGCTCATATTTTAACTTTCAGAGTTGCATGAATATTAAGAGATACTCTCAACTTATAAAATGAAGCAAGAACATCATGTACCGTGTAAGAGAAAGGGAGTGATACAGAGCTCATCAAGACGGAAAATTTTGCAACAGGATTTTCTAAAATGCTCCAGAGGAGCAGACCTGATGGTGCAAATACTGGAGAAATCTTAGTAAAGCATCCACAGGCAAAGTGTTTTTGAGTTTGCTCAACTACAGGCTCATTTGTTGTGTCAACTTTGGTTAAGATTGACACAACAGATTACCCCTGAGCAAAGACAGAGGAACAGGACAAAGTACAAACGTGATAGAAGACACATGATACCTCTACGTCTACTCCGATCTGTTCAGCTCATTCTGCTCTGACTCAGACTCAAGTGAAGACAATAATCTTCTTTTTCTGCTGCAGAGGACAATGTCTGTCTGTACTGATGTAATGTTAAGAAGACAAGAAGAAGTCATTACTGTCACAAGAGCCTGGATGTCTGAGCTTCCTCCGTTTACCTGCCATTAAGGATGACAGAGACAGACAGGACAGAGAGGACAAAAAGGACAGAGAGGAGAGGAGCTCACTCTAAATCTACTTCTTATTTCTCCATTTTAACATCTCCTCAGTCACAATAAGTAATAAGAGAAGATGATGGACTTTAACATTGAAAAGACATATCAGTGTAACACTTGTCAGCAGCACTTTACAGTACAATTAGTTATAATTACATATAATTATAATCCAATCATTAGCACTAAAAGTCATTTACTGTGTTCAGGTGTCAGCTGTCTTGACATTTTCTCACCACTTTGATGTAATTTTTCCCACATAATTTCAGTGATTAATCTTTGGACTGTTAATGAATCCTTTAAAAAATGTCCTCACAATCAAAACCACCCTGTCTGTCACTCTGTCTGTCTCTGACTGACAAATACCCTGATCGCTCACTGCAGCCCTGTCATCTCTTCAGTCATCCTGTATTCATGCAGCACTGTGAAACTGTCTCAGCAGGATCTCCTTATGCAGCAAACTGCACTCAGTTCACACTCAGACCTGCAGATCTGAACCTGCTGGAAACAACCAGAGCTAGAAGCGAGAAAAAAATCGACAGCAAAAGAAATCTGACAGTAATAAGAGCTGAGACACTACAGATGAAGTGATGAAGCATGTCATGGTCCTGTGCTGGATTACTTTTTTTAAACTGGTGCAAAAACTAATTTCTTCAACTCAATGTTTCAAAAATGAAAAAATCGTGTGTATAGATTTCAGATGAGATCCTCCCCTTACTCAGACTACTATCATTGAGGGTTAATGATAGGTAGAAGCTTTTGTCATCCATAAATACCTTGGTTCAGTCACTGACAACAGGCTCACTGTTGACTGTAATACTGATATGGTGTGTAGGAGAGGTCAACAACGGCTCTTCTGTCTGCAGAAACTATATTATAATATATTGAATCACTCATTCAATCATTCATTGAATCAAGCATTAAAGGCATGAATGCACTGGCTAAAATAGTCAACAAGTGCAGCAAAATCATAAGGGCCCACTAGAGTAACCTGTCTGTTTTGCACAACAGTCAGGTGGTGAAGATGGCAAATTCCTGAGTTTCAACTCCAACCCTCTGGCACCCGGTTAAGACAAACAGATACAGGCACTATTTCATCCCCACAGCCATTACCCTCCTTCACGCAGGAAAGAGGAGATAGTTTAATTATTCAGTGTATGTTACTGAAAACAAGAATGAAATCTGACTGAAGCTCTATAATCCTGTCAAATATACAGATGTCAGAGTATATGAGGTGAGGGAGAGCAGGCAGGCCTCCAGCCGGGGGCTTTAATATGCAGACGAGCCAGGAGGAGGAAGATGAGAAACCAAGATCAAACACCAAGCAGTGGTCCTCTCCTCACACTGACTGAGAGTGAAACTGCTGCAGGAATAGAGACTTATTCAGTGTGGAGATATCATCAACACACATACAGCCACCTCAGTCTTTGTGTATCTCTCTCTTCATCTTTGGTTTGAAAAACATCAGCTGAGATTCAGATCAAAACCAACAAGACACTGGAGATGTTAAAGGTATCAAAACATGATGCTGGAGGAGAAAATAAAATATATCTTGATGTGGTTTGGTGTGGTTTCATGTGTTGTTCTTCAAATGTAGTTACTGATTAAACAAAATTCAGCTGCATTAGGAATATAAAGCATCAGTGGGTTTAAGTGATACAAAGAACTTTTATTTTCAAGTTGGTTTATTTGTTTGCCTGACAGATAATATGGAGAAACATATAATTAAAGTGATAAAACCAGGATTTCATTGGAATGAACTGACAACTGTGATATGATGATAACACTAAGTATTTAAATTTGAACTGTTATATTATTATAATACACAAATGGAAGAGATTCATGTGATTGCTTGACTCTTATAGGTTCAAAAGCAAATATTTAACAAAATTCAGCTGCATTAGGAATATAAAGCATCAGTGGGTTTAAAGTGATACAAAGAACTTTTATTTTCAAGTTGGTTTAAACAGTCAAAGAGTTATTGATCACGAGGGGAACAGATGTGAAACAACATCTGCACAGTGGATCAGAAGACAGTTAATCTCTAATCTGAAAACAAAATGATGCCATAAATCAAACAACTGTGAAGAGAGAAAATTAATTTCAATAAAATGTAAAGAATAACAGCAGACTGTTTGACAGGTTCTTCAGACTAAACATGAGAAATATTCCAACTTTTGTTCCTCCTGTGAGTTTTGTCGTCTGTCACTGTACAACAGTTTAATAAAGTGAGGAACCTGAACTCCTCTTGTCATGATCCATTGATTTCTTTCACCTTCATTGTGTCCATAAAGACAACAGCTACTTAACAGTTAAGTTAAATGGCTCTTTATTTTTTTTTTTATTATTTCCACTGTCAAATCACATCATTGAAGTCTACACTAAATCTTTCTAACAACCACCTGCTTCTCTAAAAGCAATATCCACTTGGCTCATAAACAGCCAAAAACACACATGAAAACAAGACGATGCTGAGTATAACTGCTGTTATTGATTCTCTTTAACTGTGTAAAAGAAAATAAACAAAGAAAAGAAATAACTGAATCCACCAGCTGTCCTTTAAAGACTCTTTGGAGAGACCTTCAGGAATGAAAAAAGTCTTACAGCTGAGCCAGTTGTCCACAGATGATCAGGAATTTGTGCTATAAAGCCTCACTGCCATTCACTGTCTGAAAATGTTCTTTTCACATGAATTATGTTTTCAACTGTCAGCTTCATTGAACAGACAATCAGCACCATGAAAGAGTCGTCTTGATGAGAATAAAGACGGACGAGACAGAGTTATATTCAAATACTCACAAAAGGAGACTTTACTGTTGAATGCTCATTATCTGGTGCCTCACAAATTGTTTTCCCTGCAAATCTTATGATTTCAGATATGACAACACACTATCTGCACAAACAGGCCTCTCATAAACCACAGTGATTACATCTATCAACGCTCAAATATTCAATCTATTCTACTTCATGGAGAAATCAATTTTCAATCACTTTAAAAACAAACCAAAGCTGTGGAGCTTAAATCTCACAATGTCTGAATAAATTTGATTCATCATGGGTTTCAATTTGTAAAACAAAAAGCTGCTCAGAGCCATTTAGAGTGTGTTATCATGTCTCTCTCAGAGAAAGGATTAAAAATCTTTTGATTTACTGACCAGAATATATTTCTGTTGACACAGTGACTGTATCTAATTCATCTGAAGGAAACATATAGGCACCTCGTTCTAAAGGACTCAGTCTGAACCACAGTAACACACCCTGCTGCAGCACACAGCCTAATCCACTACAAAGCTTTCTGCAGCAGACAAACAGAAACTTTTCCAGCTGATCGGTGACAGCGAGGAGGGAGCTGTTAAACCTGCTCAACTGTGATGAAGAACTGAAGTGACCCTCCTCTTTGTCCACTACAATAAATACATCCTGGAAAAACTCCAGAGGAAAATCATTTTTGTTATTATGAAATGAATGAAAACTGTGAAATGATTCAGATGTCAAACACTGATTTGCAAATAAACAACAAACAACATGAACTGACTTTTAAAAATAAATTCACTGGAATTAATACCAAGTCATTTACACTGTGTGATTCTTTAACAGCTTCCACTGGTGTTTTAACAAACTAATGTGGATGTAACCTAAGTTGTGATGATACCTGCTGACAAAACGGTAGTGTTAGCGGGACGGAAGAGTGAAGATGGGAGGAGGCGATGAAGATGATATATTGTGTGCTCTCACAC
Organism: Lutjanus erythropterus; assembly: GCF_056507025.1. Taxonomy (NCBI): domain Eukaryota; kingdom Metazoa; phylum Chordata; class Actinopteri; order Lutjaniformes; family Lutjanidae; genus Lutjanus; species Lutjanus erythropterus. Next base: position 16,909,656 of record NC_139320.1, read on the forward strand.
TTTCACTCCTCGAACCAAGAGATCTGTCTCCTCGCTTTGAAAATATTTTCTCTTTTTTTCCTCCTGGTAAATCCGCCGTCATGCTGCCATCGCTTGCGCTCCTAGCGTACCTGCTTCTTAAAGGTGATGAGAGCGGACTTTCTGGTCGTCTTACTGCATGTTCAGCCTAAATTCGCCGGTGAATTAATGAGGGCACATGGGAACATCTGATAGGTGTATACCCCTGTGCAAGGGGAGGATGCCCCTGCACCCCTGGTGCAAGACGGCAAAAGTGGATTTGGACACACCTTGAATAAATTAAATCCACTGAGCCTCGCAATTTCCACTTGCGCTTTAGATCAGTGTAAGATAGAGCCCCCTGTGTTCAAAAATGAAGAGGGCGAGAAGATCACAGACAAGACTCGGGCTGTGTGCAAATATTGCAAAAGAGCGATGACCTACACAAGTAGCACAACCAACATGATGCAGCATGTCACCTGGCAGCACAGTGAGAAGCTCGAGTCAACACTGCCTGAAAAAAGAAACAATAAAAGGACAATCCACGCTGACAAGCAGATTTACAAACTAGGAACACATGCAAGCTTTAGTTTGTTTATTTGAAGAGATTTATTTGTATTATTCAGTTAGTTACACTGATGTGGGATTTGTTTTAAAAATCCAATTTTTATTTATTTTTTGTTATTTAAAATAAAATCTAATTTCAGTTACACTTTTAAGAAGAGGACATATGAGTTGTTTTGCACAGTTTACTCTACCTCAGAGATAAATATATATATATGTATATATATATATAAATTAATAATAATTAAAAGGAATTCTCTTTAATTTGTTAAAGATAAGAGAAAATATATGTTGTAGTTTTTATATATTTAAATATATATATATTTTAAAATATACATTCATTGTTTTCATTCATAGTTTGTGTTTTGCAGCTACACCCTACCTCAGTCATGTTGTGTTTTTTGTCTGAGAAATAATTACAGGTACAAGTACAGCTTCAATTATCTCGAATGTTCCTTCTCCAACCATCACCTTGGGTGGTTGCCCTAGTACTTGCCTTTGCACAATCTCCTCCCTGCGTGAGTCAACATTCAATTTTGTCAACTCCTGTAAATGTCCACAGTTCAAATAACACACTGCTCTCCAAAGCCAGAGCAAGAATTGGTTTCCTCCACCAAAACAAAGCATCTTTTACCCACTCTGCAAAGCACAGTTTGACCTCAGTCAAAGACGACAATTCTTTCAATCTTGACATCATCTACCATGCTGCTATTTACTTTGTCAGTAGTTAAATAAAGGTTAGTGAAGAAAATAAATAAATGTCTGTGTATCTGCTGTTGTCCATGTTCATTTAAAAGATTATGAACATTGTTCTAAGATGAGAACTGTTGTCCTACAGTGGACGGTGGTCCTGCTGCTGTCCCCCTTCAATGCTCTGTGATTTGACCCGACTCATTCTTCTTCTCTCTTTACAGGTTTACAGCAATAAAGCAGCTGCCCTTGTGTTGTATTTGTTCTTATCAGCCTCAACCCCTGCAGCAGGAGTCACACTACATCTCTCAGGTCTGTCGCTGCTGTCCAATCACACTCAAGAAAAGGATGTGATGAGGCTCAGTGCTGTGAAAAGTGATTTTCACAGATACTTGATATGAAACACGAGCAATTTACAACAATCACTTAACTCAGTTGGAAAGTCATAATTGTCAACAAACTTCAGCATTGAGAACAAGAAAGTCATTATGTTCTTCAGATGAATCGACAGCTCCTTCATGTGCAATTTATAATAATGTGTTAACATTCTCTGGACATGTTCATAGTTTCTATCTTTCCAGCACAGCTTCTGTGATTATGTAAAAGTCTTGAAGATGGTTTGGTTAGAGTGACGCTCACATCTCTGAGTTCAGTGTGAACTCGAGCTCAGCAGTCGTCTTCTAAGACAGAAATAACCCTGCAGCGAGTGAGGATGACAACCCACTGAAAAGGCACAGTTTTACTCTCCTATAGTCTAATGGGATTATCAGTTCAGACGCTTAAAATGAGAATCATATTATCTGAGTCTGAAGTAGCTGCTAGAAGAGACATTTCAACAAAGAGCACATCAGACTGTTCAGTTCAGAAAGAAGATGAATGATGATTTAGTTTTTAGACAGAGTTATGAGTTATGAAGTTTTGGCCTCATCTACACATGTAAACTGTCATAACAGTGAAATACCCCAGGTGGGGGTTTGAGTGGGGGCATCATCAAGTGCCTTGGGCACATGAGTGGGCAGGAAGCAGGATGACAGCTCTGAATTTTTAGGTACAAAAGCTTTTATGAAGGAATGATGGCGCCTGCCTTTTTGCCATCATGGCATTGGCTTCTGTCCCAGCTGTCATTTTTGGGAGAAACTCATCACTTTGCCTCCACAAAGGGGCCTAATTGAAGAAATGTAGCAGGTTATAGTGGATTTCTGCTGCTTTGTTTGAGGGCTGCTGCTCTTCACCCAGCAGTCAGTGAAGGGCTGCAGCACCTCATCAAACATTTTGGCTTTTGGCTTCTAAGAAGCACAGGGACTTCTGTATGAAATGAGCTGTGAAATGAGCTGCAGGACACAGATGAGGCCATTTATTAATGTTTTATGTGCTTTTTAAATGTATCTTATTTGCATTTTGTTTTTAGGCAGAGATAACACAACTTAGAACGGTGGTTATTCTGACCCATACACTCTTTTATAATATTTGTAAAATAATTCTAATAAGTATTAGCTGTTTAAATGAAGTGTGTGACATGTGACCTGGTTTCCAATAATGTCCATGTTGCTTGTTTTACCTTGTCATGAATGTTTATGTGCATTTATTTACTTGTCTGCAGAGACACTATAATACTGCCCTTGGCAGTCCATAAAACAGGCCTCATGTGTGGGAGTTACTGTGCAGATATTATGAAATAACTTAATTATTCATTAGATATTATTCAAGTACACTGACTCCAGCATTGGTATCATCTGCAGCTTTAACATTTCTATCTATTGTGTTATTTTCTTCCTGGTATGGGCTATTGATTATGTCAAAATAACTAATATGTTGCCTACATATGTCAGCAGATACTACTGACACACACTGTCAGTACTTCCCATAATGTCCTTTAATCATGTTGACAATCAACTAATTTGCATTGGCTGATAGTTTTCAGAAATCTTTCTAAGGAGTGATTAAAGAAGTGATACCATTCAGAACAGCCAGACATTTACCTGAAACACCAAGTCTTGTTTTCTTTATTGGCCTAACAAGACTTTGACATTTCTCTTTGTCACTCTACTCCAAGTGTGGAGGAGAACCTGCTGTGGCTGCAAAACCCACTATTTTGAGCCAGTGAGCAATGATGTGTAACATAATATAATAATCATGTTACACACTTAAAAATGCTGATGACAAAATTATATTTATTATATGATCATTATTATTACAATACTAATGTGGTCATGCTAGTAGCAGACTATGGTACAGGCAAGCATTTTTGTGTTAAAATATATGAAATTGCTCCATGTGTGAAGTGTCCATCTAAAGCACAGAGTGAACACTTCCTCTGTGTCTGATATGAGATATGAGAGTCATCTGATCACTGAGTCTAAACTCAGAGCAGAGAGCTGAGGATGGAGAGACAGCATGTATCAGAAACAGCAGCACAGAGAGAACCTGGAGTCTCTTCTCCTCGGGTTGAAAGGGAGAGGCTGCTCTCTCATGCTAACACTGCCAAGGCCTTGGAAGAGAGTGTGAGTGTGTGTTCTGTGTGTTCAGACAGATGGAGATAAACGATGAAGCCTGGACAGAACAAGTCAAGAGGGGCTCAGCTTGTTCTGTCTCCCCATGTGTAGTGAAGACGTAGTGGTGCCGGGAACTCAAAAAACAGATGGGTAGAGAGAAAGTTAATCTCTGATGTAGCAGGTGGACACAAGGGGACAAAAAAAGAGAGACAAAGAGACGAAAAGAAAAAGACACAGAGATTGAAACTGACATGCAAAAAACAAAATAAATTAATACAGAAATAAAGGAGGGCATAAAAGGCTATGAAGTGGAAATAAATAAGCGTTATGTGAAGTAAAGCATGTCAAGAGGAGGGATTCTTACAGATTGAAACACATCTCACAGCACATCTGTATTACTGAACTGAGACAAAGAGGCAAATAAGCGTTTGACCCTCAGAGATTCTCCCTCCAGTGAAGCAGATCACAGCTACAAACACACCTCAGTGACCAAGACTGAGCCCCGACACTGTAAAATACAAACTAAAACACTGCTCACCATTTACAGCAGACATGAAACTCATTATAAGAACAATATGTCCAGCAAATATGCTACATCTCTGTAATTAATAAAACGGTCAATATTACTTTATGTGTATGCTTAGTCTGTCAGAGCATTAATATGAAATGTCAACTGTAAAGTTAATAAATGGTACGGAGCTGTGTCAGGTGTGACTCTCACTCACCTTCAGCTTCATTGTTCATCAGGATGAGCAGCAAACATGCATTTAAATTTAATTAATAACTCATCACAGCAGTAAAAATATTTTTGGGGGCGTTTTATGTCTTTAATGATCAGACAGATAAAGATATGGCAGGAAAAATGGGGAGAGAGAGTTGGGGATGACACGCAGCAAAGGGCCATAGGTGGGAATCGAACCCACGGCCACTGCAGAGGACTCACAGCCTCTGAACATGGGGCGCACACTCTACCAACTCTACTCAATCTAAATCCAGGTGCCCCAAAATATTAGTATTTCTAATGATTCATTGATCTCGTATGTTTCACCTGCTTCAACACTTAGTATTCACAGCTCCAGAGTAAACTAATATATTACTTTATAAAATTCCAGTATTATTCCAGACTTCAAGACTTTTCCTTTGTGTATTTCAGTGAGATGTGATTACAGTAACTTGGCCTGAAAATAAGACAGAAATCTCACTTGAAAAAGAAAAGTAGTCTTTACAAACTGCACAAAAAAGTCAATGATGTAAAAAAAAAAAGATCTCATTAACTTATAAAGCTAAATACCAGTGATGCTTGATACACATTTGCCACTGTGTTACATGAAATACAAAAAGACAAAGCGAGTCATTCTCAGTCTTCCACTGTCATGAACATAAAACTATGACACAACAAATGATGCAAATTGGAACAAACCTCGTCATTTCTGAACTATGACATTCACTGGAGATTCACAAATAGGGGGGTCAGCTGTAACAAACTGAGAAGACGTGTGGAGGCATCTTGTGGAGGCTGATGATTTTCCTCACACACAGCTTCACAGACATTTCAGTTTGAACATAAATAACATAATACCTGTGAGGGGCTTCTTGAGACACACGAGTTGTTCACTGCAAATTTATCATTTACATTTAAACCTTTTATGATGGTTTGATTCTGACCAAGAAAACATGAAACATTTTAATGATGAAGAAGTCAATATCAAAGTGTGCCTGTGTGTCAGTGTGCAGCTTGTGCTGTCAAAATGACAACGATGGCTGCAGCTGGTGCTGGTTTGACTGACAGCTGCTCAGGATGTGTTCAGACCTGCTTGTTATCCAGTAGCTGTTCATTATAAACTCCACTGTTCCGACTCTACAGCCTCCATCTCCTCCACCTGACTTCCTCAAACTCATTTCTAAACTCTCCTCCTGTCAGACAGCCGTCTCTGCCTCAACAACATGCAGTGCAGTTTCTCTCTGCTGTGGATTCTGAGGGCCAAAACCAACATGTTTAAAGACTAAACGGAGCTTTATCAACAGATCATCACTGATCAATTAATTAATCAGTGATGGAAAGACATTTTTGCGAATGCTCAAAGCCTAATGTGCTGCACTGCACAGTGCAAATTTGTACATGACTGCATCTGTTGCTGGTTTGGATCTTAGCTGTTGAAGCTCAGATGAACAGAAAGTGTCTGAACGCTGCAGAAGAACTGAGGTGTAAAAGTGAAGATAAGAATGTGACAGAACCGTGATGATTAATGTGGTTTATCTAACCTGCTCACAGTGATCATGGCTGCTCTGACATTTCTGCTCTGTGCTCAGAACTGAAACCCTCCAAGCAATCAGAGATTAATGAGCACATTAGCAGCTCTCACTTTGACTCTGGACACAATAACACACTCAGACATTTGGTCTGAGAAGAAGACGGCAAAACCTTCAGAACCAGCAGGTAAAAAATACAACAAAACACAGAAGTGAATTAAAACATAAGTGAGGAAAAGAAGCAAAAACACTGCTGACATCACTATCAGATGACATCACATGACTAAGAGTGGTGCTACTGGAGGGGACACTTTTCTTTATATCTGGATTGTGATATTTAACAAACAAAAGAGTTGAATTGAAATCTAGAAAAATCAGAAATCAGAACTAACACTCAGCAGAATCAACTCTATTGAAAAGACTAGAAACATGGGTATGAAATATAATAATATAAATATTATTTCAATGTACGTGAAAAATTTAAGGACTGCTCCAAATATCAGGAGGGATCCTGCACCATTTGACAGAGTAATGACTGCATCAGTCACACTGCACAGAGCAGCAGAGAGAAGGAAATCTGGCATTTTACCCAGAAAAAAAAAACTTCAGTCTGTCATTCAGAAGTGAGTGTGTGTGTGTTTATGTGTGTGTGACTGTGCTGTATCACTTCATCCAAACAGCCAGAGGCTTCTTCTCAGTGTGTCACAGTCTGTCAGCAGGCCAATTATGAGCTAATTATTGTCAGATTAAAGTGTAAATGTTCAGTGATCTTATTAAAGTTGCTGAGTGAAGAAATTAAAGCTGCCTCGCATATGGAATTAGAAAATGGATCATTGATTTTGTGTGAAGAAAGAGCTGAAACACTCCAGAGCAACAATTTAAAACTGAAATAAAAAGACACATCATCATGTAACTTTTTACCATACTAATTCTGATTGTAACAAATGCCAAGTCACGTTCCTCAGTTAGACAACAGTTTCACACAGCAGAAGAAAGTTTAAGTTAAACAGTGTAGCCGAGTCAGACCAGGAGGAACCTAGCTCATTCAGTTTCTATAAATGTCTCTATTCGCCATTTAACAGTTTCAATAGTAACAAGCAGACAGACCAGCTGTTATTCTGACTCATGGTCAGTTAGATAAGGCAAAAAACACTGCAGACCGAACCTTTAGTGAGATGATGAAAGATCTGCTTGAAATCATAGCTCCATGCCTCCGAATGCCACTACTGATTTCAAAGATGGTCTCTGGAGGAAGTGATGAAATAAAGGCCAAATGACTTAACAGCTGCTCCTGGCATTTACACAACCACAAACACCACTTTGTGTAAACATTCTCTTATCAACCTGCACTTTCTATCCATCCTTTCCTGCTTCCAGTTTGCGAGTTCATGTCCACCAGAGTTTAGTCATATCTGACTATCAGGACACAGCAAAAGACATGAGAAGACAGCCAGGACTGAGTACTACTGAGTACTACTGAGCATTACTGAGTACTACTGACTACTGCAAGGGGCTCAAATCAGCTGCACTGACAGAGCTCCTCTGGTCTCATTCAAATTCATCCTGGAAGGAAGAACAGGAACAAGGTCCTGTGGTCAATGTATATTGAGTCAAACTGAGCAGTGACAAGATAGTACAACATGGCGACACAGATAAACGTCCTGTGAAACACACAGACACACTAACACATAGACACACAGCAGGAGGATGCAGTCAGCAATACTGATGAGATTCTGTGTCATATATATGTTAAAGGGCCAGTGAGTAGAATTTATTGGCGCCCAGAAGTGAGATTGTAGGATGCAACCTACTGAATACTGTTTCCCTCGCCCTCCCCTTCAAAGCATGGAGAAACTACAGTGAACAGGAGGCAAGCAAAGAACACAAAAAGATCATATGCAAAGCCTGTGCTCGATTTAGCATCACAGGGCAGCACAGGAGAGGCTTACACACACACACACACACACACATACACACACACACAGTCAGGTGTGTGTGAGGTGGCATTTTCTATTCTACAGGGAAATGGGCTGTGACAGACATTACTGCAGCAAACACACTCTGAATGACAAAGAAGCGTCTGCTTTTACACTGAAAAGATGGTCAAGGTTACGATGAACTTCAATACTTGGAAGAAAAAAGAAAGAAAGACACCTGAGATGTGCAGAACAAGTCTTGTTTCTCCTCAAAACTCTGACTTCTATTAGGCTATCAAACAAACACATGATTCTTTAAGCAAACAGAAATAATTTAACTGTCCAAAGGTTTATGAATGTGCCTACATTTCCACTTATTTCGAATTCCAAACCTCATTCAGTAATTTTAATGAGACAACAAACAGCAGTGCAATAGTGCTTGAGTTGGCTGATTGTTTCATTGTACCAATAATTTATAGAACGCTCTGTTTTTCAATCCTCAAGCAAGGCACTCAACCTAATAGCTTTGGTAAACATCCAGCCGAGGAGGTGTATTTTATATTCAAACTGAGCTGTGCAGCCTCAGGTAAGGACATCTGTGTGGGGAATACATGAATTATCTGAGAGAATCTGACAAAAGGTCAGCAGCTACATGGCCAAAAATCATAAAAACCTATGTTTAAGGTTAAATTTTGCACTATGATGGATGGAGTCTGCGTTAGTGCCTCTGGTCACTGACAAAACAAATAAAATTCAATTTTAATAAATATATAAAAGTACACTTAACCTTTCAGTTTATACTAGTTGTTGGTTTAGAGGTAATTAAATAAACAGAATAAAAGAAAATCATAAAGAGATTATAAAATGCTTCCTGAAGACAAAAGGTCTGTTGTGTGTTTGTGTGTTTGTAGTTTGGCTGTTATGATCATTTGTTTTCCCTGAGGACATTTTAAATGTCTCTCAATAAAACAAAGTATCCAGTGATCGATACAGTCAGCAGTGCTTTGTGTCTCACAGTCAAACTGAGCCGGAGAGACACCGACACTGACAAGTTTAAATCTAATCCTGTAACAGAATAAGAACAAGACGACACGTTTTTCTTGGATATGCATTACAGTTAGAGAGGCTGATGAGTCCAGTGATCTTATGGGATTGTATTATGCTTGTGTGAATGTGAGACAGCTAATATGTGTGTTTCCCAGCATGAAGGCAGCTGCCAGTGACTGAAAAACAAGCATCATTTAGCAGCTTGGCAGCCTCCATCTGAGATGATGAAAGAGCAAGATGGAGACAAGTTTAAAAATATTTCTATTTTCTTTTTTAATATTCATTTATTCTTCTTGTCTTATGATAAGGTCACAAGTCTGTCTTCCTCTGTCCAGCTCAGACAGTTTATCCACCTGCTCTCACATCTCTCTGGTAGCTTTGATGACAGAGTAACTGACAGCAGCTTCAACCTCCAGAGACACACCAGGGCTAATAGTTGTCTTTGTGTCCCTGAGGGGGACATAACTCTAAAACACACAAACCTGCTGGTCCTGAGGAGACAACTGAGCTCAGTGCAAATCTCCATCTGTCCTCTGGTCTCTGGTGGTCAGACAGAAGGAGGCTGACCAGGTAACATGTATGTAGCTTGTACAGGTGCAGAAAATAGACCTGCTGAAGTTGTTCTTTCCAAAATGAAAGACAAAGAACACTGGAAATGTTTTTGTGAAATGTTACATCCATTGCAACAAACACATCAAGTGACCTTTTTGGGGGTTAATTTTTATAACATTTCTGAGGTTCCCTGTAGGTAGCCTTTTAGGTAAGCCTCCCACATTTTAAGTTCAGAAGAACATTCAACAGACCTTACGAGAATATTTTGGAAATATACCCACAATCTTACTTTTACATCAGACAAACTCTCCATTTAATATCCAGGTAACATTGATGTAAATGTTCAAGTAGCCATTCCTTAACATTAAATTAACTTCCCTAGAATGCTCTGGAAACATTACAAAAATATTGATTTTACAAAAGGCAAACTTAATCATTTTAATGTCCATGAAAAGTTTAAGGGAGACGTTTAAGTGACCTTCCTGCAACATTCAGCTAACCTTCCAAGAATGACTGAATAATGAACAACAACGTTAACATCAACAATAAAGTCAGAAAAGCTTGTCGGTTTAATATGTAGGGAATGTTAAGAAAAAAGGTTAAAGTAACGTTACTGGAACCATTTACCAACTTTGCCAGAACATTCTGAAAACTCATCCATGATGCTGTATTCAAGATGTAAAACATTAGACAGAAAAACCTGCCATTTTAACATGTATGACATGTTAAAGGTAAATGTTCAAGTACCCTTCCCAGAATGTTTTGGTAGTGTATCAGTAATGTTAGTTTTACATCAAAAAAAACCTTTAATTATCCAGGAATCTGATGCAACAATGTTCAATCAGTGATCATCTCTAACAAGACACTGAGGGGAAACTATAAACATGTCTGCAATGACAGGAGGTTGTTGTAAAGCTGAGTGCAACACATTATCATACACCACATTATAGCTACTGACAATAACTAAAAGTCATTGTGTCTCAGCTACAGAATAATTATCACTTTTAACGATGAATGATGCGAAAGTTAATAGTAATTTGTCCAAGCTCATAACAAAACATGGATTTGTGTTTGAAACCTTGCTGGAAACATCAAGATGAATTTTGTGGGAATTTTAAAGGATGTATTGCAGAAGGAATATTTGCCTCTCTCTTCAAATGTTCAGAGTCATCATGACGACATTAAAACATCAGTTTGTGGTGAATGGTGGACTTGAAATACACAGCCTGTAAATGACGCAGCCAATCTGGTACCAATAATGTCATAGTGGGTGTAACAATAAACAGGACGACCTGATCAGCCTGTAAATACCCCAAAGAGCTCCAACACAAACCAGCCTGAAGTATAAAGAGCTCACAGGAGATCTGGATCTGGACGGATCAGTTTAGTGTTACTTTGTCTTGTTATGTCTGTGGATTCCAGGTATGTGCAGATTAAACAGAGGCAGAAATCTAAAGGTCTGTATGGAAATCAAATTATATTAAATGTAAAATACTGTTATTAAAGTTTTATTTCTGTCTCTTTGTTTCTGTTCCTGATCCTTCAGCTCTACATAATTTAGATGTTGGTTGGAATGTATCTTTACAGAGAAATCAACACATTACTCAAATGAAGCTCTTCTTTGACCTGATATTGCTCTGACATGACATAAACTTTAATTACTTGTAAAATATGAGTGTTAGTCGATGTATTAGGGTCTCATCCATCTGCACAAACAAACTTCTTGCATGTTCTGTTCATCAAGTCAGCTAAAAATATTCTCATTTTTAAAATAAACAGCCATAAACATAATGTATCATACGAGCTGCTCCACACAGACCTGGAGGCATTTGAAGCAGACACATAATTACATCCATCAAAGGCCAAATGCACTTTCTTATTGTCTCATTCTTCAGAACGGCTGAGAGCTCTGCAACATCTAAACAACAAATGTGTGTCCCACTTTACTCCAACGCAGCGGTCCAATAATTTCATTAATGCTTCATGACCGTGTAATTTATTAGAGTTATATTTAACAGGATCCAGTTTTCAAGGAAACAGAGAGCTTCGCTGAAATGATTCTGTTTTTGAGAGTAGAGCAGCTCATGAGTTCAATCTCAGGAAGTCAAAAACCATCAGAGAGGCTGAAACAAAGAGTTCATTCTTCAATCTAACAGCCATCAGGAAACAATGAGGACATTTAAAGGACTGACTGATGCAGCTTCTATTTGTTTCCTGTGTCCTCTTCTATGTTGGCAGTAAAAACAGTCTGTCAGACTCTAATGTACTGCCAAAAGAATCATGTTTTACTCCTTAAGTTCGTCCTCTCAGACTGACTGAGGCCGAATCCTCAACAGCTACAAGAATCCAGACTCACTGAAGCAGAACATCATTGTATCTGTTTAGAGCTGCAGGAGAAGTAAGACAAGAACATGTTAACACTCTGCTTCATCATGAAAAACGAAAATATCTGACATTTGATATTTGGAAAAAAAATATAGCATTGGAGTTTTCACACATATTTATCCTTTTTTTCGTTAGTGTATCTGAGAATTTAGTGTAGTCTTCTTATAGTTGTCTTATTTTCTTGGATGGATTTCCCACCAATGACTCATATCACAAACAGCTCATTTCACTGACTGAAGCTGCTGCTCATTATTTAACTGCAGTCACCTGTTGTTCACATACAGTACTTTTGTCTGTGAGAAAAAGAGAAGTTCATGAATCACTGACAACAACAATATCAGGATTTTAAGGTGAATGGAGGTCAGTGAAGTCTTCCTGTGAAGTCATGAGGTTTAAAAAGAGAGAAAAGGGGGAAAAGAGAGCAAAAATATGTATATATTTAATAATAAAAAAAAATACCACGTATTTGTATCAAATAAATAGTTTTGAGCTGATTAGCAGTAAAGTCAGAGTTTGTTTATTAGGACTTTATAGTGCTGATGAGACACATGGAGCAGAGAGGAGCAACAGGTTTTTGTGGGGATCATCCATCAGAAACTTTAAATCTGGTGTTCAGTGCAAAACATGAAGTGGTGAATATCAAAATTAAACTACAAACGAAAAAACTACAACAATAAGTATCTGACAAAGTAGATTGCTTTAGATTAAATGTTTCTATTTTTTTCTTATATCAGTGTGAACTGAAATGAACTGAGACATGCATGAAATTCACACAGTGTTGAAGCTGCAGAGAAGAATGACATCCCTCTGTTTAATATCTATTCTACTCTTGACTTCTGCACTGATGTGTTGCCTTCTGTACATATTTAATTAAGATTCTTAATGAGGTCACAGCCTCACCTGAACATGATGACACATGTTTGTCTTTAAGTTATCATTTAGTTATGATTTTATATGTTAGTTATTATGAATAATAAAGCATTTTTTAGATCTTCTTATTGGAAGTCCTTATTTATTCCTCAAGTTGCAGAAGACGATTTAAATGCAAAGAGATGGTTATATTAAACAGTGAACATTTTACTGTCCAACACAGCATCGTGTTTGTTTGGTGTGAACAGAGAGCCAGCAGCTGTAATCTCTATTCATAGATGAGAGCAAAAGAGGAGGAAAGAGGAAAATCAATAATCAGTTAAAGGAGAACAGTGGGATTTTGTTGAGACTGTTGGTCTCAATGTTCAGCTGTCTGGAACAAAAACAACAGATCAACTGTATACACAAGCTGCCTCTGAGATAATTCTGAATTTAAAGATACTCCGTGTTGGATATGAAAAGTTAAGAGAGGAGACGACCAAGGACTGAAGACTGAGGGGACGCACTTCATCCCTCTGTCTGACCAAGAGGACAAACACTGTCTTCATGTTATGAGGCTTTCATTTAAACTGAGGACTGCAGGCTACTGCCTCACATTTGATACAGTTTAATAAAACTGCTCTGCTGTAACTTACTTCAGGGGACTCATCTAAGCACAAAATACTTTAAATTATGTATCTTGACCTCAGCAGAGTCCTTAGGCTCTCTCAAAGAAAAGAAGTCAGCAGCTCGAGAGGCTTCACTAATAAAGACATACTTACCTGCAGTAAATCTATATTTAAAAATATTTAAAATAAGACATACATACCTGCAGTAAATCTATATTTAAAAATTTTTAAAATAAGACATACACACCTGCAGTAAATCTATATTTCTATCTCATTCAACACTCAGATTCTTCAACATTATTTTCATTTCCTGTTCAGTGGTCAGAGAGACAGCTGATGTTTTCAGTAAATTAGAGACACAGACGGTAAAAACAACTGTCAGACACTATCTGTGGTTTCACACTGTGATATTCAATACAACTTTCATTCTGGGTGCACATATATTCACAAGTGGTGATATTTGAAGGAAAGGTATAATAGCTTGAGGAATATGATTTTGGGAGGCTGATGTTCCTCCCATTTCCTCACTACATTACAGTTTCTCATGGACCATTGAACCTTTGTAATAACCAACACGAGTTCTCACATCATCATTGTGGTCAGCCATAAAGGACTGAGGCTGACATGAAACTATCTCATATTTTCTCTCTAAGAGACCGCAGCAGCCCCAGAATGAGCTGTGAAATCTGCAGCCTCCATTTTCAGCATTAATCAGGTCCCTAAAACCAGGACAGGAAGAGTTTACAATGGCAGCAGTGCTGCTTCATTTATAGAAGGTCAGTGAGTCTCACAGATCTTTGTGCAGCCACAGACAGGAGGTAACCTTGATTAGGGCAGATACTGTCTTGGTGAAAGTTTAAAGAGTAGAACATCAATTCCCTCTCATTGAGGCTGACACTTTTTTCCGAGACAAAGTTAAAGGTCAGATGACTACACAATAACATTTAAATATGAGAAAAACTTTAAAGTTAACTGTTATGATTCATTACCTACTGAGAAGGTTATTTGAAAACAATTTATTTGCATAATATAATCAATGACTGACATGAATATTATTTGACAAGCTGCTGTCAAAAACCAACCAACTGTGTGGAGTCTAGATGAGTATTAAGAGTCACTGCTGATGGTGGCTGCTCATCATCATTTGTCAGATAAACAACATGTTTGAAATGGAAACAGAGACTCAATGTCACTATGAATAAAACAAGACGATGAAACTTTACAAATGCTTTCATCCCTAAGTCGTAATTTACTGCTGCCAGAAATGTGAAATGTTCCCATTCTGTCAAAATCGAATGCCTTTTGAAGGCCAATATTCATAATTATATCTGATTATTCATTTGCATATTAGGACCTGAGGAGCATATTAGAATATTACCATTGTATCAAATGGACAAAAGTAGACTGAAAATAAGACCAACTCCAATTTTCAGACATTCTTGAAGGATATCATTCAGTGTTTGATTTCTGAATGAAATCTCAAATGAGTATTTTAAATAAGAATAATTAGAATCTTCTTATCGTGTTTTCTTACTATTTGGTTCAGTTACAGTGAAAAATCACACAAACACATAGAAAAGCAACAAAGCTTCTCCTCTCTGTTCATCTGTATCCATCTGCTGTCTGGGTGGAGCACAAAGTGCTGTTGGTGTGGTCAGCTGTGAAAGAGACGGTTGCTGCTGTTGATGGAGTCACAGATGTCATGGTATCAAACCAGCTGTAAACTGGATTTCTGTGCAGATGTGTGTGTGTGTCTGGTTTAGTTTGTCCAGACACTGTCAAAGTTCATCCATCCAGACAGCTTATTCAATTTCTTTAGAACAACAGACACAGACAGAAAGAGAGCTTCTTACTATTATTTTGTATCTGTGTTATCAAACAGAGAACTTTGACTAAAAAAATGGTAGAAAGTCACAGGATGATTTCTTGAATCAAACATTGAGAAGTGTGTAGATGTGTGTGTATGTGGGTGGTTGAGGTCTGGAGGTTCCCTCACTGAAGACTGGTAGTTTGAAAAACATGAAATAGATCTCTGAGCCGAACTCACAGTGCTCTTGGGTCTTCTTCTAAAGCAAAATGTAAAAACTTGAAGTGCTTTCACTACAGAAACTGAAATGGAGGTTAAACACAGTTACTCTAAATAAAGAATTCCAACAAACATGTTTTACACTTGGTTAAATTACAATTAAGTGCAATGTACGTCATTTTCTTTCTTAATCAGTAAGAATGAAAACATGACTAAAAATGACTTTGAATGCAAAGATAAATACACACAGTTGCCACCTGAACTGAGAAACATTAGGCTGACTGAATGTAAGTTGTATGCAAACCTGTAGCTGACATTGTATGTCACCATGTTGTCAGTCAGTTTTTTGGTAAAAATTGGTGTGTGTGTTTAAGTGCGAAAACTTGTCACCACTGGAATCAACTTCTTTTCAACTGCGATAACAGAGATAAATTGAAGCTGACCACAGCCTCTGCTGTCTGTGAAGATCAAAACTACCAGGTTGTATCAGCGAGTGAATTAGATACTGAAAAAATACATTTCACATTAACAACACTTTTGTTAGGTGCTTTAAGTTCAGTATGTAAATACTGCACGTTGGGGAAGCAATAAACAAGTGAAACCTGTCATTTATCTGTCAGCTGAAGTGTGCCTTAACACTTCAACTGGTGATCTGATTTTGCAGCCTTACAATTCCTCCTCTATCGTCTCCATTTCAACTTTATTTCACTTTTTCTGTCAATCATTCAATGCAAACATTCATCCAAGATAACAGCCTTGGACAGCTTTTCTAGCAGATGACTGCACCAATGAAAGAGTGAGTTGTATGATTGACTGGCAGAGTAATACCAGCGCTGTCATTCACTGATTTCAAGTTTCTGGATCCACCATTCAAGTCATCCAGCAGCACTGATGTGACTTCAGCTCATTCTGGTTTACAGATATAACTGAAGTGAGACACACTGTCAGGGGACACTGAAGACGTGTGTCTCACTCTGTGTATACTGATGCATAGACTGTTGAAACAAAATAAGATGAGGACATTATTGTCACATGATCCTGAATGTCTGATCGGACCAGAACATAATTCATAGAGTCTGTCAGCAGTGTGTCAAACCACCCACAGCCTTTATTGACTGTGTCACTGATCCTGCCAGACTAACACTGTATAATGCAGGAGCAGAACATGGAGACTTGTCTGAGCAGGAGAAGCACAGCTGTCACTAATAACATTAATGTTGTCATTTAAATACACCTCCAGCAAAATAAAATTTACAACTACAATGCAGTTCGTCTACGTCTGTTGAGTGAAATGTGAGGGATGTGCTTTAGTGTTTAGCTGAAAGGAGATGGAGGACGATGTTCTGGTAATCAAAGAGAAGAAAACAAGCATTTAAAGCAGAAGATGATCCAGATCCTTTATGGTGGAGATGATCTATAGTAAACCATGGTGCTTTCTGTCTCACTACACACACAGTACATCACACCGACACACCACACTCACTTTCTATGAGATGTTCTGAACAACCTGCTGAGTTTCAGCCTGAGGTTTTCTGTATAAAATATGACCTCCAGTATCCACTGCAGTCTGATAACACAAAGCCTCACCTGTCAGCTGCAACACAAGGCAACACTCTGGTGGTAACAAGGCTGACACAGGTATGTTCTGGGTTCTGCTGTGAGGGGAACTGAGAAAACTAACAAGCTCATACAGACAACAAGGTCATCACACACTTTGTTCTTATTTTAGTCTTTCTTTCTGTCTTTTGCTGCACTTCACACAAACAAAATGACATCAGTTATGACCGAGCAGAGCTGCTGTTTGTTCCTATTAGGATTCTCTTTGGGTGTTTGTGTGGAACAACAGAGGAAACTTATCTGTAAAGGAGGCCTGTGTCCTCCCATTATCATCTGAAGATACTAAGCAGCCCTCTGGATAAACTTCTCTCCTCTTTATAAAAACAAAGAACAACAAACCCACTGAGATATGAATGCTGCTGCAGATAGTAGAGGCTCTTTATTAAATCTCTCTCCCTCTCTCTTTTTCTTCTGGAGGTCATTAGCAGAACTTACCTGTAAGACAGAGACAGACAGAAAGTATAGGTTCAGTTAGCATGTGGATGTTGTTCATATCAATCAGAGCAGACAGGATGACCTCCATAGCAGCTTGATAGCAATTTTTACTTGTAACAGCTATTAGAAAATATTAGTGACTAATTAATGTTTATATCTTTAAAAGAAAATAAACCTGCCTGTGACAATATCTGATCTATCTAGCCTCATAGGATATTTAATCAGACTGACCTTCCTTTAACACTGAACACAAAAGAGGAAAAACCTCTTAAGAGGAAGATCTTATCAGGGCTGGAGGACATCATTTATTTTCAAAAATGTTTATAAAACGACTATCAGAGTAAGAAAATAGTTGAATCTCAGTGATCTGAGCTCAGGATGGTAGTTGAGTTCATACAGACAATGTTTCAGCCGAGTCCTCAGAGAAAATGACCGACACTTTATTCATCTCACAGCTCAGACTCCAAATATCTTTTTTCTTCTTTGAGGCAAAGGACACAGTGAGACACACAGAGACATCAGACACACTCAGAGCCATTAGAGTGATAGAGGCATTTTCATCCAAAGGTATTATAGGCACACATAACCTTTCTCTACTGTGTGTGCAGGTTATTACAGTGACACAATAGTAAGACCTGTAACAGGTTGGCACAGAGAACTTAGCAGTCAATCTAAATGCCTGCCAGTGGCTTATAATTTTGAAACCCATTTAAAAATCTTCTCCATCATTCCAAACTAAGACCAGTTAATAAATTAACATTAATAAGAAGCATCATACAAATGTACATAAGCTAACACAATAAACACTAACGTCAAACAAATACAGAAATTTTAAAGACTGTCCACTTTGTTACAGTTCTAAGGTAAAGGAGAGGTTCACATGCTTTTCAAGTATGTTTTAAAACAATACTCACATTTCCACATGTACACTGAAATCACCATTTGATCCTTTGATCACCAAGAGATCCATTCTTCAAACAGTGTACCCTCAACTTCCTGTGCCAGTGATCGACTTTCCTGTTGTGAACCTCTGTCCTTTTTTGCAGCAAGTTGAAAACCATAATCCAGCTGAAATGTTTGAGTCAATGTTTCTTCCTGAATGAAAACCAAGTCCTGTTCAGTTCAGCTGGATCTCACTTCTGAAGCTGTGTGTGTTCTGTGTGTTCTAAAGGCTCCCTGTGAGCTAACAAGGTTCTAGAATGTTGATGCATCATCAAAGGCACAGAATTCTTTGACACACTGACACACACACACACACACACACACAGTCTTTGCATCCTAACCCTGAGTATGGGACAGATCTACTGAACAAATACACTTTTGATTTACAGCGGATTTAATATGATGCAATAATGGGTAACAGCTGATATTATATTGGAAAATAAGAGAAAAGAATCCAGAGAATTTATATTCAAGAACAGATGATTTACTGAACATGTTTGGAGAATCTCTCATTGCCTAAAAAATTGTCAGTCTTCCAAAATAAAAGCCAAATGAAACAGAGTGACCTGTAACTGAAGCAAATAATCTGAGGATACATTAGTCTGCACCTCTTTAATGCAACATTTCACTTTAATGTCTAAGTAAACAAGCTGACCGTGGCTCAATGATAGACCTGACAAAGGACACCACAGCAATAACCTCTTCACCAAATAAAACATCTCCAGCAAAACAACAGGAGGACAGAGAGTCAGTTTGCAGCTTCTCTCCTTGTTCGAGTCACAAAGATAAAAGTTGTCCTTTCTCTCTTTGAGAAAAAATAACAGCAACATTTTTTTTCTCTCTTATTACATTTACATTTTTCTCTCAGTGTGTAAAACTGAATCTAAATTCACTGTGCACAGCTGCCAGGGACAGTGAGTAGAGAAACCTCAGATGGTTTTAGGTCTGTGATGGGATTTTTCTTTATTCAGTCCATCAAAATATAGTCTACAAAATATATTGATACTGTAATGATGAGAATGACTGTGAATGTTTTGTGAATAAATTGACACCACTGAGGAAGAAAAATATCAGCATTCAAAATAAAAACAAATTAAAAACAAACCAAGCTGAATTCATTATTTTTGTATTCATGACTTAAACAGCAAAACCATAAAAACTGACAGAAAAACCTTATCTTAACAATGTATTTGATATTTTTGTACATTTTCTCATTATAGTCAAACCTCCAACACAGCCCACTATCACCGAGTTTCAATCCTCATATCAATCAGCACTGGAGGATGATCAGTGATCAGTACTGATCACTTAGAAATGACTTCCTGCTGGAGCAGAACAGCCACTTGTACTCTGTAAGAAACAGAAACAGTTTCACTGTTTGGAAGTCAGAGGTACTGGAGGAAGAGAAATGACTGCATCAAGACTGAAGAATATCATCAAAGTGTGGAACCATTATCCCAGCTAAAAGATTGTGTTTCTTCTTCCTGGACCCTGAGCTGTGTGAGACCTGTCACCCACACAACTAGAAAGTAGACTCATATCATGTGGCAGAGACAGCAGACTACACACCTCTCTCACACCTTCCCTCTTTCAGCTGCCCTCAACTCCCTCACAGCCTCTTTGTCTTAATCAAGTCTTCACCCGCAAAGATGAGAAACACCCATCTGACCACCATCATCTCAACTCACTCTCTGTTTTCTCTCCTCATATGGACACTTTCTTCTGTACTCATTCTTCTCTGTTCTCTATCTCTGACGTTATTTAGTTTGTTATGAGTACTAATCCAAATGTCATAAAGTTAAAGCAATAAAATTTCACTACAAATCACAGAAAGCATCCAAATATTCACTCGTACAGAGGAAAAACATTTTTGACCTTCGAGCTGTCTTTATGGGTGAAAAGGGTTTATTAGGCAAAATAAATGGGAGAACTTCACTGACAGATTTCCCTCATGATGAACTGTTGTGACTTTGCAACCTGCAGTCTGTCAGCTATTTTGGTTAAGCATATTTTGTGAGGAGGTAGCATTTTCCTGATACACAAAAAATGACTCTGCAATGTTGATGTCTTACGGTAGATAACAGAATTCAGGGACTAGATATATTGAACTCTGTGCAACACTGAAACTGTGTCTGCACAAAGGCAGAAGACAGATGAACTTTTTATGTGTATATCAGAGGCTGTTTATCAGAGTGATGCAGCAAAATGGATGAGAGAGTTCACAGCTCAGTCAGGGGTTATCTGTGAGACCAATGCTGAGTAAAACACATCACCTGTTCATCTGTCTTCCCTCTTCTCCCCTTCATCTTTTCAGTCTCTTTCCTCTGGCAACCTGAGCCTGACACTGTGGGTCTAAGTCAGTTGCAGTGTCGACCTCTGCCTGTGCCAGTCTCACCTTCGGGACAGATTATGGCTCTTCACTCCCTCACTGTTCCCACCCTGTCCTCTCCTACTGTGACAGGATGTCCCTTGTAACCAGTAGTGTGCCTGCTGTGTCTCTCTGAACCTCTCTGTGGGTCACATCCACTCCTGGAGCCTCTCCTGACACTGACAACATGATGTCAGACAACCTGCGGAGAGTGAAGCTCTCCGGATGCTACACACAGAGCACCTAACTGAGCTTTACGAATCTTCAGTTTCCTGTAAAGTGACAGACAGAAAATCAGAGTCCTTTATGCTTCACTGCTTGTTGCTGAAACAAAAACATACTGAAGCCTCGAGGCTGCTGGGAACTGTAACTGAGTCATGAACAACAGTGTTTTGTTTCTATCACTGTTTGTTTGTTTATAAGTTGTCATCTCCTCCCATCTCTGATCTCTCTGTTGGACTACACCTCTGTCTCCCACAATCCCTCTCCATCCTCACTTTGTTATGGAGCTGCAGCTCTGATCAGCTCATGTTGTGTTTTAATAGAGTTTAAAGGCTTTATTGTGGTTTGTGGACGAGGTCAGAGTGGAATCCTATCTAATGAATTGTTTTCTTGTCTAGATTTTCATTCTCACCTGGTATATCCAAATAATCACAAATGGTTGTGCTTAAATCTCTGTGTTTTATAACTTGAACTGAATGACAATGGATCTTTTTCAGGTCAGCCATATTGATATGAAATAGTCAGATAAACACAGGTGTTACCAATCATACTAATTATAGTTCTTTTCCATTCAGGTCAAACAGAGTCATGGTGCTATTGTGCATGTTGGTTCACCTTAATTAGCATCATTGGTAACACCTGTGTTTATCCGACTATTTCATATCAATGCTGCTGTGAAAACACTCTCTGCTGTGCTGCTCCAGCATCAGGACATTATTGTGAAAATACAGCCAACAAGCTGTTGGGTTATTGTACAGTTGGGACTATTGTTTAATAAACAAAAGGCTGTAATTACAGTTTACAAAATTATTGTTTTACTTAATGAGAAACAGAGAATTGGAAAAACCCCAAGCATGAAAATGTATTGAGCCACATGCATTAAGTGGATATCAGATGTCAGTAAACAGGCAGCTGAGTTTGGAAAAATGTTGGTCTGTCTGCACGTCTGTCCCTCTCCCTGTTTTATATTCAATGAAAAAATCTTTCCATGACATACAGCACATAATGCATACATACATAACATGGAGAGAAAAACACTCTTGTATCTCTGATATAATACATCAGAAAGCAAAAGATTTCTGTTCAACCCTCAAACAACCATCTCACCAGACAAGAGCATCTAAATGAAACGTCTGCAACACCCAAATTACTTTAGATGACAGCATTTCTGTTTTTGATAACCAGTGACAGTGTATAAAATCCTCATTTCCCCAATATATTAAACTGTGGTAAATAAATATTTTGGTGACAAAATTCTTTGTGAAGGCTGAGAAAAGACTGTTGTTACAGTTCATAAAAACAGGCCACTTTATATACACTGTATCTTTGTATATGTGTGAAACACAGAAGTTCTCATATACTTTCATGACAAAAGTCATCTTTATGCTTCATCTTAGACAGCTGAGATGAAACAGAGAACAGAAGATCTTTTCTTTTTTTCTATTGCTCTGTCTGTTCATCACAAAAACAGGTCCACCTTTACCAGAAGCTTCACCAGAATAGAAATAAACTGATCCACAGCCTGCAGTGAAATGATTCTCTGATCCACAGTACAAACACACACACACACACACACACACAGTTTGTGTTGTGTATGCAGTCAGTGATGTTGTGTTTCTCTCCTGGCCTCCTGCCTGCTGTGTCTCTCTTCACCTCTTTGTTCATCACGTTCCCTCCTGAAGCCTCTCCTGACACTGTGGCGAACCCACAACACAGCCAGCATGACCCTGATCATCACAACAGCAGAGCCTGTCCACATCTGTGGCACAACACCCAGGACATGATGTAGGTGTGTTTGTTTAATTGAAGTCTTTTTTAGTGTGGAGTGCTACAGTACAATCCAACATGTAGGTGCAGAAACAATAAGCAGCACTCAGACCTCTGACAGGAGAGAAAAAAGACAAAACAACAGAAACACAGACAGCTTCTGCTGTGATGCTCCAAAAGCTTCTGTTAAGGCTGATAACTCTCCTTGAACAGTTTCTGCTGCTTTCGCTCTCTGAGATAAATATATATTCACATATACTTAATCACAACTAAAGCCATTTAAAGTAAAATAATTTCTTTAAACCAAATCAATTGTTAACAATCCAATGTTTTGAGAAATCAATACAACATTACAACCGAGTAATGAGAACTCTATTTTCTGGGGCCTGAATCTTTAGAGAGAAAATAATCCTTGACATAAAAAATGAAGGAAAGTTTGCAAGCTCAGTTCTAACAGTTTGGAGACTTCTAGCCCAAAAACACTGGAATATTTCAAGAGAAAATGATCTGTAGCACAAGATTCATGATCAAGAAGAAAAAAAAGGTTCATGCGACACACAAAGGTGTTAAGTGCCATCATTTACATTTACAGCAGACAACAGCTGTTTCTATAAATTCTGTTACTGTAGAAATTATCAAGAGGACAGACTGGTTAGAAACAGCTTCATCACAGGGATTCCTGGCATTCACCACCAAAAGAAGCTGTTACCCTGTCAGAGTGACACACTGACTAACTGCTCCATGAACACAGAGAGAACCAGGATACAGCAGCTCCACCCGCCTCCTCCTCCTCCCTCCCCATCAGTGACGTTGAGCAGCAGCACACCGAGGCCACACTGTCAAAGCTGCTGACACAATTATAACCAAGAATTACAACATCTTGAGGAAATATTAGTCTGAGGTGGAAAATCACTTCATGGACAGCAACACCAACCTGCATCCAACTAATCCACCACGTAGCTTTTCGTTCCTAGCTGACATAAACATCAGTCACAGCAAATCACATCAGTTCCCTCACATCCTTTCATCCCCTCATTACAGCAGAGGCCTCCTCCCCGTGACACATCATCAGTTTGGTCACAAACAATCCAGACAAGATGCAAATACTCTGCAATGTCTACATGAAAAATGGTAGAGCTATTAGATTAAATCTTTAATAATTTATAATACATTTCTCATTACAGCATTTTGTAGTAAACAGTTAAGGAAGATGTTTCATTAATATGCGATTTACAGCCTGGAGGTTTATATCATCTGTTTTAGTTATTAAATATTTATCCCCTAATCATTTCTGCAGATAAACATCTGTGACGACTGCATATATAAGATCACATGACTGAAGAGTACAGTACATACACACAAGACAAGCACAATGCTCATTCCTATTTCACACCAGCAGGTTTACATTGAGATTCAGCGTCAATGCTCAGCTCACGGAGGTGGACAGGAAACAGATCAGGTGAGATCAGAGGGGGGTTGAAGGACATGTTTGTCGGCTGTGGAGTGAATCATTGTGTGGAGCTCCCAGTCAGTCCTGACACAGCTTCCTGCAGGGAAGGATGGATGTTTGGCTGCTGTACCTACATACAGGACTTCTGTCCGTAAAAGGCACATTAGTTCAACCCCAGTACATACCGGACCCCTGAATCCACTGCTTATTTTAAAGGAGCTTATGTGGGTCGTCAAATCAAACTGACTGCATCTGACTATTTAAGTCCTGCTTGTTACTTTCTAGACCAGAGTCCCTCCTGAGGGTCCAGTTACACCAGAAAACAGCAGAGGAAGACCTCCACATGTTGAAGCAGCGAACGGTCTGACTATGAGTCATGAGAGGCAGCTAGAAGAGAAACATCCAGGATCTCCACTTTGGCAAACTGGAAAGACAAAAGATGCTCAAATGAAAAAATAAATTTTAGCCTCTTTTAGCTCACAATTAGATTGAAAGGCCCACAACTGAAGTGAAGCACACAAACTGCTCTTCCTGCACAGATCAATATCAGCTCATTCTGTGAATCAAACTGTTTTAACATTGTGACGTGGCTCTGAAATGGCCTGTGGGTTTGTGTCTTGTCCTCGGCAGCTGTATGTGTTTTGTATCTGTTTTTGGTCCTAGTAGGCAGAGTTGTATTAGTGCAAGTGGGTTCACCTGGCCAGTCCATCCAGAATGCATTTAAGATCAGCCATCCCATTCCTTCTCCATCTTATCCATCACCGGTTCTCCCCTCGCTACATTTGCTTTTGTTTGATTTAGTTGTATTTCTTTTTTTCTTCTTTCTGTATGAATATATATGGAACTTCTCCCAATAGAACTGTGTCCTTCCTTTTATCACGGCCTAAGAGTCATGTCATGACAAACTGGGGCTCGTCTGGGACAAAAACTGTCTGTCTTTGAGTATGTCTCGTCCAGAGAAAGACTGAACAAGATTCAAGGAGCTAAATGTAAAGCTGAGGTCGGTGTTGTGATTTCAAACACCACAGTGAGTCAGTGTGGCTCCTTTTAAAATGTAATCAAGAAAAGGAGCTGATGATTCATTGCTTTGACAAACTGACCAAATGTTAATTCCTTTATTTTACTGCTAATTTTCTGTTGAGACTCCTGCTGTTGTGCCCTGAAGCAAAGCACTCAACCTCATCACTTCAGTAAACATCCAGCTGAGCAGATTAATAACTTGATTCAAGGTCACACTGCAGTGAGCAGCCTCAGGTAAGGATGTCTGTGGTGGGAATACTGGAGTCATTCAGCGCAAAAACACAGTTTACTGTAAATGACCACAAAATGTCAACAGGACAAACTGTCTTTGTTTAAGAGGTCAAACAGAAAGATATTCTGTTAAAGGGACAATGCCGAAAATTAAGGCATTATACAGTGCATGTAACAACAATGAGGAACTTCCTCAGCAGTCGTACTACATTATGTCCACATCTGAAACAAGATGTAACCACACATTATTCAAATGTTACATCTTTGAAAATAAAGCAGTGATGTCTCGTCAGATGAGAGGTAGAGAGAACTGTATCATGTTCATACTGTAGCTGTTGTGCTCGCATGCTCTTGAAATGGCATCATTTAAAGACAGGATTCAGACTGTGGACATGGTTCTGCAGGAGAAAGCAAGGATGAACAAAAACTGCAACATTTTATTTTCACTGTGATTTTTTTTTTATCTAAAAGTGAGGAGGGTTTGCTTGCTAATTTTCTGTTTTCAACATTTAATGTTGTATTTGACAGTTATTATTATTTTTCATTAAAGCCTCTCTGTCAAACAATAACAGTGATGATAAATTATAGCAAACAAACCTGCTGGAGAAAAACAGTATGTAGTTAAACAGTTTGTTACTGTGGTGATAATGATACTGTGGATCACAGTGATTATCATCAAATCACAGCAAGACCTTATAAATAAGTTACTGCCACATTAAAAAACAGCATGATTTCACTGTTTAGTCCAGTTTTTAATGTCAAAAAGAAAATAATTTAAGGAAAAAATAAACTTAGCAAAATTAAGTGAACTTCTTGTTTCATTATGAAATTAATTATATCACTGACAGATATCTTCAGCATTTGCAGTCACATCTTTAGCTGCTCACATCTCAGATTCAGTTTCTTCTATTTCTATTGTATATTTCATATGACATCCATTCATTTTTATTTGATCTGCCAGTTTCTCTTTTAAAACTTGAAAACAGAGCTCACAGCACTGTTACATAGTTTGTTAATTTATATTCTGTATTTCCATGACCTTGCTCATTTGTATTTTAGACTGAGATGAATACTGTTTTTTATTATAAACACATTCAGCAGCAGGCAAAAGGCAAAAAGAAAACTAAAGGTTAGATTGAATCTTATCAAAATTGTACAATAAAGAATCAGTTTATTGTAAGAGTGACAAAAGATGAGACGGCTGATTCTCTGAGATAAATCTTTTCATGTTGGAGTCAAAACCACTAAGGCCATCGGTCAGGAAGATGAAAATGTAAATGATTTCTATCTTGACATCCTCACTGCATGTTTTCATACATTATTCATGTCACTACCACATGATATCAGATCTGACTATTAAAACTGGGCTCATCTCAGGTAGCGGAGCAAAAAATAAAAACATCACAGACCTGTTCTGAACCTCTTTGACCTTTAACATGTATGTGCAGAGCATGAAAACAGATAGCAAATTGTTTAGGTTCAGACTGGAACAAGGCAGAAACTTTCTAAAATCTGTTCTGAATCATGTCTCAGTGGAACGAAAAGCTGAAATGTTTCCCACAGAAAATAGTGCTCTCATTGAGTGATGTCAGATGTGGCAGAAATCAAATTCAAATCCACCTCAATCAAGTCCAAGTCTCTTCTATAAATCTATGAATGTAAGTGAACGAGTCAGTCACTAATATAATACACTTTTGTCTGAATGTGAATCTGCTTCTTCAGCAGGTTTGTGAATCCATGAATCTTTTGACTCCTTGAAGCCAATTCATAAAACACCAGCGGTTCCCAAACTCTTTCTGGCACGCCCCCTTTCAGAAACCCAAAAAGTTAATGCCACTGCACATTTTTTAGCTGTCATTAACAACAATTAACAAGGGGGACCCACTCCCCAGTTTGGGTACCGCTGTTGTAGACATACGTGTAGACACACAGAGTTGGCACATCATCCACTGCATCCTGCTCTAAGTGAACTCAAGTGCATTAAAGACTGGGTAATTATAGGTGGAATAAGCTTGCAGGAGTAAACAATGCAGTGCAGCAGCAAGGAGTAAACAATGATCTGTGGTGAAAAGCTGGCAGAAATGAGAAAACACAATCTCTTCTCATTAAAGTCACAGCTGGAGACTGGAGTATATTATTGTGTCTGCAACATTTCATTTGGAGAGAACCTGGAGGCTGTACTGATTTTTCCTGCTCAACTCAAACTGGATGACTGTCCACTGATGCTCCATTTACAGGTGACAGTTTATTGATTGTATGAATAGATGCTGCTGAGAGTGGAGATTTATTTTATTGTGTCTATGGAAAAACCTTTCTCTGGATTAGTTTAAAGGGTGTTTGGTGTTGAGCTTTTAGTCTACAGAGAAGATTAGCATTTGACTACTAATAAAACTAGATAAAACAATCTGATCTATTAAGACATAAAATTAAGTCTGCATCTACAAAAACAGGACAGAGTCATGGCATGACACAAACGAGACAACTTGGTATTTTCCATTATTGCTGCAACCAGAGAGAAAACATAAACAGAGACAGACACGATGGAGGTCAGCGGCCAGTCTTATGACTCAGGAGGAGGCTGCTCTGTAGACAGCACTCTGAAACTCGTGACATATGACCTTTTCATTTACTTTCTCCTGGTGGATTATTAAAGTTTTATCTTCTCTGTTTGACCGCTCTGAGAAAACCGAGCATGGTGTCAACAGATGAAGGCATAAATGTAGTAAAACTTAACAACTGTTATTAAATTAACGTCCTGTACCAGTCAGAGTTTATGCGTCATTCTATGATCCAGCTGATGAACTGTAACAGTGGACTCTCTGTTTCTGATCACAGATTAAACTTCATTTAGTTTCCGTTCACATCAGCAGAGGCTCCCAGAGGCCAGTCAGAGCTGTGTTGTTCTGTCAAGTTTAATGCTGAATAAAGGTCATCTCTTAACCTTTCACACACACACACACACACACACACACACACACACACACACACACACACACACACACACACACACACACACACACACACTCACAGACAACAAAATAAACCCAGACGTGTGAGGAGATATGAGGAACCTAACTCCACTCTGAGTTTGGTCATTGTTTGTCTCCTTGATGCTTGACTGGAAACACAGAGCTCTTGATGCTTTAACCTGCTGCATAATCACCTCATTACCACATTATTACACGTCAAACCAGTTGGTTCACAGTGGAAATAAAACATGACTAATGGTTCCAGTTTAAATAAGAAAAATATCTTTTACATTACAAATATTTCATCTGGAGCTGTGATGATCCCTGTTTAAAGCTCTTCTAATCTGCTGCAGCAGACAGCAGGACAGAGACAAAGACAAGACTGAAGGAGACATTATGTTCTGTCCTGTTTTGAAGGACAGAAGACAGAGGTCAGTCTGTGTGTGGCTGCTCTGTCTGTGGAGTCTAGAGAACAAGAGACAGCTGAGGTCCAGCCACTCACAGGACGCAAGAGAGCAGCTCCAGACCTCTGGCTCTGACACACAACAGACTGGGACAGAGGAAAGCTGTCCAGCTTTGGATCAGCTAAGATGGAAAGATATGAGAGGACAGGAGCAAAGACTGGACACTGAGGGGACACATACCATTCCTCTCGCTGGACAAGCATCTTCAAAGCATCACAGAGTTCACATTTTCTGAGGACTGCAAGGTTCAAAGTCAACCAACTTCAGAAAAGAACCAACTGTCTGATACATCCTTGAGTTTATGTGTTTGACTGTCCAATCATTTCATGTTTCAGCACATCACAGTTCTGACTGTCCTTCAAACATTTTCAGACCTCATTATGGACTCAAGGGTGTAGGAACATGTCCTGTCAGTGCTGTCAGATGAAGGTCTCTTCCTCTCACTCTCAGAAGCAAATTTGTTCAGAGATGTTTCTGAGGAAAGTTTGATTATTTTGCCAAGCTTGAATTGAGATTTGAATATATTGCAATCAGCACGAACTCAAATTGACCACAGCTTTTGTTTTGAAGGAGGAAATAAACTTTTCAAGCCTGTATTGTGAAGTGTTGGATGCCTGTGTTGTTCAACTGACGGTGAGACACCCTTCAGACATGTCATTTACGACAACATCGCCCAAATGTGTTGACTAGCAGAACAAGACAAAAACAGACTGGAAGGCGAGTCCTTCTCCCACTCCCTGCAGATTTAAACTGTGCCAAAGTAATAACTAATGCTATAAGACTGCGGATATGCGACCATACTCTGTCTTAGGGTTTAGGTATATGGTCAAAGTACTTGAGCCCCACTATAATGTGCCCTCATGTGTGTGTTTTAGACAGTACATTTTACCTGCTCTGTATAAATGTGCATAAATGCAGTTCAGGAATGACAATACACAAGGATTTGAGCGCCTTAAGTGTTACAGAAGAATTATGGTCAATGAGCCACTCTTGAATGCTGCATACTGGTACGTACCTAAGTGAGAACTGTGTGGACCATCACATCCCTACTGGGTAAGTGATCTTGAAGCCTGAATTTCAGTGACACAGATGACTCTGCCACTTTTATTTCTTTGACTTTGCATAGTAATGTCAGCTTCAGGCTGCAACACACAGTCTCATCAAAATGAGGTTTCCACATGATGTCACACGTTATTAGACAGAGAGAGAGAATAAAGTGTGTGTGTGGCGACATGATAGCGAGAAGTCAGAGAAAGCAGGAAAATCACTTAACAGTTAAGTTTTATACAAACTCTCTTAGTGTGGAGAAAAACACAAACACTAGAAGTTGCGTTGGTTCCTTAAACAGTCTGAACTCACCAACTGACACTAAGTCGTCCAAATATTGTCTTAACCTGCTTGTAAGTCTAAGTCAATACTATTAACGTTGAACTGAAGTAAATTTCACAGTGAACATTATCAAGTGAATATTGGGATTTTTTTAAGTCAAGTATAAAGAAAGGATGTGAGGAGTTTCATATAACATCTATCATTTTTTATCTTTCTATTCGTTTTTGAATAGGACATTGGGATTGTACTTGTTTGTACTTGATTGTAAAATCTGAATTTGAGTTAAGAGCTGTTAACGCTGCTGTGGGTCAAATCTCTACTTGTTAAAATGTCTCATACAGTTTATCCGTTACACTGTTTACATGATCCTCCTCCTGCACTCTCCTGTCAAACAAACTGATAACACACATTCATTAACTTGGAGAGAATCATAAGTAATCTGGTGTTAAATAAACTCATTTTCACATTAGGGAATACACACACACACACACACACACACACACACACACACACACACACACACACACACACACACACACACACAACTGCTGTTCTGGATTGTCAGACTGTGGCAGGACTCCTGTGGAGCCAGAGAGTCTCTCAGGAGAAACACTATGGTGACTGTAACACACACAGACACACACACACAGCTTGTTCTACAAAGGACCGAAGTCTTTATCATAACAGCTCTGAAACTGACTCAGTGGCTCTGGCATCTACAGAAACAGTAGGGTGCTGCTGAGCATGTGTGTGGTGTGTGTTCACATCCATCACTCTCTTACTTGGATCACTGAGCTCAAACACACAGTTAGCTTCTGTCTCATCTGACTGACAGCTGCTGCTGCTCTTCGTGGGAGGAGACGAATCACATCACAGCAAAGGAAACACAGCATCAGTGTGTAGAAACGATCGAATACAAAATTATCCAAAAGGAACTCATTACAGTTCATTAACACATGGGACTGCAGCATAATTATCAACCTTAAAGTTAACTGTGTAAGCAGCATTCTGCCACGTGTGCTTTGTCAGTTTCAACAATACAGCAGGTTAAGCCAACTTGTTTATAATTCAGCAGCATAGGAGTACATGTGAAAGGTGCCTTACAAAATGTTCAGATACTTCTGATGAGGTTGGGTATGAATTCTGATGCAAAATTATTCTTATTCTTATTGTCATCATCATCATATCAAAGTTTACATGAGGCTGAAACTGAACTTAAATGGTGAAAAGTTCTGTGTCAGTTGGTGATGACGGACTGTG
Source organism: Lutjanus erythropterus (assembly GCF_056507025.1). Classification (NCBI taxonomy): domain Eukaryota; kingdom Metazoa; phylum Chordata; class Actinopteri; order Lutjaniformes; family Lutjanidae; genus Lutjanus; species Lutjanus erythropterus. The sequence goes on from NC_139320.1 coordinate 16,941,127, forward strand.
TTTGGGAGTTTTCACCATCTGGGCACCTTGTTTAATGTTCATGGTGTCCCTCAACCATTGTGGGGAGCTGTAGGATTCAGGCTTGTGAGCTTCATGCCCCCATTTGCGTAACACCCATGATGCATTGGTAAGAGTTTAAAGAGGTTACTATTTTTGTTCAAAAATATAAATGTTAGTGTTCTAATGTAGTTGTTACTCTCTGTTAATGATTCTCATGTGTTTGTTCAGAAAATGGTGGTTTATATTGGTAAATGTCATTTTCAAAATTGAATCGAAAGTTTTATTTTGTTATTTTGGAACCGGCTTTCTCCCTAGTCTTATCGATATAAACACATCTCCCTGATCAGCTCAGCTGATTCTACACTCATGTGTATTCATTAACAAAAATAAGATAAACAGATAAGAGGAAAAAGACCAGTTCAAGTCCAGTTCAATAGGAGAAGTTCTATTGTCTCTGGGTATTCTAATTATTTGACTGGCTGTGGCCTCTTAATGACAGGCCAACTTGTAATGATGCTTCCTTTCACCATCACCTTTCATTTACTTTTTTACACTTTGTATTTTATGCAGATTGTAGTGTTCAGTGCTTCCAGCTGATTGTATAATTGTTGTGTCTGAAGACGACAGGACTCATGACCAGCAGTTCAGGTTTAAAATGAACCTTTTCAGTTTTACTCCCACACACATCATTAAAGTGGACCTTATTAGTTGCAGCAGCTCTGATTCACTCAAGAGGATTGTGTGTTTGCTATGTGGAAACAATCTCATTAAAGTAGAGATGCTAACAAGACTTTGCTCTTTAGTCTTGAGCTCTGACAGATATGAGAACATCAAAACACAGTGCTTATTGTGATCACCGCTGTCACTGTGCAGTGTGGCAATAACTTCACCCTGCAAAAAAGATGCTGTGATGACAAAGAGTTCCAGGGAGATCATCACCCTGTATGTTTAACTCATCATGTTACTATACTGTCTAATAAATATATTCATATAGAATATGTATGAAGATAGATCCAGCAAATAACTGAAAAATTCGTATGGACAAGAAACCCATTTCAAATGAAAGTCACAGCCAAAAATCATCCAGAGAGAAAACCTCACTTTCTCTGGTCAGGTGATGACTTTTACCTCCTATATGAAAAAAGAAAAGAGAAAATTCAGTTTCTTTTCTCTCCTCTGAAGTCACATTATAAAAACAGGATATAAGAAATACTTCTTATCGTCTCTGAATAAAGATCGAGCCTGTCTTCAGGCTGACTGAAAGTCAAACTTTTCTGGAGTAAGTGTGTCACTGAAGCAGAACAATATCAACACAATGAGGTTTCAGTTTATCATTTCCCTTAAAGAGGGGCTGATCTCACAGGACACACATTTTCATCTTCTCACACTGAGTTGATCATTTGTGAGCCACCATGCACAAAAGAGGAGAGAAACCTTCGCTGAGAATAATCTCCAGTGAAAACATGGCTTCCTTCATTAATGGCTTCCTTCTTTTTGTGCTTCCCTCTCAGGGATGGTCCCTTTCAGATTCCCTCTGAGGTTTTATTATTATACAACTAATTCCTACACTCCTGGCTGATGTAGCTCTGTTAATCTGCCTTGCAACCTCACAGATCTCCCAGCAGGAAGTTATTATGCAACATACAAAGCTCTGAACAGAGTCACACCTGCAGATCTGCCCTGCTGACAGCAACCAGAGCCAGAAAGTACTACTCACTCAATTACTGTTTACAGTAAGAGGGCTTTACAATTTGCACAGTGTACAACAAACTCTGTCCTTAATGTTTGACCCCTAAAAGAGAACTTAAAGAGTCCTTAAGGTGCCTCTTTTAATTAAAAATTGTGATGCTGAAAGCAGTTTGTTGGAGGTAAGCAGAGCTGCAAAGCACTAAGCTAAAAACCAAAGAAGCTCCTTTATATATGATTTTACAACAGACTGCGAACAAATGAAGCTTTCTTCAAAGACCAATCAGCTCCCATGTTTCAGCTTGACGATTAGGTTCTAAACAATCACCAAACACTGCAGTCTGAACATGAAAGCATGCATGACCAAAAATTTAGAAGTACTCCAAACCTTTCATAGGAACAGTTATTCATGTTCAACTATAATACACACATGATAACAGTCCTTTCTACCCTTCTCTCTCTCTCTCTTTCAGCTGGCCTCTCTTTCACTGATTCTCATCATGTGGCTGAGAGCCCAGCTCATATCTGAGGGGCTGCTGATTATAAAGGACCATCAGACCTGAAGAGATGGAGCCAAGCGTAGCAGCATTTCACACTGCAGTGGATACACAAGAGGATGATGGCCAGACCTCTGTCTCTGTTCACTGCAGCTTCTCCTCTGACAGGCAGACTGTGGCCGCCAGGACTGATAACTTTAGTGGAAATGTTACATCAGTTTAACATAAACTGCAGCACAGCCAGAGCCTTCTTTATGTTTGAGTATAAGAACAGCTTCCCTCTTACAAACAGAACTGCCCTTTTTTATTGGCTAAACCAGATTTCATCTCATTAATGAGTGGATGTAATGGATGACCGTGTCTGAGTGTTATCCAGCCACATTACTAATTCAAATTATTCTGTGCTGTGCTTCTCCCATGATAACACTATCTACCAAACTGTTCTCTTTATTACAGAAATTATGCGTACTGTGTTTGTCTACTGAAAGTGCAACGCTTGCAGAACAGGAGCAACTGGCAGCCAGAGACCTTCAAGGAATCTGCATGAGCATAAAACTAAGAAGCACTTAATTCACAGTGTCCAACAAACCAAAACCCTGAGCAAACACTTTTTCTGCTGAACATTTTTTATTGGTTTCTGTCACTGTGGCTCAATAACTGTTAATTCAGACTCAATAGCCACAAGTGACAATGTTAATGCACTAGAACAGTGAAAATAATGATACTATTAAAGCTGCAAGGAGCATTGTATAGGCCCTCACACCCCCACACCAGTCAGGGTGGGGGCAGCAGCGGCCTCACGGCCAGATTCGTCCTGGTGAAGGCTCACGTCTTTTGAACACCACAAGACGGAAATCAATGTCACTTCCAGTCCCCACTAGGTGGCACTATAACTATGACTGCTGATTGTCATGTAGATGTATTCAGGGCGGAACTTTTATCAAACTTGTGAAGTTTGGTGCAGACTGGACGACTTACAGCGAAGTTTTGTCTTCATGGCGAGACATCAAAACTCGACACCACGCCACAGCCACACTGTTCAGCGCTGACCAAATCTTTTGATAACTTTTGATCGCAAAGTAGTCTAGATGGCACACACAGATTTCAATTGGTCAATCGGATTATTTCTGTAGTAGGAGTTCATTAAAATATGACGTGTAAGACGCCAAAATTGACCACAAAATTCAAAACGGCCGACTTCCTGCTGGGTTTGGCCTTTGGGTCAGGAGGCTTTTTTGTGCGTCTGGGCGTGATACATGTCCGTAACTGTTTTCATGTATGTTGGTGAAACGTGCTGCGGCTGCTGCTCTTTAAAGGTCTTCACCAAGCCATTTGGCCACACCGAATTAGGCCACAGTGACGAAAGTTATATCATATGTTCAGGCCTGGACTGTTAACGAACATGTGAAGTTTCAGGCAGTTTCACAGCTTAGATAGATGTGAGTATTCTCCACGTAAAAATGTAAACTGATACTATGTCTGAAAAAGGTAACGGTCAGTATAGCTTAGACAATTTATTTGTCTTTCATGCATTTAAGAAATGTGAAACCTAACTTTTCTTCTGGCAAACACAAACCTGCAAACCTACAACACACAACAATACATGACATGCTGACCTGTTTAGCTTGGGCTAACCAGCTTGTTATCACCAACTTCAGTTCAAAAGAACAAAATGGAAAACAAAAAAAAAATCTAACGAAAAATCCATCTTCTCTGCATTTATTGATTCTCTCCCATTCTACCCTCCAAAATGTATTCCGTCAAAACAAAATCACATTATTTAAATGTGATCATAAATATTTATTGGCAAGGTGTGAGGAAAGCCAGTGGAGTTCTCCTCCCACATTCCTGTTCTGTGAGAATTATACCAAACAACCTGCAAAAGTATGAGCTGAACATGGAGGTGACAGTGAAGCATTCTGGGAAAAAGCTTAAGCTATTTATCAAGCCTCTAAGAAACAGATGACATGTGGACAGCCACTGAAAAACTTATACACTGATGAGCAACACAGCTTCACTAACATCAGTCTTTACAGTGTGCTAATTCTCCAAAATCCAAACTTTATTTCTGGTTGTCAAAAGTGTTTCTAACAGTTTTTCTTCAGGGTGAGAAGTTAACAGGGTAAAATGCTGATGTGTGCTGATCTGATCATGATGACTGCCAAAGCTCGGGGCACCTCCAAGAACTCGTGCTAAAAAGCTCTGAATAAACGTGGATAAATATACGCTTGTTCTCCTGATCACAGACTGTTTATGTGTTTGTTTGTTTGTTTGTTTGTTTGTTTGTTTGTTTGTTTGTTTCTAAGCAGCAGCAGAGGAGCAGCGCTGCAAGGTAAACTTACTGTGACGGTTAAAAGAGTTAATTAATCAATTAACCAATTAATATCACAGACACTGCTCAACTTCCTTAGTCATGTCACACATACACAAACACACACACACACACAAATATTTGTTTGCATTTTCACCAAACCAGTCCACACACTGGACACAATGTGGATCTCCTTCATAATTATCTTTCAAGTTTAATTTGAAATCTTATCAGCGAGAGTTTCTTAACGCAGTCTTACAGTCAAATCCAAAGTCAAATTCAAAGCTTCACAAATGTGTAGTGAACTGTTTCCACAAAGTTTTTCAATCACCAAACTTCAGACCTCAATCAGAGGTGATGCCATTGAGAAGACCAGTATTTCTCTACCAGCTATCTGGTCCAAATGTCAGACTTCCAGGCAGGATGCCAGAGGGCTATCAGAGCATGTAGCAACATGGACGACAGTGACCACAGCACAGTAAAGACTCGTCTATAAGACCTCTGAATAAAACATACTGTATCACCATGTGGTCCACTCTCTGTCTCCTCTGGGACTGAGTCTGATCCAGGCCATCATGTTTAAAACCTCCATCTCTGCCTGTGCCAGTCTTGTATCTCACCTCTGGGACAGATTATGGCTCTTTGCTCCCTCACTGTTCCCATCCTGTCCTCTCCTGCTGTGACAGGCTGCTCCTTGTCTTTTGCCATGGCTGCAGGCTGTTAATGCCAGTTGGTTGCTTCAGCAGTAGAAATCTTTATGCCAGCCAGCTGATTAACCTCTGGCAGTGTGGCAGAGTGTGTATGTGTTTCTCTCCTGGCCTCCTGCCTGCTGTGTCTCTCTGTTTTACCTCTTTGTGGGTCAAATCCATTGCAAATGAAACATAAATTCCCTTCACCCACAATCCTTCTCTCAACCTATTAGAAAGTCAGAAGCTCTGATCATGTGATGTTGTACTTGACAGCTAGAGTTAACCAAGCCGATGGAAGGTGAGGTCATTTCTTGACCTGAAATAAGCATCAAACAGTAAAGACAAGTGAGCGTGGCCACTCCTCTGACATTATGTTTGTTAGGATGTTCCAGCTTATGTCTGTCCTAACAGACATAATGTCCTGATGACAAATGTTTTGGATTCACACAAATTTTACAATGCTACCAAAACACTAGACTGAAACTGAGATTTAATGTCAGTTCTTCTCCACTTTTAAACTATCTATCAATTACAATTGTTCACATCTGTTGTTAGTAGGAGGACAGAATTGAAACATCACAGAAAGTGTGGCAGAAGTGGCCTGTGATTGGCTATTTTTAGATTTTACTATAACTGCAGCTGAACCAGTTCAGTCTCTGCTGAGTGAAACATTTCAAAGCAGTCATATCAAGGGTCTCATTACCTGTCTTTGAAATCAATAGGAGGTTTAGAACATATTGATTAATGCAGGGAGCTGGGCAGAAATTACCACTGAGCCCTCTAAAGGTGTTACACAGCTCATGTACATGTTTGATAATCTCAGTGATTCACTCAGAGCCACATACTCAGCCCTGAAACATTTAGATAAGACAGCTAAGAAATGGAACTGCTGCCAAATGGTCCTAGAGGTTTAGAAGATAAGTTAGATCAAACAGCAGCAGAACTGAAGCCAAACAGATAAAAAAAAAAAAAAAAAGATGAAAATCCTGTGGTTCAGCACCATGGACAGTTCCTAACAAGAGATAAGTCCACACAGCTCAGAAGCAGGAACGGGGGGAACAAGAGGACATTTTACCCCCCTAGCTTTTTCAAATGCATGTCACTCTGTTAAAATATAATCCCTAAATTTCTCAGTTGGTGACTTTTCCTACAATGGATTCATTAATCATCTAATAAATATTAAAAACTAAATTATACCTATAACTGCTGAGGGGTCATTTTTACCCCCCATAGAAACAGCTGTATAAGGCTACGCTCTACATTCGGCCCACATCAGGCTGCCTGGTAATGCTCATTGTTTATTCAAGATGATCACAAGACTGCACGTAGTTTACAGTAGGTTACACCTATCTTACTAAAATATAGGAAAAAAAACAAACAAAACAGACTGTATCAAGAGAAACATAAATGTCCAGGAGGCTCTTTCAGTTTCAGAACATGAGTGAGAAGATCAGATTCTGATGAGGGAGAGGTATCAATTTTACTGTCCTGTCATTTTCACCTGATAAATTGTATTTATCTAAGCAGGAGCAGAGCCTCAACCCCATCATGGAAAAAGGCCGTGATAGGTTGGCTCCTATGCCTACTGCAGAAACCAAAACATCACAATATAATGTAGCTTATAATTACTCTCAATAGAGTGACCAGAGAGGTGCGTCATTTAAAAATGTAATTGACTTCTTCTGTCTCCAGTCAAATAAAGCATAATTGTAAATGATAAACTTCATAAACTGAATTCTATAAAGTTATTTTTGTACAGTCAATATTGTTAGTCCAAATTAACACCTTCTATAAATGCTGCCTCTTGTGACTCCAGACACACACATAAAAAGGAAATAATGACCCTGTGCCGGTTCTAGTGTTACGTGCCTGTTTCAGCTCAACTCATATATGATTATTTATGCATGCTGAGACAGTGAGCAACAGAAACCTTATCCTGGGTAATACCAAGGATAACACACACACACACTCCCAGACACACACACACAGAGACACAGCAAATGTCATTCCCATTCAACTGAAACCAAGGTAATGTGTGATGTGTTTCTTTGGTGAATTACCATATAAATAACTTCCACTGCTTATCAGACTTTGTTTAAAGAGCCTGACATCAGAAAAGGAAACTTCCCTCAGTTAATGTTTACTTTAATCAGACATCTGGTCTATAAGACACCAGGAAGCAGCCAAAAAAAAACAATCATACATCAGTGTAATAATATACATTACTGGGAGTAACAATGATGCAGTACAGAATTTAACAACAGACAAGCAGTGTAATGACACACATTACAGAACATAAGCAACATACCAGTTCACACAGTGATTCAAAGGTAGCACGATTCTGAAGTATATTATTATCAAACTTTTGCATTTCACTTGCATGACCTGCCAAGTGACATAGTATCTGTTCATCCTCTGACTGTCTCCTCCGTAGCCCAAAATAACTTCAGATCAACTATGTTGCTCAATATTTCCATAAAGCACTGCTGTGTTAGATTAACTTTCACAGGTCTTGATGAACCCCTACTTTACTCAAAACTACCAGCTGTTCTTCCTCTTCTTCACAAGAATCTCCAATAATATGTTTCCATCAAAAAGAAAGAATATGATCCTCTCTATATTGCAAGCAGACTGAAAGCCTCATAAATCAAAATCTGAAAGAGTCAGCTTGCAAAAGGGTATCATTAAACATCTGATACGCTGCAGAGGGCCTGACACACAGGAGAGGTGAGCGTGGACAAAATCAAGATTCAGAAATCCGACTGCTGTCATGCGAAGTGTCACTCTCAGCATGGGAAAAGAGGCTAGAAAGAAAAGAAACTTCATATCCTGCCTTTGACCCCAAATTATTACACAAGGTCAACCTGGAGCAGCCACTTGCACACACACAGTCTCATTTCTTCCCCACTATACTGTGGATACTGTAATGTGTGGTATGTTTCTTTGGTGAATTACCATATAAATAACTGTCACTGCTTATCAAGGTTTATTTTAAAAAGCCTGTGGAGAGAATAGGAGAGAGAAATGGTTAGAGACATGTTGAGTATACTGTTAAAGGGAGGCATTAAAATCTTTTTTTCTCTACAAATCAGAAACTCTCTCTGTATCTGTCTTTGTGTCCTGCTCTCACACAGGTTCCTCTGGACTGTAAAGGCAACAAATCAGTATAGGAGTGTCACCTCAGTAAATAATTAAAGATACAAACCAAGAAACTGTGCAACCTTAATGAACCTATGAGTAAGAGAGAGAGACACAAAAAAGAACAGATGGGACAGAGCAGGATGAGAAAAAGGAATAACAGCTGACCAATGTGTCCTTGCTCTCTCTGATTGATTGGTCGGGTCATGAACATCTACACACCAAATGCCAATGGTTGTCTAACAGCCAATGATGGTGTTTCATTCTCAAATTTATTCTCTGGCTGCCAAAGTAAGCTTCATCATGAAAACGGGTTCATTGATTAACAATGGAAACTGATCACCTTAAACAACCAAACGTCCAGAAACCCTCATTTAATTGTTTGAAGGAACTGAGTGGTACTGGGGTTTTAGAAAGGTGCAAACACTTTAGTAATAAGCTACAAAGGTCTGCCAAAGCATGCTTTATTTTCCTAAATAGATAGGAAATTATGTATGTAGTTCAGAGCTGACTGGCGTGGATTGTCAATTCTGTTTTCTTCTCTTCTGCTAAGACCCTCTGCTCAGCTGTTAAGTCAGAGGCTACATCAGGTTGGACTTTTGAACTGAGTTTGCTATATAAACACACATAAACTATGTATTTATTTTTTGTTAAACACAGTCTGATAAAAAAAATGTATCTTACTGAATCTTTCCTAACACACAAAAACCCTGGAGAACAAATATTGCATCCTACTGCTGCAAACAGCATGTTGAAGAATGGGCTCCATCCTGACTCATACTCATAACCTAGTTAATGCCATGATGTAAATTTCACATTCATATTGCAAAAACAACAAACTGTGTACAAGTAAATTACTACTGGTGTAATAATAGTCAGTATACTATCCCACAACATAAGTAATGACTCAATGCTTCAAGTCTTTGTTATGAAGACATGTCCTACAGTGGTGTCCTGTTGCTGTCTCTGTCCACTGCTCTGTGAGATGTAACTGCTGCAGTCAGACTCATTCTTCTCTCTTTACAGGTTTACAGCTGCAGAACAGCTGTCAGACTGTTTTATTGGTTCTTCTCGGCCTTCACCCTGCAGCAGGAGTCACTCCACATCTCTCTGAGCTGATGTCGCCTTTTTTTAGAAACTCAAGAAATGTATGTAATGTACCTCAGTGCAGAGATTGACGCTCTGTGTGTGTGGAGGGGTGGAGATTTACCAGGAATGTTCACCTTCAGTAAGAATATCAGCTGACAACATGACATATAGTTTACAAATGGTGACGAGTTGTTTGAAACAGTGAATGATGATTTCTGTGGCATCTTGTCTCTAATGAAACTGAGTGAAAGATGTTTGACACAGAGAAACATCTTCATCTCACACATGGATGAGAGATGCTGTCATCCAGTGGTGGCAACAATATTTGTACTCAGAATTGAGCATTTTAGAGGCAGCTTGTAATGTACAAGTCTAGATACAAGTGATTTGACAGTCCTTTACAGCTTTTTTTTTTTTTTTTTTTCAACAGGGACAATACTAAAACATCAGTTATTTGGATTCATTTTTAGTAAGTGTCAGAATATCGATCCTTACCACAGGGCTACATGCAAATATAAAGAAATGTCTACAACTTAGTATAAAAAAAGTTTTTCTCATAAATTCCCAAACATATAATTATGTTTATTGGTAAATTTCCGAATGTGTCAATTAATAATGTTAGTGCATGTGGGTGAATTTAGTCTGGAGCTGAGTGCAGATTTCTACAACCCAGTGGAGTGGATCATGGGGACGAGCAGCAGCTTGGAGCTCCCAGCCAGCTGACACATCTTCCTCCAGCACTGACTCAAGGTGATTTATGTGAAAAAGAGAATATACTCATACTTTCCTTAATCTTCTTTGCTCTCTGAGTATATTTTTCAAGTGTCTTGCATCTTGATCTATGAAATGTGCAGTGTAAAAAAAATCTTGATTTGTTTGGTTTCCATTTCAAAACAGAGTGCGGATAAAAAGGGGCTGAGCAGAGGAGAGAGGATAAAGAGAGAAGGAGGAGTTTCTATCATGAGCCTAATCTCTCTCCGTGATCCTTTCATATGACTGACAGTGCACAATGTAGAGACAGAATCTAGTGATAATAAAGCTAGCAGACAAGAGTTAAAACTTATCCTTGAAACCAGACAGAGATAATTAAATGTTAAGCAAAATGACCACAAATATTTTCACTGAGAAGTCATTAATGTGTCACGATACTAAATATCTGTCACACCAGTCTTTGACTACTGGTTGACGTGCAAATTAATCAACCGTTCCATTTGAAACCTTTCAACCTTTGCTGTCAGTCATCAGATCAGATTAGTCCAACAATCGTTCATTAAAATCCACATGCTCACTGAGCCGAGGAGGCTCAATCGACTGAGCTGAGACAACATTGATTTATACTCACAAGCTCAGCATCAGGTTAGTATGAGGAGAAAAACAGAGCTATCAGCAAACAGAGTTAGAAAGAGCAACATTTAATCATCACGACAGCAAACAAAAGTTTCTGAAAAAGCAAGAGAATATTTTGTCCCCATTAAGTCAGTAGGTCATGACTTCAACACCAGAGTGAAAAAACAAACTGACATCCCAAAAACCTTCACATTAATATAGCAACTGCAGGGAAATAACGAAAATAACTGTGGATAATGATGCAATGCGGAAAAAATATGTTGAGAGAAAAATGCAAAGATGTTGAAGCAATTTAAACTCACAGGCAGTTTGGCAGCTTCAAGTGTGCAGCATAAAAATGTGTAAAAGTCCATTATGGAGACCAAAAGTGAAAAGAGACAAATGTAAATGAGCTGAAGATGTGTGGAGATATTTTCTATATTCCCTCTGCGGCCTCCTCACAAAGTGATGACAGATCTTACAAACAGACAGTCTCAGTCTGACGTGTAACTAAGAACCTGTAAAATCTGCAAACTGGAAGGCAGAGCCAGAGCTGTGGGAGATTTTCACTTCAATATTCTATTAAAATACATGATTTATTATGCTAGTTTTTCTATAAAACCTGCTGCAGAGAGAGTGGATCTGGTTGAAGTTTCTGATCTAACTGAAACCAGCTTTGCTTCAAATTTAGTAAGAATACAAACATGACCCAAGTCTCAAATGTGCACAGACCACTAACAGTCAGCAGCCAGTACAGACAGACTTCAGAGGGAGAGAGTTTGAATAATTCAGAGGTTACATTTACTGAACCTTTTATTCAAAGGACACAGAGGTTTGTGAGTTTGATCCATCACAGGGGAGCTGATGGAAGATGAAAGAAGAACAAACAGACGTTGCTGATATTGAGCCACATTATTTCATATATCTGTGTGGTCTTGTCGCAACTACTCTGCCGATGATTTTACATCAATCTCTCAAAAACTATTTGCAATAAATGGATAAATACTCAATTTGTCAACACACTAACTCATCTGAATTCTTACTAGCTGGGAATCCACACACACAAGCAATTCTAAGATACATTTAAAATAGCAAGTTTATATTTAATCACATACAGTAAATTCCTACAGTATGTATTAATGCTACCAGGATGATTTTCAGCTGCAGGTCATGTTTTTCCTGCGGCATGTTCTGTGTCTGCTTCTTCCCAGGACAATATGGATGTCTCAGCACCACTCTTTAATGATAGAGGAAAAGTGAATATTCATCAGTGTTCGCTGTCGGTCATCTTCAACATCCTCACAGCCAAAATGACCCTACAGATGTTTGTATCTTTTGTGTCAAATGAGGATTAATTTACTGATTAATTCACTGAATATAAACCAGAACTCAGAAACTCAGGATAAAATCTTTTCCAAACCCTTCACTGCAAGCTAAATTATGCTGTGAATTTTCAAGTGTCTAGTAACAACACCTGTCAATACAACTCACTTTGCCCCTTAAATTAACAAGCAATGTCTAAGACAACCTCTAGTGTAAATCCAGTCATACAAGTCTTATATATCCTTAAAAGACAAGCCCTCATCAGCTAAACAAACTTTATTCCACAGACAATTCGAAGCTTTGATTTTGTATCTCTTCTTTTATTCTGTGTGATATTGTGTGCAAAGTGTGAAATACTTGATGTTGTTTGATTCCCAAAAGCCATGAAGCCTTTTCAGAGATCTTCATACAAGTGTTTGGTGAATATATTCACAGCACTTTCCTGATGTCATTACACAACAGATCTCTGCTTGTGGGCTCCTGTCTTCCTACACACTAAATCCCTTTGTGACCAATTCAAAGTCATGAGTGTTGGATGAAGGTTTTACATCACACAGAAAAACAACTCTTTTACGCAGGAACAAATCCAGAACATAACAGGACCCGTTCAGCTCGATTTAACCATGTACATCTGTTCATTACATCACATTTAGTTGGACAATCTGCCGCTCAGAGCAGAATATTCCATCAGTTCAGCTTCACACAGACGATAACACACTGATTCAAACATGCACACAACAAGCAAGTCATGTAAAATACCGGTGTAGCTGCAGGCTCAAGTGAATATGTCGACCCTTCTCCCACATTTTTCCAGCTTGTTGTGTTTCATGGTAACAAAATGACTGTGAGGCTTTGACTCATAGATCTGTACAGTCAGATGATCTAATCAGTGTTCTGTGGTTGATCCACATTGTGAAGTCAGTGACTGAAGGAGAGAGGCAGCACAAAGTTGAAACATCACTCTCTACTTTCCATCTGGGTCTGAAAATCAGTTTCTGCTTTTTGATTTCCAGGACAGAGCTCCCACTGGGATGATGGTTTGTGTTCGACTGCAAGAAAGAAGAAATAACCACAGCACACTGCTGCTTGATTGTTTCTTTTCACGTCTGGCAGTGTGAAGTTTTCACTGTTCAGACAACTTGACATCAAAAACAAAAAGTCACTGCTGACATCAGTGCAGGGACAGAGGCTGCAGCATTCAGAAACATTGTTTTTCTTTATGTCCAGATGTACACCAACCCCTTTTGTTTTGTGTTGCTGTCCTACAGTCCCTATTAGTGCTGTGTACATTCATGGAGGAAACTTTGATATCAATTTAAAGCTAACCTGGTATTATTCTCAGCCTCTGCATACAGTATATTTACCCACGCTTTCATGTTGATCCAAGTCTGTGCATCTAAATGATATGAAACACTTTGTCTCCCAAAGTCTGACAATAATTTTGCTTCATCTTTTGTGTGGATAAGGTTTCAGAATCTCAGTATCAGTACCACCACCTTGCAGGTTTAGCTGTGATGTTGATAAATTAATGCACAATCACTCTAACAGAAATAATGTCATTCAACAAGAGCAGAAGATACATGGCAAAGGAGTCATCATTCATCACGATGACAATCAGAAGACGCTAAAATCACTGAAACGAGTTCAGATCACAGTTGCTGGCATCTAATTTGATCTGGAACTCGGTTTCCTTTCCCCAACACAATGTGCTCAATGAATTGAGTCACAACAACCTGAAACTTTTTTTTTAATTATCATCAATCTCTTTCAACAGGAGCTGTGAAGAGCTCACTCACTGGGAAGGATAGGTCATTAGAACTACATTAACAACAATAAAGATGTTGAATGAGATGAGAAAAAAAATCCTAATGGCTAAAATCAGGACCAAAAGCATTAATTTTACAGCTGTGTGAATCATTATAACAGCCAACAAAAGGTATTGAATGACATCAAAATCATGTAAAAACCTGATTCATCATTGCTTTCAGCAGTTAGTTATCTACCAGCTCACAACAAAACACAGATTCTTCAACATTGCAGCTTCGGTTTTGTTCCTTTTTTCTGCAGGGCTTTTTTCTCATTCCCAAAAGTACTTTTGTGCTTCTAAACCTGCTTTTTGATCGTCTTTAAATGAAATGTTGAAGGCCATTAAGACTTTGGGATTGACTGATTCTTTAAAGGATGAAAGATTTGAAGCTCATTTGTCTCCTGATCTTTGTCTTGCTGTTTCTTAGTACATCTCACACACACTGTTAAGGTGACGTGCAAAGCAGTTACTAATGAAAATTACATTGTGCAATTTGTCCTAATGAATTAATGTAACCATGAGAGGAAGTCTCTGGTACCCTGACTGAACAGTTCAAAGCATTAAAGCAGCTCTTTGAAAAGTACAGTTCCAGTTAAGTGACACAGAAAAAGTCCCAGCTTGGTTTCAGTCAGTGGGCAGATGCATATTTTTAGAAGAAAAGGGACGTCACTGCCTTCTGTAAGGCTGAGAGTGTTGATTTACTGACAGAGAAAGAAAACAAGCACCCAGATGAAAAACAAAGAGACAATATTCATGAGTTTACAAGGTTCTGGAATCGAATCAACAAATCATATTAGATCATAGATACATTTAATTTTGTTTCCAGATTGGGGGTGATAATCTCTGAAAAATAACCACATATTTGATAAATAACCACATCCAGATACAACTTCTAGCTCAGTCTGAGTCTGAAAGAAGAAAATCATCCTCCTCACTGACATCTTTATATTGTCAAAGGCTCCCAGAGGTGGAGGTTGAATCCCTGACAGCTAAAAGATGTCAGACTCACTGAAGCACAACCTATACAGCACTTCACCTGTTTAAAGCTGCAGCCAGAGAGAGAAGACAAGGACACTTTGATCCTCCACACTAAAACAGTCATTAAATATCACTTTGCTCCTCAACTCAGAGGACCTCAGTGGTTTAAATACATGTTGAATCTAAACTCTGACACACACTCATGCTTCTTTTCTTTATAGTTTGTTTGTGTGTGTATGTAAGCACAGCCTGCCATTAAAATATGCAATGATCAGAAAAGTAACACAGAGTCAAAGGTCTCCATCTGACTGGTTTATCCCAAGAAATCCTGTTTCTCACAAAGCTCACAGTAACTTTAGTATTACAAACATGCAGACACACACTGCTCTAATTAGATGATGTACAGCACACAATCTAAAGCACATGCCATGGGTGCATTTACGGCATGTCCAACTTGGTTATTAACACGGTCAGTCGGTCAACAATCAGTGTCATCTCCCATTCCCTCTAGGAGCCACGTGCACCACCTCTTGCACATTGATATTTAAATTAAATTAGAGAAGCTAAAAGGGGATTCTGAGATGATCCACTTGTAGTGATGCACTGCATTGCAGTCTGAGGGTCAGGTCATAAAAATTTACGCTCTAATTACTAGCGGATGGGCTATAGGTAGGTGAGATAGGTTGAAGCGCCTGTCTGTGTTCATGTAGGCTGAGCAGCATGGCTCAGATTTAAGCAGCTAAACTACAATCCTGTAGGATTTAAACAATCAGTGCGGTTATAGCTGCTGTACCTTGTGCATAAATGTGCATGGCATCTCTCCTCAATCTTCACCATATTTCACCCACCTGCAGCCCATCCGCTATTAATCAGAATGCTAATTGTTATGACCCACACCTAAACTGCAGTGCCCAAAAAAGAGAGTGATCTGTATGTGTGGTGTAGGCTCATCTTACTATGTGAATTATGCGTCCTTTGGATAGAGGAAATATACTGCGCCATTCACATTAGGTCAGGTTTTTGATGGTCAATGGCAAAGTCACTTTCTGCTGCCTCAAGGTGGCAATGCGCCAACAATGCACCTGATCACACTTCACAGTAAGACCAACACATCTATGGGCGCAAGTAGATTTGTTACCTTCAAAATGTGGGTGCTGGGCATGAAAATGACAACTGAATCAGTCAGAAAATAACGATGACAGCTGTGCCACTTTGCACCGAGCATAAGACAGAGTCCACAGTGTGTGTGTGTTTGTGTGTGTGTGTGTGTGTGTGTGTGGATGAGCTGCTGAGCTGTAGAAGGTGAAGACCGAACCACAGCTAGCAGCAGGAAGCAGTAGCAGCTGATGAATCTCAGATGTAATTAAGCTCTGACATACAAAATCTACAGCTGTCATCCTCTCATCATCTGACGTGGTTCTCTGAGTGACACATCACCAGACACTGATTTAGTCATTCCTATCATGTAAAACAATTCACAGCATTACCTAGTGTACATGTGGCACAAAACAGTGAAACACAGAGAGGATGCTGGAGCTTCACTTTCTGCTGATATATGATTACAGATCTAAACAAAACAACTCACTTTAATTATTTGTCTTCTCTTTCCTCTCTCTGGTCTGTCTCTGCACACTGACCGTCAGTCTCTCTCTTTCCATCCTTTCCCTCCTCACACTGTCTCCCACACACTCTCTCTCTCCCTCTCCCCATCTGGCACTTCACACCATCCAGGCTTCCCGCCAGCATCTGAGCAGTGTTAAAGTGAATCCAATATGCTTGGTCAGGGTGTGTGCTGTTCTAGGTGGTGTGTTCCTGTGGGAGACAAAAGAAGCTAATTGATTCAAGTCTCAGCTGCCTGAGATCGGCCAAATCAGCTCTATTAGTACAGTCATGGTGGAGTGAAAAGAGATCTGGGAGGCCAGAGTGTGTAAATGAAAAGAGAAGAGATCCAGTCTAGACTAAATAAGACTTGAGGCTTATTTCTGCTAAATATATACTGATACAGACAGGGCGTTCTGTCTGGGCTCTGCATTCATTTTGTCCACATTTGTGCATGCTTTCTGAGAGCTTACGGACATGAACGAAATGGAGCAGTACCTCTGGTAGTCGTGTGGGCAGTGTGGCCAATAGTTCGATTGAGACATAACCACAGGACATGTTGAGGAAGTTTTAAAAATCTGAGTATTGGAAATGACATTCATTTTCATTTACTTAGTGACATGTTGCAATGCATTTAATGGCTGCACAGACCACCGCAGTCTACACCGCTGCCTCTGCTTTCACCTCCTCCCCAAGAGATACATTATTAAAACCTCTTTCTGTGTAGCAAGATCTGTTGCAGAAGAAACTTTTGAGCTGTCTTCCTCTTTGGGATAACTTTTGACCCTGAGGAGCTCCCTCAAGAATGTGGGCGGTGATGGTTACATCGTTTTTAACAAACATATCTATTTTCATGTGTAAAGGGGGAAGAAATTGAGCCTTTAGACTAAACGAAAATGTCACAATGACTTGAATTTCTGTTTTTCAAAGGTAATTTGCTCTTTTACATATTGAGGCTACGAATCAGGGTCAGCTGCAGTCCTCACTCCTCCTCACTGTTAGTTTTTAATGGTCTTTGCTTTACTGAGCAGATTAGGTCTTAGAGTTGATTTATTGTTGACCACCAGCATAAACAGTTAGACATAAAACAGCAGCAGCAGTTTCGGCTTGTTCAGACAACATGACCAGCGACTGGTTGCCACATCTCAATACTGGGCTGACCAGCAATCTTTTGAAGCAACCTGACCAACATCATGTCAGCAAATACATAAAATAATAGCTGATGACGTTAAATGACAAAGCAGCCAGTTGCCAGAAGAGCCATCTGCCTGCACAGCTCTCTCCTTCACAGGAGGAGAGGCTGCTGCTGCAGCAGCCTGCATGAGGTACTCACAAAATTCAACAGATTGTTGTCTGTCACAGTCACATGCTCATCTCAATTACTCAATTACTCTCCCTTCGAGAAACGAAGGCAGACTCCACCATCAGTCAGATGTGCTGCTCCTCCAACTCTCACATACATTAACTTATAAAGCTCTGGAAAACAGTTTAGAGACCAGTCCAGATTTTCTCAAATCAGCACGTCTACATGTATGGCAGCCAACCCATTTTAGTGTCTGTTCGAGTCAGTGTGTGGGAAACATGTTGTCATTGGTTTAAGGAAGAAAATAAAAATGTTAATTTCACTCAAACATATACCTACAAATATAAGAAAATGATGAGTTAAGGCTGGTGTATTAAATTTTTTGCAGAGCTGTATATTAACTTTGCAAATGAGTGCTACTCCCGGCTGGCTGATTGTTTCAGAAAAGCACGGTTTGATATTTTAAGCACGCATGTCGAGACGCGCGACATTTCTCCAAACAATCCCCAAGGACTCCAAACTGCGCCATACCACATTACTAGACATAAACTGTAATCTGTTAAAATCGCCCTGATATCTAAAACAGAAATGAATGAAACTGCAGATTCTTGCCTTGAAATCCGAAGAGGAAAGCAATTCCGGGGATCCAAACGCTGTATATCCAGAAGTAATGCATGGCGATCTTTAATCGGCTCCAACAGCTCCACGAAACTTGGGGCTCCTGACGAGGGTCGGTGTCCAGTCCACAGGTAATGTCTTGAGCTCGAAGGTAAAGAGCTATCCTCAGGGAATAACGCCTCGGAGGGAAACAGCTCAGCAGCAGCAGCCGATGCGAACCGCACAGGTGCCTGGGAACCCAACACTGGACCTGACCGCGCTCTTGTGGAGCTGCTGTGCGCTCATAGCTTGGCCTGCACTGCCATCTAGCGTTTTAGAGAAAAAGGAGACTCTGTACACAGGCAGAGCTCAAACTGCCGTTCATTATGAGCCGAGCTCAATGAGCCACTCCACACATTATAGCAGTCTGGTGTCTCAGTGGGGTTTTGAAGAGCGCGTCTGGAATAAATCAAGGTTAATTGAGGTTTCCTGCCATGCGAGATATCTTTCAAGGAGCCTATCCTGACTAATATTGTTAATGTGTTCCATAAAGTTGATAACAATAGTCCCCCTGTCTCCCTGACGTCTAATATATTACCATAAGTTAAAAGAGTCTCATTGTCTCGTTATTAAATTTGATAAGGGACAACAAGACTATTCCACGATTAGTTAGGCCTGATTTGTTTAGAATCGGGTCAATAATCACATGTACTACGTGTGTAGAATGCAATGAATGTAAAGGAATTTGGGAATGTAGTAAAATAATGGATTTTTAGAAAGAAGTAAAGCATGTGGTGAACAGAATTACCTCTGTGAAGGTTCCTCTCAAACCTAAAACTTTAATTTAAACTAAGGAAGTAAGTATGCACACTTGAAGACGTGCATTTTGCATACCAAACAACGTATTGCTCTTTACTGGAAGAAAACAAATAGACCAAGCATCAAAGAATGGATTAACAAATTGGCATCATGC
This sequence comes from Lutjanus erythropterus, assembly GCF_056507025.1. NCBI lineage: Eukaryota > Metazoa > Chordata > Actinopteri > Lutjaniformes > Lutjanidae > Lutjanus > Lutjanus erythropterus. The sequence continues at coordinate 16,960,443 of NC_139320.1, forward strand.
ATGCTTTTGAGAAGATAACCTGCACAGTGAGAGCAAAATGTTTCTGAGGAAATCTGGAAACCATTCCTCAAAATTCCTCAAAATGCAACACAAACCAGTGCTATGAATAAAAATAAAGGCTGCCATGGATGCAGTTCTGATTATGGACTCAATACAATCAATCAAAAGCAATTCAATCAATAAAATAATTTTTCAAATAAAATAAATAAGCAGGTGGAGGTGCAGGAAGCTAGGGTCTTGAATTACTTGTTTTTGTTTGTATTTTGGTACTGCTGTGTTGTTGCTGTTTTTGTGGGTTTGTCATTCATTCAGATTTAGTTAGTTAACCATTATTGTTAGTGTTTTGTTTTTGTGTCAGTGGGAAGTGTCAGGGAAAGGGGGAACATTGTTTGTTTTTGTCATTTTTTCTAATAAAGGGGGAAAAAACAGTGTTCCAAAAGAAAGAAGAAATCAGGTCAACAATATACTGTCCAAATCATGATTCCATAACAAGACATATGGATGACATAATTAATCATTTACATAGTCATTTATTATTTATACTTGTAGATTTCTATTTGTGAATCAGACCATTTGCTCTGGTTTATGTTGAATATCTTCATAAAATACCGTTTAACTTGGTTATCTTACATAATCAAATATTCATTGATGACTACCAAATGATTTGCAACCCATAAATAATTAAAGTGGCCCTGTTGTTAAGCACTGTTTAGTGTTATAAGAGAGTTTGGGGATTTGTCAGGCACCAGAACAGCTTTTCTCTGTTTCTTGTTGATGATCTCTTTTTTTTCTTCACTTACTTTTTATTTCAATCCGTCAAAACATCCATGGTATCAAAGGACAACATCAGAGGCATCATACATACATACATACATACAGATGAAGAGATCAAAAAACAAAACAAAGGGCAGAATCAAACGGAAAAAAGGACAGCAAAACCACCAAACCTAGCATAAAATCAAGTAGAAATCAGACATAGAATGTGAGAATAGAGACAATAACTTCACTTTAATTATTCAAAAATATTACATACATTCAGAGCTTTCTTGTGAGGAAGAAATCATTTACATATGTTGTTCAATTTCCTTCATAAATGCAGTGGAATTGAGGTTCTTTGTTTGCAAAAAATTACATTTGTGAATGTGGAATTGTGCAGTTGTTGCTGATAATCTCAGGGGCATTACAATTTGTATCATGTTACAGTCTACAGCAAGCAGGAAATTGTAAAATACAGCTTTGCCATTGTCAGTACAACCATGCGAGAAATACTTCATCACCGCCAGGCATTGCTTGATTCATCTGATACTCTGCAGCCAGGACACTCTTGACCCTGGTTCAAAGACTTGTAGAGGTTGTTGACCCAAAGTTGTCAGGCTATAAATGTTTTGGTTCAGTCAGTCTGAAGCATACAGCAGTCATGATGATGGCAATTCAGTGCAAGTCAGGTTATTCAGTGGCATAAGTTACTACAGACTGATAAATGCAGAAGTCTGCATGGTGTGTATGCTCCCAAAATATTAATGAAAAAATCCAATTAATTTTTGCTGCAAGCTGAAGTCAGCCAGATGGATGTCCTCACTTTTACCAAGTAGAAATGTTGAAAAGTAATTACTAAAATTAAAGATGGACATTTTTTTTTTAATATTGTTGACACGCTTTGCACTTGAATCTCTTTCTCATGAGAACTTACAGCCCCAAGACTCACCTTTGTAACCTCAGCTTGTATATTCACCTCCTAAGTGGGTTATCAAACAAAGTTGTGAGGCAGCTTTTCTGCCAGCTCCACCACAAGGGGCAGTTATTTAAATCTGGAGGACAGCAACAGAGAAAAGTAATTCAGAAATAGTTGGCTAAATTGAAAAGTACAAACCGTAGCATTGCTCTTCAGCCATGTTTTCCACATGTGATTTAAAATTTGGGCTATCCAATAGATCCAATAGACTTGAGAATCTTTACTTAAACCAAGTGATTTTCAGTGATCTTCAGTTGCTGAGTTATCGGTGCTGCTGAGGGCCCCTTGAGCAAAACACTGACACTTAAAAAAGTACAAGAGAGCTTTTATGTAAGTATCAGCTCTAACATTTCTAACATGTTTCTCTTCTTCTGCGCCATACAGTGTTTCAGCAGAGACTTTGATCTGATTTTTTTTTACAGGCATGTGGACCAGGAGGCTTCCTTGTGGACACAGTGATGGACACTTAAAAGGACATTTCGCCTCAAAATCAAAAATACATATTTTTCCAGCTGCCTGGAGTGCCATTCATCTATCTAGATCATTTTGGTGTGAGCTGCAGAGTTTTTGAGCTGTAGAGATGTCTGCCTCCCCTTGAAAATAATGGAACTAGCTTGTCTTAGTCAAAGTACTGAAGAAATATGTTTTAAAAACTCAACAGTAATGTCTCTTTCCAGAAATCAAGACCCAGTTACTCAAGATAATCCACAGGCTTTGTTGTAAGCAGTTCATTTAGGTAAAAAAAAAAATCTTTCTTGTACAAAGACAGCAGCTCCACTTTCTTCTTCTGCAAAAAGAACAAAGCTCTGGTAGATTCTAACCAAGATTCTACCTAGAAAGAAAATAGTTTCTACATGAAACTGCTCACAACTAGATCTGTGAATTATCTTGAGTAACTGGGTTTGTATTTCTGAAAAGATACACTGGTGTTGAATTTTTCAAATGTATTTTTTAGCACTTTGAGCACACAAGCTAAGTGTCTACTATTTTATTCAGAAGAAGGAAGACAACTCCACAATCGATATCTCCAAATCTTCTCACACCAAAACTATCTAGATGGGAATGCTGATTTGTAAATATTACTGTCTCTGTTGGAGTCCAGGTACATCTGCCAATGTATGCTGGTTCAGTCCAAGAATCAAATCAACTGTCAACTGGAAACATACAGCAGGAAACTTTTTTTTGAGGTTTAGGAAGGAGAAAAACAAGCTGTACCATTCACAGAAGAACTTACATAGTGTATGAATTCCAGCTTCTGGGTTCTCCTGACCTTTTCTCTCTCTGACTCTGCTGAGAGACAGCTCTGGCCTCATGGACCCACTTGGGCTGTATTTTCACTCTGTTTGGATGTGATGCAAGATTTCCCTACAGGATAACTGTCCTCACTTCCAATGACAGGGTGAGGACATGAAGATGGATGGATGGATGGATTCACAAATTGGGTTGGCTTACTGGACAGTGTGTCAGTGATTTGTTGCACCTGTCCTGCATTTACATTTGAACTTAGGTTTCTAGAATATGTTACACTTCGAGAAGCTCAACACATATTTGCGGGTAACAATTCCAATTTTGTCTTAATCTTAAATGCAAAACAACTTTAGGATTGTTTGTGTAGGGGTGTCTTTTTCCTGGGTCCCTTAAGGAGAATGTATAGTAGTTTAGAGACGGCAGAACACAGCGATGTATTTTCCAACACTTAATAATTCAGATAGCATAAGAGAATGGCATAACACTGCTCAGAGAACACTGTGTACAGTAGCAGTGCACATTTGCAATCAATCAGTTTGTAAATGTTCGAGGACTGTAGCGCGAGCCATGAATTATTCAGAACAGATAAAGGCTGTGTCACTCTGCCAAGAGAAAGTACATGTAACCAGCTTTAATAACAGCCTCAGAGGGTGGGAGAGTCCAAACAGTTGTTCTGCAATGCAGCTGAATTTGTGAATGTTTTTGCATGTTTGTAAAGTTTTTCTTTACTAAAGTTCATTTTGCAGCAAGGATTTTTTCAACTGACCTCTTTGTGTCCAGTCTCAGCTTGACGACTTTGCTAAAGAGGTCATCAGTCTGGCAAAATATTTCTTTACTCTATTTGTAGTTAAAGATGTCCAAAAGGGGGAAGAGGAGAAAAGAAACAAAGTGCATGGAATTAAATCAATAAATGTAATGAATAATGTGAAAGTCTGAGAAGCCAGTAATGCAATACTGATAACTCCCAATCATGGTTTAAGTCTGGTTTGATGTTGAAGTCAAAACTGCAACAACCACAGATCAGACCTTCCAGAGCTTTTTTAGCATACAAACAGCATGTTTTCATAAATTATTCATGATGCTACCACTATTCTATCTTTCTGTTTGTGTGTATATGTGTATATGCATGTTATCTTTACAAATTCAGAACCTTAAAGTAAAAGCAAATGAGGAAATGTGTCTCATCTCAAAGCAAGGCTTGTGTAAGAACTATGATACCATTTTACCCACACTTTTAAAAAGCTCATCCTCTGTTAACAATAAATATAAATTTATTGTGTCTGCATGGTAACAAATAAAATTCATTTCCCGGTGTGAAATTGTTTTTTTAGTGATTAAGAAAAGTGGTTATAAGGCAGTTATCATGGTGAATTTAGCAGTCCGTTCAATTTCACACTTGCTTACAAATCAAAGCACTCTGAGAAATTTACTTAGTGTAGGTGAAATTACCTAATTTCATTCTGTCAACAGGGTGGAAAGGGTAAAAAATCCAATGTTTTGCATAAGCATTTTGTGTCAGCCCATATAAAGGAAATCATCATTTTTGGTATGTGTGAAGGAGGTCCAAGGAGAACATTAAATACTGACATACTGAACTGAGCTGAACTACAGTAATGGATTGATGTTGCTTCTCATCCAGCACCACAGTCCTTGGATAGTGAATAGAGAGAAACTACTGTATGCTGCTGTGTGTACTACATACCCTGTACTGTAATATGTCTGAAACACCACTGCTTTCTCCAGCCTCTGGTTCAGCACCATGGACAGAGACCCTGCAGGGGCAGAGCTCAGCTCATAGCTGGAAACAGTCCCGACAGTATATTTGCAAACAGTGTTAGCAAATAACCTACTGTATGTTCTAATTTGTTAACTCATACCTGCAATACAGTATATTTTATTATGCCTACATGCCTTCTTAATTACTGTATAATGATATATGATCTCCAAGAGCAACAGAAATTATTGTCATTTGTTTTTTTTCTCTCCCCTGCTCCTTTTTAGTTCTTAAACCAAGCTTTCTCATACTCTTAAAACAGTGCTCCTACCCCTTATGGAGTTATATTATGAGCCATGTTACCCACCAACAAGGGTGGAAAAAGTCTCAAATTGTACCTAGTAGACCATAGAAAGACTTCTTCAACCTGGCTGAACTCTTCAGTAAGTCTATTATTCCAAAATCATGTTGCTCACTTAAGAGCAGAATATGTGTTGATGTGTGTTTGATTTGAAGAGACCTTGTTGAGTGTGAAGGGGTGAATGCGTTTTTCCACTGGCAGGATTGTAGCTGCTGGGTAACGTGTAGATCTCTGAAAAAATAGAGATGCATTATTTAGCAAAGCTGTTTTTTATTAGCTGCTGAGAATTAAATCTCCTCCTCACTGGGAGCGGGAAAGTGTGAAATTCACACTGTCAAACCAAGTTGGCCAAAAATCTGCACTGAAAAAGTAAATAGTACATGTCAGGACAGAAACTTGTCTCAGCCACTTGGCGGGGTTGTCATTGCATGTGAGAATAGACTCTGTTAACTTATGTGGTTAAATAAGTTGAAATATAAATAAATGAATTAAGGGGTGGATGCATTTGGCAGAACTTATTACTTAGAAATCTATCCTGTTTCGTTTCAGTTGGGAAGAATGTTACATAAAATCCCTAGTGTTAAGCCAAAGCAGACTAAAACGTGTGTGGGTGATATAACTTAATCCTGACTCTAAGTGTTCATAAAGTATGGACTTAAACTAAACAATACTTTGCCCTCAGAATCATTTTAGCATCTGGTACTTTTTGCTTTGCCTGTGTGCATTTTTTGGCAGTCAAGCAGAAGTCAGCATAACACCTGTCACAAAAACTGCTTTGTTTCACTCTTACCACTTTCCTGGCCTTATTTTCATCCACAGCAGGAAGCTGTTTTCAGTGGAAAAAGTTTTGAAAACCTGCTGTAAATTACCTGCTCACCACCAAACAAAGTAAGCAACTTCCTGAACACACTGGATCATTTAGCAGCCAAAGAGCCAGATATTTCCCTTGGGAGTTGGTAGAAAGTTTGGACTTAGATTTACCAGGTGGACAGAAACGCTCCAAATGAGTGAAAATGTTGCTTCCCAACTGTTCGATGCGTAAATAAACAACTTTTTTGCTGACAAGTTCAAGGTGACCATATGTCAATGTTGTTTACGCCACCAAGCAGCCCCCGCCTCCCAGAAACAAACAAAAAAAAAAAAATCAGTTGTTGCAGTAAAGTAAATTACCTGCATTGTATCAAATTCTGGCCCCATTCTTCTGGTTGATACCGCTAACCCTTCTTTGCATATTTATGTCAGTCTGTTTTCTGCCAGTTCCTCCTTTTTTCAAGGATAACAGCCAATTTATTGACCAGTCCACTGAATAAGTGATTGGGCATCAACAACCCATCAAAAAATAACCCCACAGTGTCAAAATGAGGGAAGGTCCAGTTAGAACTTCTACCAACGCTGCTCACTCAGGCAACAAAACACCTTGCCCTGGGATATGGAGTCACTGCATTAATGTCATGGTGATGCCAGCGCCATCTGCCTTCTCACTTCACTTCTGCCTCCGGCTGTCTGTATCCCTTGTCTGCGCTTGTTCAGTGTTTATTCAACAGGCTCGCTGGTTCCACAGAGCTTCTTGCTCTCCTCATTACGTGATTGACTGTGTCACCTGCCACCTGCCAGCGCAGCTGTTCTGCATTTGTTTATTAATGCTCTCAGTCCTTGGAGAAATTTTTGTGACGCTTCGATTGTCTGGGATGCTGGAGTTGACCATGTTGTCAAGTCTCCTGTTCCCTGTTCAGTTGTTTTTTTGGCGTATGCAGTTCTCCTAACTGAGAGTGTCTATATTTATAAAGCATCTTCGATTCACTCCTCGATATCATGGTGAAAGTTTATGTGAGATTGTCATTGAGAGTTATTATGGAGCTTCCAACATTAACAGAGTCAGACAAGTAGAACTTCCCAAGGACATCTGTCTATAAAAAAAATAATGTTAGCAGCTGCTAATACCACTGACTGGACTGAAAAGAAGTAATATGACTGCATGTTAACAAGTTTAACATGACATGAATCTAAAATTGTAGAATTTGTAGTTTTAAGTTTATCTTTGGGAAAGGTTTTCTCAAAGTGAGGGTTTTTGGACAAGTGAATTCTGAATCCAGACAAGAACAGGTTGACAGTAAGTGTAAGAACAATGAAGAAAAATTAAACAGAGATATGGGGGGAAAAGCCAACTTGTCTCTGGAGAGTCTCTGCATTAAGATGAAGACAGTGTTTGAACTTTCTGGAAGGACCAAAACGAGATTGGAGCTGCCTGGGAGGAGGTGACAGAATGAATCTGAGCTGCCTTTCTGCCAGATGAGAACACCTGGAGAGAAATCAAGGCACACTGGGACAACCGAGAGCAGATACTGAGCCGAATGAAATCCAAGGAAGGTGTTGGAGCAGGCGAAGCAGCTGAAAGTGATGATCATGAAAAAGGACGAAGAGTTCAGGAATGAACCGATGAGTTTCACAAAAGTGCATTTGCAGACTTAAGTCCAAGACAGTGAGTGAAAAAGAAAATGTGAAGACTCCACACCTTCCTTAAATCTACACTAATTAAACTGATTTTTGGTCACTTGGGAACAACAAGTTGTGAACAGAAAATTGATAGATCACCTTTCAAGTTGATATAATTCATTTGTTTTTGTTGTTTTCAGGCCACCTAGGAAATGTAAATCAAACGTCACTCTCTTTTAATTCTGTTTTTGCTCTTGAGCAGGGAAAACTTTTTTCCTTTCCCTGAGAAAACTGGCTTAGAAAGAGGAGATAGACTCCCAAATGTCTCTGCTGATTATTTTGCTTTGTAATAAACACTCACTGTGTTGTTCCTGTCACTCTATCTTACTAACAATCAAAATTAAAAAAAAGATTATTCAAAAAAACCCTTCCAAACACAGTTGAACATAAGAATACACCTAATAGTAAAAATGATGAATAATAGTCTTCAGAGGCCTTTTTTCAACAAAAAACACAAGTTAATTAATTTTTTAGAAATATTAAACTAATATCATAGATCTGGGGATCTGAACAGTTAAATGGTGCTTAGGTTTCCCCCAGGAGTGTTTCAACGATAGCCTAAATAGACATATTGTCCACCACATTCTTTTTTCTCTACTCCTCAGACAAATACAATATGGCCGCTTGTAAAATGATAGAAAGAAGACAGAAAAAGAAATAAATATTTTGAGATTAGACACTGAGGGAGAAGCTGAACAGTCTTTGTTAGCAGCTGGAAAAGTGATTATGTGACAGGTAGGAAGGTCTTGAAATGAGGATTAAATTTGATTCCATCGTGCAGTTGCAATAAACTCCCTTCTCTGCAATGCAATCATCCTTTTGTCTTTCTTCTCAGTGTAAGTGGAGGCTTTTGCAGTGAGAGAACGCGGTGGAAGAAAAGACTGAGACCACCCCAAAACTTAAAGATAAGATGGAGGCAGTACTGATCCCACTTGAATTGTCTCACAAAATGCATTTCATTAAAAGGGTGTTACTGTACCAAGAGAAGATTCTCTCACTCGCTTTACAGAGATGCAAAACATATCTCACAGTGAAAAAATATCATTAAAAACTTTAACATTGTTCATGCTTGGCCCAGTCTGAGGTTTGATAGTGTATTTGTCTTTATTCCGTGCCCACCCAAACCACCCGACTGAGATACTGCTTATCATTAACAAATGTTTATGCTGAGCTCTGGAGACACAGCGACACTTACCTCACATGTACAACCAATGAGAGAAGAAACATGAAGTTTTAGAGAACTATTGAATCATCTATTTGGAAGTGTCACACCTGAAATTTCACTTAGAATGATTGCATTGCAACATTGCATGCACCATGGTTAAAAAGCTGCACCACAAGAAAATGTTGGATCATTAAAAGCACTATATCTCATCTTCTAGTCATTCTTTCACTGGCCACAAATCACTTTTATGTGTAATTTCATTGCTTTCATGTCAAATTGCCTGTCTTATTTTGAAGTCTCTGCAGTTTCCCTCAGTCATTTTATGCCACATTTAGGAGATCTGATCCCATATTTCTATTCCTGCCTATTTCTATTCTATTTAATACGTGACAGAACAATTTCTTTAGACTCCAGCAATTTCATGTTGCTTTCAGGTCAGGCAATCCCTCTCTTCCTTACTATATTAGCAGTAGACCAGTTATGTGCATATGAAACAGGGCTTTCTGTGCATTTTGCAGCAGTGCAGATGAATCAGGTGCTTCTCAGTTCAAGGATGGCACACTTCCAAGGGAAAAAGGGGACAAGAGCACACTGACTGATCGTAACTGTGCAAACTTAAATATTTCAACACACACACACACACACAATGCCTTTATTCTTAGTGCTGTGAATTTTTGATATGGTGCCTTGAGCTAAATGAGACAGAAGCAAAGTGCAGCACATCTTAAGAATTACTGTTTGAATTTCTGTGTGTGTGTGTGTGTGTGTGTGTGTGTGTGTGTGAGAGAGAGAGAGAGAGAGAGAGAGAGAGAGAGAGAGAGAGCATATCAGTGTCTTTATGCCTATTTTGTGTCTTATTCCACTCACAGTATACATATTTGGTTCATTTTCCCATTTATAGTACATTGTGATACGTCAGAGGGATGGCAGGGTCAGTTGATCCCACAGGCTGTTTCTCACTGTTGGTCTCAAGGCAAACATCAGAGAGACTGTAGATCACTTTAATGAGTTTCTCTATATGCCACCATCTTTTCTCTCTTACTTCCAAATAAAGGCGAGGCCATATTACTTATGGCATACTTTCACACAAAACAAGTTTGCACAATAAAATGTTTGACATTCATATGAAAATAAAAACCCAAAAATACATTTATAGCATGGCAAAACAAGCAGACAACTACGTTGGAATGCAAATGTGAAGGGGGAAATGTAATATACATATGTAATGACCACCCACAACTAGGCAAGCAGTATTTTGTAACTTCTAGCTCACGCATACAGACTTACAAAAGTACACTGAACTGTAATCAATGACAAGTCAAGATGGTGACTGATCACCACATTCCTGATTTTTTTAAATTATTTTTAGTTGGTAAAACTTCTCATACCAACTCATCACATACATACAATTTATTTGAATTTGTTTTATTGTGGAAACTTCCACAACAATGTCACTGAAACACCTTACAAAACTTAAGTCACATTACAAAAGATGCATGTAACGTTATTTGCCTTACAACTTTTACTTATGTTGAAAGTCCTATGTTTGTTTGAGCCCTCCATCCATCCCACCTCCTCACTGTGCAAACAACCTATATGAGTTGTCAAGGGGCAGTGACCAATCACCGGTATGTGACGCATTGCAAATTGGCAATTCTTGGCATTTCTGTGCTGGTTTATAATGTAATCATTAGTTTGCGGCGATATATTTGACTTTTTTTTCGCTTGTCATTTATGTTGAATGTTGTTAAGGGACTGACAGTGATCATTCCATTCTTGCTGTTGCCCACATTGACTACAGAACATTCCTTAGTTTCAGTGTCCGGTTTTAACTTGTACTTTTTTTTTTTTATCCATTCCCACTAAACAAAGTTAATAACTTCATCTTACTTTATTTCAAAGTTTAAATTGTTTTTCTGTGGCAGTCTCTAAACTCTGGGACTGTCACTGTACTCAATCCGTTTTCATCACTTTGTTTTGTTCTGTTCTTTCTCTTTCCCATTCTCCACTGATTCTCTCCCAAATGGACTGCTTTGACCTCTGACTCAGGAGGTTAACAACATCTATAGAACTTCTGCAACTCTATTAGACCAGAAAAAACAGAAAACAAAAAACTGCTGCTTCTCCTTCTCTTCTCTTCTTTCATTCATTTCTCATCTCTGCCACTGAATAGTACGTGTTCAATTGTGTTCATTATGTAAAACACATTTCCCTTGGTATTTGCTTTGGAAAAAAGTAATTAATTGGATGAAAGTGCTCTTTATTTTCCTTCTTCCTCATTGTCTCTCATTTCCTTCCTTAAAATTTGATTGACTTGTTTCAAAAAGCTGTGAAAGTCAGCATAGCCATATAACATGTCCAAACTCTTATGTGATGAACCATTTTAAGATTGTTTTTTCCCAAGTGTGTGTCAGTTTAGTGGCTGTATGGAAGGCTTAGAAGCATAAACTAAATAAATAAATAAATGAAACTATGTGCAACTTTGGTTGGAGACTGTCAATTCAAAAGTTGTGTGGCAGCGGCCTAATAATACGGCATTCTGATGCCATTATGGTTAATTTAACAAGTGACATACAGTAGGAGCGCAGGTTCAATTGAAGGCAGGAGAGTAGCAAAGAAGTCAAAGTCACATCTTAGGAACCAGGAAACACTAACTTGCCATATTCGTGTGAATCTGAGGCAAAAGGTCTGTGATAAAGAACGGCAAACGTACTGGCAGGAACAATTGCACTCGTGGACAATAGCCCCTAATAGCTCCCCAGGTGGTAACAACAGGTTTGGCTCCTTGGGTGGTGGTTGTCAGGGCGCCCTAAATGACGACCATACTAGAAAAATGCTACTTCTGGCCAAGCAGTTACCAAATGAGGTCACTTGCAATCACTCAATCCCTAACAGGCTCAGTACCTTATTGCAAATCTATTAACTGAGGTTAAATATGGTTGATTGAGTCCTCTCTTCTGATTGATTTCATATGCACGTTCTGGACATAACTTTGTTCAGCTATTTTTGCTTTTATTACAGTATTGTTCTCGCTGGTGATTTGTATACATTTTCTGCAAAATGTTCATTTATTTAGGATATTTTAGGGGTGTAAATAAGAGTTTCGACACAATATAATATTATAACGATTCTCCAGATAATAGTATGATATTTGCTGATGCCACAATACAGTTTTCAAGACATTGTGACACAAAAATGCCACTGAAACTTCAAAATAAAGGCATATCATAACGCTGATGACAATACAGATTGATATACTGATGTCCCCTTACACCTCTACTACTTTTATTTGCAGGTGGAAGGGAGTCAGTGCATCTCAGTACTGCTTTGGGTCAACACATTTAGTGCGATTATGACCAGCATAAGCATTACACATAAACTGGAAATCTACTGGACTGTCATACAGGTTCATTTTTTTTTTTTTGCCATTTCAGCAGAGGCACACAGGCTTGACAGAGAGAAAGAGACTGAGGCAGTGAGCCACAGCTCAGGGCTATTACAGGATGGCTGCTCTATAGACATCACTACTGAGGAGGGAACATTTTGGACAGGGATGTGTAATGGATGTCCTCAGTGATTTCTCAGAAACAGCATAGCGCATTCAGCTCGCACACCGGAGAGGCTTGATTGGCCGTATTCAGCTCAGTAGCTGGCTACCTGTCCATCCTGCTGGGAAATGGGTTTCTGCCATGTTCTCTTCTCTCTTTCATTTGCTCCCCATCTTGTTCTTCAGTGTGTTCACTTTACCATTTGTTAGGGAAGCACATTGTATAGAATAAGAAGGCTATCACAAAGACGAATTTGCACTCACACAGGTTGGTTTTATTTACCTACGTCAACAATCCCCTTCTGTACCCATCAAGAGTCCATGTCAGCAATTTAGCCTATTACTGTAATAACTTAGATTACTGTACACTACACTATCTTTTAAAGACACAGCCTGCATTTCTGCAACAGCCTTTTCACCTGCCTGAACCAAAAATCTTTTAACAGACTTCAGAATGTTCAAAGCTCAGCTGCCAGACTTTTAACCAGAACTAGGAAACATGATCATATCACTCCTGTTTTAGCATCTCTACATTGGCTCCCTGTATGTTTTAGAATAGATTTTAAGATTTTACTGATGACTTCAGGCAGAGGTCTCTTGTCTGTTCCATATGCCCACCTGAAAACTAAAGGAGATAGGGCCTTTTCAGTCAGGGCCCCAAAGCTCTGGAACAAACTGCCTGAGGAAATTAGGACAGCCGAGTCAGTGATCTCCTTTAAATCTCTTCTTAAGACATACTTTTATCGGAGAGCCTTTCCTGATTTTATCTAAGCTTGAACTGTTGTGCACTGCTTTTCTTAAAAATGTTTTTACATTTCTATTCTTGCTCTGTACCATCTTATTTTATCTGTTTGAGTTGTTGTGTGACACTTGATCCTGTCTGTTTTGTGAATAACCCCCACCTGGATATGTGATCTTAAATATTCTGAGCTAAAATATTCTCGTTTTCCTTTGTTATTGCTGAAGAAAAACAAAATTAAAATCTTATTTATTTTATTGAGGAAAAAGTTGTTGCAGTCTGGCTGTTCAAATTCATATTTCTGAATAAAACATAGTCAGTTTTAGACTGTTTAATAAATGTTAATCCTGTTTGGCCCGCGACTTAGACTGTGTTTTAAATTTTGGCCCCTTCTGTGATTGAGTTTGATACCCCTGCAGTAGGGGAACGTTATAATGACTTTTTACTGTGCACAAAATACAAGACACATTTTTTGTGCCCACCTAACCACCATCAGACAGCAACCTGACCACAAAATATGTATTAGAGGGATCAGCGATGGAGAGTGTGATAGTATTAAGCACACATGGTGCAAGAAAAAAGAAAATAAGAATACTGGAAGACAGATTCCTTTGATTCAGCATAATTCAGATCTCCAACAGAAGAAGATAATTAACCCCAATGCTCTAATTAGTGCAAAAACACACAGTATGCTTGCTCAAGAAGAATATCTCACACACAGCATATTGGTGGTGTCATGTGCAAATAATAAGCACAAACCTCAGGAGCTGTGATCCATTGCCCTTTTTGCTACTGCCTTTTCAAAGATCACCTCTGTTGATTCTTAAAACTGAAATGGGTTGGAGGAAGAATTAAGGAATACTGATGAAAATTTTGAGTAGAAATAAAACCATCACCATTAAGATAACAGTAAGTCAACTGTTATTCAAGTGAATTTAAATAAATCCATTAACACACAGTCTACTGCCATTTGATACATATGTTTTTCATAACAAATGCTTCAGGATTGACCGTCTTGAACTCTCATCGAATTATGATGGGATCTGAGAGTGAATTGAAGAACAAATTTCTGCAAGTCCTGGCTGTAATGTGTGCGTAAACGCTGACCCCTCCAGGTTCAATTTAAAACTGCAGTTCTTCATTATCCCAATCCAGATATTGCAGATTACTTCTCTACATTACAGGAAGTGCTGAGCTGGTTAAAATGATCATGGCCATGCATAAATCACCCAAATACCAATAGAGCAATGTCACACAAAAACACCTAAATATAGCCTAAAACAAAACAAATAATTATGAGCCGCTGTTATCGCCAAATTCATAAATTACATGATGTATCAGGTTTATACAGTATAGTGTCCTTGTGCAATGGAGAGTAAATATCTGTTTATGTATCTGTTCCGAATCTGCAACTTTACTTGGAAGACATTTAATTTCTGCAGTGTTACACTTTTTGTCTTGGGAATAGAAAGCACAAGCGCTTGAAGAAAGTAGCACACTTGCATATTCTTCATATTGTTATTCTGTACAGCTCTCTTCTTTATGGTTGTCTTAACAGCCTGCAGCAGCACCAGAGGCTCAATGAATGAAGTTCATAGAAAGCTTGCTGAGCAAAGCCTGAAATGTGTTATTCATATTACCTCCTGAAGTCCATACCCACATACTGTACATGAAACAATTTATGCTGAATCTGTGCATTTTACACAGTACTTAATACTTATATGAGGCTATATACTACTGTACAATGATTCAGATTCCTTGTGATGAAGTCCCAGTAGGAGATATCTAAAGAAAATGTTTTACTGTTGTTTCAGTGTAAGATAAATGTGTCATTTATCTTACTTAACATTCATTATTGTTTCACTAAGGGCCATGCCCCAATAGTGTGATTTCAAAGGTTTAATGAAATATGAAATATGATGTTGTTCATGATGGGTGAACGGATGTGATAAATGTTTGAGGCTGGGAAGCAGGAGACTCAAGAAGGAGTGATGAGAAAGGCATGCATGAGATCAAATAAGGAGGAAATGAAGGAAGGGTAGGGAGGGTTGATGCTTGTGAATACTAGGTGATGGGGAGATGAGGAAGCAGATCGGAAGGTGAATGGGTGAGAGGAAAGGTGGATCGAGAAGAAACTGGAACCCTGGAGTGTTTACACCCTTGATGCGTTTCGGTTGCCACCACTAAAGGTAAAGTGTGTGTGCCCACCTTTTTCCTCTCTGCTCCAGCACCGCTCCATCACCACTTTTCATTACTGCTCCATTGACCGTTCGTTTTGTAAAAATTAAACATGCAGACAATCATTTTAAACAAAACTTTGCATGGAAAAGGGGGAGACTTGACTATCCTCTCATAAAGCACTCAAACAAACACCTCTCTTCACTTCCGGTCTCACACCTGCTCTTCATCGTCTCACTTTAATTACTTTGGCACGCCCCTTTCAAACCAACACCCACTGTGTGACTAGGTAAGTCCACCCCCTAACCTGACAGCCATGCAAGACAGCCAATAAGAGACAGTGTGCCGTGTCAATGAGTACCATGTTTGCTACCAAAATTTAGACTGGCCAAACTTTGACTGACGCTGAAGTGAGAAATGCATTATTAAATTGTTTAATACCTGCTGTCCTATGAGAAGTTCATATGTGCTGTTCTCTAAAGTCTGCTGATATACACTCCAGATCATAAACATGAGCTGAATCTGATGGTGGTCCATGATGAAAGATATCCAGGTTTGAATTTTAAATTTGAGAATGCAACTCAGACCAGTTGGAAAATTGAGACAATAATTCATCATTGCATTGATTCAATTCAGGAACCACCTTTAGATTTGAACCTGCCCTGAATTAACTAGTCAACTTAATGTTACTGTCACCTTAAAACATGACGGTGGCAGGGACTTTTTATCTTCATGCCAAACAAAACATGCAACACACAAACAAATGAGTGGGATGCCAACTAGAATGTATTAACAATATTTATTCACTACAAGTTCCAGTGTTATTTTTCCTATTTCATTTCAACCCAACAGTAAGAACAAGATGTATTTTTGTACATATTTACAGATTGGTTTTACTATTGGCAATATATCACATGTCAGTATTTATCTATATACACAACCCATACATCACCTTGTGTACCACGTGCCAACCGTTGGCCAGGGTAGAAGATGAGATGTTCATTTAATCTGGGTTAAAACCTCAGTAGTTTTCTACTGATTGTGCTCTCTTTCCCCCATAGTTCCTCCAAACAGAGGGCAGAGTCTAAGTAAAATAATCTCTGTTTAGCCTCTTCAGCCTGAAATTCTCTCTGGGAAGAATAAAACCAGGGCTCTTGGACGAGAAGTTCTTTGATGGTGTCAGCTAGTGCTTTGGGCAGGAAGGGACACTGGAGAAATGATGAGTGAAGTGTACATAGACAGAAGACTTAACTCTGAAAATACTGTCAGACAAAAAGAATGGGAGTTGATGACTGACCTTTGATCATTTGACCTTTTCCTGCCTTATTGTATTTATAAATCAATGTGTGTGTGTGTGTGTGTGTGTGTGTGTGTGTGTGTGTGTGTGTGTGTGTGTGTGTGTGTGTGTGTGTGTGTATGTGTGTGTGTGCCACAGGTGGACTACACTACCAAAGCAGTGTAGCTCTGCCACATAGTACCACACAGTAGAAAGCCTGGAGACACAAAGAAAGAAGAAACATGCTGGATAAATGTGTCTTTAACATGGGCAAATATATGATGACGAAGAAATATATTTATGATTGATCTGGTCTGGTACATATTGTAACTGATAGAATAGTAAATACATTTTTCAAAGGTGCAGGTTTAAATGTTTGACTTTAAATAAAGCCAGACAACATGTCTCTACTTCCTCTCACTGTACAAAAATGAAGCCAAAACATCCCAGATATGGGCGTTGGTGACATCGTTTAGACGCAGAGTCTGCACAGTATTAATCAAGGTTGGAGGTGCAGTATTAAGGTCCCGCCCATACAGCCAGCCAACTCAATCATGAACAGAGCTCATCTGTCAACTGTGATGTTATTGCATCAAATAACTAATTAAAGCCAAACGTATCAGGAAAATTAACACTTGAACATACATCAGTGTGATATGAGCTGCCTTAAATGACAGAAATCATCTTTGGGAAAAATTTATTAGGCAATTACCTTGATGTTTTATTTCAGCCCATATACTGCAGCCAGCCACCAAGGTGAGATGTTTTGGCTTTACTTTTGGGGAGCGTCATGTCGTCCATCTTTATAGATATCAAAAGCTACAAGCCATTTCCATCATTGCAGGCAAAAAAACAGGAGAAATTCAGGATTACTGTTTGGTTGGTGTTTGACCTCCATCATTGACAACAATCTGTGACGGGAAACCTGTGTTTACTGGTACAGAGCAGGTCTATTTGTGAGAATCCATAAATGTCTGAATTAAGAGACATCATTTACACAAAAGTATATGGCCTTGGTTAGTATTTATTGCTTATATTATCCAAATGTTTGTTGGGATTAAAGAGCATTCTGTTATGTTTTCAGTCTAAAATAAAAAGTTAATACCACTCTAGATAGCTTGCTGACCATCCCAGTTTTTATTTTCTAATTTAATTAACTGTATTTGAGTGCATCCAACACTTACTAGGAAACGGGCTGCAGACATAAATTTAATTGTCCCTACTTAAAAAAAGTGTTTTTAAAGTCAGCAAAGTCATCTGGATGAAATCTACCTTTATTCATGAGATTGACTTTGTTAAATTTGGAGCATTTTCTGTAATGTTAGCATATAAATTTGTCCAATTAAGACTTTAAATTCCAAAATATCACATTTAATTAAAACTCAGTAATCAGATGCAAAGAGAAACTGCTTTTAACAATAAAACACATTTTTCAATACTGCAGGTAATACACAAATAATATCAAATATTGCATCACAGCTACCAATAATTATTAGTATTGTGCATTAAATTTAATGCGTGATAAGAAATGAGGACTGCTAAATTTGGGAACACTGTAACAGACAGTCTGTTACGGTTCTGTAACAGACTGTCTGTCCACTGGTGAGATTTGGTTAAAATATAAATACAGCAGGTCAGAAACACAGTGATGCTTTCTATCAAATACAGCGTAGGTGTCTATTATTTATAGTAATGTTACACCATCCTGTATTTAACTTGACGTTGTGATGAAATGGCAATACTCATTAAAAAACATTAAAAAAAAAAATCCCTTCATTGAAACCAAAAACACTGTCTATCAAACCCAGCTTATTGTCTAATGTAACAAAACAGCCATTTTAAAATTAAGACACATGAGTTGTAAAATATGTTTCACTCAGACATGTAATGCATTTTCTTTGATTCACAATCTAGCCTACTGTTGTAGTTACAATATGTACAGTAGAAAACAGTAGGTGTTAGTCTTTGTCAAAGGGGAAAAAAAATCACCTTTAAATATATATATTTGTCTCTTTATAAAGCATTTATGAAATAAGACATCCTCTTATCCACGTCTTCTCAAAGCAGCACTGATGTAACATGAACCAGATCAGGACAACAGCAAGGATGAACACAGTGAAGACTACAACGATAATCCATCTGCAGGTTCAAGTTTAAATCAGTAGCTTTCTGTTTTGAAATGTTGTGCAGTTTTACTTTGAAAATCAAGCACTTGTGCTATCCTCAAATATCACCTGTAATTTGTTTGTGCAAGAAAGTGTCAATGTGGTATGGGTAAAGCATATCATTAATAAGAGTTATTGTTCATAAAACAGCAGTTTTGATATAAAATTGCTCTGAAAAGTGCAAAAACATAATTAAAATGCTTGCATTCAATGAAGTAAAGTATATTATGTGATGTATTGCACCCAGTAAACCCCCCCTCTCTGAACATCTAAGGCCATTTCACCCAACACCATTTCATTCTTATACTTTTACCCTTTAGTTTACTCTCAACAGACATTTTAACATTCACTTTTTCAATGCATAATCCTCATCATCACTATCGTTACTGTCAATCAAAATCACAACTGAAATGATTAGAAATAATATGGACTTAATTTGTTATCCTAAAACAAGGGACACATGCATTTATGTGGGAATCCGAGCTTGCTTCTGTCTGACCATGCAGTATGGACACACTAAGATGAAAATGCCTTGTGTTGCTTTGAGTCCAAAAAAACACAATCATCACAATGATCCAGCCCTGAAAGAGATCTGGGAATCCAGGTTTTGCAGGAAATTTCACTCCAGCTTTGTGAAATCATCCAAGTGGTTGAAAAATAGTTCACACACCCACCAGGAAAATCAGTCCAACAAGGGGATGATCAGATTCCATGTAGTGCTTTTCTACAAAATGGAGGGTCGCATCCATCAAGGAATTGGCATCAAATGAACTCTGCACTGTAAAGTCCCAGTTTGTTTTGAGATACAGAGGTTGAGACATACAGAAAGACACAGTTGTAAAGGGCAGCGGGCTGTTTCAGCCCATATTCAGTCTGGTTTTCATCAGTGGATTTCAAACATCACAACCAAACACTCCTTTAGTCTCAAAGCTAACAGTTTACCAAATCAGATTCAGACCAGCGAGCCTGCTCTGCTCTGAGCAGGCACCATGACCGGCACCGCCCCCATCCGTTCCAGCGTGGCCTGGCTCACTGCGTAGGAGTGCGTGTGCTGCCCGTGTGTGGACGTCACCACTGGTTTGAGGCTCACAGAACCGTTGCTGCGCACCATGGTGGGAGGGGATGGGGCAGAGTTTGTGGTCACCACCAGAGTCTTGGGTGGCGGGAGCGTGTGGCTGCCATTGGCAAACGATGTTGTTGTTGCCGTTGTGGGCTGCGCGTGGCGGGACAGCGGGGCTGAGCCTGGTGCTGTGACCACCGTACTGTGGCCTTGCCCTGTAGTCTGGGCCTGTCCATGTCCGTGTGCACCATGAGCAGCAGTGGAGAAGGTCTGGCGAGTGTCTCCGTTATAGCGTGTGTAGGAGTTGGTGTCATAGTTGGGTTTGGGGTTGTGCCAGTAGCGGCTGTTGTAGGTATTGGTGGACGTCAGTGTGTCATTCTCTGAGGATGAGGCATCTGCATGGAAAGCCTTCACCGATGATGATCTCTTGGGAGGAAGATCGTCTTCTCTGTGAAGAAGATATGAGTTGATGTTGTGAAGATGTCAGTGATATTAGAAATGATAGCAGTAAGACACCCAATTAGTTTATCTTAAAATATTTAGCACAAATCCTCTATGATGCATTAAAAATTCAAACAACTTCTCGATGCAGTTAAGTTGCAAGAATCCAAATAATACTTATTTAATCATTTTTGCTCTTAAATCTTTCTGGATCTTGTTAAATATACAATGGGTGGAGACAACACCTGAATAAATAATGCAATAGCAACACATGTACCAAAACTGTAACATTACATTGTCCAAAATATCAAAAAAGGGCTATTATATTTATTTCATAATATAAAATATTTAAATACCTCTTGTAGACAAAACATTTTTAAGGCATACTATGTATAATGTATAGACTCATATGAACATAGTCCCTCTGAATCATCACTTATGACTCACTAGAAATGTGTGGTCATAGCTGTATCTGCACAGACCCCGCCCCCTGCCTGCATTATCTCACTTTCCCATTACTTTGCTGCATTTGGAAAGTTTCTGGCTTCAGCTTGGTCGGTGTGTAGCACCCAGTCAATTCAATCCACAGGTTTTGTGGTTGAGACTATAAAAATATAGTGACCAACGGTTATATCACCTTCTCTGTCTCTTTCCTCTGCTCTTAGTCTGTGAGAGCTGCAGAAAGATATATACACACACAGACACACACAGACAGAGCAGACTGAGGATCGATTCAGTGTTGTGTGGAGGTGTGGACATGTGCATTTGTGCTATATAATGTAACTGCTGTGAAGCAATCTCAAAATAACGTCTCTGATTCACTGCTTTGTTCTCGCTAATGCTGCCTGCTCTCTTAATTCACTCTGCATGTCTCTCTCTCTCGCTCTCTCTCTCTCTTTCTCCAAGCCACGGAGGAGGAGGAGACCATTTTGAATGCAGCATTTACAAACATTGCTGCAAATTCTACCACTAATAAAATCAAAAATAAGAAAAGTGTTTGATATACTTTCACTAAAAACAAAGTGAATATTTTGAAATAAAGCTTAAAAAAACACTTTCAAGTTGCAATTTATTCTGTCCTTGCTCATATAAATAGTGTTTTTTATGAAATGTAATTTTGGGTGGAAGAGTTTGGCTCCTGATACATTTGGCTGAGATAAACATTTATTCATTGTAATATTTGCGGTTAGTGAGGAAAAGCTGAGCCGTAGGGGTGGAAACTAAATTAGGGATTGTAGTTGAGCCCAAAATGAAGCAGATGTTATCCCAACCAGCCAAAGCCTCGAATATCTGAACAATGATTCATCCAAATGATTAATTTAGGGGAGAAATTGCAGCCCATTTAAACAACTGACAGAGCCTCACAGACTGTTTGAAAAGACAAATTAGCCTGTGATGACGGAAAAAGCCACTGCCAGGAGATAAAATTAACGTGGATTCTCCAAACTTTAAATCCACTTTTCTAGCCAGGTTTGAGCTGAATATATGTGACTGCCGCACTGGCACAGTTCTCATTCTACAATAGGAAACACAAAGCTGCTGCTACATCTCATCACATTTTAAAACACAGCAGACAGGCCACAAATATAGTCTCCACCCTGCCACAGTCTAAAATACACACATACAAGTAAACTGTTTGTCTTCAACATAGACACTACATCCAGTACATCCATCAGTATTATGTTATTATGTTGTGTTTTGGTTGCAATTGCTCCAAGAAAAAAAAAAAGGAAGAAAATCACAAATCAAAGCCAAACCTGATCTCATTGGGGATCTCCTCCTCGTCATATTTGTTCTTGTTCTTCCAGTAGAAGAGTGTGACCACCACTAACAGGGAACAGATGATGACAGCTAGGACTCCTGTAGCGATGGTCCCTGCTATCAGACCCACGCTCTGAGGCTGGGCTGCAGGACAGAGAGACAGGAGGAGGGTTTCACAAACGTTTGCCAAATAATTGACTCTACGTTCTGGCAAAGACATCCAGAATCGGCCTCAGCTAAAGAAAGAGCTGGATGGGTTACAGAAAACTAAATATCAGGGGGAAAAAATCAGGGGAAGGAATCAATCTTTTTAGGCAATATCCAATTCTAGAATCTAGTGGGAAGTATTTCCAATCTAATAGCAGCTGACGCCATTATAAAATCTGTAATCAGAAGTGCAAATACAACAGTAAGACGCTCAAACTTTCTTTAGTGGACGACAGTTATGTCTTTCAGTCAAAACAAACGTTTACTATGGAAAAAGCAAGGAAACTGAGAGAAATCCAGCCCTTGTTTACTTAATTACGCTTCAAGTCTAAATTTGACAATATGTGATGCCCAATACAGTTTCACATAGTTTTTAGCACCACTTCAGAAATAAATGCATGTGCACTTAATGCGTTACTTGACATAATAAATGGAATACTGGCAAAATCCTAGAAATGTTGCATTAGATTATTTTGTTACCAGTATGTTCAGTAATATAAAGTAACAGTCTTATACTACTTTACATATTACTCTCAGTAATAATATTTTTTTATTATTATTTATATTACTTTTGTATTTGTATTACTATTGTATTATACTTTTGTATCGCATTACCCTCAACACTGCTTATGTCTGAGGGGAACACCTGACACAATGGACCGGTTGCACAGCAGACATTTTGACTTGTATGAGCAGTGAAACCACAGGTGGACTTAATAACAGTAATTACGACTCAGATCCATGAAGTGTCCTGGTGACAGTGAACCAGCATGTACAATACAAGGACCTCCCCTAAGTGGAGTGTAACAGTCACTAATACACCTGTGAGTTTTCTGGTATGAAATGTTAAAAGGTTTGCTGTGTAACTAGTCCCTTGTCTAATTGTCTAAGTGACACTAATGTGCTTTTAAACCTGCTTTTTCACCTAAGTTGGGTATATTCTATGTAATGTACAACATATAAAACACAAAGCTTCTCAGTTTTGACAAGAATTCTCAATTAAAATAGAAACAGGTATGGAACGGAATAGTTTTGAGCAATACTTCTTCTTTCTTAATATTTGCATCTGCACCATGTTAGCATTGCCTGCTTAATAATGACTGAAATTCACTGTTGCCTCTGACAGACAGACTCGGCACTCTGCTGTCTGTCTGACTCTGAGCGTCAGACTGCCACACACTGTCAGATAAATAAAAAGACTAAAAACAATGTTACTGTCAATCTGTCTGACCTGAACAAAATCTATGTTCTTATCCCTCTTTTTCTGCATGGGGAGTGCTGCTGTCTTCAAAATGTTCTGGTCCTGTCTCTTGCTTGCTTATATTGTTTGTTTGCTCGTTATTCTGTTTATCTGTCTGTTTGACAAGTGTCGCTCAAGCACTAGGCTTTTAACTTTATTCCCATCTGTCTGTTTGAAATGAGGAGGCACCAGTTCCATCTATAAATGTACGCGCTTGAACAAACGCTGACATGTGCCAACTGGTCTATATATGACAACAACAGTGTCACATGGATGCAGCAGTAAAGGAGCAGTGTGTTGGAGGGTACTTACGTGCTACAACCTGCAGGTTGAGCAAACAGGTGCTCTTGCCAATTGCATTGCTGGAGGTACACTGATAGAGTCCTGAGGTGCTGGTGCTGATGTTTCTCAGTGTTACAGTGCCCTGCATCTGGTCTGAAGAACACACACGCACACACACACACAAACAAAGAGAGCCACATAATTAAAGTGACTAAAACACAAATAAATGGATGCATACACGCATATGTCCCAATTAAAGTTCTTATAGACAACTAAAACTAAATTAAAAACTAAAACTAGGTATGAAAACATAATATTTCTGTTAACTGAAAAATAAAACTAGACTTAAGAAAAAAGAAACAAGAGTAAGTGAAAGGGTGTTGTGTACTTACAAAACTTACAACAACAACAAAAATTATTTTAAAAAAACATACAGAAAATATGCAGGAAATATCTTTAGTTGTAGTCAAATACAGCATGTCAACACAACAGTGTGTGTGTACTGAATTCCTATTTGAAATTTCTTAAAGCTTGCTGCTGCCAAATAACACGTATTACTGTATAATTAAAAAAAAAACTTACAACTAAATATTGAAACAATTAGAAAATAAACTAAAATTAAACTTTAAAAAAATGAAACAAAAATAAAAACTAATGAAAAATACAGGACTGTAATAACTGTTGACCCAGTCAATATAAAAAAGCCTCTACATAAAGGATGCAAAGCATAAAATCAGAGTTAATTTGAAATAAGTCATTCACAATTTTAATAAAACATGAAATTTGGTTCATGTTCTATTTACTAATCGTGAACAGAATGACAATACATTCAACTAAACAACTTCTACTATTGACCAGTAGAGGGTGATATATAACTTTAATAAAAGGCGAGCAAGTGAAGTATACTGTACAGTGAAAAGGTAAAACTGCAGATTCCTTTCTTTCACAAATGATGAATGGGTTGAGCCTAGAATCAAAGAGCTGTACACTGCTGGATTCATGAAAATGGAAGCAGCCTGATTTCCACCGGTTCTCTTGACAATGACGTGACAGGTGTCACATCTTTCTATGTCAAGCTAAACACACATCAGAGTGACACTGACACATCCATGGCTGGATTCAAATTTGAATCAAATGCAAACAGCAGAAGAAGACAGACTTAAAACTTAATAGAAAGAACTGAGACCATTTGTTCTTACAGTGTAAAAGGTTAAATATGTCAAGGTGGATTCTCTGAGCCATCAAGAGGAGGAGAGTTTAATAGTACAATATTAATAAGTTTCTTCATATAGATTAGATTGAAATATAATAAATTATCTCTCAGATAGTTGACATTAAGGTTGCTGGATGTACCACTAGCAACAGTAATCACATTATTTTAAAAAATTACTTATAACTATCATGTTAATGATACATGCATGATAATACAATACATATGCTCAGTTGTTTCTTCTGTTTATCAGTGCATCTGGTTTCCTTTTCACTATCCGTTAAGTGTAATTATTCCATGGCTTTGTGAAATACTTGATTCTGATTGGTCAATTACAGCATTCAAAGGTCTGTTATTTCTGTATGGCAGACTGTTGTTATGACGGACAGACCGTTGCTATGGACACAATTCTGATAAAAGACTGTGGAGGACCAATAAAATCATTGCTAAATCACGAAAATAATTTAAAAATTAATATTTTGTGTTGAATTATTGAATTTCTTTTGGTAAATAACTGTGTAACAAGCAGGGTAATATACAGTCAGCAGGTCACTGTTGCAAAATAAAGCCATACTGATTCAAGGTGGATGATTCAAGACTTGTCCTGCATCATCCTGGTTAGATGTCTTTCAAAATAATGGCCTGCTCACTGTACCTTAACTCTTACTTGCATTTCTTGTACGCTCCACCTTCCTACAACCGTATTTTCAAAAAAAAAAAAAGAGAGAGAGAGACAAACACACATTAAACAGAGGTAAACATGAATTTGACAAATACTTTGTATTTTTTTCTTTAAATCAATATATATAACAAAAATATTGTTATCGTGAACTATTTTGGTCACAATAATAGGTTAGGGAAAATATGATATTGTCACATCCATAGCTGATATTTAATACATTGAATTGACAGAGTCAGGGTTTAGAAAAAAAAAATAAATCCATAAAATAATGATACTAGGATGGGTTAAATGCAGAGACTACTTTTACCTTTACTTTTGTTCAACTGTAATTTTGGAGAGATGCAGTTTGGCCTCTTTGAAGCTCTGAGAGACGTTAACATACCAAAGGGATCGACTGCCAGAAATTCTAATTAGCATCTCACAAAAGCTGATAATTGACGTTCATTCAACCACCTTTGTAGATGAATTTGCAATTACGATGATTCCTCCAAATTTACAGCGCCTGCCCACTGTCCACATTATTTGTTCCCACAGCTGTATAAGAAAAAACGATTAACTTAACTGCTGTTGGAATCTGCTATCTGCAATTGATGTTACACTTTGCAAATCAGCCTTCTATTGACCAGTAGTGTACAGACAAAGAAAGTAACTGATGATGAAGATTGTGACTGCGCAATGAGCACAGCTGGAGAAGAAAGGAGAGTCCACAGTGTTCTCTAATGCTGAAAACCAAACACAACTCCAACACACCTGCTCCTGTTATTCCGTCAGGAGCTGGATGTTTGTTAGACCATAGAGACTGCACCAGTACAGTACAGAGAGTGGTAAGAATTTGGAATAAGAGGGGAAATGTGTTAGAGTTGGTATTCAGCATGAGAGAATGAGGAAGAACATGAAAACACCACAAAGGCATTGTAAACTGGGTTAATTACACAAACACATTCCTGACCCACACGCTCATTTACAAAAGTCACATGATTTGAATCACTACCATCCATCCATCCATCATCATCACCCCTCAGCAGGATCAGTGGGGGCGGGGCAGGCGGGCAGTAGTTCGGGCCTGGCACATGACAAGTGGCTGAGATGGTGGGGTTGTTGCTGAGTCTGAGCTACACTATGTGTGTGAGATTTACCAGCGAAGGTGGGGCAAAAGGGAACTCCGACGGCCAGCTTGTTTGTAATACCTTGCATGGCGTTGTGCGGCAGCTTGGGCAGCGCGTCCAGCTTCTCCCAGGAGTAGGACGGTGTTGGAATACCTTCCTCGGAGCTGCAGAACAGCATGATGTCACTGCCTACATCCAGCGTGCCCTGGATTCGACATGCTGGCACCGAGGGGGGCACTGGCAGATGGAGAGAGTGGGCAGTGTCATGTTAACCACTTCACAAAGCAAATCTAATGTTTTCCTAATTTCAGAGGAAGATTCATATTGAAAAAAGCTGAAGAATCGAATTAATTTAACACTACTTTAAACTGTATTAAATTTCTTCTCTAAAGGATTCTTCTGATTACTTAAAAACTAAAATTTCAACATTTCAACCTCATGCAATTTGGCATGATGATGACTGTGTCTAAAATGTTTACTTAGCTCTCTACAATACACCTTTTTCACATAAGTTATCGTGACACGAAACAGGTAAACACGGGTGTTACCAATGATACTAACTGATTCCATTCAGGTCAAACAGAGTCAGAGTGCTGCTATTGCTAAATGAAACAAGACCTTAATTAATATCACTGGTAATACCTGTGGTAACAACTATTTCATATTAATATGGCTGCCGTGAAAAAGCTGACATGTGGAAAAATTCAGGGTTTAGGACTTTCTGGCAGAAAGACTTTAAGAGGTCAGGTGACAGTATAAAGAGCGACAAAGCCCACATCAGGACCAGGCTGTGGTAGATGGATGGATTAAGCATAAGACATCAATGCAGGATGCTGTTGACTCCCATGTGAAGCTTATTGTTGACTTATCTTTTTTTTCTGGTTTCTGTTGATGTTTGGTTAGGTTTAAGCACCAAAAGTACTTTTTAGGTTTAAGAAAAGATGCTGGTTTTAGTTATAATAGACTGTTCCCTTTGTGGAAGGAAAGATTTGGCAGGGACATTTGAAGGCTAACTTCCCCCTTCTACAAAAAGATCTATTGGCAGGAAAATCTGCCCTCCAAGTTCAGGAACAAAGCAAAGAAATGCTGAGCATCAAATGAAAGCAGGCTGAAAAGCACCAGTTCTTGCAAATTCTGAAACACAGAGAACATGATTTCTTTTTTGACCTTAACTAACACTTAAGATATATTTTGGGCAAACAGGGCAAATCTACATGGTCTCAGGTTGTAGAGTGACCAAAGTGTATTATTATTATTTTTTAATTGACCTTTTTTAAGTGACTTGAAGACTTGAGATATGCCTTTTCAGTTTTTTGAAACATGCTGTCTGGACTTATGCGCTCCACCGAGATGCCCATTGTTGAAGCTCAACATCCTTTTTCGAAATACAAGGAAAAACTTTCTTGCAAAAGATGTAGCTTGAAACGGATGGTTCAGATTATTTGAAGTACTTATCAATAATCAATAGTGTGTTACCTACAGTCGATGGGTGTCAGCACACGTCCAGTTTGGAGAAGCAGAGATGAGTCCCAGCACAGAACCAAAACAATATACTGCTGTGGATGGGGTCAGCAACAAAAAAGATTTTAGCCACTTAAAAAAGGCCCACCTAAAAAAACTAGTTTAAGTGTTAATTATATTAAGAATATTTTCACTGCTTTACCTTGCTGTCAAACAGCCTTTTCCAATGGGAAATTGCTGTTATATCAGCCACATATCGCTCTCTCCAAACCAACCAGACTCCATGGGTGAAAGTGATCATTTTACCTTGCACAACACAACAGTTGCTGGTCTACCCACAGCCCAAGATGACTCCGTCATGTTGTTTTGTCCACAGTACAAAGATATTCAGTTTACTGTCATAGAGGAGTAAAGAAACTAGAAAATATTCACCTTTAAGAAGCTGAAATTAGAAAATTTTGACTCTGTTTTGTTCATAATTACTCAAACTGGTTAGTCAAATAGTTGGCAATTAATTTAATAAACAGGTCATAATAGATTATTATTATTATTTATTTTAGGAGGACCTTTTTTATTAAGTGGCTAAAATTCAGTTGACCTTGTCAACAGCAGTTCATTGTCTTAACTTCCATGCTGGTGCTCCTCTCTGCTTCTCCAAACATTAAAAACAAATATTCTGTTAGTTACCCAGCACGGTGAGCCCAATGACGCCGATGTTGCGTCCCCCTCTGTCTGGGAGGTTGTTGACCAGGCACTGGTAGGTCCCAGTGTCTGACAGCTGGGTGTTGTTGATGAAGATGGAGGCACTTGTACTTGGCATGGTGGCCACGAAGCCGACACGACCAATGAGGTGGTTGGCGAGGCTGAACACCTGGCCGCCTTGGTAAATGATCACCTGGATTGGGATGTCAGAAGGTGGTAGACGTGGAAAAGGGTAGAGATTTAAAGGAAATGAATTGATAAAAAGGAGATGTAAATAGAAAAGGTGGAAGGCAGAAAGAGACAGGTGACAAAAAATGTGGGGAACAGGAAGACAGAAATAAATAAGTGAGAATGAGCCACTCAGATTTTTATTCCTAAAACGAGTGAAAGAAACTACATTTGCAGCTGATGTCCAATAATGTAGCAGATGGTGCCCAAGTGTTTACAGCTATAGTTCTATAGTATTCATTTTGTCATTCTGAGGGTCTGTAAACTTAATAAATGTGATCCCCCAACATTTCCTCTTGTGGTCTGTTACAAATAAGTCTCACTAGAGGGAGACCTAGTTCTACTGAGGCTGAAAAACAGCTTGACAGTGGACACAGAGAGTAAATGAGTGAACAGACTTTTATATCCTAAGAAACACACAAACAAACAGACAGACAAAAAACCTTTTATTTGTAAGTGGTCCTTTCTAGCTCAGTGGGTAGATTCCAGAGTAAGGAGCACATACTAAAAGTATGCTTTCATGGTACCATTCAGATAAAAGCATCCACTAAATGGTATGCATAATTGAAAACATTTAAAATTGGAAACATATCAGCCTCAATCTGATAAATCCAACAGAAGCAATGCAGGGTGTCCTTTGCACTAGGAATCCAATCCAGCGAGAAATTAAACCAAAACTTCGACCTTTATCGTTACATCAGTGACCTTTGAGACTAGTCCCAGAAAGCACACACTTGTAAGGATGAATGCACACCTTCAGGTGTCTCAGGTCCAAATTAAAGAGCAATGAAGGAATCAGTTTGTTCAAAAGCTTCCCACAGGCCTCAAACTTGGGCTGAACAGCTCGTTTGTGAGGCCGAGCCACATGCAAAACAGCTCTCACCCCTCAGCTGGGCCCACACAAAAGATGAAGAGGACACACGCAAACACATGGTATGTGCACACAAGGCTGGCACTCACACACAACAAGTGCGCGTCAACTCACACACAGACATGCACACACATATACACACAAAGCACAGAGGGAATCAGTGGGGTTATTCACTTTGGTGAAAAGAGGCCTCATTGAACTGTTCAAAGACCCAGGCAGGGAAACAACCAGCACCAGTGTGTGTGTGTGTGTGTGTGTGTGTGTGTGCATGTGTTTGTATGTGCGTGAGAGTGATAGTTGTGATGAAAGTGCAGGAGTGTGTATCTGACTGTGTTCTCCACCACTGCTTAACGGTTGTAAATTGCGCGGCTGCAATTTCCTGAGTGCAGTACGCTCGCTTTGTCCTCTTATGTGCAGATGAATAGGCAGCTCCTCAGCTGTGATGAAAGCCTGCAACTGCATCTTCTGTGCGTGTGTGTTTCAGTGTCTCGGTGTATATTCATTTTCTCATGAGGAGTGTATCAGCTGTGTGTGATTTTTCTGTTTCTCAGTCTAATAACTGTGTGGTCTCACTTATATTTTCTCTGTCCACTCATTACTGTTCAAATCTTTTTTTTTATTATTATTAGTTTCTGTCTGTCTGTCTGTGCCTACCTTTCTGTTTCCCTGTCTAACAGACTGCACCGGTGTGACCTCGCTCTACACTCCTGATGACCTAACAATATAATCTGCATGCTCAGTGAAAGTGATCCAATCAATCGGCCTCACACGCAACACAACCTGAGCGTGTGTGTTTGTGTGTGTGCATGAGTGAGCAGAGGATTAAAGCAGGCCCTAAACTGTGGTACATCTTACACCTGTCCCCTGATTTTGTATTTTCCAGTGAGTTTTAGTTTTCTGGCACAAAAAGGAATAAACAAGGTCAACACTGTACAGCAGGCCAATTCAACTGGCGGCTGACCCTTTAACAACCTCATCCAGCCCTTTCATCACTTATAAATATGAAAAATAAGTATATCATTGTGACTTTTTATTTTATTTATATGACCTGCTCACATTCTAAGTTTGTGGGTGTTCACATCTTAATTATAAGATCATAATTTTATTAGTCAGTCAATATTATAATAGTAGTCCATTCAGAAGTCACTTATCAATTTAAAATGGTCTAACTAACAGCAGAGGGAATTGATGGAGTCAAACTGAATGGAAAAGATATTAAATGTACATTTATCAAAGTAACAAGCTACTTCAAATCTAGGATTGTAAAGGTGCTTTGTTTTTGCCTGTACCTTTGTACATAATGTATCTTTTCCCATTGTGGAAACTGTTAATGTAGAGAAAAAAATAAAAACAGGCGTTGTTTTACATGTCACATTCCACCTATTTTCCAGACTTTGTGTCTCTGTCCATCCATATCTATGTGTGTATATAAATCACCTCAGCCTCTCGTGTGACCTGGTTGGCTTTGTAGCTGTGCATGGGGAGAAAAGAGGTCATGGCTGGCACTCAGATGGCGGACAGCCCTAAGAACTCTAGTTGGACTAGCTGGATGTCCCACTGCTGGCCCAGCGGTAAACCTCCGTTACATCCTTACCCGACTAAACCCTGCACACACACACCCTGTACACGCACTCGCTCACACTCTATGTCCTACACTCTTGCTCTACAATCTACCCTGAGCCACAACTGGATGCACATGGTAAACCTTCAAATATTGTCTGAAACTGTACCAGTCTCATGGCACTAGCCTACTTCTGACTGACTAGAAGGACCATGTTGGACCTGGACACGAGGGACACTGCCATCGCCTCAATAAAGCCTGAATAAACCTCTAAACCCCCACAGCCTCCCCTCTATTACTCACTGTAAGCCGCCACTGTTATCTCTTTCTATCCTCTGAGACATGTTCTAAACAATATGGGCCTGGATTCATTTCACTAGTACACACACACACACACACACACACACACACACACACACACACACACACACACACACACACACACACACACACACACACATCTCTTCAAACTGCTGCTTTTGTATTGTATGCTTTAGTTCGTAATGAACCAACCCTTTACCTTATTACCAGCCATTTCCCAAAGCATAACCAGTCAGTTTCTAGGTTTACGTTTTCTTTCTGGTTCATTAAAGGACACTGAAACAATGTCTGTCAACAATGTGTCTTTTAAACTTAAAGTTACATTTTAGTCCAAGTTATTATTTCTTGTGAGTGCTGAAAAGTCTCACTGTTGTTCAAGTCAGGTCAAGCTTATTTATATAGCCCAGCACCAAGTCTCAATGGGTTTATCAGGCCTACATTAGCAACAGTTTCAAACTCACTACAAGCTATTTCAGAAGAAAAGGGAAAATAATACCTTTTGTTTTAATAAAAGAAAATAGCAAGAGAAATTACATCTCCTTAGATGACTGGGGATGGAGTAGAAGCCATGAGTGGGAAAAAGACATTTACATAAAATGAAAAATTTAAAAATTAGTTGAAATGCAAAATTCAACAATGTGATTCAAATCTAACAGTAGGATTAAGACCGATCAATTGATACTGTAGTAAATACCAGAGGTGTGGACACAAGCCACATGACTTAGACATGACTCACAAGAGTCATGAATTTGATGACTTTAAACTTGACAAAATAAAATAAAAAAAAGGCTTACAACTGAAATTGGACTAACACCAATCACTCGTGAATTCATATGAACTTGTGTCTCTTTACTTGAACTGGACTTTGGTTCAGAGACTTTTGCAACAAAAGTGCTTTGATTAAGATAAGGAAATATCAAGATTTTGGGTAGGTTTAAGCAATAACAGAATGTTAGTTAACTTCATTTCAGTTAAAAATTAACAAATAAATCTCATGTCACTGCTGACTTTTGAATGTTGAAGTCACTATGATTGGATAGTGTATTGCAAGGTTGCCTATTTTTGTGGAAAACAAATTAAATACGTTGTCTGTTAACATTATAATGATACTTTTTTAAACATTTTAATGCTCTTGCCAGGTATATTAATTAACAAGATTTTCTCTTTATGTTAACAAAAAATGTATTTCTGTCTGCATTATATTTCCTTCAAAATGTATTTGCTTGTATATAAATGCAATTTCTTGGAGGCAGGACTGGACGATTATGTACAACACGTCCATACAAATAGTGAGGTTTTACATTGACCATGCAGTGATACTGTACATCTCAAAAAATAAAATTAAGGTGACAAATTTATCACTGTGATGGATACATTTACATACATATGTCAGTGAAAGTTAATTTTCACAGCATGGCTTCCTTGAGTAGATTTAAACTCATAGACTGTATGTGTACAGTGCATTTTGGGCTGAGAGGGTAAATCATTTTAACTGTCAATCGGAGATTATAGACATTTGATCTTGGAGTTTACAATGTGAGTGATTTGGATTTTGCAGGGATCAGGGTGAGTTAGTGATCTGTGTCCTTTAAGTAAAGGTAAGGGCTCAAGTCCTCATAACGGGAAGGATTCATATGCTGAAGTGTTCTTATGTGACTTAAAGACACTCAAAACCCTCCTGGTGAGAAAGACTGTACTGTCGCTGACGCTGCATACTGATGTCCCTAGAGGTAGGCGTGCAAATAAAAAAAGAATTTCCTCTGTGCTGATCAATAAAAGGTATCACATTATTGTATAAGAGAGAGTGTGTAGAAGATGAGTGCATGCCTCTCAACAGGGAGGAGTTACATCCCCAGACAAACAACATGCCATTTTTTACTTTGTCTGAAATGGGTTCTTGTTTTCCTTTGATGTGTCCTGCAAAAACTGTTTATGCAGGGTTGAAGGGAGCCAACTGGGAGAGAAAAAAGGTCATGTTTGAGTGTATAGGAATGCAGTGTCTATTCGATTTATCCTCTGGCAGATTGTTGGGTTCAGATAAGGATCAGAATCTGATCATCTAAAATACTATGACAGATGTTCTCAATTACAGATTAACTTCATTTCTGCACCACAGATTCTCTGTGACCTCAATTTCGCCAGAGCCTCATTTCACTGAAAATGCACAATTTTTACTCTTTTGGTTACAAAAATCAACACAGCTCCCTTTCCAGGAATTTATGAAAACATATTTAATTCATTTTTCAGAGTAAAAATAATTTAGAAATGATACATTGACACTGCAAAAAGTTTTCATCAGTCCTGGATTGATATAACTTTCTCAACAAACTTCTCTCTTCATCTAAAGAAAGTAAGGAGACAATATGTAAAATTGGATTTTAAAGGATTTCAGGCAACTCTGACAATATTAAACTGCCAGGCTCACCACATTCAAGTTATGTCTCCAGAGTGCTGTATATAAATGTTTGATATATCAACTATTTTAATGACTGTGACTAAAAAAACAGTTCCAGGAATTAGAGTCACAGGTGGTGCGAGAGGAGAGTGAACCCAGAGCTTTTATTGGAGCATAAAAAAAACACAGATATTCAGCAAACGGTTTGAAGAGGATAAACAACAGCTTGTGAACATAAAACCATTGTCTAAATCTATGTATGTATGTGTTTTGTTTTCAAATAAATGTATTATTAGGTGTGTGTGTGTGTGTGTGTGTGTGTGTGTGTGTGTGTGTGTGTGTGTGTTAGTGTGTGTGTGTGTGTGTGTGTGTGTGTGATTTTCTGGATTATCTCACACCAGGAAAAGGTCAGAACGTTTGATCGCAATAACAGAATGATGGACAGATTATATACACAGAAAACAATGCATGAACATGCAGACACACCCAACCACACACACACACTCCACTGAGCTACATGCCTACATGTTGTAATCTGGAGATCAGCTGCTCAGGTAATCAGAGTAAACAAACAGGACTATGACCACAGCAAGCCTAAAGTTTGAACAGGGATTGCAGATATAATAGCAACTTTATAATGGCTATGGCAGCTTTATAATAAAAACTATTTATAACATGTAACCGTCAACATTCATTGATGCATTAATGCTGTTATTACCAGCTTAGGAGAGGGAAAAAATGATATCAGATTGGTATTGGCAGATACTCAAGGATGCAGTATCATTATTGGTATCAGACATGAAAAACTGGTATTATCCTCTCTGCAGTGTAGTTCAATACACTTTACTGATAAACCACAGACTTACAGTGAACTACACTGAATGTCATTTGCCATTATCCAACTGTTCCTATCACAACTATGGGCAATGAAGGAGCAAGAAATGGTCAAGTAGTCAAGCTTGATTTGATTGGCAGGGCCAGGTATGACACTGACAAGCGGTGAGACTTCGCTTTTACACACATCTAAAGACTGGTATAAAAACATGATGTGGTGCTAGATTAGAGCACAGGTCAGGTGCGCCATGTGATAGGAAATAATGGTTTGGCTGGTGATTTGTTTCTAGCAACACATCTCAGTGTGATCACTCCGTAACTGTGGCTGTCTGCTATTTGGTGGTGGGCAGACAGTCTACAGTGGGTTTTTAGGTTGTTAGAGCATATTCTCTGAAAACAGCTGGCCGCTGCAGTCAAATACAGCGTTATGAGGGCAGCATGAGTGAATCAAAACAGCAATGTTGTGGCTGGAAAACCAAAAACACAAGCTAAGATATGCTATAAAGTGCTGTGACCCCTTCCACATTGCACATAATTTTATCCATTGTTGAAATATCGTCCATTCTTAAAAAATATTAATTGTGGCCACTTTGAAAAAGGGAGAGCATTTTAATGGAATGATTTGGTTTAGAAATTAACAATTATAATCTGTCCTTTGCAGTCATTAATTTAGAGATGAAATGTCTCAACAGAGTCTAGATGCACCAGGCTGGCTCTCATACTTGACTCATTAAGTTATACAGTCTAAAATGGAGAATCAATCAGTATGTAGGCTTTGGGCTATAAACCACAGGGCTATGTCTTGAACAACATGGCAAGCATCAAGCAAACACACAATGGGATTAAAGTGGGATACAATAAACCACTGAGTTTGCCATGTCAGAGAAACCTGTGCACCTCGTGCTGTGGCCTTCTAACTGTGCTAAATAAGTTGCATTGTCTCCTGTCATCTGAACATGGTATTCAAATTTGAACTGAGAGGGATCTGAGCGATCGGAGTGCACTTGCTAAAGTGCTAACACAGGTTGTGAGGGGTGTGCAAGTGTGCAGAGCTCTGTTCAGTAATTCTTAATGGCTTTTAGCATCAAGTGTAATCATTTATGACATTCTCTTCCTCTAAAATGACCTTGTACTTGTACTGACGCCCCACACAGCACTTTATTTCATCACTCACTTTTCAGATAGCTCACCAAATTCACACACACACAAGTGGACTGCAGAGCTATTTGTTTCTTGCTGTGTGTGGCTGCATGGATTTTGTGTGTCTCTGTATGTGTATATAAATTTCATATGCACATTTAAAAACTTGTGTCTGCATCACTGTGCTTGCACCCAATGTTCTCATGTATAGGGGCCTTAGTATGTAATGTATACGTGACACAATACAATGTGAAGGCATGACATGATAGCACAGTGACTGTTACGCAGCCTTCTACATGTATCAGCTCCCATCATTGCTCACCTGGCATCTAAAAGTCTCATGCATTCATCCGTGAGTAAGTGCCTTTGCACATTTGTGTTCGCTGTTTGATTCTAGTTTCTTTGTAGGTATTTCTGCATGAAGACAACAGTAAAAGCCCTTATCCACAGGTGTGCACATGGGAGCATGACTCTGTAATGAGTTCATTTCCATGTATGGGAATATGCATGTCAATTTTCACACTTCTATTGTGCACTCTGCATGCCTGTATGTGTGAAGCTAGTAAATATATATATATATAAGCCCTGCATGTATGCATGTGGATCTGTACTGCATTTGGACCAGCAGTCTGTCGAATGCCAGTTTGTGTGTGTGCCGGTATATGTTTGTGTGTGTGTGGTGAGAACAGCTGCGATATAGAGCCTGTCGTGGGCGTGAGGTAATTAGTGCAGAAGATGATTGTATTATTTGGACGGCCGACCAGCGCCAGGGTTCAAAGTGAAGGGAGGCAGGTGAGCTTGTACGGCCTGCAGCTGCATGTTAAACAACTCAAATGGAATCACAGAAGTCCCGCAAGGGGGGAGGAAGAGTGGGAGAGAGAAGGAGAAAGGGAAGGTGAGAAAAAAACAGAAAGAAAATGAGAGTAGCAAGCCAGGAAGGGATGATGGTGAGAAGCCAGTGAGACAAAATTAATGCCAATAAGACCTAACTGAAGTTGAAATCAGGCAGTGTTTTTGTGTGCAAATCAGACTGCTGCCAGCGGATTCACAACAGTAGAATGAGCTTCAGGATGGTCTTTGTGGTACACTTGATATATTGTTTTAAAGATACAAAAGTGCCACATGACATTGTTGTCTTGCAGGCTGCAGTACAAATGATAGAGTTGTCTAGTCTATGGACACACCTTACCTTACCTCATCTCAAAATCAAAAATACTCTTACCTGTAGTGGCATTTATCTTGGTATTTATCTATTATCTAGATAATGTATATAATAATATTTTTTGGTGTGACTTGCAGAGTTTTGAAGATATTGTTCGTAGAGATGTCTGCCTTCTCTCGAGTATTATGGAACTGGATGGCATCAGCTTGAGGTGCTCAAAACACCAGGAAATAAAGCTGAAAAACTCAATAGTAATGTCTACTGATTACTTGAGATCATCCACAGACAGACCTTTCTATCTACCGTGATCAACAGTATCACTGTGCAGAAAAAAAGTGTGCATCTTCTCATGGATGAAAGGCTTGTGACTCACACCGAAACAATCTAGATGGATAAATAGCACAACAGGTAAGAGGAAAATATGTATTTTTGATTTTGAAGTTACCTTCACCCTTACTACCCTATCTAAGTGACTACAGTATAGTCATCTAATATCTACAGTATAGCACAACTAATATCTAAAAGGTGCGTTCAGATGCACCGGAAAGAGAAATTTTGTCTTTGTGCACTTTTGCAGTCTTTTTTTTCCATAAGTAGTGCAAATATATATAGCACATTAGGGTTTTCTCCTTTAATGATAATTGCGATGATGAGTGAGAGCTATCGCTGTCATGTAGCTCTGCTGGCTGTCCCTCAAGCCCCAGAGATTCTGTCTCTGTGGATGCATCTCATCTCAAGTTTTTCACCAAGAGCAAATGTGTCCTCATCCTAATTTTGGGCCACATATCTCAGTCTGTGTCTATTCACCTCTCTTTGAATTGTTCCGACTTTCTATGCATTTGTGCAACCTCTGATATTCTCTTTGCGCTGTATCTGAGCACACCTTAGTATAGATCATCTTCTTGTGTACCTGCTTTGACTGTAATGGTGATGTTTGGAAGCAGCATGGACATCCACATGATGCATATACAGTAATGTTGAATTAGAACATAAATTACATGCATCTCAGTAGTACAATATATATCTCAGTAAGCACCTAAACAGTGCTCTGCAGCCCTGGCTGTCTACTTCCTCCTGCTGATCAACATTTACACACATCACATTTGTTGCAGCAATACTCTCATCACAGTTAATAAGAACCAAACTAAGTTGCAGAACTCTGTTGGTGGGGTTCAAATATTAAAAGTATATTTTTTATCACATTCCTTTAATTCAGCACTGCTTCTCTGCTGAAGAAGCTGAAGGGATGCTATGTCACTGTGACTGAATGTGTGCATATTAAGTAATGTACACTTTACCTGCTCTGGCTGGTTGGCATTAGACAGTGGGATCACCATCCAGATGATGTTGAGGTTGTTGAGGGCAGCGCTGGTAGTGAAGGAGCAGGGCAAGACAGCTGCTTGGCCACGGGCCACCTGGATACTGCTCTGGGACACCGTCACATCCAGCGCCCGCACACACACTGCAGGAGGAAGGAGGCAGTGTCATTGTCTTGATGCACAATGGATAAGCACATATAGTATCAAGGCGTAAAACAAGACAACAAAAAGAGAAGAGAAGATATCTAAAGTAGAGTCTGACTGATATAGAATTTTTGAGACCAATACAATATTGATTTTAGATGGAAATGGATGGAGACCAATATACTGAAATTCTGAGCAGGAATGAATCAGACCATTTCTATGAGGATTGTGTGCTGACTTTGTACTGTGCCCTGATTTTGCACCGATATTACTATGCCAAGGTAAGGCTGTTTTCTTCTTAAATAATTTAATATATACAGTTTCAACCAACTGTAGAAAAGAGCACTGCAAGAATAATTAATAAAGTAATATACAATAAATAATAAAATTAATATAAGGATAATAAATAAAATGTTACATGAACATCAGCACTGTTGTGTTTTCCATTTCATTTTCCAAGTCCATGCTGGATATTTTAACATTGTCAGTCAATAAGGAGCAGGTTGTAAAACAAAAAGCATAGCTTCTCAGCATTTACATCTGCCAGGGAGCATAAACTTTCCCCACTGTGCTAAATACAATCACCCAAAGAATGATTTTCTGCATTATATGTTCTGTGAAAGACCATATCATATCATTGCAGAAAGGTCAACATACAGTATACGCTAACATCAGCCCAATATATCAGCTGATCAATATACTATATCAAACAGGCTCCGTTTGTAAATGTAACAATTGCTAATCTCAACAGACGCATCTCTCCTATGAATATTTGCACTTTGTGAGAGAAGCTAGACCTTCAAGTTCAACATCTTTCTATGAGCTATTTGACTTAAAGATCATTTTTATCAGTGATAATGAAAAACTTCAGTGTGTTAGAGATAATATAAGCTAAATCTCTCCCATGTACACATGAATGTATTTTAAGAACCAAAAAGTCATGCTTAATCTCTCTGTGCATCCTTTCTCTGCTTCCTTCTAATCTTTACAGCAAAACAAACATGATTTCTGAACTGAGCTCCTGTTTTGAAATGCTCTCAGCAGCTAAACAAACATCTAGACCACACTGTGAAGGATCACATGAAATATGTAATAGTTAAATGGGGAAACACGATAGGCTGTCTCTTGAGTTATTCATTTCCTAAAACAACTTGCTTCTTGCTGCTTTCATGGGAACACACTCTGTATCAATACATACTAAATGAACATGACAAGAGGGGATAGTAATGGTTTTTTAGATACAATTTGCTCTTTCCTCTACATCTGCAGCATACTAAACAGTCATGATAGCTTGTTGTTTTTTGCAACAAAGGTCTGTTTTATCATAGTAAGGAACTGGGGAGCTCCTTTCCTCATCTGGGCTCAGCTGTCAGCCATAACAGACCCACAAAGACAGATATGTACATGCAGCATCCTATTTCTAGAGCAGCTAAAGACATTACAGCCTAAATTAAGTTAGATCTCCCCCGCAAGCATGTATCCATGTCCAAAAACCCCAATGGGAAGTAATCTTATCTAAAAATGTTGAGGAGGATGATGGCACTGATATGATTACAGATAATTGATCATGTCCTGTGAATCGTCCTTGTTAGTGATAATTTAAGATGATGATCTTGTGATAAGCCAATGGTAGAAGCTACCATCATGTGACTTGTGTGGTATATACGAGTCAAGCCAGATGTCAAGTGCAAGGAATGACCACATTGCATAACAAAATATATCCATATATCAAGGTGTTTGTTTATTTTTAGCAAAATGTAAGGCGTTTTTATTCTGGCCTCAAGAGACGTTTCTGTCGAATTTGGGTTTTGAATATCGCCGTCATATTCTAGCTGACAGACTGCCTGTTGCTTCTTCTCTGTCTGTCCGAAACCTGCTGACTTCCTACGCTTTCCTTCTGCTGGCAGACACCACACGCCCTGCAGGCTCACTGCTGGCAGAAGGGAGATAGACAAGGCTCGATCCACTCCGCTCAGTTATATACATATATAGAAATATACATATGCATTACATTCCACTGGAATGTCAATATGGATCGTAACAGTATCACTGTAACTCGGTTGCTTAAAGACGTCAAGCAGCATTGCAATCCACTAAACATGTACGTCACAACACAGCTAATGAGCTCCCATTACGCCTTATGTAAATCTTAAGTTGTCATTGTAAATATAATAAATAACAAACTCTAAGGTCACTACTCTAATCTGATCTTCTTCTATCCGCTGTGTACACAATGTTCACTTCATGCACAGAATCAATCTATGTTCTTATTGGAGGATTAACGGCAAAGAGGAGGGAGTTCATACAAAAGGTTGTGACCTTAACAAAATGTGCGATTGTATTGGCAGTATGAAATCAGTGTTCATGCTTATTCTCAACTGGCCACATCAGTATAAAATCTGACAGGAAGAAAGAAAGAAAGAAAGAAAGAAAGAAAGAAAGAAAGAAGAGGTCCTAGAGGAATGAAGATAGAAGGAGCATCTTATCGTCTCTAAGCCTCCTCCAAGGCAGCAGTCTCTCAAGCCCACAACAGCTGGAGGGCTCATTTCAAAACACTGGATTAGGGAACCTCTGCGCTCAGAGCCTGTAAGCTCCCACGACCCAAGAAGAAACACACACACACACACACACACACACACACACACACACACACAGACACACACTTCCACACACTCAAAATCACAACCAAGCACAGATAACATCCATGCTGACAAATACACATCCTGTACATACAATGTGCACATATGCATACATATGCCCTCCAACAGAGACACACACATGGTCCACCCACTACCATGCATGCATATTCACTCACATATAACATTTAACTCATCAGTGCATCAGTGCACTGGTGACATGTATGGTAGCCTGTTAGGGACCCATCTGAGAGACATAGACGGCAATGGCTCGACAGCTCACCAGCTAAACTGTGGCATTGCTAGACATTGCCTCATCATTGCACACACTTCTGCCAGCTCTTCAGCTCTACTCCTTGAGCATGTCCGGTAGACGATCGCTCTTCCAGAATAAATGCTGTGAACAGTGAGCCACTCATTATCAAATATGGCCACCCAGATAAAAAAAAGTATTCACTACAGTATGATGTGTATTGTGTAATTGTGAAACTACAAAGAATATAACTCTGCCCTGATTTTATGAAACAGCTCTCAAAGGCAGACCAGGTTTTGATACAGTAGCTGTTACTTTATCCCTTTTCTTTGCCTTTCCTGCTCAGGGCTGAGTGCAGCACACAGTTCTGCACTCTTCTTCATCTTCTGGTTGATGTGCATGTGTAATGTAAATGAGCCATCCATCTCATTGGGTTTACCATCCTCGTTCTCTGTCAACCAACATAATGTTTTCTCTTTTCTCTAGCCCTGAACTGCCCCAAGGCACAACTCAGCAGGACCCACACCAGCCTGACTTACAGGAAGAAGCAAAAACTATTCATGATGCTGACCACCCACTGCCCACAGTTATGTATACCTGTAATAAACGACTGCATTGTTGACTTAATTGGTCACTGCTGTCAGCTGTTATTGCCAAACCATCAAATTAAAAGTATATAATTTTGGTCAAGTCATTTTCAATTTAGGCAACTGCCCATTTACTAGAGACATACGATTTAAATTGACCAAAATATGTAGACTACAGCAGCTCTTTAAATATAGATAATCAAAATGAAGACTTCACCATTGACATAGTTTGCAAAAAAAAAAAAAAAAGTTTGATTATTTTTTGGGGTTTTTATTTTTATTGTGATAGGACAGCTGAAGATATGACAGGAAAGGGGGTAAAGCAGAAGACACGCAGCAAATGGGCCACAGGCAGGAGTCGAACCAGCAGCCGCTGCAGAGGACTGACAGCCTCAATACATGGTGCACACGCTCTGCCAACTGAGCTATAGGAGCACCCCCGTGCAAAATTTTAACATCTGGCGAGTTATCAGTTTGTTTTTGAACTGCAAGCCTTGACATACAGGAGCTTGGGAACACTGTCAAGATGACATTGCCTGTGTCTGTGTTTGGATAATAATCCATAAAGAAAGCCAAGAAAAGGATGCATTTGTTAATCCGCACAGGTAAACGGAAGCCTTTAAGCAAGGCTTCCCCTCCTCTAAACAGCAACTTATCGTGTATCCCCATGTATTTTTCATAATTATCTACACCAGGTGTAAAGCACTGTGGACTTAATCGGCCTAAAGTTTTCTGCACATATTTATATCTATGCTCAAGGACCTCTTGTGGTTTTGGTGGTTCACAACTTTTGAAAAACCCAGAGAAATCTATATATAAATAACATATACAGACATATGCTGACTCCTCATTCCAAGTCATCAACTGCTCAGCTCAATCAAGGATTACCTTCTAGCAGTGCTGGGGAGTAACTATTTACGTTAAATTTAATTGTAATCTGTTACAGTTACAGAGAAAAAATATGTAATTAAATTACAATTACTTATTAAAATATTGGTAATTATAAAGGGGCTATATCAAAGTATCATTTTCGGGTTGACTGTCAGAGTTGCCTGCACTTTGCTTTCTCAAGGCAGAATTTTCTTTCTACTGAACTCCACCTGCCAACCATTTCAAAGTGTATAAGGAAGCATGTGTCTACTCATTAGCAAAAGGAAACAAGGTCTGTGGATTATCTTGAGTTACATGACATCTAGAAAGAGACATTGCTGTTGAGTTTTTCAGATGTATTTTTTTGGCACTTTGAGTATCACAAGGTGAGTGCCATCTAGTTTCATCACACTGAAGACAAAGCAGACACCTCTACTATCCAAAACTCTGCAGCTCACACCGTAAATATCTACATGGAAAATAACACCACAGGCCACAGGGAAAATATATATTTTTATACTGTCCCTTTATTGCATAGTAATGGGGGGAAAAAATGAGGGATCAAGTAACAAAGAATAAAGTTGAGGTGAGGTTGAGATCAGGAAGAGGCTACAGAGGGGCAAGGAGGTGGGATGGGCAGAAAGTTTGAGTGGTAATGGAAAAGCACAAGAGAAGGAGGCGCCATGAGAAGGGAGGGGCATAAGTAAGAAAGGGAATGAACACGGGAAGAATAAATCAGAAGAAAGAGAGGAAAAGGGGAGGAGTAAAATAGAACGAAGGAGGGAGGACACTGCTGTTTCCAGAGAGGCCTAATTGATAAAGTCACCCCGGGCAGTGCTGGCAGTGCTTGTTGAGTGAAGGAGAGAACCAAAAGCCTGCCTCCGTTAAAACAGCTCTCGCTCCTCATT
Organism: Lutjanus erythropterus; assembly: GCF_056507025.1. Lineage (NCBI taxonomy): Eukaryota > Metazoa > Chordata > Actinopteri > Lutjaniformes > Lutjanidae > Lutjanus > Lutjanus erythropterus. The sequence continues at coordinate 17,004,442 of NC_139320.1, forward strand.
CGAGAGCCAAGTGTCAAAACTGTTGTTGATTAATGCATGAGAAAACCATACACCTCAGAGAGCAGGGAAATCTGTGTGTGTGTGTTTCTGTGCTTACTCACTCACTCAAGCTAAGGTGCAGCCATGATGGGATGGAGAACAAATGCAGGGTGAACACAACACTTCCACTCTCTCACTCACTCAGACACACACACAGACAATCCCTGCTTGGCAAGTCATTTGCATCCTGTGTTTTTATTCATGTGGCTCTTTTATTCATAGGCTTTACTTTTATTTCAGTTTCAAACGGATGCCCCTGATGCTGTGATGTGATGAGCCTCTGGCACAGCTTCACTAGGTGGGCTGGGACACACACACACAGACAGCTACGCATGTATACACATACATACATACACAGACACATACAAACACACACAAAGAAAGGCATCAGCACAGACATGACTACGTATGTAACAGTGAGCGTCTGAATTCTTCAACTTTGACCTTAAATTCCATGACATACTACTGACATAACAATGTCCACGTTTCAACCAAAAAGCAACATTTTTCCAAAAGCTTATAAGCCACTGTGTCAAAACTCTTTACACAGTCTGCATAGCCAACATGCATCATGGCCAAATAGTTGATCTCACCTACAGAACTCATTCAGACCACAAACACTCAAAATAAACTTGTCACTCATAGCACACTGACCTAAAAAAAAACACTAACAAAGGGGAGCATTACACAGATGATAAACTTTTATCTTTGAAGTTTGACATATTTCACTTTATTCATTGTACCTAAGCATTATGTAACAAGAAACACATATTTTTTTTTATATCTTTGCACAGAGTAATTTAGTTGGGAAAAAAAAACAAAGTTCTGAAATTCCAGGGCTGCAAAACAATTATGACAAAAACGTCATCAACATACATAATATCATCACTCATACTGCACAATAGTCTATACTGTGCTCTTTTGTTTGTTCAGTAATGAAACTAAAAACAGGACATCTGGGTAGGCTTTTAGATGAAATTATGAAGGAATTTTTTTATTTTATTGAAAAGTTTCTGCTAAGATGTTAAACACATTTTAACATGGTTACTGTGCAAATTCACATAATTTGCCATCATTCTATTTTGAATATGTTTTTAACAGTTTTGAAAATAGTGTGTTTTGTGTGCATTTGAAGAATTTGTTACAAATGTTTTGCAGGCAGAGTATGAATCAGGAAATCGTTCATGGGTGTTGGAAAATGGTCACAGTTTGGTCCAGATATTCTTCTATTTTGCTGACCGTGTGAAGAGTGTTAACCAGTGTATCTTAGCAATTGGGAAAAAAAAAACTATAAAAACTATAAAAACATAACAGTTGGACAGTTTTATGCGTGATGGCCACTATTTGTCAGCTGTGTTTTCTGTGAGCGTGAGACCTCTAAAGAAGTGAGAAGAGAAGAGTAAGAGTGAGTGATGAGAGATCGAGCATAAAATCATGTATCTCCTGCTTCAGGCATGACAGTTGGCAGCTCTAATCACATTTCAAGTTCATCTGCATCCTTTTAGAATTTTTCTTCAGACTGAAATGCCAACCGTGATCACTTTAGTGCTTTAACTTCCATGCTACAACTGAATCTACTGTGAGGACAAAAAAAAAAAGAAAAATAGCAAAAGCATGAAATTAAGCACAAGGATGAACACATCTACACATGGATTTGTGTGCACTGACACCTGTGCCCACACACAAACTGAGCTGTGTCCCATTCTCTTGCAGCAGACCCAGGGGCTTCATGATGAGCTGTGTTTGTATGTGGCTGACCCTGTGATGCTGCTGCTGCCCGTGAGGCACCAGGGCGAACCAACAAGCGAGCAAAGACATCCATGTGAAACTCAGGTGGTATAGTTGTGTACCCAGCTGCTCGATGGCAACTTATAAAGCACCATGCTCAAAGCACTGCTGAGGTAAAAACAAAGTCACAAACCAACTCAGTATTCATCCTGAAAGAGTATTTAATACTGTATACTGCTTGTTAGCCTCAATGGTGCTTCACTAGGAAATTCTATAAATGTTTTCCAATGGTTCTTTACTTTCCAAATAGTTTGGAAAGCTTATTTAACAAATTTAAAAGATTTAATGAAATAGGCATTTTGGGAAATTATAGAAAAGTAGTATCACTCTCATATCTGGCCAAAAATTAGATTAAACATATTATTGTTTAATCTGTCCAAAAAACAAACAACAACAGTGTAATTAAAGTATAATAACAACAAGGAGTGGTTTTATGTGGGTTACTGTGCTGGACTATTGTGAGTGAAGTCTCCACAGAAAGTCATTGCACCCAGCAAAAACCACAACTTGTTGTTTTCACGCTTTGGTTTGTGTACAAATTAAACAAACAAGACAAATTATGTTCAATAGTGACTTTCAGACGTGGTGGCCGGTGGACTTTGTTAGCTTTGAACAGATGTTGTCCCCTGTTTCCATTCTTTATGCTGAACTAAGATAACCAGTGGGTGGCTGTGTTTCTAATTAATGTAGAGACATGAGAGTGGTATCAATTTTCTCAGCTATTTTTCTGGAAGAAAAGAGCATTTTATTTACATCTACTTCTTTAAATTCACACTCATCGGGTGAGGGATTTTGGTGGGTAAAAGGTAAATCATTTGATGACGTCAGCTTAACTTCTGCCAGAGGTTTTGCTCACATGACTCTGCCCATAATCCTGCCTTCCCTTTTTCCTACTCTCTTCTCCTCTCCTCCATTTTTCCCTCCTCAGTCTGTCCGACAAACCTCACCCAATGAAAGAGCCTTAAAAATCTCTCACTCATCCTCCCTCTCATCCCCTGCCCCACCCCTCCGAGTTGACCTATTAGCTACAACAGCCAACTCCCTAACAGGGCCCACTGACTAGCCTACATAGCTTAATACTCTCCTCTAAACTGCACTGAGTCTGACTGACCAGCTTACTGCACTCCTAATGCACTACTACTACAAACACAAGGCCTCATAGCCCACACAGCATGAAGCACTGGTCACACAGTTTGATTACAGCGTTCACTTCACAGTCTCACAATTATGCATAGGAAATCTGTGACAGTTGTATATAAAGAACCAAGAGGTCTCTCATTTTAGCTAAATAATAGCAAATTCATTCATAATGCTCTGCAAACATATTAAATTCAGAGGACAAAAACAAAACAGATAATTCTAATGCTCATTCAAAGAATATCAGTGATGTTTTAGTAGCTGACGATAACTCACCATAAAGTTTTCCACTCCATATATACATAACATACACAAAACATACACAAAGTCTAGTCTTATGTTGCAAACAAACAAGTACACATCACTGGAGTAGCAGAACATCCCCTTTTGCTCCTCATGAGTCAGCCTTGCCACTTACTATAGATTTTAGGGTTGGAGGATGTGGAAAAATTCAAACATAATATTTTTGACCTAAATATATCTGGAAAATACGGATATTTATCAATAACAACAGTATAGTAGAGATGACTACTGGTACTTTCACAAAATATTAACACAACCTGATTGATTAATAATTATCAGTAATGTGGATATAATGACCAAGTGGGTAAAGACAATATAACAATATCCAAAATTTAGCCTCATAGCACCATATCACTATTATATCAATATATTCCTCAAACCTGGTGCACTTTTGTGCCATTCTCTTGAATGAGTATGCAAAATCAGTAGGGATGCACCGATCGACCGGCCAGAGACTGGAACCGGACGGTTTTCAATGTGACCAGCCCTGACTGGTGACCAGCCGGTCAGTGTCACATATCCAATTCTGTGGCCGTTATTGTAACACACGTGTTCTGCATGATGGTCACATCATGCGCGCAGCAGACAAACTGACTGTGATATCACACCCACCACAGCCCTGATGACAGCTACACACACTCACATGCTTGCATGAAGTTCCCAACAGATTCCAAGAACAGGATAAAGAGAAGACAGACAGTCTACTACGAGACAGAGCAGCTGACAATGTCACAAAACAGCCGTAAACTTTGTAGTTCTTCAGGCTAATGTTAGCCAGCAGCAGACTGCTGTTCACAGAGGGACATTTAAAATCTCATCTTGATGTGTCTCAAACATTTTCTCATCCCATCTCATCGTTTAACTTCTGCGTCTGTTTTCCTCACAGCAAAGTTTTACTGCAGCAAACTGTTGCACCGTGTCTGTCTCTGGTTTGTTTACATCTGCTTCCACAGGAGATCACATGAAATTGCGTCCCGTGAAATTTCGCAAGATCCATGATCCATGATCTTGCAAGATTGCATTCCCCCTATTCATAATCTTAATATAAAACTATATTATGGCCTGGCTGTAACCTGAAGGACTTTGGAGAAAATGTATAAAATAGTAGTATTTAATGAATATTTAATAGTCAGTGTTTTATGATGAACATCCAATTTAATTGTTACAAGAAAATTTGCAAAAATGTTTGTGAATGAAAAATTGGAAATTGGAATTGGCCAAGAAAATTGAAATCAGTGCATCTCTGATAATCAGTCTACCACCTGACACTCAAGGTTGCACGATAAGTTTGCGCTTTTTTTTTCAATAATGTTAGATCACAAAAATGCAGTTTTGTGCAGACAGAAACTCACTCAAGAGACAATAAGAAGAAGAAGAAGAAATAATAGTAATTATTTATTATTATTCTTCTTATCATTATTATTATTATTATTATTATTGTCATCATTATTATTATTATTATTATTAACTACATAGCATTTTAATATCATATTGTAACATATTTGTGTCACAAATTACTCCTCACATATAGTGGTAAATAATCTTTCTTAAAATATAATATTTCATTTCAAAATGGCAATCTAAAGACTGATTGCTAATACAAATGCAATTAAAGTTATTACGAACAAGCTAACGGGTGATCAACCAAACCAGTGTGCTCGGCTGTGTGCACTGAGCGAGCAGAAGGTTAAAGTAGGCCACTGCCCTCGTGCACAGATAAGCCTGGGCACTGGAAGACTACTGCTAAAGCAGCAAACAGATGGCTCTGCACATGCAGCCCTGGACACAGCTACACACACACACACACACACACACACACACAATGTCCAAAAAACATCAAGTACCAACTTCAGTGGAGTACACTAATCACAAATATACAGCTCTAATCACAAGCATCACTCCCATGCTTGCTCAGACAGCAACAAAACATGCTGTTTTGCAAATTGCTGGCACGTTACTCAGCATGTTGTTACACATGACAGCTGAGAAACCAGACCTGGATCTCCCCGAAGAAACAGACTCTGTTCCTGTCAGCCACCAACACCCACCTTGCAGCCTTTGTACCATCTCAGCATGTAGTAACTCTATTCCCTGTCAGACTTACATGTTTGGCAAACCTGCCACAGTGTCTGCATGTAAATCTAACATCCTGGCAAACATACTGATCTGCCAGTAAGATGACATGATTGGCAAGGGGTCCTGTTTTGCTATTTGGCAGCTGCCATGCTCAAGTCCCTTTTAAGTGGGTGACAACAGCCTGGTTCTGCCAAAGATGCCCAGATGAAGCAGCACAGTAGAGTTGGGCGATATGTTAAAATTTTCCAAACGATCATCGTCAGCCCATCCATCGGCAATTGGCAATATCTTAATTCAAACATGACAGAAAAATATGTAGAACTCACCAAAACCATCTTTGTTAGTCTGTCCACTCTTCCAGCAATCACCAACTCTGGTTTGGTCAAAATAAATCCTTAATTCACTGGGCGAAAACAGTGTAAAGAGTCTGACTGCAGGCTGTTTTCCTCTCACTTGTCACCCAGCTCAGCGCACTCAGAGTCGGCTGAGTGGGTGTGTACTGCGCCGCTGGATGAGAGTGTGATGCAGAGCAGAGGCTGTCACTCTGCAGACTATTGCATTAGCACAATAAAATGACAAATATCACCCCAAAAGTCATCCAAAAAAAGTAATTGGTGATGTTTTCAGCCCATCGTTGATAGACTATATATTTGTCCAATCGCCCAACCCTACAGCACAGTGTGTCTCTATGTCTGGTATGTAGGTATACAGCCAGTGTAGAGGTAAGAGTTAGCAGGATCATTTTTATTGCTGCATAAATTGCACTAGATCTTTCAGCCTTAAAGGATAGCTCCTTAAAGAAAGATCCTAGCATTCAAAAATGAATACTGCAGTCCAAATAGCGAGTTGGAGCCACAGATCGTATATTTAATAGGTTGAAGCCCTATGTTTGAAGCAAGTTGTTTCCCCCTGCCCCCTCCTCCTCAGACTCAAAGTTCAGGCAGGGTGCCTGCAGGCTGCAGGGAATCTACACGAGTGCACGACAAGTCCAATACTGTGACACTGACATCCGATGACGAGTCCTATACTGTAAGTTGATCAGCTGATTAAAACAGTCAATTGCCCAGTTCAGTTCAATCAATCAAATTTGATTTATATAGCCCAAAATCACAAATCACAATTTGCCTCACAGAGCCTTACAATCCCCTGTCCTGTAGACCCTGTAAAGAGTAAGGAAAAACTCCACACAAAAAACTTCTTATAAGGCAAAAAAATTGAAGAAACCTTAGGAAGAGCCACAGAAGAGGGATACCCCTGCTAGGATAGACAGGAGTGCAATAGATGTCATGTGTACAGGACAGAAAGTAAAATCACACAAATACAGTAATTGAAGACAGAGTTTTGAACCATTAAACCAGTCAAACAGAGATTCATTTCTTCACTGAACGTTTAGTATTAATTTCAGAATAAATGTGAAACGTGCAAGCAATAACAGACATTTGTTACCAGACTAGATATTTAAAAGAAGAAAATGCTGGCTGGAGCATTGTTGTTGGAGGAGTAAATAATTCAACTTAGCAACTTAATCTCTGATGACATATCATGGTGATTTTATTGGTTACAGTAAATGGACTATATATTTCTCAACTGACAGTCTGGTTTGAAAAGGTGCATTTCCCATTAAAATTATTCCAAAAGTGTTATTAAAGTTTTCAGTTTGAGACACCCTAAGTGAAAGCACCAGGCTCTGAAACTGTCGTGAAAGACAGACCCTCTCTGTGTGTCGGCAGGTAAGGCCAGACTCTTGGCACTCTCTCCACTGTCTGCACGGCACAGGTTAACACAAATACAGTCTAAGCTTCTCAGTCAGCCAGCCAGTGCCTCACAGCGCCAGCCAGCAGATAATACTAAAGGACTATTCCTGGAGCCAGCATTTAGCCTAAGGTAACCTTGTCTGATGCCCCTGGGTTAGTAATTGGCTTGTGGATAGAGATTTCTCCTTCTCTTTTTTAATTGTCTTATTCTTTGTTCTTTTCTCTGTTTCTTATCCCACTCATTCTGCTTGGTTTGATCTTCCCTTCTTTGTATCTCTCACTCTTTCTTCCTCTACTTCACCACAGTTAACTCTCCAAATGAAGACAGTGATTTTAAGCCCGCCAACACTGGCCAGGCCACCTGGGAGCAGCAGCGCTTCTGCTGGTGATTTGGTCAGTACAGTTCTCCGGCAATAAGGGCCTGTGGTGATTTATCGTCTGTTTGAGTCCCTGTGTGGCTCACCTTCAAGATGAACCCTCGCTCAACTCAGTGCCACTGACGTGCATTATCAGAGGAAAGCAGAGAGGCTGGAACATACAGCTGAGGCTGCGGTGGGGCAAAGTCCTCTACCTCATGTGATTCCAGGTATTTTAACATGGTTTACTGCTTACTGTGATGTCATGTATCTTTATTTCTTATAAAACATAAAATCAGAAGAAATAAAGACTACTGGAGCATTAAAGATATACCTTTAATGTTGTCATTGTTTCGCTTTTTTCTGTTCTATAGCCTGGTGAGTTTTGCTGAGAGTGATGCTCCCTGTTATGACACCCTGTTCAACAGTCGCAAGGTGTTGTTTTCTGCCTTCACACTGTGATTGGACTGATCATCTTGGGACTGCAAACCTGAGCGTGCAATAGCTGCATGTTAGATAAAATACATACAGTAAGGGGGCTGCTATCAGGGCAAGTACAGGTTGAGATGTATTAATGCAGTGGTGAAGATCCGATGGCCTCCAGTGTCAGAAATACCAAAGAAAATTGGGAAATATTAATTCCATTAAATCATTTTTAAATAGTTTATTCATAGTTTTTATAGTTGTTAGTAGTGATGAGCAGTTGGGCTCCACATGAACACATGAATCATGCACCTGCCACCCAGCAGAACATATTGATTTTCCGATGTAGAGACCTGCACTCACAATTGCACCTCTAACTGTCACTGTAGGCTAAATTAACATTTTAATTATGTTGAGCAGCACAAACAGTAACTTCTTTATTGTGTGCTGTACTGATGTATGAGTGTTTTCTTGAACAAGTTACTTTCATGATTATAGAAGCTGCTCTCATTTTTTGTTTCCATGCATGCAATGATGCAACTACAGCAAATTTAGGCAGAAAAACTAAAATCTATTGTTATAAACTTAATAGGATAAAGGACAGACTTAAATCATCAAAAAGGTTGAGCTGTTGTTCCTCGTGTGTAAATACGCGCACATTTCTGTATCTCTGAGGACACATGTCAACCGGAGCCCGTCCTGGCCCCACCAATCCTGCAGTTGTAACTTAAGTCTGTGCATCACATCACATAGATTGTTACTGACTTAAAAAAAAAAAAAAAAAAAAAGGAACCATGAAAGAGATGGGTTTTTAGGGCAAAGTTAGGTTAGCACCTTATGGTCAAATTGTCTTTGGCTTCACCCTAAAGACTGATTATTTGAACACAAATGTATATTTGAGGTGGCAGTTTGGATCACTCATGTGGGCTCATTCTCCACACTAAATATTACAGCAGGGCCTACTTGCTCCTACTTGCTACTTGCACCCACCGGGCCCCAGTGCAACTGAGCTGTCGATATTTACACCCCCTAAATTAATGCACTGTAAAGTCATGGAAAGATGATAGTGAGGGGTGTGGAGATATTCATATTAACACAAAAACGAGGGTTCGAAGAAGGCTAAAAAAAAGAAAAACAAGGATGCATCAATACACCTCTTTAACAGCCTGTGCCAACAACTGAACATGTATTTAGCTCTTATAAACTATTACATAGAGCAGTCTGGCTATGCTTTGAATTTTTTTCCTTTTTTTAGGAGGATCAGATTAGTAGAATTGGTACCAATATTGTATTTTAGCCTGTTAGCATGCCATCTGTCAGCAGAAACCAGGTATTAATGCATCTCTAAAGCCATAGTGCTAGCGGAGGCAGGGTGTCTGACCAGTCCTGAATTATTAGAGTGTGTTTTCTGAGGACAGCAGGATGTCAGTCAGCCAGAGGAGGATGGAGCCAGTCAGGGGGCTGACAGTTAACAGAAGGACCAGACCACGGCCATTTCCCTATGGAAGCTGCCACTATGTCTTACTTCAACATCTCTTGCAGGGAAATGCATAAATGGTTTATTGTTAGGGTTTTTTTTTCCCATGACTGGCCTTCTTCACTCTTCTTCTTCATGTTATCTGACCTTCCTCCATTCCTTATGATTACTAAAAACAACAAACCAAGACATAACACACAGTCTTACACACATAGACACCCTATATGTAAGAGTAGTAAGTAGTCCTGCCAAACCTGTGCTATATTTGAAAGCACTTCACCAGCTGTCACACACACAGAGTAACAAACACACACTTGCCCTGAACCTTTTTGCCCCAGTGTCAAACAGGTTTGTGATCTCCCCATGGACAGCTGCTCTCAGCTGACTCCACCATGACATATGAGCAGCCAAGTGATGCGTGTTGTTATTTAGAGAAGAAATAACAACAACTATTGATTCCCTTCAAAAAGCCATTTTTATATAATTTAAAAATCGTTTTGTTTTCTCCGCTGTCTCATTTTGTGACAAACTTACAGATCAGCACAGTCACCTTTTGAGTAATTGTTTTAGTTGATTCAGGAGCAGAGCAGGGGATGGGCTGACATTGATTCTTTCAAAATAGACATTTCCCATTTCCAGTTTTGCACAAACAAGTGCTCTTGATGAATAGTACACTGTTGCATGGATGAAATTTTGCATTGGCAAATACACACATGAGGGAAATCATACGAGAAGCATATTATGCTATTTCATTACATGACTGGAAATGCATAATTGTTTCCAATAATAGCAAAGCATGGCCTCCTATTCAATTTATTGCATCACATTCACAAAATGAGTTAACATGTGACTCTATTTATACCCTTTGTTACAGGAAAAAAAGAATTATCATCTGAGTATGTGATGTTCTGTTAGAGCTGATAGCCCCAAATGGAAATGCTCATCTATTGATATCAAATATCAGTCAGTCATTATTGTAATATAACTGCTGGCATAATCACTGCTTCGTTCCTTCTCTTTGATTTCTTTCTCGACCAGTTCGGATCTACTTCTACTAATCAGATTCAAAAATAAACTGAGGTACTTTTGAAATAGTAATTTAGGAAAAGCTAAAAAAAAAATGCATCCGCATGGGGAGTTATTTTGCCCTGGAAGCCTTTGATGTGTGCTTGTGCCTAGGTGTTGACCAGCATGGTGATGCTTTCTAACTTATTCTGCTTTTTGATGTTTGATGTAGGTCAAACGCTGGCTCAGCAAACACTGGGAATCAGCCTACATTCTCATTCTGCACACTGGTCAAATTTACATCCCATTTCATTCAGAGGAAACTTTTATTGTACTGTAATACACACGCACACACACAACACACACAGACATACACACACACACAGCTCTGCCGTTCTCCTACTATTCAGCAAAAATGTAGCTCAAAAAATAAATAAATAAATAAATCAACACAAGCATGCTGAGTCGACACTCTTGAGGCATTGAGGGCTCTTTCCCACACAGCAAAGAAACCAGGAAGTCAAAAACACCATCACCAAACTCTTTGAGTCACAGACCAGAGAAGAACATTTATACAAAAAAAGTCATTTAGACATTTAGTAATCATGATACTTAGATTAACTTGAATAAAGAAGTTGAGTCAGTACTTCTACTTTTACCAGAGTCTTTTAAAACAAGTTCTTGTATTTCTACTTGAGTAAAGAATGTGTGAACTTTTGCCACCTCTGATCTGAAGTCTGTTTAAATGCATGGTTAAATAATCAAATATTCCAATATGTGAACCATAGCTTTAAGCCAGAAACACAGCACTACTACAAAATGACCAAAAACATCCTAACACTTAGACAGAAGCACTCATTGACTTCAATTTGAAGCCCCATTGAGAACTCAGAGGTTCCTCAAAGTAGGTTTGTCACTCCTGTAGCCAGTGTGACTGCACTTGGGGAGTTAGATAACGCTGTTGTCAGTCAGTGACCTCTTACTCGGTAACAGGCGCTGTCTAAGCCTATGTGTGTGTGTGTGCGTGTGTGTGTGTGTTTATGTGTGTGTATGTGTGTGTACGCATGTGCTTGATGGAGCGGAGCCCCAATGCCGAGCACATCTGCTCCGGACGCCCCTGGCACTGCCATATGGCTGGCAAATACGCCTCCTACTCCTCCTCCACAAAGAGAGAGTTTGCAATGAAAAGAGAAAATGAGTGAAAATGAGTGTGCGTGCATGACAGAGAAAAAAAAGCGTGTGAGAGACAGCGCGAGGGAAGGAAGGCAGAAGAGAGTAACAGCTGACGAGTGAGGAGCCGCACGTGCTGCCCATTAGGCTCAGCGGACAGATCCACTCCACCTCCAAACACACTAATGTTTTAAACACCCCAACATGACTGGATTCTTCTATCCACACCCGGCCGAGGTCAAATACTGGTTACACAACTGCCTACACTGAAGCAAAGTCTTTACCTGATTGGAGTAAACGGGAAGACAAATAAACTGTGTTACAGCATTATTTTTGAGATGTTAAGTGTGTTTAACCTTGCTTAACACTTAACCACTACAGTTTGGACTGAAAGATTGTCGTGATCTAGGAACATTTTTTTTCTTTTTATCGTGATGCTCCACCCAACCTCTCAACTCTTATGACTACACACACGTTACACTTACCCTTCTTATCCATTTCATTTTCCTGACCGGACATCATCAGGAGCAGCCTGAGTTAGTATGGCTCTTATCCCCACGGTCCTCCTCCCATGTGCACACTGTTGATCTTCTCACTGTCTGCTGCTCTTAAATCCAAACCCATTTCCTTTTTCAATGCCTAGTGTAATTCTGTCATAAGTAATACATGATTCAGCAGTAAAGCCAAAAACACAACATACTGAAGGATAAAAGTAGTGAAAATTATCAGTTACTGGTCCCAGCATCTATATGCACAGCTATTACCACAGCATATCATACAATATCTCATTCAGTTTTAACAACTACAGTTCAAGCTCTTCATTTCAAAGACAAGGACACGCACTGAAGTTTAGGCCTCGCTTGTATCTGACATGGGAATCATTTTGAGCACGATGTGCAGTATCAGAGGTACCAGGCGTTGCTTTATACTATTTGCTCCTCTTCCTCCTCCCCATCTCCTCTTATCTCCTCCAGCTCCCTCCTTTTCTGCGCATCCTTCTCTTCATCATTCCCTCCTCTTGTCTCTTCTTCTCTGCTGCCTGGGGCTTTTCACGAAGGCTGCGTTAATATGAGGAAATCAATACCTTCACTATGTCGGCTGTCGAGGGGCAGGTCAGAGGCTCGGTGGTGGGGATGGGGAGGGGGTTGATGGTGGAGTTGTGTGCTTGTGTGTGGGAGGGAGGGGGAGGGAGGTATGTTGCTCGATAAACGCAAGCCCATTGATCTATTCCGCACGTCTTTGTGTGTGCGAGGGTCCGCTGAGACTCCTCAGGGCCTGACTGACAGGCAGTGAGCTGGTTCTGGGCCTCAGAGGCGGGCTGAACGTGTGTGTCCGTGTTTGTGTGTAACTGTAGTCATGTGAGTCTTGTATATAAATGATATGAGAGCTTTGTCATATTACCAGTGGTGGGAAACCTATTCAGATCCTTTATGCACGTAAAAGTGTAATACACCTGTCCTGTTTGTAGCACATTCAACAGGTAGTAATTTTGCAGCAGAGCATGTGAGCAGCATTTTAATGCTGTGGCTTTGATTTGAACTATCTTCATATACTGTTTACAAGGATTACCAACTGAGCAAAGCGGACCCCAGAGGCCCCAGCTTAACAGTGAGACAATTACTTTATCACTGGATAAATTACACATTTGTTTAGTATTATGCAACCAAGCGCAATCTAAGCTGACATGATAAGGGCTTCTGTATTATCATCTAGTACTAAGGCCCTGTCTTTAAGAGGGGCCCTGTCTCGTACATTAGTTTGACACTGACTTTTGGGTGGTTTTAAATTAACACTTGAGTAAAGTATCTCAAAATCACACTTAAAGGAACAGTTTTGATTATTTCAAATGGGGTTGCATGAGATTCTCATAGTGTATTAAATGGCGGTTTCGAGCTTAAAGAGGTAGCAGGAGTGCCAGGAGTGTCAGGAGCTAACCACTGTACAGCTGTGGACAGGGTCAGCAGCAAACCTAAAAGAGGCCCACCTAAAAAATAAAGTAAATGCTATATATAGAATATTTTTACTGCAATCTTAGAGCCTTTTCTGATGGGAAACTGTAGTTGTATAAGCTGAATATCACTCACCAATCGGACTTCTTTGGCAAAATCAGTCATTTTACCTCACAGAACACAGGAGTTGGTCTACTGCTGCCTTGATCAGTTAGTTTGTTTTTGTTATTGTTTGACCTCTGTGCTTTAAAAGGTTGGTTCGGATTCACACAAGTCACACAATAACGCAAACAAACAAACAAACGTGGCAGTAGCAGACCAGCAACTCTCATCTTCTGCAAGGTAAAGTTACTGTTTTGCAAAAGGGCTCTGGTGGCTTTGAAGAGAGAAATATAAGAATTGATATAACTTCAGTGGTAAAACGATGAAAAATATTCTAAACACTGTGTGCACTTTAACTGATATTGATTTTTTTATTGTTGTATTGTTTGCTTATTGATTGCTTACCTTCTGTGATTATATTCCTCTCTACGTCCCCAACTGAGGGGCGACTGCCATCTACTTTAGATGAATGAAAATAAGGGATGAGTATTGGTGCTTTGACAAAATATAAAAATTATTATTATTATCATTATTATTATTATTATCATTATTATTATTATTGTTGTTGTTGTTGTTGTTGTTATTGTTGTTGTTGTTGTAAGCTCAAATATATGACATAAAGATAATATTTTTGATAAATAATCATCAGTTATGTGGATATAAGGACTAAGTGAGTAAAGCTCAGAAAACTGTATCACTTGAAATGAGGAAAAGACAACACTTGCCATATCACAATAAAATGATATCCAAAATATCTAGTCTTTTATCATGATACAATATAATATTGATATACTGTCCTGCAGCATACGACAACATAAAGAGCAGTAAGGATTTTCTGGCTCCCAGAGTTGGATGTGAAACTAAAACACTGCCTCGCAGCCTCTTGGGTCTTCCAAATACTTGCACAAAACAAATATATTTGGCAAAGTCGAGCCCTTGGAGGCTTACAGTAATGTTGGAATATATGTTGTATTTTCATAGGTATATTCGGGGAGCTATTGTATATTATCCTTCTGCGATCTCACACTCTCTCCAGCTTGATCTCTCTCTGCCTCTCACACTATATCCCGCCTGCGAAGGAAAATCCATATGAGCTGGACAGCAAGACCGTGGTATTATTAATGGAGCTTAACATCCATCTGAGGGAGCTTAAAATGTTGAAGGCTTGATGTGTTCGCCTTAATGTTTCACTCAAAGCAGAGAGAAATGGTGTTGTCACAGAAATAGCAAACTGGCAGCTGGCTCAGTATTTCTGAATGTGTGGTGGAGAGTGACACAGTAGGTGGGGTGTGGCACTAAATGGGCCTCCTATTGGCTAACTAGCCTTTCATCGAGATATTTACAATCACGCTATGTGGAAACCTGCCGTGATTCATTCATTGAGACATCAGGTTTCAAGTTCAGTCAAATCACAGAGACTTAATAGCACAAACGCTGTCCTCTTTCTTTGAGATTCTTTGTTTCAGTCTATCTATTCTCATGTCTCCATATAAGTGCAAACACACATACACACACAAATAACACACCCCTCAATAATCAGTTGAGCTATTCACTGCTCAGGGCTACACACAGAATGAACGCATTCATCACATAATTACTGTGGAGGCAGTCACACACTTCATCAGTCTATTCCTGTCTCAAAGAGCCCCGGAGAGAACAGTGAACGCATACGATTTCTAAAAGATATTATGAGATTCTTATACCTCCATCTAAGTAAAGTCAAAAGAGAGGAGCAGGATTTACAAAGCATCAAAGTGACATCTTGACTGATTCACACATCTACGCCCAGGCCGTATAGTTGAAAGAGCGTGGATTCAAGGGAGGCGGATGCTCGCATGATCGAAAAGGCTGATAAATCTTTAAGAAGCTCTTCCATACTAAGAAATATCTTCAAAAATATAACTGTCTTTCTCACAAGGGAAGATAAGTGGCAATGCAGAGAGGCATCAGGTTTGAAATCTGAGGCTGAGAGAGCTGTAAAGGCAGAGGTGCCTGTGAGGGATATGATGATGTAAGGGGAGGGATATAAAAGGTGAAGCCTTAATGTCGGGTGATGTATGATGCTCGGGGTGAGCGGGCCGATGGCTCACATTGGGAGGATACTGGAAATCAATGGCGGCGTAAAAGATGTGGAATGGTGGACGCCATGTTAGACCTCTGTACATGAAGAGAGGTGGAGCTGCCTAATAAAACACAGTGATTAGTGGGAGAGGGGTCAAGTGCAGATGTTGGAAAATATAAATTTTGGATCTATGGGATCTTAAATGGATCCAACATGGACTGAGAAGTGGATAAATGTATGGATCTATTTATTGCTGCCCACAATATCTTCTTTTCTCAACCTCTCTCTTTTAGTACAGGCATTATACAACATGACCCCACACAAATTTCAACAGAAACTATCTCAGCTGTCGTAGTCTCATAAATGTCATTTATAACATATTAAAAGTCTTAAGAAATCCAAGTGGAGGGAGGGATTGTAAAATTTTAAAATCTGTGGTGCCAAAATTTTCCATTGTGCCCATGATAAAAAAAAAAAGATTTATGCTTGTCTTCTTTTCTGATGTCCACACAAAGCATTCAGTGTTGTCCAAAATCAACCAGAGACTGTGTTTACATGATAGATGGAGTTGAATGGAGTACAGTGAAGGTGCAAAAGTGAATTCTTAAAAAACATGTTTCATTGCAAGTTTCATTATAACTCTGTTATACATTTGCTGTAATAAATCATAAAATGTAAATACTCACCTTTCTGACAGCAACACTAAAGCCATGGTGTACTTTAAAATTTCTATTCTGGGCCAGAATAACTGTTTTATTTTGCCTCTTTCAGTTAAATAGAGTTAACATTAATGCCAAATGTTCACCAAATGGTTAAGTGTCTGTTTATGAGTCGTAATAAATCATTAAGTCGGGCAGTAAGGCAGCCAGTCACTGAACTACAGCTCCAGAGTGTGTATTTTCAGAGCAATGGGCTTTTATTTTCAGCAAACCCGACTTAGGTTTGCATTGACAAACAACTGACAGTTACAAACAGCTGATCAGCTTACAGTGTAGGACTTGCCTCGCTTGTTATTGTCAGATTATAATGCTGTGCTCATCTTGCACGCCTGCAGTTTTCTTGCAGCCCGCCTGAGCTTCCTTGAGTCTGGAGAGGAGGTGGCAGTGGAAAACAACTCGCTTCAGCCATAGACTGTATGTTAAATAAGAATTCAACCAATTTAATTTACCGTCTATGGCTCCAACTCACATTTTGGACTGCAGTGCTCATTTTGGCATATCGTCCCTTTAAAAGCTATAGTATTATTTTAAGTGACATGAATAATTCTGTTTTGAATTTAGTAGGATTAGTGTCAATTTATGTTGCCTTGTATACAAGTATAAAAATATAGTGGTGTTGATTTAAATTATTATATTAGGGAGCAAAAAAGTGATTCCAGAAAAAAGTAGTGAACCACACACTGATAAATATACTTTTTTATTTTTCATTGCTATTTGATTAATTGATGTCTCTGTCTACTCACTGTATTTTTTTCATGTTTAAAAAAAAAGGATTCTCTTGACAAAGACAGGCAAAGAAAGAAAGAGTTAAAAGAAAGGCAGATGACATATGAATGGGTGGGAAGTGAAGCACAAGCACAGAGCAGGCTAATTAGGCAGGAAGAACATCAAGATGGCACAATGACATGACATGAAGACCAGTGAAGGAAGAGAGAAACCTGAGAGGAGAGGAGAGGAGAGGAGAGGAGAGGAGAGGAGAGGAGAGGAGAGGAGAGGAGAGGAGAGGAGGCTGACATGTAGGTGAAACAGAGGATGTGGTTACTTTTCATTTTTTTCAAAAATGAGTACTACATGGTTCCCCACTTACAGTACATTAATAAAAGCAGAGGAACTCTACAATGCGGTGAGAAAAAAAATCCAAAAAATCCAAACTAAAACAGCGTCTATTCTTAAAGTTCATCTTGGTGAACGCCATGACCTTTACCTAAAGGGAAAATTAACCATTTCTCACATGGAGGTCCAGAGTTGATGGTAAATGTAGTCACTTGAAGCAATAATTTCCTCAGTGCATGCCATACTGACCAAGAAAACTGAGTTCTCCTCATAGAACCGTCCCTGCAGTACCTACATGTACCAGGATGCAGAGGTGGAGACTAGTAATCAACACTGACTGGACGTCCACATGAGAAGTGCTACATGTTTCCTTTAGACCCATCCAGAGATTCTTTGACATCCTAGTGTTGTTGTATAAAAATAATACAAACACATGCAAACACAGAAAATATTTTTCCTTTTTTGTACAGGCAGACAGGTGTGCAGAAATTGTGCTTCTGCATTTTAGAACTGAGGATAGAATTGAAGACACACTCCACACTGTGGGAAAGAACCTCCACCTGTAGCATCATTTATTCAAAGACCTGTCCTGCACTGGGTTTTTATTTGAAGCAGATCCACACAGTGCTTCTTCCTCTTGTTCTGTGCATCAAGACAAGACGTCAACCAAAAGATATCACCAGCACCCTATATGTGCAAATGTTTGTGGTCTCTCTGGTATTGGTGTTTTATTGTAAATGCAAAAACTGTTTTAATAACAATTGTTTTTTTATGAACCCATGATAATACTGAAAGATCAATAAACTAAACAAAGCGCTTTTAATAAGGAATTGCTTCAAGTTATGCATTATTTCACAATAACTGCAACCCTCTTATTACAATATTCATTTTGCCTCCTTTCATACTCTTTGCTCTTTCCTACTCCTTGTCTTGTTTCTTTCTCATCTCATTTGTGTTTAATTTTACATTTCCATTTAGAATAAAATCTCACTGTGTGAATTTCCAATTCAGTCGCACAAAATCCGCTCAGTCGTTTGATCCTGAATCCCCTCCCTCAAGACCCATAAGTCATGACAAAAGAGAACCACTGACGTATATTTAAAATTAAGAATTAAGACATTTATCAATCAAATCATTGACTAAATCCACTGAGTGACAATGTAATTTCATTATGTTCTGCAGCTGTTAATGGCTGCGGAGAAAGTAATAGTTCCATATTGTTGTAGCGCTTTGTTGTTTTTCTCCCCCTCTCTGTGGACCGGCTCAGACATCAGGGGGTAGCGCGGGTGGTATCGCTGTGTGAAATTTTGCGCTGGGGCCAATGAAAGCTCTTCCATCACAGCATCATTTACATTCAAATTAATTCCATCAAAAGCAAAGCTGAATGTTCAATGAGCGGAGAGTGGGGCTCACTGTCATCTCCCTCTTCTCCAGAGAGAGGGGTGAGAAAAGAGAGGAAGAGAGAGAAGAGGGGGATTTAGTGAGAGAAAAGTAAGGTGAGAGTTAGAGATCTGATTTTAGCATGTGAATGAAATAATTGGAACAAGGAAGCTCACAAATTAATGATGACTGAGAGGTTTGGTAATGAACAACGCGAAATGAACAACGGTGTGAGGAATTTGCGCACAGTTGAAAGCTGCATATCATTTAGTCATCATTCACTGATCACTGTTATTATGCCTGCACCAGAACAATCATCACTATTGATCCTTTTGAATCAATATTAGAGCTTTAAACTCAACCAGTGTCACCACACACATACACAAACAGACACACACAGCTTTAGGGCAGGGCAGAGAGCAGCCCAACAGCTTGCCTGCAGTGGCATAATTGCATAGCATGTCAAAAACACAAATAAATAAATCAGTGATTACTTCCCTTTGTGAAGTGCTGCAGCCCCTTTATTGAATATTCATGTAGGTAAATACATTCATGCAAGCTTCTCTCCTGGGTTTTACAGTTTGCTTTTTTGTAGTTTTAAAGCTCTCTCACCCACTCACTGTGCAGGGAGGAACACAACAGAGATGCTTTGAAAAGACATGAGTGCTCTTTATGTGTTTATGCATCATACATATGCATATTTTAAAAGCTCTTACTGTATTATCATGTTTGTTCTCTGACTTTTACTGAACACATGGAAATCAGCACTTCAACAAAAAAATCAACACTTTCTATGATGCCCATGTCTATAATGCATTATGATGTATTATAATCTGCTTATAGCGGTGTATAGTCATAAACTGTGAAAAATATTCATAGTGTTTCATAACAATGATCGTAAGACACTTTGAAGCCTCTGTAAAGTCACAGAGGTGTTTTCAGTTAACCTGTGCTCAGGACTGTGTGGGTGTGTAGACTGCACTTGACGTCGTCCTGAGCCTCCTGTTAGCTTTAACATAGGATAAATCACCCCTTTATCATTCTTTTTTTTCTTTAAGAAAAGTTTTGGGGCTTTTTGCCTTTATTTGATAGGGACAGCTGAAGATATGAAAGGATGGCGAGGTAGAGAGAGAGGGGATGACATGCAGCAAATGGGCCGCAGGCAGGCGTCAAACCAGCGGCCACTGCAGAGGATTGATAGCCTTCGTATGCTCTACCAGCTGAGCTACAGGATGCCCTTTACCATTCTTATTGATAGATGAGATCTGTTCCCTAAAAGCTCCAACCCACCTTCAACCTGAGTAGAGGTTTAATCAGGCAGAATAAGTGAAAACACCTGTGTGGATGTACAGAGGCTTTATGGCATTTTATAATGACTTTAATAGGTAAGGTATCATAATACCTCCTAATTAATGGTCACTAAGTGACTTTATTTTGCAAGCATCAGGTATCACAATTCTAATCACTGTTGTAATGCATTATAATGTGATATGTTAATATGATACTTTATCTTTCTTCTTTTTTTCCCCTTATCTATTTCAGAATATTTTTGAATGTAGGTAATGTAGATTTTCACATGAGATGATGAATCTGATGTTTTGTATTATTTTTAATAATAAGTATGGCCTTTGTATTACTGTTTTTCTCTGTATATTTTTACTATGTAATATGATTTGTAATTGTAATTTTCTGAATTGTTTATGGATTTTGCACGTTTATCACCCTGTGTGGTTTTGGTTAACCACACCTGCTGTCACAGAGCCTGTCAGCCTATCGAGGCGCATGTAAATAAATAATAAATAGAGTGGTTCTATTGTTTTAACATTATGACTTGACAAAGCAAAATCGAAACTGCCATTGTTAAGCTTTTGTGGCAAGTGTGCAGGCAGTACATTTTTGCTTTAACACTTTATTCGATCTGTATATAACTACTCTCACTCACCTTACAAAAAAATGTCAGCAAGTGACCAGTGATTATGATAATTGACCCTGTAAGTCATTATAAAATGCTTTATAATATGTTCTGATTATTGTTGTAAAGCATCATATATAATTATGAGTGATTATAACTATAATCATACAGTGCTATAAGCAGATTATAATGCACTATAGGAATGTTTATAATGCATTATGGACATAATAGTAAGTGCTACCCATGTTACTTAGCTTTTCTGACCCTCAGTGATCAATTTGATATAGAAATTCAAAGCAGATTGCTATTGACAGAGGGTTATTGATTGCCCATCCCCTGAGGGTGATATCCGTGTAGCGTGACATACACAGTGTCATTTCCCACTCCATTGTTTCTGTGATATCTCATTGGCACGAGGACGAAACAATACCACCTTTTTGACCCGCTTGTCTCCATTATCTCTTCCCACACCACCAGCACGTCTCTGCACTCGCAGCTCAGCTCTCCCACTCCCTCCCTGTCTCCTCTAATATCTTGATCGCATGAGAATGTTTGCTCCATCTCTTATTCACTCTCTTTCTCTTTCTCACATTTTCTGACGTCAGCATTTGTACACTGCCATGCATCCATGCAGTCCAAGTTTAATGTATGAGACACTACACATGCATGCAACACACACACACAGGCACACACACATACACACACACAAACATGCACATACACCATTGATGGCAACTTAGCCTGCGTGATTACTGTGACTCTAAGCTGCTTAGGGGTTCTGTCCCATCTGGCTCTGGTGTTTGCGGCATCATCCCCCTCCTCCTACCCCACCCCACACACATCGCCCCTTTCCCCCATCCTCCTCCTCCTCCTGTTTCAGCCCCCCCCCCCCACCATCCACTCTCCCCATACACCGGCACACACACACAGAGGGAGAACAGAGGCGGAGCAAGAGGGATGATAATCCTGCGTAATCTGGGTTTACCAACTATTAGGGCTCTGCAGTGTTTTCTTACGTAATCTAATCATCCGTAGAAACGTGCAGTCATCTACCGGAGCAAGCTTGTGTGTGTGTATGTGTGTGTTCAAAGTGGAAGCCGGAAGGGATGCCTCCTTGTGCCACCTGGACCATGTGGGAGGAAACACACACACACACACACACACACACACACACACACACACACACACACACACACACAAATACCCATGCACAAGCCAAAGTTTCACAAATACAGATATAGATTATAGCATAATGGCACACATATGCAGGTTGGTGCTCACGTGTGCTTTATCCACATGCCTAATGTGTAGATCCACCCACAGACACACACAGGGAGAGTACATGCGGGCAGGAAAGTCTGTAATTTAAAGTTTAGTGCCACATCAGAGGGCGTTCAGACTCCAGCTGCTCTAATAAACCTCTTGCCTTCTGGTGATGGAAGAAGCACACACACAAATAAATACAACAAACACAACAAACAAACAAAAGTTTCCCAAACCTAACCGTATCTGCTGACTTTGTTGTGTCAAAGTACACGAATGTGGAAAACATTATGCATGCAATGGAAGATGTGTTTATAAGGATCCTGTTGATACTGAAATGTCTCTGTGAGCGCTGAACTGCTTGTGACCTTTTTACATTATGCATCATTCACATTAATAGATTTAGAGTTGCGGATAAATTTAAAGGGATAGTTTGGATTATTGTAAGTGAGGCTGTAGTAGTAGTACTTATCTATAGTCTGTGTATTAGCTACAGAAGATGCCAGTTGACATGTCCCCAGTTTGGATAAAAAGAGAGGACCAGCACAGAAACTAAACAATGAACACACAACACCAAAATGTATTTTAGCCACTTAAAAAAGATTGACCTTAAAAAAAAAAACATATTAGGAATATTTTCACTGATTTACCTTGCCATCAGACAATCTTTTCTAATAGTAAACTGCCCGTTATATAAGCCAAATATCACTCACCAAACCAACCAAACTCTAAAGGCAAAATCAGTCATTTTACCTTGCAGAGCACTGGGCTGTCGCTGCCTAGTTTGTGTTATTGTGTCACTTTGGTGCTTTAAAAAGACAATTTGAATTCACCAAAGTCACACAATAACAGAAACAAATTAATAGATCAAGACAGCAGTAGCCCAGCAACTCCAGCGTTCTGCAAGGTAAAATTACTGGTTTCATTGCATTTTGGTTTGTTTGGAGAGAATGATATTTGGTTAATATAAAAGTGGTTTCTGATCAGACAAATTGGGAAAAAAATCTAAATGTAGGGTACACATAAACTGATATTGAGTTTTTAGGGTGGACATTTTTTAAGGAGCTGTAATAACTTTTGTTGCTGGCCCTGTCCACAGTAGTTCATTGCTTAACTTCTCTCCTGTTGCCACTCTTCAAACTCAGGGTGAGCCAACTGTGCATCTACTATGGTAATACACAGACTATCAATATGAACCTCATTCAACCCCACATCAAACTAGTCCTTTAAAGGTAGAGCCAGCATTAACTTGTATGGGAGAGATTGCTAATGTTTTTCTGTTTGATTATTGATGACATAAATGGATATTTTATCTCCACTAACACATGCAGTAAATTATCAAGGTTAAAATATCACGCAAGTGTTGTAAGTTAAGTACCTTCAGAGAAAATTAACTGTGCTATATGCTGGTATATGCCACGATAAGCTTTGAGAGATACAGTAAATATTGCATGTGTAATCTCATTTATAGCAGTGCAAGTCTGTGTTATTTTGCAGTGCGCTTTGCACTCGTCACCCAGAAGATACAGGGCGAAACAGATTGCGAGGACAATATACAGTTTCATGCTGTCGCCTTACAACATATGGATAAAAGGGATTAAGTCTATCCATATACTGAATCATGCAACACCGATCTGGCGCAGTCAGTGCACATGGCATCCTGGAATACCACACAGCAGGGTACAAATCTTCAGAATATTTTTTTTGTCAGTTGCAGAAAACGCACTGTCTCCTTGCACTTTACAGAGATGATCCCGGGAGGATTTTTCCACATCATGACTTCTTAAGAGAATAAAAAATAAATACAAGGGTCACCATTAGTTCTTCTCAAAGGGAAAGTAAGAGTGACTTTGGCAGATATGGTCAAACACTTACATGCATTTCCAGCAATATTTCTCCTCAGTCAGTGCTGCTCATAAAACTGGAACATAGCAGTCCATCTTGGAGTGTTCTGCGCTTTTACACCAAGAACCTCTGGAGGATTTTCCAACATGACTATTACAGATTCTATTTCAGCAAGAGATGTCATTGGGTTTCCTCATTTTTGTCGCTTTCTGACTGCATCACTGACTGTGCTGACATATCTTTTTTACAAACCTCTTCCCACCACTGTCTCAGTCCCGCATATACACATAGTACTTGTACTTTCTCAAGCCAACCAGAATAAACTTACAAACATACTGATGCTATGTCTCTTCTCCTATTGAAAAGGCCTGCGGGCCTGAAGGCTCTGTTAATGGTCCAGTCCAACCAGCTATACCTTCCTTTATGTACATGGTCTTTTGTGCTCCACCAGTGAGAGGCAAAATCTAATATCAGACCACAACAGGGTGTACAATCAGGTTTCCACTTTTTAATGGCTGTTCTAAGAAGGTAATTTTTTTCTGTGAACCAAAGGTTACAAACAAAATCAACACAAATGACAAGTTGTTGGAAAGAAAATGTGTGGGCATTTGGCTGATGCAAATATAAATCAAATATTAGATGGATTACACTTTGAAAAGATGATTTAATGAAATTGTGTTAAGAAATTATTGTAGCAGCAGTAGCCCTACCTCTACAATGAAACATCAAAGCCCAACCTTTGTATTTTTCTTTTAATTATGTGTATGTTTATACATGTGGGTACATGAATGTATAGATGGGTTTGTACTGTATATCTGAATACCCATGGCCATATACACTATGATCAGTAGTGTGGCCAATAATGGTCATATTTTACTGTGCTGACTGTATTTTCTACATGAAGGATAACATTTTTAAAAGCAAAAATGTCAAAATTTTGTGTCAATATGTTTAAATAGCAGGAAATGTATCACTGATATGTTTTGACAGAATATTTTTAAAAGTCAAATTAATTATATTTGGTAAATGATTTGGGAGTTTTCGACTTGGAGCCTGTATTGCCAACTACAACAGGATATTCAAAATAGCATAGAAAAGAGGAAATTGTTTTGCTTCATGGGAATCATATTTTCATTGACATGACTTCTGTGCATGGAAATTAATTCTTGACCTTTGGGAACACTACGTCTACCAAAACAATGGCCATGGTGAATTTCCCACCGGGGATTAAGAAAGGCTTATCTTATCTTAACTGTTAGCTCATTTTATTTAAGATGAGATTATTAAGAATATCAAGTGTTTCCTCAGAATTATATGATTTGATTTGCATGACTGAACATAGGAAACATTCCTTTGGTTTTGTTTTGTTTTTAACACACATGTGTAAAACATTTTGTAATCTGTAAATATTAATACTGCTGCCATTTAATTGTTCGGCACTTAGTTTAGTTTGTCTTAATCAAGCAAGATCGAACAACCATAAACTTTTACCTACTACACAACCAGCAAACACATGAGCCATAAAAAACATCAGATAAGAAAGCTTTAAAATTTACAATTGGAATGACAAAATCTAGCTCTTGTTTGCAACCCATTCCAGTTCATTCTACTCCAATGCGTAGGCAAATGTGAATACCGTGGAAAGCATTATCCATCATGTGCAGGCAGCTCATACACAGGGATGTCCCATTCGGTATCACCTTGATGCTGTTGTGTTCTGTAATCAGCATCACGGACAACAGGGCACACCCCAGAAATAGGACAATGTGGGTTAAACACTGAAGAAAAAGGCCAAGCAGGGTAAACATTGTCTGGGATGGAACCTTTATCTTAAACAGTGTTTCTCTTACCTTAGATCACCCTTTCACAAAGACGCTCAGCAGTATAAAATGAGCGGAGGTGCAGTGAGAATGGGCCAGATAGAGGAAAAGGTCTTCTAGCATTTACTGTCAATCATCCATTGGCAATCTCAGCATGTATAACAGTCACCCTAGCTGAAATTATTTATTAATTTAGTATTAGCAATATATAAATAAATAAAGAATCGGAAAAAAATGAAATGGGAGGAAAATGAGATGGCCACTGTTTGCAGACAGGGAGGCAGAGAAAATATTGGGGCAAAAAAGGAGTGAATTAGTGTCAGAGGGAGAAGAGAGAAATAGAGGGAGAGATGAGGCACCCATCATGCTCAGAGAGGCTCACATTATGAATGATTCATGCATTCATCTTTAACGATATTTGAAGAACTTTCGATTTCTCAAATGGATCACTTCACATCCCCCCACTTCCCCCAGAAGTGAAAATGTCTCGGGTTGATATTTCTTATGAGGAGAGAGAGCAATGTGTATCTATCTTGTCACATCCATATTTTAATATATGTTTAATTCAAACCCTGACACATATTGCACAGGGCACTGGCAGCCCTATAAGCTAATTTGATAGCTAACCTTGGAAAGAATACTATGAAGAAAATGTCACACGGGGCCCTTGATGGAAACATTTGCATAGACTCATCTGGATATGGCCACATTATATTATCGGGGAAGGAGAATGATAGAAGGAGACTACTGTATGAGTTACAAAAGCAGTGATAATATAGTGTTATTAAACAAAGAACAGGATTCATTGTCGAGGGAATGCACAAGCTGGCAAAAGCACAGTCCCTGCTGGCTACTGTACTGTATATTCATTATAAGTGAGACAATGGGAATAAAACCAGGACATTGTATGTTCTGAAGCTCAACATTATCACCATTCACCACTCTCCACAGAGAAAGAATAAAGAAATGTTGGCAGAGGTGCTCACAAGTCTGTCCAATGGGAAACTTCGGTATACAGAGTTTTTGTGCTATAGCAAGTAGGAATGTGCGTGATTAGTGAATACAATTAAATGTCACCACACTCACTGAGCACCAGAAACACTAGTTGGTTCATTTAATTATCAATATTTTATGCATGAACAATATCAGTTAACTGCTGCCTCTGAGATGTTATGCAGCTGCCTGTCACTAGCCAGGGCTGCAGCGGCAGCAGACTGCAACCCCTCTCCACCAATGTTGTTATCAGCGCAGTGGGACAGATGACAGCTTGTAAAACCAGCATGGTCTGGCAGTGTTTTGATGTATAAAATTAAAATCAGGCTGTGTCGGAATAAGCTGGCATGTAACCACTCGAGCAAATCCAAGTGTAACCACATGCAGCACAAACATGTGGACATCAACCTGCAAGGAGAGCAGGCTGCTGCTAGCACTGCTAACATTAGCCACATTGTGTGGTTGCTAATCAGTTACGAGTAAAAAGTACAAAGTGAGTACAAAATTTACCTAAATATCCTGAGATCCTGCTCAGTCTGAAAAGTACACGCATTTAGTGGTGGTTTGGTTTGAAGGATAACATGCAATGTTCATAATGCACACATAGTGCCTCACATTTCACAATATTTAAAATACAATTTAGTTGTTTCAGAATATGATTAAGGGCTTCAAATAGCTCTAAATACATGCAATATTTTTTCAGACAATTTTTTTTAACAATTATCAATTAATAATTTATGCCCAATTTTAACTGGATGTTTTCTTAGTTTTAGACTAGTCTAATTTAAAACTTCTGCTTAATAATCGACTAAGAAATTAGTCACCAGGAACATCCTTAATAGCATTAAGTGCTGTAAGTGGTACCAAAGTGTGTCTATGCCTTGCTGCTCTCTCATTTCTATTCACATTAGTCCCATGTGGGGTCTATGCTTAATGAAGTAATGATTACTTAGCTGTCTGCTTGCTAAACAATTAACAAATAATGAGAAAACCAATCAGACTAGGTACTATGTGGCATCCTTCACCTGTAAAATACAGACTTGTGCAAGGTGACAGTGACATAGAGAAAATCTACTAGCATGGGGCGTGCTGTTGCTCCCATTGCTGCCACTGCGATCAATTTAATGGGCCTCCATATGGCGCTGCTGAATCAATGAAAGATCATTGCAGATTCCTCTCAGCACTTAATGCTGGTGGGGAGCAAGAGAGTCTAAATTTATACTGGAATTCCACTGAGATGTCTTAGAAGAAGAAATAGTGACTATATATGCACAATAACTTTACCTCGCCTCCCCTCCCCCTCCCCACTCCTGCTAAGGCCCTTTAGCAGAGGGTCAGGGAGAAAATAGGGGGAGTGCGGCTACACTCAGAGAGCTTTGACCCATATCCGTACCACAGAACTGTCACAGGCTGGAAAATGAATGGGTGACCTTGGTTGAAACTCGTACCTACATCTTGTCTTGGGGATAGTCCTAGAAAGACGGTGTTAGCTTTGGGCCTGGCCAAGGAGATGAAGGGAGGATGGGGGTACTGAGGGGGAAGCACAATAATTTTAGTCCCCCCTTACAGTGTGCTACACGTTTATTCAGTGACAATTATAGTTTCCACAGCTGGCATTTTTCTGGTAAGGTGCAAAGCCAGTTGAAGTAGCACATACAGCCCTTTCAAAAGGACAAATCTATAATATATCTACTATAACTAAATCATAAAATGACCACGATATGTCATCAGAGATCAAGGAAACATGTTAAGTTGAAATAGTAGTGTCTCTGACATCAACGCTGCAGCTGTCCCCTTTGAAATGTCTATTCCTGGCCGGAATTACTGTTTTAATTTGTCCATTTCACATTAATTAGAGTTAATATTAATGCTGAATGACTGTGTGTTTACAAGTTGTAAGAAATCATTAATAATCTTGTAGAAGCCACAGATGTTTATAACTGTTAAACTGAGAACTGAGTCTGGCAACTCAAAATCCAGAGTGAGCATATTTGTATCTGAATCAGATCTCGACCTACTACAACCTCCATGGCTACAACCCAATATTCAAACTGCTGTTCTTATTTTTGCATGCTCAATTGCAACATATTGCTCCTTTAATGGAAGTGGGTAGCAAGAGAACTGGCTCAGCAGCAGCCTGCCCTATACAGATGTGACAGCAGTTATCACTTTGGCCGTAATGCATTCCAAATGACAAGGATCATGGGAAATGATGGCGAGCATAATGAGAAAGAAAAGTCACTACAGTGCTTTTCATAAATATTTTCAAGATATTGCCCTTTTATATCAAATATGGACCAAGGAATAATACTGTTACAATATTACAACAGCAGGGAGACGTCATCTAACAATGCTGAGCGTATGAGCCTGCAGCAGTAGTGAGTATCAGCCCCTAATATCCTGCCTCTGATAGACAACCGAATAAAAGAGCACAGGAAATCTAAATCTTCTCTCCTCTGGTGCTCGTCCTCTAGGAACTCCTCAATCTTCATAGTGGTGTGCTCACAATTTTTGCTTAGATCGACAAGAAAAGAAGTTTTGTTGGTTATCCTGTATCGTTTAATAGAGACGAGGTGGCCTCGGGGGTGGAAAGGCAAGTTTAGAATATCAATTAGTATCAACCAATTCTCTGAAATTCTGCTTGGGGTGATGCAGAATTTTTTTTTCATATAAAGAACAAGCTGCACTGAAGATAAAAGGCAGGGATGGGGGTTGGGAAGCACGAGGCGATAGAGCATCTCTGTGGGCCGTCTGAGTGCAATGAGGTCTTTATTTTTAAAGCACAGATAATTGGCTCGATCGGCACCTTTATGGGTTATATTAAGGACGTTGTTTATTATGATTTATATTAAAGGCCAAAAGGTCATGGATCCCAAAAGTTCTAAAGTGGGTCAACTAGGAAATTCTGTACAAATAGGCTTGGCATACACTGTATGATCTTAGACATGTTGTAGTTTAACTTGAACTCCCAGTGTAAGAATAAAACGTCTGCCATGTAAAGTCTAAGTTCACACTGTATGGTTAAGCCAAGACCTGAGTGCTCACACTGTATATGTAAAATATAAAACAAAACGTCTCGTCTGTCCCTGCAGATATGTCATACATTTATCTGGATGTGTGACAGCCATTCAGGAGCAACTGATCGGTCCTTGCTCCACCCGTACACTGCACAGAAAACTACACCCAATGAAACTAAATTTCATCCAGCTGTAAAATGAGTCATGCGGCTCAAATTGCTGAACTTATTTCAGCTATTTTTTTTCTTCTTCTTTGGTTGTTTACCAGTTTTGTATTGACTAATACATGAACATTCGTAATTGTATTCATTTGCTTTGTTTGTTATCCATCCACTCCTGACCCCACCTTATACCTTTGAACAATAATTAACCACCACAACAAAAAAGATAACTGCACAATAAGTGGGTCTCATTGCCAACCTGTGTGTCTGGGGAAACAGTTGGCTGTTGTGTAACAAAAACAGAAATGTGCAAGAAAAGCAGTGAAGTCTGAGGCCAAATAATATGACTCTCCTGTAACAGTACACGAGAGTTTTCTCCAAAGTGATTGATGTCTTTCTTCTAACCTGCTTGCCAAAGCACATTTTTAAATGTAAGTATTTAATCACCTGTCTGATGCTTTGCATTAAAACAGCTACAGCATCAGTGGGAACTGACTTCAAACTACAACAGCACTCTCAAAAATAACAGCTCCAGAAGGTTTCTTCCTGAAGAGCAGAGGTTCTGCCCAGAACCATTTTCTCTGGAAGAACCGTTTTTTGAAGGATTCACTGTAAGACTCAGGTTTCCATTAAGATCAGTGAAGACTTGTACCATAATATAAAAAGGTGCTCAGTGGAACCCTCTGGGTAGGTTCTGAATTAAAGCCTTGGAATATAAGGGTTCTCTTTCAAACCCCTCAGAATGGTTTCTAAATAAAACCCCTGAAAAATAAAGAGGATTGTTAGTAGAACCCCTTCGGTGGGTTCTAATGAAATCCTTGGAATATAAAAGGATTCTTGGTAGCATTCTTTGGGCGGGATGTTGTTTGCATCCTTAGAAGTTGGAAAGGTTATGTATGGAACCCCCAGTGAGGATTATGGGTGGAACCAGCACACCATAGAAAGGTTCTCTGTAGAACCTCTCATAAGGATTCTAGGTAAAACCGATCAAGGCACAGCTCTCTCTTCCACAAACATGGAACTGACCCTGTTTCAGTTTGCACGCCTACGGTTGAGCTGTTCTAAGCATTTCCATCAAAAATAAATTAGCTTGGAACCCAAAAAGTTGGTCCCCAGCCAGAACTGAAAAATAGCAGGTTCTCCTTGTTAACCAAAGTGGGTGTGTCAACTTCTACATTGTGCAGAGCCCTCTGTTGATGATGATCCTTCAAAAGTGGATCGGTTCACTAGATAACACAAAAGCTCCAAGGTTCCATTCAAGAACCTTGGAGTGGTTCTATTTAGCACCTTTATTTCTAAGAGTGTATAGCAGACTCTTATGAAGTTAGAGAGATTCAAAGAGCCCCCCCCCAACCCGATCAATAGTGAAGACAGAGAGGCCTTACAAAGTTCTGGGGAAAGAGAGACATTTGTCCTGGGGACAGACGGGGAGGATGATCAGCACATGATGCGGCCCTATTTGACAAGGTTATGCCTTGTAAACTCAGATACACACACACACACACACACACACTGATGGAATAGATTGCACACAAATATATAAAGACACACACATCTCTGGGTGGACAGACGCAGCTGGGGAATATTTCACGTCTAGACAACAACTCTGCAGCCAAGACAAATGTACAGCTTCCAGATGAGTGGAAATTATTTAATTAAAACGCTCACTCTGTGTTATAACAACACTATTTTCTGCCACATATGCCACAAATTAAAGAGCAGATGAATATGGCAGGTTCATTTTCACCTTGTTATAAAAAGACAAAGCATATTCTAATTCAAGCTGCTTGGGAATTTCTCAGATTTGTTTTTCGAGTTATTATGACAATAGATGATCTAAAGAAATAAAAGGAACAACATGTATCATTTGGGACAAAAATACAAGCTGGTTAAATAAACAACATCAAGTTCATTCATCTATTTGCTATCTAATGTCTCTGGTGGCATGTTAAGGTTGTGAAGCAGAGTAACCAGATACAGGCGAGTGAGAGACATAGAGAGGAGGATTGTTAACAAACTTGCCATCTAAAAATAAAAACTGACAGTCAGTTCCACTTTGCAGTTATCTCTCCATCACACACTCAGGTTCACACATGAATCCCAGAGAGGCTGCGATTCAGCCATAAGCCTATCTGAGGATCATTTTCAACCCAGTGGAGGTTAAATCATACACAGCTTCACAAACATCGCGCCAGGGCCTCCAGGAAGAATCATAAACACCTGGCGATGATAACACAGGGTCAGATTTAAGGCCAAGTATGGAGACATGAGAGGTCTGCCCAGAGACAAGCACTTATGATACTGTAAGTACTGAATGGACAGGGTGTGAGGGCTATCCAAGCTATTGTATACTATAGATAGGAACACGTGGGAGAAAAAGAAGAAGCCAATAGTTCTTATTTTGTTAATTTAATAAGGAAAATGGGCTGTGTGGATTCTCAGATTCTGGTCCTTGACTTTAAATCTTGTCCTTGTTCCAGTCTCTTAATATCTGATCATACTTAATCAAATTAAACTGAAATCCAAACAGATGTTTTCAGTTTTCTGAATATAACCGTTCATAGTCAAATTACAGATCTGGCTGAAATTGCCCACATTAAAGTATGTTCATTAGGCAGGTAACCTAGAGAGGCTGATTTAGATGAGAGGAGAGGAGTTTGGAGTCTGGTTCAGTCGCTGAATATAGAGTCCCTGTAATTTCCATCCAATCCTTGAGATTTCACACTCGCTCCTGTGAAAAATCACACTTAAAGGGGCTCCAGTAAGCAGGGGCTTAATTGGCTGTGACGTGACACGCATAATATGAGCTAACTCTCTATTTAAAACACACACTGCTTTAGCACACAAACACACACACAGGCACACACAATATAATCACAAATCCTTCTCTGATGTAAATGTGCAACTAATGGATGGATGAATTTGTGGCTTTTTTCTGTTTTATTCTGTTTATCTGTTGTTTGGCTGGGATGTTTTAATACTAGATAGGCGATCAATCAATTAGGCACATACAACTTGCACCTGAGGTGGAATAGCCAATGTCACTATTTACACCCAGGTGTATAAAGCCTAGGAAGGCAGCCTAGCACCTCAGTGTCCAGAGATAACATTGCTATTTGCACCTGGGTGTAAATACCCACACTGATTCTGCATGACAGAGACAAACCATTATCTTTTTCTCAACCTAAGTGGTTTGATTCCTAAACCCAACCACATCATTTTGTTGCCTAAACCTAATCCAATTATGACTAAACTGAAAATAATCAAGAAAACTGTAAATAAGTGAAAAATGTAGTTAAAGCTGACTTCTAATTTCACACTAGACTGAAATCCTAGTGTTTCAGGTGTTCAGGATGCAAATCTCACTCTGTTACCGGGGAGTCCTTTGCTTAGTCTTTAGTCCTCTATGGCAGTAAGGTGGGTTGAGGACAAAACAAGACATTTGAGGATGTCTATCTTTTTTTGTTTGTTTTGTTTTGTTTTACATATTTCAATTGTCAGACATTAACAAGAAATTAACATTGGAAAACAAAATAACCTTGAGATTGGGCTTCACTTCACTTCACATGCCTGTACATGCACAAAAAACACAATACAGGGATGGAACACACAGAAATCTACATATACCTTCAAAAGTATACATCAAAAGTAAAGTACAGGATTCCTAGCTAGAGTAGTAATTAACTGGTGTTCATCTCATTTTAAAACTAGGCGGTTGTAGCTGGGCAGTCATGTGTTCCATCAGGTAGCAATGTTTGACTTTTTCTCACTACTGAATGATTGTGGGAGGGTTAGGCTTCATGCAGTTAATAGTATTTTTTGCTCTCACAACCATCAGAAACATGTGCAGTATGTAACAGTGGTCTTTCTAAAACAGTTGCTCGGGTGACATTTCCAAGAAGAATAGCAGTCAGTCCAAAGGAATGTCTTTTTCCACATCTTTCTCCATTTCTTCTTTGATATTGCTCCAAAATGTTTTTTATTTCCTGGCACTCCAAGGGCACCAACCATTTCTTATACACACACACACACACACACACACACACAATCCACTTAAAGATGATGTAAAACTGCTGTATACACACTCACACATGTGGTATGACCACATTTTATCTATGCATATATATGCAGTGAGAAAAGCAGTCAAGAGGCACCAGCAAATCATGCAAATAATTTAACTCACACCTACCTCAGCATGGGAACGAGAGACAGAGATACAGAGACAGACAGAGACGGAGACAGAGGGAGACAGAGAGAGCTTGTGCGCATGAACTCAGTTGGAACCGAGCAGTAATGAGCAGGTCAACTTCTGTCATAAATCAGACTGAACTGAACACAGAGCACAAGGAAAATATGTTTGGTGCACAACAAGAATACATTATCAAGGCCATTATTCAGTGTAATGTAAGCAGCACCTGAGGTGTTTACATATATGCACAAATGCTTAAGATATTCACACAGGGTACAGTAAAGCCCTCATCACTTGTCAGTTAACCTGACTGCTCGTTAAACTGTCTGATGCTTGATTACGGCTGATTTATTGCATTCCCCTTTGATTGGTTGCATTCAAGTGCACTCATGCTTTGGCATGAGCTCTAAATGATTGCAATGGAAATAGAGTCTGAATTACAGTACGGTTAGTAATGACTAAAGACTCATATATTCTGTGTAATCCGGTTGGTAATTACATACTTGTAATGTTCTGTGGATTTAGGACTAGTGAGAAAGCTATTTATGCATTCACGGTTCACTCTAAGCTGATTAACGAGCGTGGTGATCACTGGTGAAGACTAATTATTTTGGCCCGTTAGTTCCTTCAGCTCGTTAGGCATGCTCACAAGGAATGTGTCCTCTGGTGCTGGTGTTTTGCATTTTAAAGGACATTTATAAAACATAGTTTACTGCATTACTGAAAAAAATGGGAGGTCCTTAAATTGTATTTGATTTTATTTGATTATCTACAGTACATCTTATGAAAACTGCTTTTGCACGAAATATGCCTTGCGAAGCGAGCCTTAAGGATGCAATTAGTAAAGCATGCGGGATGTCTCAGAGTAATGGTGTGCCACTGAAAATGCTATTTGAGGGAGAGATAAACAGAGGATGATAAGAGACACATTCTTTGGCCCTGTGGTGCAGTAAATCTTAACAGATATCAGGTAATGGACACGGCTTATGCTTTTGGAAGCTAATTACTGCTGGACCACCAGAGCAGCCAGATATAATGTATAGCTACACTTATCATAATCCACCAAAAGTAGGAGGGGATCACCTTGACACATAATGGCTGACACAAGTGCTATGTCCTGGTAGGGGATATCTGTGTGTCACTCAATCTCACAACAAGCACTGTCTGTCCCCTCTACAGTCCACACCTCTGCTTGGACTGAGACGCAGAGTGAGACTTCTCGACACATGAATCCAGCGGTATGTGGAGGCGTCTGGAAGACGGTTCCAAATTAGCCCAGCGTCTTTGAAAGACAGACAGACCATGCCCAAGCTTGGTATTTCAACATGACAAAGATGAAACTGTACACCGCTGCTTGGAATAGTCACTTCACTTAGCGGCACCGGAAACTTGATCCCCTCTTCACTTTCACTGGGGTCAAAGAATCCTCTCTCACCTTCTCTTTTTTCTTTCTTACCAATCTCTCTCATACATTCTCACACACATACACACAAACAAACGCCACAGACAAGTCAGTATATGGCCCGACTTGGTGCGTAAAACTCTCAAAATAACCGTTGACACAATTTCCTCCACCATTCAAATGCCACAGCTGCTGCTGTAAAAATAGTCCTGTCATCTTGAGGTGTCTCTAAAGAAATCATTAAGTCAGATGTGAGGTGCTGATAAGTGATAAGACTCAGTGCCACTGGAAAGTGTGTGCTGAATTTCATGCCACTGACTGGAAAAGACATGCAAAGTAGGGATAAAATCCTGATCAAGCTGGTGTGATGAGGAACCTTTAAGTTAAATGTCAAATAGTTATTTATGACCTGTGTCCATCTTTGATACTCTTCAGTATGTATTTGCGTGTGTGTGTGTGTGTGTGTGTGTGTGTGTGTGTGTGTGTGTGTGTGTGTGTGTGTGTGTGTGTGTGTGTCACATGGTCGGCTGGACCAACCAAACCCATAAAGGGCTCCTCTCAATCACAAAGACAAACAAAGAAGACACTGTTATGGTTCCAGACACTGGGTGAGTCCACTCAGGATTTACATGTGACTGTGATTTTGTGTGAGCCAAAGTGGCAATAAAACACATATTTAACCAATGAGCCACAATCCCTCAGAGAAACCCTCTTCTAGACGTTGAGCACTCCCTGTCTGGTCAGAATCATCATCTTGTTTGCTTATTCTTTGACCAGAAAGCTCCTGATTTAACAGCGCTTTTCTTATTAGATTAAATTTAATACTGGATGTTTGGAGCCGATACTAAATATGAGCGAGTAAAAAGATTCCAAAAGTGACATACTGGACACTACTCTTTTATCTAATATCTTATACTTACACACAACCCCCTTAGCTTAACTGTAAAAAGCAATAAATTCTCTATAAATAAGACATTGTGGTGCATAAATGGGTTAAGCACAGGACCTTCCTGTGGGACAGTGGGTTCAAACGTGGTCCCAGGAGACTAAGTTTTAAGTCTGGCGTGGAATTAGAAGTGAGAGTTAAATTAACTTTAAGACTAAGTTGGCTTTAATATGAAATAAACTTGAATTAAGAAAAGGATCAAATATGTATAAACTGCTGCCTGTAAAGCTAAAAAAAATCAACAGTGTAATGCATACAACATCTGCATTATGTTTTGTAAAAAAAAAAAAAAAAAGTTTTAATAGCATATTGTTATTTGCCAATTTTAGGCAATGGTGGCTGCCTTTATTTTGACAGTGATGACTGAAGAACAGACAGGAAAGGGGATGGAGAGGAAATGCCACGCAGCAAAGGGCCACACACTAAAATCTACTGTGGCACCCCATTTTGAGGCAATTTTATTCTATTTAATCTGGCAAAGTCTTTGTATAGCTGCATACATTAGGGAACCTTAGCTTCTTTTGTTAAAGGTGTGCTCCCTCACAAGTGACAGATAAAAAAGAAAGAATGGTCAAAGAATGAGGGAGCAGAGGCAAAGACATTTTTCCACATATTTACATACAGAAATCAAAATCGGACAAAACAAATCAAGTATAATTTCCCTGTGGCAAAATGTACACAATAAATGTAAGGGGGATGAAGAGAGAGTGAGACCTCAGTCCATTGTGATGAGGACTTGGTGGGTTAAAGGTGAGACAGGAGGTGGCTGCAGAGAGGTGGTCAGGTGTGATGTGAGCAGATCGATGGACCGAATGACCCACTAGAGGCTCAACTTCACACTGTGCACAGCAGAAGGCAGGGCAGGAGGCTGCTCGGCCAGGTCTACACGCACACACACACACACAGCATGACAGAGCCAGCGAACAGCTGGATTAGGTCACAACCTGTAAAGCCACACTGCCAGAACATCCAACAGGACAGGATAAAACACTGTAGAGTACCACAATCACACTAGAGGACAGTCCAGGCACAGGGTGGCTGGGAGGAGGCCAGACCTCTGTCAGCTGGACGCACATAAGATTGTATTTCTCATCATTATCCTGACATAATATTATATAATGTCCAATTAGGTAGGGACAAACCAAAAGGTGGGTAAACCTTGAGCTCCTTTTATCCTGCGATAAGGAAAAATAAAATAAATAGGTAACTAAATAATCAGTGATATTTTGGTAAACCATTACTTTAAGGAAATTATTGATTAAAATATCATAATAATTACATCATTAAAACACTATATTATTATAAATATTACATATTTTGTCTGAATACGTCAGTTTTTAAAATGTGGTAAAATAGTCCACATAGATAACACTGCTAAAAATTTTTTTGCATCATATTATTATCCAGATCAAGCAAGACTAGTCTTTGCATAAATTAGCCTTCTTTGTACATAAAAAACACATTTGCAAATCAACTCAATTTTAGCATTTCTATAGTAATTTGTAAGTATAACAGTGTGATATACTTTACTTTTTTTTTTTAACTTTTTTAATTTCCATATTACTTTAAATGATATTAAGTTTCTTTTTCCAAATGTGCTAGTGTCATTTTTAAGTTATAGTTACTAAAATTTCTTTTCAGCAACTGAGTATTTCTTAAATTATATTGAAATTATAATTCAAATTGTTAATAATTCAGTCTAATAAAAAAAGCCAAAGTTACAAGGCTGTGCACATAAAAACTTAAGTAGTGAAGTCAAATATAAATCCCATTGTGCACTGCTGCAAAAAGACAGTCAATCACCAAGCTTCAGATTCTGTGGCTAGACTCTCTTTGGTTTAACTACATATCTTAAAATAGACTTTATACAGACACGTTTTATTACCTAAGCAGCTATGGTGTAGTATTTTGAGATTTGTTGTGCAGATGTACCTAAAATGATTAGTTAGGATAAATTAATTGCACTTTGTTAAAGGCATAATATGCAAAATTTTCTTACAAAGCAATGCACAGACTCACACAAACATAATCCCTCTCAATCATCATGTATGACCCAATAGAAAAGTGTGATGGTGGCAGTTTCTGCAGAGACCTTACTCTCTGCCTGTATTTTCCTTATTTTCTCATTATTTTGCTGTGCTTGGGACTCTTTACCAACCAAAAACATCAGTATTTGATGTCCGGGGAATGAGACTCAACAACAAATAATCTTTCTGGTGTGTTTACAAACGGCTAAGACTATTTTTTCTGATTCTACCTTTAAAACAAAAACGTCTTGTGTTTTGAACAAATGCTAATTAACTTCAAAACAAGACAAATTCAAACAAATACAAACTTTTTAGTGTTATATCAAATACTTAATTATGCTGCATTTATGCCTGCTAAGATTTATTTTTTTCAGTGAAGGTGAGTAAAATTGAGTTTATTTGGACTGATTGAAGATTCAACCCCTTTGCAATAGGTATGAAATCTCACAAACTGACTGAAAATGTATTGATTGTAAGATGAAAAAATTAATATAAAATTAATGGGCCACCATTTAAACACATAATTGGAAAAAATGAACAATTCTTCACTGCCACACTCAACAGGCAGATATGCATATCCTGCAACAAATTCAAGCCCCTTTTAGCTCCCAGTTTTATTGTCAAAGTATAATTATGCAAAACAGATCCAAAATATTCTGAAAACGACCCCTTTCACATTTAAAATTCTATTACAGACACGCCTGATTAGTTAGCCAATTACTCAAGACAAGCAGCTCAGCGTCGACTCTGCTTCCACCAACACATGAAATAGTGCATGCAGTTAGCTTGAACCTGCTGCCGCTTCCTCCAGGCATCAGTCAAAAAACCAAATAACAACAGCAACATCCGTGAAAGAGGAGTGAAAATAATTCTCTCAACCCATTTCACTTCATTGTTTATCTAACACACGAGGCCTGCCCTTTGAAGTTGGTGCTTTATAATAATTTACACTACACCTCGGCTTTCTATTAGTGTAATGCATGGTGTTACACTCCACAAAAACGCTTTCCACTGAAGACTAGTTGAAAGCTGAATTCACACATCATCTCTGTTGTGTTGGGACACCAGCAAGGGACGGGCTACAAATAGGTACCAGCATCTGCTAACTGTGGGACTAAAACTACTTTCATACAAAGCGATGACAACTCACAGCTTAAAGTGCAAACTTCTAATTCTGCCACTGATTATTGCAGAGCCTGCGAGACCGTGCTCAGGATATATGGATTCAATATAAACCCAGGAATATTTAATGTAACCCCACGATGCAGACTCTGCTGCTGAGGAAATTATTAAGCTTTATCACCAGGACTATTAAATATTGTAAAATATCCTGGTTATTAGTCTGAGCTGGAATACACTTAAACCACAGTACAGAGGGTGAGATCAAATGGGAGATAAGTGAAAAGCAGTGGTGAAACTGGTCAAACTCAAAAATCTTCAATAGAGGTGAGAAGAATCATCCAGCGTGAGTGCATGCAGGATGTGTGCATGACTGTGTATCATCCATATTTCTGCATCTGAAAACCTTTATCTGTAAAGCAAAAAGCATGAACTTGGCTCTAATGTCATTCATTCTTTGAGTCAATTAAAAAGATATATATGAATACATGGTATCACACCAGATTTGCTGATAGTCAGTTTTATAGAGATAACCTTGGACTGTTTTCAATTAGGCACACAGCTCCAGTTGTATGAAACAGCTTTTTCACTCCTCACTGGCAATTCTTTTAAAAAGATCTGAAACAACTTCAAAATTGTATTCTCTCTTTTCTTTTCTTTTTTTTTTTTTTTACTTACATGTATATTTGTTTGTTAATTTGTGGCGGTGTAACTGTCTTTAATTTTTATGTTAGGTGGGTTTCTTTTATAAGCGCTCAGGGTTTTTTCCATCCCAAAAGTGCATTTTTTTATGTTACTGTATATTTCATCTCTTTTGTCTTATTACATGCACAAATAAAGAACTAAAACAGCTCAGCAAAATTTCCATGGTCTCAAAGCTGAACAATAGACTATGCAAGTCTAACTGGAGGGACAGTAAAGTGTTGCTATCGTAGTGTGAACCAGAGAGGCTACCCAGAGCCATTTAGCCAACAAGAGGACAAGCACTGCAAGCCAAGCAGAAGAACTGCCTGGAGCAAGAGAGACGACTGTGTGTGTTTATGTCAGTGTGTGTGTGTGCACATGTGGGTAATGTGTGTGTTGGGTAGCCCACTGACACCACAGCATTGCTCTCTTTATGTATTTAACTAGAGTTCTGTGAGTGAGCAAACGTGCTATGAAAAGCCTGTGATGTCACAGACATTAACCTCAGACAGCACTGTACCAGTATTGTGTATTAGTGCCATTCAGTTACAGTGGTGGAGGCAAATCAAGACCTGGGGCTTCATTACAGAAATTATCTTTTCTCTTTGTCCTATCTTAAAGGTAAAATCTGTAATATATTTACTGTAATAAATCATCAAATGACCACGATACAGGAGGAAACATGCTAAGCTGAAATACTTGCTTTTCTGACAACCGTGCTGTCCTCCTTT
This sequence comes from Lutjanus erythropterus, assembly GCF_056507025.1. Classification (NCBI taxonomy): domain Eukaryota; kingdom Metazoa; phylum Chordata; class Actinopteri; order Lutjaniformes; family Lutjanidae; genus Lutjanus; species Lutjanus erythropterus. The sequence continues at coordinate 17,045,344 of NC_139320.1, forward strand.
GAAATATCTATTCCATCCTGTAACTCGTGTTATTGTTTGTGTGTTTCATGTTAATTAAAGTTCAAATTAATGTCAACTGTTTGCCAAATGAGTTAGTGCCTGTTTATGAATTGTAAGAAATCAGTAATAATCTTTAAGAAGCAGTAGATGTTTATAGTGATTAAATTGAGCAATATGATAATGGTGTCTGGCAGGAATTAAGGCAGGCAGTCGCTGAATTCCAACTCCAGGGTGTGTATTTTCAGATCAGTGGGTTTTAGTTTTCAGGATAACTGGCTTAGCTTTACGTTGACAGACAACTGACAGTTATAAACAGCTGATCAACTGACAGTAGGACTTCTTGTTGCTTGTTAATGTCAAATTACAACATTTGGTTTGTCTTGCACTCTCCCAGTTGAGCTCATGCAGCCTGCATGAGCTTCCTTGCATCTGTGGAGGAGGGGGCGGGGAGGATTTCACCATATTTATCCTAATTTTATATGCCTATGGCTCCAATTCACTATTTGGACTATATTACTCATTTTTGGATGTAAAATTGTTACATAGTCTGACTCAAAGAGGAAAAAATCGTACCTATTATAGAAGCATTTCCTAAACTCACGGCTGTGTCTATCTCACTCCTTATATTTTATCTTAAGAAATCCTGTAACTGTAAACTCAATCCTTAAATCAGCATTCATCCTGTCATGCCTGTATCTGTGTTGAGAATGTATACGAGACCTCCTGTATCCTTGACAGAAAGTCTGTGCCGCTTCATTTGTCATTGGCTAGCCAGCTTATTAGAATGGACAAGGAGGCATTAATCGTGACAGTTAAGGATAGGATATTAGGATAGTGTTTCTAAATGTAATAGCAAACATGTTCCTCTACCAAAATATCAAAAAACCTTAAAATGATGCCCTAAACTGAGATAAGGTAGGATTTCAAATGTAGGAAGTTCCTGTAATGAAGCCTCTGGTCTTAATTTCTCGGCCCTTGTCAAGTGATGTGTGAGGAGAAACTGGTGCATGAACTGATGCTGAGCTGGTACTAACAAAAACAAAAGGTTCATATCATCTCCTCCTCTATCCAGCCATCCACCCATCTACCTCTCTGTACTCACCCTTTTTTATCTTCTTATCTTTGCACACTTTCATCACTACAACATGAATACACACATGCAACAGACCCCTCCAACACTTTGTACAGGTTTTGTAGCGGTGTCAACAATTACTCAGATGAAGCTTTAAAAACCTGCATAACATAGTTTGATTTTGAGGTAAACTTGAGTGCATGGCTCTTGTTTTTTTTTTTTTTCTTTCCCAGTATCACCATTAATCTGACATGGCATGGGCCATCTGTAGCTGACATCAGGAAATCACTGCTCACATGCCGTCTGTGTGTCTGTGTTAGTCTGTGTCATAGAAGTGCTGCAGGGGGGGAGGCAGGAGCAGTGGCTCTCTTCCTTTCTTCCCTTGATGAAAAAAAAACAATCAGCATAGAGTCATTTGCATTTGAACCAGAGAAGCGTTGTGGCTGAACTCTCTCTGAGGAGGAACTTTAATTCCCTCCATAGGGAGCCAATCATTGCACCAGCCTCTGCCATGAATATGTCCAAATTTAAAAATTGGCCAGCTGACAGTATAGGAGTCACTGCATAATTAAAATTAAAAATGAGTTCTCTTTGACTGAGTCATCAACTCAGCAAGGGTTTTGTATTATTTACCAAAGGAAAATGGCATACTATATTATATATATAGTATTGTTTAACACATATTAAAGATGTGGGGTTGTATGACGTACCTGTCGATAGTTGATGTATGACCTACAGTAGATGCTGGTCAGCACGCTCCCAGTTAGAAAAAGCAGAGGGTGGCACCAGCAACACAAGCTAATGAATGTACCGAAGTGGACAAGATTAGCAGTAAAATCTATTTTAGCCACTCAAGAAAAAAGGTCTACCTAAAATAATATAAGTTTAACAACTTTGGTGTTTTAAAGAGATAGTACGGATTCACCAAAAGCAAACAGTAGTTTCCTGTTGGAAATGGCTGTCTGACAGCAATGTAAAGTGGTGAAAATATTCTATATAGAGACTGCACTTAAACTAATACTGATCATTTTTAGGTAGACTTTTTTAAGTGGCTAGAATACATTTTGTTGCTGAGCCTGTCCACAGCAGTACATCGCTTAGCTTCTGTGCTGGTGCCCCTGTCTGCTCCTTCAAAGTGGGAGCATGCCATCCAGAATATGTCGTAGGTAATACACTGTCTATTGGCAAGTACCTGATACAACTCCACCTCAAATAATCCAAACCACTGACAAAAACAGATAACAGCAGCAACATCTGTAATGCAGGGATTTTCCATCTTGCGTCAATTATTTCTAAGCTTGACAGTGTATGATGTAAAGCCTGTGACATCAAGTAATCAATACCTATATCATATCTATATCATACTGAATCACACGTCTGTTTTGTGATTGGAAGTGAGAAGAAAATACATTGACACTCTGCTCACCTTCAGCCTAACTATAAAGTGTATAAAGTCTTGAGACAGCATAGTTGAGACCCCACCACCATGCAGCATCCCCATGCCATTACTGCTGTGTATGAAGCAAGTAATGGCAGTGTGGCCTGTATTGCCTTTCTTTTCTCCCTCCTGCTGTGCTTCTCTCATAACACTGCACAAGAGCAACCTCGTTACCATTGTGGGCTGATAAATGGCCGACTTCACCCTCCTCTGCTTCTCTTTCATAAACTAGGAAATAAAACTATGGTGGTATTGAACCTTCCCCACCAAGCCTGCTGGGTCAATCTCATACCATTACATCCAGCCTGCCTGCTTCATTTCAGCTAAGAAGTGATAAATATAAGATTGTAAATGGCTTCATCTGTGTTTGAATGAGACAGTGTGACGCAAGTAATAATGTGCAGTAACAGGAGTAACAGTGGTTTCTCTACTCTCATACACAAGGGTCATTAAACTTCAACTGGTAATTAATTAAATTAAATTTGATTTTCTGTCTATACCATTTTGCATGAAATAAGACCCGGTGCAGTCTAGGTTAAGTGAGCCGATTCCCTGTTAAGCTGCTATCATAACCTTCTGCTCTCAGTTGGATGAGCTCATTACATTTGTGAGCTGATTAATGAAGGCAGTGTAAATCACTGGTATTGTTACAAGCAAATAAAAAGCTGCTTTTCACAAGTGAACATCTTGCTGATCAAAACAAGACGTCCCTTGTGAAATCTTATAAATTACAACCGAACAGAGGTTTTGTTTGTCTAATAGAACAAAGTCTACAGTAAACAGGACAGACCTGCTTTATAGTACTGTACAGACGCAAATACACACTAACACACACAACAGTTTGCGCTCATCATGCTATCGTGAAGCTTGTACATCGGTTCTTTTGCGCATTGCTGCTCTCCACTACATTCAAAACATTTAATAGAGGTGATTCCTGAGATTTTTTGGCAGCAAACACTAAAAAAAATCCTGTGAGCAAAGCATTTAAAATCTCACTCCTCTGAGGTCACATCAGAGGAAGAGGACAGAAAAAGTGTTCATTCTCAAAATAGATAAATGAAGCTGCTTTGGTGCATTTTGAATTTTTATGAGTTTTATGAGAGTTATATGAGAAGATTGATGCCACTTCTTGTCTGCATGGTGAAGGTAGCAGTTGCCTTAATTGAGCTTACATCATTTTATGCCAAAAGTTGCATGTATATGCAGGTTATTTTCAAAGTGGCTAAACCTACTAAAAAAACACACAGACTTCTTCACCATTGCCAGTCAACCCAAATCAGTTAAAAGACCAAGACACCAAGAAGCAGGTAACCCTATTGTAATGGAGATGCAAAATCCCAGACGTGCTGGGCTGACAGTCACTAGCGTGTCCATCCAGGTGTCATGTTTCCATCACTGCCGATTGGAGCTGGAGCCCAGTCATCTGGCCTGGGAATGAATGGGCTATGAACGGGAACCAGGGGGAAACAGCTAGCCTGACTCTGTCCAACGGTAAAAAAAGAACCCCTACCAGCATATAACTCCCCTTACCATGACAAATTGTTGGTTTTTCATATCTTCTTTTACATTTTAGCCTTTGGTTTTAGACCGAACCAGACTATGTGCCTCTAGTCTTTATGTTAAATTATATGAGAGTGGTATCAGTCTTTTAATCAAGGAAGCGAATAAGAATTATTCCAGTACTATTCCTTCAAATAAAGAGGTTAGGCGTTACTCCAACTCCATTTAAAGGATGTGTTTTATATACCTAATGTAACATAGTATATATATATTTTTAAAAGAGTCTCTATTTTCACCCAGGTGAGAGTAGTCATTCAGCTATTTACACCCGGCCCTCTATTAGAATATGATACAATATAATGTGTTGTCTCTGTAGTGTGGAAGATGTGGTGGATGACTGAATAAACACACGACTCTCCCCTGGGAGACTGGGGCTATAGTCCAGTATGAAACACAAAGTCAATGTTGACTTTTAATCTTTAAACTTTTAAGGTATTTTGTTAGGTTTAGGAAAAAGATCATGATTTCTCTCTAGTGGGTGAAAATAGTCTATTTCCTATGGACACTTGAGTGCAAACAGCATGTGCCTTTTTTAATTACAGATTTGTGAATTAGACCACTACATAAAAATCTCAATAATTATTTTTTGTTATTTAAACAATCCGTCATTCTGTCTAAAATGAAATGAGGTGCTATATTAATTTTCAGTTTCAGTAGGCTTTATTTGCATGACATTTCAGATGCATAACCAAAGCAATAATTACAATATTTTGTGATAATTCACAATAAAAATGGAAATAGCAATATCATAGATATCTACTAACTGAGCTCTAGGTGTAATATATATTTTTCTGACTTTTGTATAGAAGGAAAAAATCCTTGCGAACCAAAATATTTCTACAGACCGTAGAAATCATATCCCCAGCAGGTAAAGGAAACATATCTTACATTGTTACACCAGTTCTCACTCATGTATGCAACCTAGCAACTGCACATTTCTGAGACGTCTGTGTGTCTGAATTTCAGCCAGGATCGACTCTTTCTGAGGTGCCGTGAACCACCCTGGGTTTCACTCAAGTCTGAGCTGTGTCTCTACACGCCAAATACTAATAGAGTTTACATCAAAGATTTCCCTCCCACTGTGACAGCCAAGTAGATAGATACACTCGCACACTCTCACTCTTGCCTCCCTGTTCTCAACCTACTGTCCTTTCCTCCCTCTTCCTCTCCTTCCCTCCTTTCTGCCTCCCTCTATTTCCCACCTGGTGCTGGTAGCGGGCTGGAGTGTCACCTTGCTCTGCGCCCACTGGCCTGTAGCTAGATGATGATTTATAGCTGAGGAAAGCGGGGGTTTGGGAGATGAAGTTGGTGGATGGCTAGGTTTAAAATCACTTGTGGCGGTGTGTGAAAGCATAGCATGATGAATGAATGTGGTCTCTGCACGCCAATCACAATGATCTTCCTCCAGCATACAGTAGGTTTTAAATCCATCCAGAGATTCTGGCAGCTTTGTCTTCTTCTAATGATCTTTTTTCCCCTCCACTCTGCACTCCTGTGTATTGAATGAAGATGCATGGAGGAAGGTCAGCGGCTAACTTGAGGCTAAAAAAGTCTGGAGATGCCCTCAAGAATATTTGATACACAAAAAAACCCAGTTCATTCACACTTTAAGAAATAAGCCACAGGTCCAACCAGTCTGTGGGCAAACTGCAAATTGCATATTTGTTTTAATGCCTTTCAGGATATATAGTTCATCAGCTGACAATTGTAAATCATTAAGACGGAAAGCATCTGTGCAGATGTGGATAGTGAAGAATGGGTTGGTCTGAACAAAAAGGCCCTATTCTTTATTGTTCTGCTTAACGCATTTGTCAGCAGCTATCAGTACACAAAGAGCTGGGTGTGAAACCATGATTACTGACACTACAAATGTAGAGACTAATGGTGCTCCAGGACAGTAATCATGACCTGTCTTTTACCTGCTCTGGATTGCAAATGATAATATAATTACTCATTTAAATGCACATTTTTGCTGATAGCATAGGAGAGCCAGGAGCAGATTATTGCTTAGTATGTTAATATAATTCACAATATGTGTATTTTATATGAATAAAATCATACATATCAATGGTCACAGGAACCTCTGTGATGTGTGGCTCTCGGTAAGGAGTTGCTCCCTCCGGCTCAACGAATAACCAGAGTGCCACGCAGCATACAAAAAAGCATGTGTCTCCTGGACATTTACACTAGTGACAGTGGAAAGAAAAATCTTCAGTTTAATGTTACAGTGAAAAAAACACCAGTCTGAACACATCTTTTAGACAGTATGTGAAACACAAAATGGCTTTCAGGGAGCTCAGTTGTTTTTTTTGCAAGAAAAAGAAAGAAACATGTAAAGAAAAATCCAAAATTTTCAAAGAAGCTTTTATTTTTGACATATGTGTATGCCGACTACAAATCAGAATGATGGTACACACAGTCTGTGGGACTAAAGAAAGTCTTTTTCTGATCCTTGAGTTAAAGCAAATGAAGTCTGTGATAATGCACCGGCACATTTTGATGGCGACAGCAAGAGTACGCATGCTGGTATTTTTATTAAAGGAGCAATCTGTAACAATTAAACATCAAAAAAATGAATACCGCAGTCCAAATTGTGACCTGAAGCCATAGATGGTATATTAAATAAACTGAAATCCCATTTGATATACCATCTACAGCTGAAGCACATTGCTCGCCACCTCCTCCCCAGACTCAAGGAAGGTCAGGCAGGTTGCAGGAACACTGTAGGAGAGCAAGACGTGCACAACATTTTAATTTGACAATAATGAGCGATGATGAGTCCTACACTGTAAGTTGATCAGCTGTTTATAACTGTCAATTGTGAATTTAAAACAAAAGTCTCTTATCCTGAAAGCAAAAGCCCACTGCTCCAAAAATAAACACTTATGTAATGGTCATTTCCTTTAAAGTAAACTAGTGGTGAATCACCCCCATGAGTGAATCAGACATGAATAATAGCTGAATTGTACTGTGTGACCCACGATGATGATGATGATGATGATACAGAAAAATAGCATAGCGCCAGTTTTTAAACAGAGAAAGTTTTCAGGGGACCTCATTTTTTATGAAGTGGAACCAAGCTCCCCCTGCCCAACCTGTAGTTCACACAATGCTTATTTAAATGAAATGTTAATAGAAATATGAATTTCAGTGATTTCAGATTATAGTTGTTTGGTTTCACATAAATCCGTCATCACTCCTTATGCATTTGAACCACAACAGTATGACTGAGCAACTTGTAGCGGCCAAGACCGCCCAGCGACCAGTTGTCCATACTGTATTCATACTGTATGAGTCATACAACAGCAAATCACACAGACAGATTGCGCTTTGCTCTCCATCTGAGTCCATTCATATGTCTGTGATATCACAGCTACATATTGTTGCTCTGCTCTGTCATCTCCCATCAGACATATTGTCTGTGGTGCAACACTGTAAAATCTGTTGCTCGAGCTTCCAAAAGGACATTTATTTATTGTTTTTCAGCCATTGTAGAAAACAAACAACCAAGAAGAAATATATTCGTCCAACAAGTATGAGTCTACGTATCCAAAGCCTGATATAGCTTATTCCTGTGTGCCACAGAGCTCCACTGTTGTTCAAAAACATTAAAAACACATTACTGGGCCACACTGTTGCACCAGATGACCTGTTCCTTCATTACCATGAACACATACACACACACACACACACACACACACACACACACACACACACACACACACACACACACACACACACACACACCATCATTTACTATGAATAAATCACACACACACCATCCTACTGCCACAAATACTTACTAGAGCATAAAATGTTTATTAATCAGCTGCTGAAATGTCCCCAGTACAATCACTATTTACTCCTGTTTAGGTATCATTTGCTAAAAACTACAGTTTTAGAAAATAATAATAATAAGGTAACACTCTACAATTAATAAATGGTAAATTCATAGTTAATTATACTTACATGATATTTATTGTGCTGTTAACTTTGAATCTTAATATTGAAATTATAATAAATAATTTAAATTATAGTATCATTAATTTGTGTAAAATAAAAAATAATTTGTATAAACTGTTTATTGTTTATAATAATTATTGTATTAATTATCATTTCATTGTTGGTAAGTGAAATAGCTACTAACTAAAGTTTAATTATCTATCAATTTACCATTTTAATAATGGTGGTTATTATAAAGCATTACTGATACGAACAATAACTATTCTTTTCAAATGAAATCATGTATTTGCGAGACTTTTTTAAAGATATTTGCCTTCAGTCAGAACTAATGTGTTTGAGGATATAAAGCAGCAGGTTAGGGAAAGTACTAACAGTCAAAAACACAGTTAGGTTTTGGCTTTTTCATGAAAGTTACTGAAAATACAAAAACAGAAAAGATGTGTAGTAGGAGTGTAGGAAGCCTGATGTTTTTTAAAGGCACCTCATGAAGTTTAACTGCAGAGCTCACAGTTGTATGTCTATAAAGGACTTCACTAACCCATAATGCACTGCACAGCATCATTCACACTGCTGCCTGAGTTCAACCTTTATAAACCCCATGGACTTGGTTCTGGTTGGACTGAAATTTGTTTTCACAATTTGCTCTTACAATTGGTTCACAAATATGGTGAGAAATTGTAGTAAAAGCAATTTGCAGTTCAGACTGGGGCCGGGGAAAAGGCTACACCAGTTGGGCATGTTTTCATACTGTGTTGGCCTATCCCGTTCTCCATCAGGATATTTCAAAGCTCTACAACTGGCCCAGTTCCCTGCATGAGGCGACAATAGCATCACCACACAGTAATGAATCAAATTAAGTGGAATGTCAGCTAGGCTAACAGAGCTCCCCTTCTCCTCTCAGCATGAAAAGGAATAGTTTCATGGCTCCAATTTGTCTATCCCTGCCCTTGCTGGCACATATTTTTGCGTTTCATCTTAAAAAAAAAAAAAAAGTCAAAAAATTATGCTACCGGCAAAGACATGAGGAGTGGAAGAGAGAAAAATCCAATTGAAAATGTAGAATCTTTATTCATGTCTTAAGTCAGAGGTGGAGGGGTTGACTGGTGCACAGTGGGGCCTTACCTTTGGGTTTCATGTAAATACATGCGCTAACATAAATTATATCCCAAGGGGGGGTGGAGTGGGGTGTGGGGAGCGGGAGTGGGGGGGCGACGGTTGGTTGCACCCCAACCTCTCTCTTTCTCCCCCTCCCTCTCTCCTGTGAAGATTAAAGTACATAAAGGTGATACGAACGGAGAGTGATACTTTACAGTGACAGAAGAAAGAGAACGACACAGCAATATGCTGATGATATGGTGATGAGCACGACAGAAGATGAAAGTGTACGAGGAAAAGACATGGAGCAAGAAAGAGGGGGCATTATTTTGAATTAATAAATATGCACCGAGGCCTGGGTACAACTGCACAAGTGACAGCTCCTGTACGCCTTTGGTCTTTAGAAAAAAACAAAGGTTCAACATTTAAAGCAGCTGACTAAGGACTGCGGGTGAAGGTGTGTCTGTGTTTAACCTCGAGCCAGCTTCTTTTTTTTTTGTTTTTTTTTTTACATCAAGTGTACCAAGTAGTGCAGTTATGTCATAACGCATTAGGAGGACACTATGGGAATCCCTGCAGATTAAAAAGCTTGGGTCTTTGCCACAGCAATGGACAGAAAGTAAACCAAATAACAGAAAATGAATAAAGTCCTGCTATATATGTAAAGTAATCCTTGTCCTTTGCCACAAGTTTGGTATGGTTGTGTCACACAAACTTTTGGGAACTCTTATTGGAGCTCTTATCAGCCACAACAACCTTGGAAATGTGATTAATGAATATATTCATGAGGGACCACTTTCCATTTGAAGCATCGTAGCTGAAGAAATGTATGAACAAGATTTAATCTCAGACAATATAAATCACATACGCTGCACTTAACCCACTGAACCAATAACACCCTTCTGTTTTGGACTTAAGAAGAGCCTTAGATCGATAAATTAGGAAACTTCCTCTGTGCCTACAGCAACAGATTTTATTTCCTAGGACTAAGTGTGTGAGAACGTGCCATAGGAAATAGGGTTAAGTGTGAGTGGAAATGTCTGTAGGGGGAATGCTGAAGCACCACTTTTGTGAAGTTAGTTTTATTGAATATAATTTATTCTGTATTTAGTTTCACTTTTCACATGCATGTTTTTACATTTAATATTTTCATTTTCTGTCATTCACAGCTATATACAGTAAATGTTGTTTATATCCTTATCGTATATGGCTGTTCATGTTGAATGTTAAAAAAATGAATCATAAAAAAGAAAATCCTGTGTAATGTGTTCTAAATATTTTTCAGAGTTTCTAGATGTTTACTCTGTTAATAAAGTTTTCCTTTGAGGTTTGCCGTGTGTGCATCATTTACAAACAGTGAACTGTGTTGTAGTAAGATGTGGAAAAGAGTGGATATTGTAGCTTTTAACTTCCTTGACTGAAATTACACTACAAAGTACAGCCATCCACTGATCATCGGCTTAAATGGATAGTCTGGTTTATCTGAAGTGGGGTTGTATTATCAATGGTACATGGTGATCGGCACGCCCTCCTGTTAGGAGAACAACAGAGGAACACCAGCATGAAAGCTAATCAATGAACTGCTGTGGTCAGCCACAAAAGGTATATTAGCCACTTAAAAAGCATCCACCTAAGAAAATCAATATCAGATTAAGTTTCCGTCATATTTAGGAAATTTTTTGCTGCTTTACTTTGCCGTTAGACCTTTTCTGATGGGAAACCACCGTTATATAAGCCAAATCTGCCTACTGCTGCCTCCAATGGTTAGTTTGTTTGTGTTATTGTGTGACTGAGGTGCAGCAGAACTATCTTTGTAAAACTCAGTTTTCATGTCCTGTAAAACAACCTGATTGTCTCACCAAATCAGCACTTCAGGTCAATTTTATCAAATTGTGAGGTGTGTTTTTTCATGTTGTTCCTCCCAGAAACATAAAAATACTCCGAATAATATTTTTGTCTGATTTGTTTTTCAAAAATAAAGTTCAATAACCTAGTTAATTAATTCTGAAATGAAAAATCCAAAATTTATGAAGATGCGGTTTTCTTTCGTTTGTTGTCTCAAATGTTTAACTGCTTGAAAATAGACATCCACAATAAACTGAAAAGTAAATTCTAAGTGTCTGTAAACTGGAGGATTTCAGTTTCCAAATCACTCATTACTTGAGTTGCACATTGGACCATGACTGGTTTCTCAGTTGTGTAGTCACAAAATCATGTTTAAATATACACGTCATAAGCAATTTAAGGCGAGCACAGAGAAAAACTTTCCCCCTTAAACAGATCTATGTGAAAAAGCCTTCTCGTGTCAAACACAATTGTGATTTGTCTTATTGTGACTGATTCTTCCTACTGATGTCACAACTGATCAAGAAAGAGCGCAGCCATACTGGTTTTGTAATACAAATCGATGTTCTTAGCAGGGGTTAAATCCTGGATAGAAAAATCTTGTGATTTACAGAGAATGAAGGAAACAGACGACAGAGAGAGCATAGGAGTGAGAAGGACAGGAAAAAAGGAGGAGAGTGAGATTATCCGTGGCCTTTCAGTGTGGTTCTAATCCATACTTTACAATATTGTCGCCCAGAGCCTGGAGAGCATAAATCTGCTGTATGACACGGTCTATAGGAACACTTAGCAGACAAATGAACAGGAGGGAACAGAGGATATTACACTGTAGACTATCATAATCTGTTTCTCTCTAGATAGATAAGCATGTTACTATGAGTCCATGGGCACTAAGTGTAACAAACATGCATGAGCACACTTACCACTTTTCTATCATTGGAGGAAATGTGACTGTTCTTTAATTGTGTGTCAAAATGTGACACATTGAGAGCTAAAAATAATGCAAAATTCTTCACTGGCTGAGCCAATACGATTTAGACAAAGAACTGGGGTCTACCACAGCAACAATACCCTTCCAATAAAAGGCCATCTGCAAATGAACCTCACTGTGAATCTACTATCACATCCTCACCACGAGGCATGGTACAATTTACAAAGACAAGCGGCACAAGCCATTGAATTTCGAGAGTGCTGTGATGAGGGAGAGGGTCTATTTGCATCGCCAGTCGCAAACCAAAAGGTGTATCCAATGTCTTGGGGGCGCGGGGAGAAGATGAATAAGGGAAGCTGTATAAGACTGGCTCTATATATAGCAGGTAATCTGTCATCTCATTTTTGTCATCTCCCTTCCCCTCATTTTTGCTTTGAGGAATGAGGGATTGATGTTCAGAAGATCAGAGGAAGTAAGGAGGGATTCTTGGAGGCTTGGAGAGAGGAGAATAAGGAGGGGAGAGTGTGTGTACAACTGTGTGTGTGTGTGTGTTGGGAGGAGGAGGAAGGAGGGGGCCTGTGCTGAGCGACTGATGACTGCTGTTTTTAGAGACCCAGTTGCAGCTGGCCTTAGTCCAAGCCTAACTCTCACAGCTACAAGAAAAAAGTAAAAAAGGGGAAACTATACATCTAACACTTTAGTTTCAAAAGATTTCCGCTGAATCCCCTCCTACTACTGCAAAAATTTCATTTCCTCTCAACCTGCAGCACCACTGCTGCCTGGAGCCAGACATTTCTAAAGTGGATATTGTTTGAACGTCCTGTCATCTCTGGCAGGTTGGATTCCCTGTCAGAGAGATCAGTTAGAGACAAATATGCCCTTTTCACACGCAGACACACACAAGAAAACGCTCCTGGGAAAATGCTGAAAGCCCCATGAAGCTCCGTTTGATAAGGTTTGCCTTGTGGTCACTTCAAAGCAGAGATGAAGGAGTGGATAAAGAAGGAGCAAAGAGGTGGAGCAAAAGAAAAGTGAGGAGTGAGACATAAGCCACAATATAAAGATGGTGGAATAAAACATGGTGAGGCATGCACCCTTTCAACCCTTTCAGAGAGTTCTACCCAGAACCCAACATAAGGGATTATATGTAGAATCATCTGTGAACGGTTTCACAGAGAACCTCCAATCAGAGGCTCTGCAGAGAACCCGTCTATGGTGTAATGGTTCCACCCAGAAGCCTCTCTATTCTATCCACAACCTTTCCACCTTCTAAGGTTGCTAACAAGAACTTACCCATGGGGTAAGATGAGCCCGAGGCCTTGCTGCTATTTTTTGGTTCCAGTTGGGAAGCAAGTTTTTGTTGGTTGAAAAGACCAACCAAGGGGTTCTACTGAGAACCTTTTTTATATTCCAAGGGTTTTATCAAAAACACACCCGGGGGTTCCACCCAGAACCCATTTATATTAAGGTACAAAAAATCCTTGACCAAACCCTTGATAAGAGTTCTCAACCTCAGCCCTTAATGAAGAAAACTTTTGTAATCCTTGTATTTCTTACTGTATTTTTAAGAGTGTGTCTAAGATGAAAGAAACACGGCAAGGGTTCACTCTGAAAAAAGAAAACACAAAAAGAGTGAGACACCTTTGCATGGAAAAAGTAGCAGGACAAACACAAGTAAAGGCGCAAATACAAGTCGTACACGTGAAGATGTTCACGCTCACACACACATTACACTCGCACACCTGGGGAGACGAATCTAGAACACTACAGCAAGAGGTTTGGGAGGCCGACTCTCGCCCCTCTGTGCAAATCCCAGCTAAAGCAGCAACTTTTTGCTGAGAGAGAATCCTCCTGCTCTCGATCCAGAAACTCTCTGATGAGCAGCTATGGTTAGGGCCTGCAGGCACGCAGTAATACATATGGGAGAGAAGTGGATCATTAGAATAACTCAACCATTCACAGACGGTAGACAGTTAGCTAGCTAGCTCCATCTAGAAACACTTCGCCTGAATAATTCACAGAGGTGTAAATAAAATATATCCAGTGGCCTTCACCTAAAAAAAAAAAATTAGAAACAAGATAGCTGCCATGCTGAGTAATGAAATTTTCTGTAGCAGATGATTTCAGATATGACAAGAAAGCGAATGTCTAACATAAAAAGACCTCACCTCAAAATTCAGTTATTCACATTGATATTCAAAAGGGGGGCTGTATTGCTTGATTTAAAACAGAATATTTCATCTATGTCTTCCTTTGATAATGACACTAAAACATGCCATCTCTCCACAACTGCAAGAAAATCATAACAGCCATGATTGCAACAGTGTCCAAAAGCGCTATTATCAAAAAACAATAACTGGGAATCATTGTTATCCATTGGTGAGCACTCGGCAGGCACATTACTATCCTTTAATTTTCCCAGAATAACAGATGATAGCAGAACGCTTATTGCTTTTCTCCTGCAAGGAAGAGTGCAATATTTTCTGCATAATGCATAAGCACCACGACAAGGCCCAAATCATCCCCAAAACAAATAGCCTCATAATCAATGGGGCTACGAGCTGTGTGTGTGTGTGTGTGTGTGTGTATGTGTGTGTCTGTCTGATATAACTCCTCCGCACATATAAGTCAGATTGCCACACAGGCAGATGGAAGGCAGCAGGGACAAGAAATCAAAGCAGTACCCAGTCAGTCAGGAGAGGATGAATAGGCTACAGATCTCTTCCACGTGTCCCACTGTTGCTACAGTGTTAACACCAGCGCAGAGATGTAGTCATCAACCAGTGTGCCAAAACTACAATACAGACTGAGCTGAAATCAATACGTGCTCCAGACGATCCCTCATGGCTGCTCCTGTGATTATGACAATCACTCCAGGTGGCTGGAGTATGGATCATGCTGCTCTGCTGGCTCAAGGGTGCTGCCTCTGGCACACAAAAACCTTTTTATTTCCAAAAGGTCAATCAATAAAAAACTGGCTCATTTCCCCTGCTCACCCGTGCATTTCTGAAATTATGCAATAATCGGTTTAGTATGGGTCTCATAGGATGAAACTCCCTCAGCACATACAGTAACGGACCATGTAATTCTGCGATTCAAATTTAAAAAGCAAGGAGAAAAAGGTTACGGCACTTTGAGAACTTAAGATCACTGGTTCTCAACCTCTTTCCTTCAGAGACCCCTTTTCCATCGAGTAAACTGAAGACCCTTGACTAAGTAACATATTTTATGAATATTTCAGATTATATTAAATACATAACAGTACAGAACAACAAACTGATAAACTGTATAATTAACCCAAATAGTGAACGCAATAGCTGTACAAGCAATTTGGACAAATTTTAAACATATGATTTACTATTATGTATATTTAACATTTTTAACAATCATACATATTAAACATGATTCTTTCCTGCTTCCTAATTTGACAACTTGTACTTGAAATTGCAATTTATGCAATATTAATTTATTCATCATGCATATGAAACCTCTGATCCAAAAAACAACTCTTCACCCCTTGTATGGAGGGTTGCACAATTAATCAAAATATTATCAAAATAGTAATATAGTCAAGTGCAATATTCAAACGGATGTATTTGGCAAAATATGAACTGTAGTCAATGGTAAGAGAAAATTTGTTGATCTTGTGTGAATTGTGCCATCAATTGAACATATGTTTGTCAATTTAAAAGCTGATTTTACATTTCAAGAAAGTTGCTGTTTGTCGTAAAACTGTTAAGTATCAGGGGGTGTGACTTTGCCTCTGTATCCAAAGATATTTAGTTTTGTATTTACTTTGGAGTTAATATTAGTCAGAATGAAACAGATATTAGACAGTATCTCCATTATTCTTCATTCGACTGTCACTACAACTTTATTTCAGGACGCTGTTTTCACATCATTGCACTCCTCTTGGCGTCAAAACGCCAAGGTTGAGAACTTAAAAGATGTCTCCTGGTTGAGCCCTCAGAGACAGACATCTAAGGACAGCTGCTCTTCCTCTTCCCGTCCACCCCCCTCCCTCTTTCACTCCTTGCCTTCTTCTCTCTGTCAATCACAGACAAACTTTTGACTCCCCTCTTCCAGCCCCACCTCTCCAAACTCACCATATTTCCTCTCCATCTGTTGTCTGTCCTTACAAAGCACTCTTACTACCCTCTATTTCCACATGCACATTTTTTCTTTCATTTACTAACAATGAATAATTGCTTCATGGAGGTAAATGGGCCAAGAACTGTATAGTGTCAGTAGTTAGTCACCCAGATATGTAGCCAGTGTGTGTGTGTGTGTGTGTGTGTGTGTGTGTGTGTGTGTGTGTGTGTGTGTGTGTGTGTTTGTGTTATGTATCAGGAGTTTCCTCTCAGCTCCTATTACTCTGACACAACACTTTCTAAATTGGCAGCCTCTCACACTAACCACTGCCTGAGCCTCAGGACCTGACCTCACCCTCACCCACAAAGTCTCCCTCACTCTACACACACCTCAGGTTGGAAAAGATACCGCGGCGTGAAAATAGAACACCCTAAAAACATCCTCTGAAAAATTTACTGCTGATAGACTTTATACTGCACAGAAACCTGGATAACAAGAGCTTATAAAAACATATCTTTGCACAATTTGAAGACTATGCGCTAACAGATTGTACATTTCAACAGTGAGACAGCGCCACAGTTACTGACCTTGTTAAAGACAAACACACGGCTGTTGTCACTTTGTCTTGGCCTATATAATGGCAAGTCCATACCAAAGTGGCGCCACACTTTGAACCCAATGCACAGTTTATATCCTGCAGGTCTCAGATACTTGAAGGTGTGGTGATTAATGATAGTGATGTTGACGATAATGAGCAGTGGGACTTCGGCTGTGCCCTTTTTCTTCCGTTCCTGTGGCTGGCATCTGCCCACCGTACACATGTAGAGAAAGTAGTCCTATCCCTGGCTCGAGGGCAGAGCAGACAGAGCTAATATAGTATATTATATTCTTGGCACACCATGAGAGAATAGAATAGAATAGAATAGAATAGAATAGAACAGAATATTTCAAATTATGTCAAACACACATGAAAAACTTGGGATAATTATTTGCCTACTGAGGCATGCATGCAATTCTTAACTCAGAGTAAGACTGTGTGGTGTATTTAAATAAGTAATAAAAAAAATGGGGAAAATATGCTGCATCTATGACGCTACAGCCAGCTGCTGGTTATCATAGCTTAGCTTAAAGTCTGAAAACGGAGTTAAAGAGCTACTCGGGCTCCATCTGAAAGGTAAGGTTCACTATGTAATTATATCTTGCTTGCAAATCAGCACAAAAAAATAAAAAGTATAAAAACATATAGTCTTGATCTTATTGCTGGTTATACGTGAAAATTCCAGGAAGTTAATAACATTTTAACTGGTGATTATATTCAGATGGGTGGGTGTGGTGGCAGTTACAAGTAACACACAATACAGTTGAGTAAAAGCATTTTTTTGTATAAAGCAATGAGTACTTTGTACCTTTTTTAAATTACAGTATTACTCAAATATATTTTTGAGACAGTAATCTACTTTTTACTTTGTTACATTTGCCATTTATACCTTAGTTACACCTAGTTTACTCTTAGAGTGCACAAGGAGCACCAAATTTCTAGCTGCCTGAAAAATATGCACAACGATGCAATGACAACAGGGCAAATCCCAGAGCAAGAGGCAGCTTCCACCAACAATCCCTGGCAACATCTGGCCACACTATAATAATAATCTAAAAACAAAAAACGACTGAAAAAAATTGACACCTCCCCTTTTAAAAAATCTTCTCCTTATCCCTGCGAGCACTTTGAAGTAAGCTGCACACACTATACGCGACAGTGCAGTTTTTCATATGCAATGCTAATCTTTGATGTTTTTGACATTAACTTATGTTGTAACTAGTGGTCTGCTGAACTTTTTAATGGTTGTTGTTGTTGTTCTACTTGAGTCATTTTTATGGGGATAAATGTACGTTACTTTTACTTGAGAATAGATTTTCCATACTTTACCCATTATTGCACAGATTTTTATGTAGAAAACATGTATCAGATTTAAGAATATAAGAACAAGACTGGATATCTAAGTTTGTGTAAGTAATGTTAATGAGAGCTCCTGTGTTGTGCCAACTACAAGGACAGTCAGTGCAAGGACAGGTTAATTTAAAATGGACATCTGATCACACTGAGACTCTCTGTTAATTCCAGACGGTGTTTGTTTCAACTTTCATCTTTAATGGGATTAGGATATTATAAAACACATTATAAATGGGGGTCGTCTGTGTACTCAAGATTTCATGTCACACTGCGGTGGCCCTTATTTAGTGCAGCGGTGAGCTGTTTGGAAAGGTGCGTCATTCCTCTCATAGTGCACAGCCCTGACCTCTGTCTGTCTCATAAACAGTGGCTTTAGAAACTTTGTGTGTGTGCGTGTGTGTGTGTGTGTTTATGGAAAAGTGAGGTTGGAGGGTCACAAAAGAGTATGCGATGGAGTGAAAGTGGGAGAAAGATGAGTGGCTGAGTGACAGACAGTCCGGAGAGAGTCGTCCTGTGGCATTTTATCCTTCTGCTGGAGCCATCAGCGCACGTTGATGCACTGATTTTAACTGTAGTCACTGCAGCAGGATTTCCCAGGATACATCATGTCACAAGCAAAGTGCATTATTCTACGCCACAAAACAGCCTCTCTGAGATGTTTACTGCTGGAAACAAAGTAGTCAGCATTTAGATGCTTACTGTTACTTGTGAGATTCTTTGTTCTATCAATAGGTGGGGGGATATGGATGACATACATGTCATAACAAACAAAAAAATCTCCCCCAATACTAGTGTACAGTTCATATGTCATTTTCATTCATCTAGTGATGGAAAGCCACGTATTTTATTAGTTGATGCTAGTCAAATTAAACCATTGGATTATTCTTCTGTATTCTCCGGTTTCAAGCAATCACAAGACATTTTTATACATTTGAATCAAGCAAAGTTAAAGGAATAGTTCGGATTTTTTAACGTTGGTTGTATATGGTACTTAACTAAAACTGAACAACGTTTCTCTGTGTTATTGTGTGACTTCAGTGGATCCAAACAAACCCTTTAAAACACCCAAGTCACACAATGACACACAAAAAACGCACTGATTAAGGGAACTGCAGACCAGCAACTCTTGTGATCTGTAAGGTCAAAGTACTATTTTTGCCAAAGGAGTCCTCTCTCTTTGAAGAGAACAATATTTGGCTTCTTTAACAGCAGGTTCCCATTGTAAAAGGCTGTCTCCAAACTGGGGGTGTGTCACCCACCGTCTACTGTAGGTAATACACTAGCTATGGATAAGTACCTCATACAGTTCCACTTCAAATAATTCTAACAAACTATCCCTCTAACTCTCAGTCTTATTTTTCAGTCCTGTGTATGTCAATTTAATTCTGAATCAAAAATAAGGTCATGTTTATTTCATTTTGAATCAAAAACAAGATCATTTTTATTGTGCTCTGAACTGAAGGAAGTTACTCAAGCTTTTATCTTTTCTAAGATAAAAAGCCAGACCAAGTGTCTGTTTTCCTGGCTCAGAGGTCGAGCCTGTTCACATCTTCCTCTCTGCAGCCAGACTCCTGACCACAGCAAAGACGATAGATCACATATCCCCCTATGACACTTTTTCTTCACCAGAAAATAACAGCAACGGTTGATGTCACAAAGCCTACAATGACATATGTCTGTTTTCCTAAAAACAGACTGTGCGAATGACTGTCCTCTCTTAGTGTGACATTGCTGTCATGTTTCAAAACCTTTTTACGGAGACTTGTGGCTTCCTTTAACCACACATGCAATCTTCCCTTGACCGATCATGAAGTATTCTGAGTTGCCTAAACTTTACTACACCTCGACTGTAGTGCTGATAGATCAGAAAACTGTTGTATTAGGGATGAGCGAGTACATTGTTATCTGCAGTGGTGGAAATATTACTCAATTACAAGAAAAGTACTGGTGTTAGAATACACCCAAGTAAAAGTACTAAGTCGCACAACATACTCTCAGAGTATTAGTTACTTTTAACCGTTGATGTAACCGTCACCTCTCCAAACAAGGCCTGCTGCGTTTTTCTGAACCAACAGTTGAAAATGCTAGCAATCAATTAATCATTAATAATTTATTTTTAATTTTCTTTCTCATTTTAAGTCAAAGTTTAAGTTTCCTTCTTTGACAAATGTCTCCACCAGACAAAACAATGTCAAAAACAATTAGGTGGAAATGACTGCCATGACTATTGATTAAATACCCATGAATACATTTTTAATCAGTTAAATTCTTAATGGCAATTAATCGATTATTAATCATTAACATCCTTAGTCCAAACTTGTGCTGCTGCAGCATTTTGTTTAGTTTTGCATTTGTATTTCCTGATTTTCACTGCCCTATTTGAGATCAAATGAAAGGTTTGGATACTAATTCAAATTTTACTCACTACTCAATTATGATTTTAAAAGTGACTAAGTAGATTACAGCTTGTAATGCATACTTAAGTACAAGTAAAAGTAAAGACTTTAAAATCTACTCATCCGAGTAAAAGTGCCCCCCAAAACTACTTATTCACAGTAATCTGAGTACTTGTATTTAGTTACTTCCACCACTGGTTATCTCTATTTATGTGTGTATCTGTACTTGGATGGGCGGGGCTTAAACCAGACATGGGTGTGCTTAAAACTGGAAGTGTGAGGAACTAACGGGAGCCTGAAATCGATATGGGTTGATTACGTTTCAATATATATTGTTTATTAGAAAACAATTTACAGAACAGCCATAGAATTGAGCTTCATTTCACCTTGTTACCTTAGATCCATCCTTTAAAACTCATTTCTACAATCTTGCATTTTTGCAGTAGGTGTTCAGCCCCTTTGATGTGACGGTTCTTTTTTTCCCCAAAACCTCCCGCTACTCCTTACCCCTCCATTTGTGCCAACCTCTCCCTCCTAACTTCCCTATCCTTCCATTGTCCTCAGATCATATTCTGTGAACTCTCATTACATGGGTGGTAATAGACTCTTCAGCACTAAGATCCTCTTTATTATCTGTCAACTGTGGACTACATCTCTAAGCTGATTAGCCAGAGCTGTCTTTTCAGCATTTCAATTAGGAGCGTTTTGAATAGTCAAGCAGATTGCATGCCTTATATTCATTACTGACATTCTTAGAGCAGCACTACGGCATGTTCAAATACAGTAATCCAAGAAATACATTGCAGAGGATGAAAGAGCTGCCGAAGAATGACATCATGGCAGATTTTAATATTGGACTCACAGGGAAATAGCAAAAGTAGCTATTAACAGCAATCCAAAGCAATTTACAGCAGCAGAGACACATGCAGTTTTAGCATAAATGGCCCAGCTGGCAATCATACTACCATCATGCAAACACATACACACACACACATGGTTTATGGCTCACAAATAACATATTTTGATACTTAAAGCATTATCATTACCATTAAATTAAATTTAAAAAATTATCTTAGGGGACAACTACAGCCTTAAAAGGAGAGTTTGGATTTTCTGAAGTAAGGTTGTTTGAGGTACTTATCCACAGTCAGTGTATGAATCCATATCAAGTGTACTCCATATTTAGAATATTTTCACTGTTTCACAATGCCATCAGGCAGCCTTTTCTGACAGGAAAGCACTGTTATATAAGACAAATATCGCTCTCTCTCCAAAGCAACCAGAATCTTGTGGAAAAAAGAGTGACAAGTATGCAATTCAGGAACAGAAGCTTGATTTGTATTTTATCAGCACTGACTTGTTTGACAGTTTGATCCGGGTTTTGTGAGCGTCATGTGTTGTACTGGATGGGCTCACCGAGACTGACACGATAGCTCTGCGCTTATGCAAATACTGCTTTATCACCTATTTTATTCTAAACAGGACCATAATTTACAAAATGAACATCATGCTGTATTGAAGAAGACTTGAAACTAGCAGCTGAGACTATAAACGCATTAGGAAACTCTTTTCTGAAGTCATAAATCAAGTGAGAAGTAGGGTCATTTTTTTTTACCTGCATTTCAAGAATGCAGGGTTAAGGCACTTTCATATTGGCTTCACTTTTCAGACCTGGAGGCTCTGTCCACTTATCCTGCTATCTATGGTAATACACTGACTATAGATAAATACCTCATCAACCCCACTTCAAATAATCCTAACTATCCCTTTAAGCTTCAATATGCAGACATTCAAAAACAAGACGATGTCTGGATTAGATTTGGCTGCTTTTATGCAACTGTCTGCTCTCACAGGACTGTAAAATAACGAGAACTGATAAATTTGTCATTCTGAGTGGCATAATGAGAGGCTGGCTCGTTATGAAGGTGAACCGTGAGTGCCCACGAGGCTGCAAACACCTACATGCTTAATCTCACTGTTTATGTCATTTCAGTCGAGCTCACAGTGTCCCACATGGGGGGACCTGATGTCTGGGAAAAATGAGAGAGGAGGAAGCGGAAGAGGAGGAAATTGAGGCAGAGGAGCGGATGGATGAGGTTGTGACTCCTAGTGCTAATAGATTTGGGTCAGATGACGAGGATATGATCTACTCAGTACTGTGGGTGTATGTGTCTGCGCGTGTGTGAGCTCACATGTACATGTGGAGTACGTGGTTTTGTGATGTCATTAGCAGTCGAGCCAAAATATGATGATCTCGGGGTATTATCAGTATCTGTTTAAGGTATCCGGCTTTATCAAATACCCACTTGACACAGGAGTCACCACAGTGTTTTATCATTCTGTCTCTGTCTGACTGTGTTGCTTTCGTACAGACACACACACACTCACTAATCCATTCAGTCATTGTTAATCCAGCTGTGTGCTGGTACAAAAATGTGCTGTACACGGCTGACAACCATGTCACTGAGGTGCTGGTGTCATACCTGTCTGTATTTTAGTTGTTAATGTTGTCAGTGCTGTGGTTGCAAGTCACTCAGGGACACACACAGTACATCTGAATCTATCAGGGAGAATAAACCTACTCTTGCACCCTCCACATTATAGCATGCTGAAGTTCTCTCTATGGAGATTATTAATGTCATACATGCACGTGTCGCTGCACTGAGTCAAGTGTTGATGTCATGTTTTCAGTTGTATTAATTTGACAAAGAGCTCAGCCTCACTTAGAGCATCACTCCAAGAGAGCAGGGCAGAGGAAAGAAGTGATACAGTCATAGACACTTGAGGCTTTCTGTGGTAGTCATGTACCGTTTGCCGGAGAACAACTGCAGCGGAACAGCAGACAGTCAAGTGCCTTTTCCCCGGACACCTTAGTGGTACTTGTAGAGGATGATGAGAGGCTTCTGTATTTCAAATGAGATTTTCCAAGCAAGTGGATAACTTTTTTTTTTACAGTTGGGATTTCAGCCACAAGCCTCTGAACTACATGTGTCAAAGTCGAGGCCTGTGGGTCGACTGTGGGCTGGTACCTCGTTTCATGTGGTTCGCTAGCAGTTGCAGAGATAAAGATAATTTGTGCAACACAGTTCTAAGATGCATTATGAAAGCAGTGTCCATAAAATGCATCTCCCATCATGCATTCCCTATGAATCCCAATTTTGTTATCCACAGACTGAAGGCATCTAGCTGCTGGATGCCAGTATAAGTTAGATAGCGTCGTGGTATCATTAAGCCATTTTCCAGCAATGACAGCAGTGGTTGGAGCTGATAACATTGGCAGCCTACCAAAATGCTGTCATTTTATTTTTAAGCAAATATAGATTTTGGACATTTTGGACACACTTATAGACAATTTTGTGAGGAAATGTTACAAATTCTGGCTTTAATATTTAAACCAATGTCAGGTGTTCTGTGTTGCATAGATAAGCGAACCAACTGACGAATCCGGCTTGTTAATAATATATGATTCTTTATTTAAAAAAAGACTGTTATAGGTAAAATGGAATATGTTTATTTTGTCTGATCTGAGATATGGTTGCTTATGTAATGTAAAGCCTTTTTAAGTTAAGTTTAATGTAGGCCTATAGTTTGGCTTTCTAGACCTGGTATTCTAAGATGTTATGTTACTACTCACTGACCTCATTTCTCAATAGCTGATTGCTTTTTATTGGCAGTGATATACACATTTCCTAGAAACGGATTTACAAATTACTAACGCCTGGTTCTGCTTGCCACTGTCACTTTTGTGCTTGCTCTTGGTGGGAACTGTTAGATCTTGGCAAATAATATTATAAGCAGTACAGTCTAGACCTGCTGTATATGAAAGGTGCCTTGAGATTGGCGTTATACAAAGAAAATTAATTGAACTGGTTCTGAGACAATCCTTATGTTTGAATGGGACAACTTAATTCAGATAATCACTACAAGTTACTAAGAACTTAAGGACTTTACACACAAACTCAGCCACAGAGTTACAAACAGCTAGAGCAATCCAATCCTGATGAGTAGTTTTGCTGAAATAATGCACATTTAAAATGTAGCTCTATGTATTCCTACAGTAATGGTGGATTTTTAGGACTTTCACGTTGGACTTTCGCATGGGTCTGTGCTCATGAAGCCCAGATTAGGATTTGACAGCCTGTGGAGAGTGGTTGGCGTGGGCGTGTACGTGTATGTGTGGACAGAGAGAGGGATAAAGAGAGAAACACTGAGGAGTAGAGCGTGATGAGACATTCAGAGATTTAAAACAAGACGGACGAAAAACGAATATTAAAAAGGAAGTCATGAGGATGAGATCATGGAAATGCGGACTGGAGGAAAAGAGGAAGAAAATTAAGATTTATGAAAGAGAATGAGCAGTTCTAGTAGGATTGAGTGGAGGAAGAAGACAGAGGGAGAGATAGAACTTGAATGGGAGAGTCAGAGAGGCATCACAATAAAAAAAATGCAGCTGGGAGGGATGACAGTAAAATAGAGAGAAAACAAGAGGAGGAAATGCAATAGGAAATAAACTAGAGTGACAGAGGGAGAGATACTGAGTACTAAAACGTAGTAGAGGAGACAGCAGATGGTGGGGATTATTCTGGACTAAAATACTCTGGGATCTACAGAGGGAAGGCCACAGACATAAACCGTTACAGACTCCATCTGCCAGAAATAGACCAAAAGAGCTGTAGGTCCACCATCACAATACTGATCAAATCCTGCCTAGATGGCAACTCCCAAAACAGCTATAGCTATCTATCATTCTAAAAAACACAATAAATACTTACACACAACAGCTAAAATGCCTGTATTATTGTTGTGTTTTTAGGAAAATCATCCTGTCGAGCAATTACATGCAAAGCTACACGCTCAATTATATGAGCTAAAACTCTAGCTAAGAAAGCATTAGTATCTCTTTGATGGCATTCATATATAATATGGGACATGAATACATAGTAATTGCACTCTTTTTTGCAGCAGGTGCATGTGTGCACAAGTATTTCAGCATGTGTTTGCATGTGATTATGACTGATACCATAAGACACCCCTAATCCACATTTTATGTTCACTATGATTAGGATAACACGTTGCACTAACTACATCTGTGAGTGAGCAGTGAAAACGGTGACAAACTGGTCCACAAATCTCCCCAATAATGCCTCTATATCTATCCACACACAACCCGAAAACACACATATCTGCAGACAGTCTAATGCCTGCTAATCATCCTGTCTCCCTCTGCATGCAGAGAAAAAGAGAGAAACTTCTTTTTACCTTTCCCTGTGTGTAGACCAAACTGTGAACCTGCAAAAAAAGAAGAAAATATAATTACTGTTGTGTAATGAGTGAACATAAGCGAGGCTGAGTATATCATACAGTACGACACTTCACCGATGAAGTAAATTAAACCAAAATCAACAAGATTAGCTTCTCTCTGTAGGCAGACAGAAACCACACCATGCTCAGTTCCTGTGTGCAGCTTTTCTCAATACTCCTCTGTAATTGCCTATTGAGCCGTGTCACTCAAGACTTGTACTTTATGTTCCTGCAAGAGCAAGTAATTGTTAGCACATTTTTGTCTCAGCTTTAGTGTTAGGATAGAAAACATATTGACTTATTCTGTGTGTGTATGAAAGAGTGTGTGTGTGTGTGTGTTATTGACTAATTATCTACCCTGACAGGGGACAGTTAATTAAATCCTTCCCTGGCACTGAGCATAAAGTAATTATTGTGCATGGATGCATATCCACCAAAAAAGTCCACATCAACATGTATTAAAGATAGGTCACGTGTGCAGACACATACTGTATGCACTTGTGCAACACATACATATATACACACACACACAAGCATTTCTCTAACATGCCTGCACACACACTTCACACTTAGATATACTCGTACTTGGATTGCAAACCAGCACTAAATTTTTGCATCATCACCTTAATTGTCTTGCAAGCATTTCTACAAGAAGATCGGACATCTTCCTGTCACTACTGGCTGCTTCCCAAACTAACTTCATTTTCTCTCTCTCTGCCAGGCAAAATACAATCAGAGGGCAGCTGGATCTGCCTTCATTGACTTGGATCTGACAGGCTGCCAATACTATAAATATAGAATAATGGTCAATTCAGTTGGCAGCAATCAACCTATACAACACAGAGTTGCACAACAAAATGCAAGTTATTGTCATTTTATCTATACTGTATTTTTTGCTTGTGTCAGGTTGAATGTAAACAGCAGCAACAAGACAGTGATGATAATATTGTCATCATCTTCACATAAAAAGTTTGACATCTAGGAAACATTGTCCATCAACTTTCACTGCGTTCTTTGCATAAAGCATCATGTAAACACAGAGTCCACCTGCTTTCATCCTGCCAGAGTCTCATGTGTCCAAACACAAACTGCCCATCAAGTGCAATAGCTTGATGCAGGATGTAGTTGATGTCATGTCCCTGTCATCACAACAGTTTCTGGTTTCCCATTGCTTGTCCAGCCTGTATATCATTTTGTCCATGTCATTTTCCTGACTGGACATTAGCTTGAAGCAGCCTGAAGTACAAGATGGGTTAGCATAGCTCTTATAATCGCTCTCCTCCCCTCATCCTGGAGTGCTTGCAGTGATGCGTCCTGTCTGATCGACTGCGTGGTCAGAAGATGCTGCGTGGATTGTTGATCATCTCAGGGTTCACTGCTCTTTAATTGAAACCCCACACTTCCTTTTCCAGTGCCATCCAATCAGTTAGGGGTGACACATTTTTTATATTACATTGGAAATTGAATGAAATTGATTTTCAATGTATTTGTTTGTTTTTATTTCTTTCCACCCCTGTCCAGCGTGTATCCAATGAAAGAAATATTTCAAAGAGGACACGGTGTAGCCTACTGGTCATTACATCACAAAATACAATATCTTTTAAAAAGCAGAATTTAATAATGTAAATGACAGTTATTGGCATAAAACCAATGATCAAAAATCGAAAGTCAAGTGGAATAGTGGATTTGGAGAATTGTGGCATCCCTACTATGCATGTATTTCTGTCATAGGTGACGCATGGTTCAGCAATAAAGCTGGAAAAAAAAGACTAAAACAGATTGGTGAAGTGTGATATCAGCCACAGCATCTGCATGCACCGCCGATGCTGCTGTGCTCAGTGTTTTCACAAAGGACATAACAGAAAATACTTTATAGATATGTTTGCAACATAATTTTGATACATAATAAATAATGGATTCACTGGGAATTTGAATTAATGTTTATACAGCTCACAGTGCCAAACTGAGCCCACCAACACTGCCAGTAGTAAATTCCCCAAAACAACATTTTCTCCCCAATTCCCCAAACCACTCTGGCCTCAATTACTGATTTCCAGTCTGAAGCCAGTGCACTTGAGCAAACCAGCTCATGTCTGCTGGATGACAGACCTGTTCTCTAGTTGGTTTATACATGTGCTAACAGATGCCCACTACATCTGCTGTCTGATAACAGGATCTGCTCCGTGGGATGGTCCAATGCTGGCTGCGGATTGATCAGTGACATTTTGCTGAGCTACAGTGAGTGTGTGAGATTTACCTTCACTGAGAGTGCTTTGAATGTTATCTGTGATAAAAGCTTTTTGCTTGGATTGAACGATTTGACATGGCTTCTCCTGGGGAAAAACATACTTCTTTTCATACTTTCCTAAATAACAGTAATTTCTCCAGATTCAGTCAGATCTGCTGACAGGTAAGACCAGTACATAAACTAGCTTCTAATATACTTTTCAGTTTCAAACAGTTTCTTTTCTTTTCAGGGAAAACACTGCTTCATTGTCTTGCACTGTAGTTCCATTCACAAGATTGTGAAAAGTGGAGACACTGGCAGTTACGATCTGTCCTCTGCTGAAAACCTTTGATTCTCTCAGGCAGAGCAGAGACTGACCACCCAAGCTACAGGAGCCCTGGAAACAACAGGAGCTGCTGTTGCATACAAATAAGCTTAAGAAACAAGGATCAAATGTGATTTAGCCCTGGGCAATGGGACCCTAGGCCATATTTTCTGGTCTTGCCTCAAGCACGAGAGTTTTTGGCATGCCACTTTTCATTTGTATGGTGACATATATAACAGGCAACTAATCCCTCATGATTTTGTGCTATTGGGTTGCTCCAACTGTTCTTTAATGCTTCCCTCTGCATTACAAGAAGCCCTTATGTTTCATATGATCATAGCAAAAAGGGTTATCCTCAAGTGGAAATCTGTGTGCCCTTCCCTGCTTTAAAAATGGCTAAATTACATGCTTTCTTGTCTATATCTTGAAAAAATTCAGTATACTGTACATAATTACAACAGGGCTACCCATTTCAAGGTGTGTCTTTTAACTGAAGACAATTTAGCTCAAGTCAAGGCTGTAAACATCTAGTCAGGAAAAGGAAACGGACAACATGAGCTGGTCAACCAAGAGGAAACCAGAGACTGTTGTGCTCACACCTGCTCCACAACAGCCCAGATCAAGGTGTTGTAGTGGACAGGTGGACCAGTTATAAGCTGGCAGGATGTAACACATGAGTCCAGCTGGATGAGGGGAGGAGGACGCTGTGTTTACACTGATGATGCTTCCTGCACAAATGCAGTTAGAGGTTGTTTCCCAGATGTTGAATTTTTAATGTCAAAATGTAGGCAATATTAGCGACACCATCTTGACGGTACTGTTTACATTCAATTAATGCCAATTCAAAAAATGCACTATAGAATTATTTCCTGGGTGTATATGCAGATATCCAAATAACCATATATACTGTTTTATTTTATCCTATTCTATTCTGAATCTGCATATGTGTTGTTTATGTGTGTCGCATAAAGGAACTACAACTCTCCATTTTTTGTGCAACCCTGTGTTGTGTAATGATGATAAATGACCTTGATACTTAGATATTTGACACAAGTAATTCCTCAGTACTGCTGTTTAATGTTACCAGTGTAAATAGTATTTTGTAGAGAGCTGAGCATAATCTTGGAAACATACAGTCATGCAGTTGCTCAATGGAGAATCCCATTACACACCCCTCATGTGTGACAAGATCAAATCCAGCAGCAGCAGGCCAAACTCACCAGGAAAATGCCTTGTGCTTGTTTAGGTCAACCCACGTTTACAAATTTGATTCCAAGTCTACTAAACGTTGTCAATGATGCACACAGTAATAATCTATATTTTCTGCATGAGCTGGTGGTGCAGGCAGACGTGCGAGGTTGACGCTTCGCCTGGCTGATCCTTTTCAGCTGCTGATGTTCACAGGCCTATCAGCAGCAGGCCTTCGCACTACCTGCCACATACGGCTAAAGTGTTCTGCACTTGGAGATGGAGACAGAACAATCATTTCATCAGTTGTTAAGCAGCGGTGCCTGGCCACTCTCATTCACATTGGTCTGCCAGCTGGCTCATGGGAAAGAGGGAGGGGGCGCAGAAATACCAGAGAAAAATAAGCGCTGCACATGCTGTTATTTTAACAGTTAATATATCTGACATAAAGAAAATGTCCCTGCAACTGAATATAAATGATGTGAATGTGTAACAGGCTGGATGGAACAGCAGTGCTGGACCGAATCATAATCACTGTAATGATGGCTGGATAAGTCGTTCCTACCAGGAATATAAAGGCAATCAGTGACAATCGATGCAAGAAGAGCTTTTTAATGAATGAAAAGTGACATTTTATAGACTGACTAGCAGCCAAGAACAAAAGAGCTAAAATAAACATTATACATGTGATCACAGGCTATATATTTCCCTGTCTGGGTGCCATTAAGCGCTTTCTTTCCATCTCTCTAAAACGGTGTGATTAGTCACTGCGTGAGTCTACCCCGAGCAGGTTGAATTTAATCTCAACCTCTGAGGCACTTTATGGAGAATTTCAAACCATTACCCAAGCTCAACAATTGGCGGCTGCTGCCAAGCACCTACAAGGGAATGTCAGTTTCCATGGAGACCAAGCCACCCCAGCTGCCCCCCTCTCTCTCGCCACAAGTAAAATGGTTAAAAAAAATAAAAAAAATCATTTTGACAGGCACATATCACAAACCTCTCTGTAACTCTGTCTCGTGGACTGTCTTGGCCTTTCTCTCTCCGTCTGACATCACTGTTTGTTTTAATCTATGCCTCTTTGTTCTCGGTTCAAACATCTGCCTCAGTGTTTACCCATGTTGGTAATTGCTCATTTGCAGTTCCTTGGCAGTTTCCCTTGGACTCTAGGTGTTCGGGGAATAAACTGAAAGATCTACATATTTTACACACATTTGTGAAAGGAGGACAGGAGGAGGACAAATGCTCAGTGCTAACAGCTGATGAAACCTAATTCAAGAAATTACAAAAAGTATTTTTGGGAACTGTACTTGACCAGTTAAAGTAACTGTAACCAATAATTATATATTAACAATGGATCAAATGGTTATATGAAAGGGGTCACTTGTAGTGACAAACCCTGTCCATCAATTCTACAGAGCACTTTGTTGTCTTTTAGCTCATTATTTTATTTGTTTCATTCACTCTCACTCTCATCAACTCAGCTGGCAGCTGTTTTCAGAGAAAAAGCTCTAAAACCCAGAATAAAATACCTAACCAGCAACAAACAGAGGACAGACACAGTTAGCATCTAGCTGGTGAAGGTTATCAAAAGTATCATAATATTGATATTTTTTCAATATCACGTTTAAAAACAATTCAAAACTAACATTTGATAGTTTCAAAAGTACCAAAAGTTCTTAGTGTACAAACTGATAACTCTTAATGTACTGAATCTGTAGAAAATACTATAATATCAGTACTCATTCAAGACTGTGGTTCTATACTGCATGGCCTAAAATTTGGTATGCAGCATAACAAAACCAGACAGTGTTCATTGACTTTTTCTGTACCAGCACTGTGCGCAGGTTGTTAATAAAAAAAATCCTACTTTGCATGCCTCAGACTTTTTTTCTTTTTGTGGTGGTATTTTTATACTAGTAATGTATCAAAGTTTAAAATTCTGTTATCATGACAGTTCAGCCTAAATGCTGATAATGTGTCAGCGTGTTCACAGCTTGTTTCTGCTGCTCACAAGTTAAATTGGGCCACAGCACACCAGATGTGAGCTCCACCTCTGAGTCACACCCCTTCCTCACATCCATTTTCAGACACTGTCTCATACTTGCTAAACAAATGTAGAACGTGGGCCCGTTTTTTGATTTTATTAAATAGTTGTCACAGTTGCCTTATCAACTTAAATGCTCTTCTGCACAGCAAACAGGTATTGTACACAGATTCAAAGTTTATACACTGAAATCACTGGGAACAAAGCGGTGATGCTCAGGAGTCCAGCACCATCAAAACTGTCGGTATGTTTTTATTGTATTTATTGTATTATTGTATTGTATCATTTCCTTTAGAATTACATTTTTTTCTGGTGTGTCACGTGGATTATTATTAAAGGCAATAATATCTGCAGTAGTGGCATTATCCAGTGGCTTAAAAATAAAGCAACAGATATAAGCCAAATAAGGAAAACACAATAGACATATGAATAATGATATGTATACTGTAGTGTAGTCTATTTTCACACATGGACAGGAATTGCAGTGTTTCCATAAGAGGCAGATTTGAAAATATCTGTCTCTGGAGGATTACGATCTGGAGAAGGTGAATGGAAATTACTTTGTTGGACAGTATTAAAAATATAACATTTAGAAAATTCAACAGCAACATCTCTAGAGAAATAATGCCGCTGTCATTCTGGAGTCACAGTCGACATCCACAAAACACAATGTCTACTGTTTTCATTGGAATAATTTTCTACTGAAGAAATAGTCCCTGTGAAAACTGTCAACAATGTGGTCTGTGGAAACCACCCACACATACCCAACCCCTCACTGGACAAGGTTTCCTTTTCCTTACAAATCCCAATTTAACCCCTGCTGCTCCACCTGAGTGGCCGAACAATCAGTTAATATAAGTTTAAATGAGGCTGACAGCCACAATTGGAGGCTCGCAAATCAATCCTGAAATCCTATCTGCTGCAATAGTGCACATTTTCCCTGTTCAATTAACAACAGAAAAATAAATAACATGGACCATCTTCTCACATGCTTAAACAGAGGCAGTCGTCCTTGCACACACTGACACACACATACATGTTTATATATTGTGATTAATGTTGAGAAACTGCAGCTCTCCTAGAAATTCTCTTTGTATACAGCTAATTTGCAACAACACATACCTTCTGAGGGAAATGTAATGCTGACTGAAATAAATTTCATATTAACATAACGAGGAAATGTTGTTAATTAATGTGACAAGTTGCAAAAATGTTGATACTAACATACCAGTAATGTTTACTGACAACATATTTTATGTCATCCCTGTATTTCCTCATGCAAACAAAACTCAGACTATGGTGTCATAATCTAGATTCTTGTGCGGATTGCGTTTGCACCTGCTTTAGATCTTAACACAGCGCAAGCCAGACTATCTCTCCTGTTGTGGTCAAGGGTCTGCAAGGTTTACACCTTGCATCAAAATGTGTTTTTCCTTATCTGGCGAATGTATCCGGATACAGATCACTTTTGAATACCGAGTGTAAATGGGGTGAGCTTAAACTCTTCCTTTAATTTAAAGTCTCCAAGTTGTGCCTGATTGTAAATCAAACAACTGCCATTAAGTCTATTGCTAATTTTCCTCCTTATTCTTATAGTTATCTTTTAGCTTTGCACTTACTCTCCCTCTGTAGGATAATGATGTGGACTCACTCAGCTCTTTATTCTTCATCTAAGAGCACACTGATGCCAATAAAACAAATCACTCTGGGGCACCTTTAGTTTTGCCTGCATTCCTGAGGACACAATGTGAGCAGTGAAAAGAAGTTTAATATTTTATTGCTAAATATATAACTGCTGTAAAAAAAAATGAGATATCTTTAAATTGCCACTATGAATCAAAGTGCATGCCCTGCATTGGTGTAAAGGTAATAAATTGCATTTGGTAACATAAAGCCAATTATTATTAACATCACTTATATATAGTCAGAAAAGTCTCTTTTGTTTTTTCTTGTCTGCTTCACGCAGCTTTTCTTCTATCTGAGAGAGGAGCAGTAGAAGAAGACAACTCCTCAGTGGTCACTGAAGAAATGCAGCTTCAAGTAGACAAAAATGTGCCTCCCAGAGGCAAACCTACACTCGGCTTTTCTAGTGTTTTCAGCCAGAAGATGCTCAACCAGGTAGTGAGCAGTGGTAACAGCGGTGGAGATAACATGTTCAAACGAACTCCCTGAGGAGGTAGAGCATTCCTTAAAACCACACAAATTGCATCTTTAAAAACACATCCCTGGCATACGTTCACACATGATTTCATGACCCATGGTGTTCACACCTGATTCTCTCCCCTCCTGAGTCTTAATCAAGTTGTTTGTTTCTGAAAGGCTTCATTAGTTATCTCTCTTTGATTGTGTAGGTGTGAATGTCTCTGAGTGAGTGTGTGTGTGCCTGCTCATGTGTATGTGCATTTAGCATCAGAAAACACACTCTGTCCTTGAGAGTGCAACAAACAAATTTAAACACAAGTAACAAAAACCCCTCATGACTTCATCACATTGATCATTTTTCATTGTCAGCTCTCTTTGTTATTGGGAATACAGGTCATTATAAAGCAGACTGCAGTGGAGAGGGTGTTAAAAGATGTTTTCCTTTATGGAGAATGATTTGTTTGTTTAACGTTCCAGCTGGCTAGCCTCCTGGGCCCTAACCTACATTACAGCACAAAGACTATTAATCATTGATGATCAGACCTTTTAATATTGCTCATAAAATATTTATTTGCACGTGAATAAAACAAATGAAGAGTTTCATAACAAAACACTGAATATCCATTTTGGGGGAAACATATTGCCTGAAGATTATTGAGTATGAGGCGTCAAGAAGATTTATTTACAGTCAGCTTCTGTAATTTGTTTAAATGTGGCGTGACTTTGTCACTTTGAATATATGATTGGTGATAGGAATATAATTGCAGAAATTAAATTAATTAATTACTTATACTAGGGCGGTATCCAACTAAGAATTTCTTCAGTTGAATCAGATTTGTCTGTTCAATAAAAATATTCAATGAGACAATAAACTCCTATTAGCCAACATGAGTAGGTTTTACCAGTAATCTTGGATATTAACACCTTTCTTCTTCATCTGTGATGTGAAACCATCAGATTTTCACACATTCAGAGAAAGTAAAAGTGTGCATTCCTATAGTTCAGTTATAAAATCGCAGTGCATGGCTGAGCATCTCTCCCTGGGATGCCCAGAATGCTCCATGGTCCTTCATGCAGTGAATTCAGACTCCGACTCAGTTTCCATAGTTTCCAGCCTGCCATGCTGTTGTTTTGCAATGTGCAGCTAAAAACACAGGAGTTGAAACTTGTTTACCAACGTCTTTTCATCTTCTCTCATCAGTTAACCACCAGTGCATGTTGCACAAGGATTTGTTAAAGAACTGAGCCACCTATATTTATGATTCCCCTCATTTATAATTCTTCATTGAAATGTTGTGCATGTTTGGTGCATTTTTGTAAGCTTCTATCTGTTTTATTATGTTACTGTAATGCACGCTGACTGACAAAGGAAAAAAAATGACTGCTCGACTGAGGGGTCTCCAACTGATGATTCAAAACTTCAACTTTCAGGGGGCAGACCTACCAAATACCCATCTTAAAATGATACAGATTCAAAAAGTAACCCTCCAAACTGCAAAATAGTAATATTAATAATATTTCTAGCAATAACTGTGGCTCTATTTCTGACACAGGCATCAAAGAAACATTTAAACTACGAGAGATGGTGTGTTCAAATGTCTCATTTAAAAAATAATGAGCCACCTCAGAGCTCAAAGCTCCTTACAAATCTCATATCTAAAGCAAACGCAGAATTATCATATCATCCAGACATTTGTTATCACTGAGGAGAGAGACATCTCTAGAGGTCAATTAACCCCAAGTGTGAACTGAGAACTCTCGGTGCAGACGTCCAATAAGCCAAGATAATAAAAACACATGCACACACTCATGCATGTGCATATACAAATGCAGAGCTAAGCAAAGACAACGCACACATGCACACCAACAGGCCAAGATTATTAATAGACAAGGCACAGAAAGACCTGGCAATAGAATATAACTCAGCTAATACTCAGACACATTGTCTGCATCCCTCTTTATTTATTTAACACACTCACACAAAACTGTACATAATACCAAGAAGACTGCTGTCCTTTAATCACAAGTCATGTTTTAATTGGAATAAGTGTGAAGGAAATAAGAGCCGTTAAAGTGGCTCAGTCTGGCACAGATATGTTACAGCATGAGACTGCTGGAGCCAACTTAGTGGATTCACATATGCTTTTATCATAAGGTCAGTCTGCAAGTGGAGGTAGCCAGATTATTTTTATATTCTCTCTCAATCAGGCCTCCATCGCACGTCAGAAACCAAAATAAGGTGTTTAGCTTCTTTCTGGAGCGTCTTACATGATTCACTGTGTCCCATTGCAAAGCAGGTGTAAATTTTCTTAATTTGGCTCACTGACTTAAAATAAATCAAGCAAAATTTACAGAAGAGAAAACACTTGAGTATACTGTGAAATTAATTGCTGAATTCCTCTTTTAGAAATCACCACTAATTTGACTGTATTTTTTTTTTCTGCTTATTGGAGGGTATAGACAAATCTATGTGTAATAAAGGGCTTAATAATGACCTGCTCTCTGTATATTATCCCTTACGTAATACATTATATACATAAATAATTAATATTTAACACCAGGCAGTAACAGTTTTAGGTTAGATTTGCTTGCATTTAGATTGGGAGAAACCTGTTAACATTTACAAAAGATGATGGTGACTGAGGAAACTTAGACCAGCAATTGAAGCAGGAGGAGAAGAAGGAACTTTTCACCACTTTTCCAAAAGTCACACATAGGAGTGTTAACACTGTTCCAGCAGTCACACTGACAAGGCTGCCTGCAAATGTGTCAGACATTTTTTTTTTTTAAATCCACCTCATCAGTGCAGGTATCGACCGATGCTGGTTATCTCAAAATACTGATTATTTGGTCTATCATTAGCTGAGAGTTATATATAAAGATAATTACAACTCTAATGTTATGAATATAATATTAGAGTCGCATTAATGGCTTTGTCCAAAGGTTATAAAATCTGTCACTTCTGGGAGTCTTGTACTCTGTGAGGGTTGCCACGAAATCACCAGAGACCCCAGTCTTTAGGCTACGCTTGGCTTTGAGATTTAAGCTTTATGAGAAGCATATTACAAGAGAAAACACTTGGATGAGGACTAACTGGTTGGTTTAGCCTCTTCTCTGAGTTTATCTATGGGAACAATGTACTTTCTCAGCAAGAAAGCCAATGAGCACATTTCCCAAAATGTCTCATTTAGTAAGCAATGATATTACCCAAAATTAATTTTGAAATGTGTTTACCGTCCCTCTTGTCTGCATCTCCTATCTTAGCTACACCCCCTGTATCAAAAATATTCTGGATCTCACTTCAGCTATCTCTGATTTTTTTTTTTTTAGTTTTTTTCAAATTGATCAAACCACCTGACTCTGTTATTCAGTGTTTTATTCCTTATTATTT
This sequence comes from Lutjanus erythropterus, assembly GCF_056507025.1. Taxonomy (NCBI): domain Eukaryota; kingdom Metazoa; phylum Chordata; class Actinopteri; order Lutjaniformes; family Lutjanidae; genus Lutjanus; species Lutjanus erythropterus. The sequence goes on from NC_139320.1 coordinate 17,082,308, forward strand.
GAGGGTTTTAGCCACATCAGGTACTCATTTCACCACCACCTGAGTTCAGCCTACAGACAGTAACTGGTGGTCTTCATAATACATGAGACTTAAGCCCACAACGGAGCCATTTTCTGGGTAACTGCATCTGTCTAGAATATGCTTATTTGCACAGGCTTCTTGGGTGTTATTCAACCACATTTATGCATAATAAGTGTGTGTGAACTGCATGCAATTTCTCACAGACGTAAGTCAAAGCATCTCAATGTTGCTTGCCCAAGCACTTTGGAGCACAGTACACACATGCATGAACACACATGCATATAAGACCCCCCTCCCACACACACACACACACACACACATATACCTGCATGAACACACAGTGAAACCCTGCACACAAAACGCACTACGCCTCAGGTTTGCATGAGCACAGGGAGGCATGCTGTTAGGACCCTCGGCTATTCAGACCTTTAAATTGGTCCCAGTGAGATGTGAGAGATCAGACCACAGGGCTGACCTCTAACTCTACGCCTGTGTATCAAAGAATTAGTCTCTGTCAGCCAGATCAATAACCCCAGAGCAGCTAGAGACTCAGTCCCAATGTAAGGAGACTCCTGTAGAGTATTAGTGGGCTGATGATGATAATGGCAAGGGCCATCTGCACCGAGGATGTTCTCATAAGAGCACAGGTTTGATGTCACTCAAAGTTTTTATCCAGTTGGTTGTAGTCCAATCTTAAGTTAGCTAATGTTAATAGCTAGCTATTTCACACCAACACCATGAGCTAGCTAGTTAGCCTCTGTCTGAAAGCTAATCTTAGTAAAACATCATCCACATCAATTGTTAGCTAGCTAGTTAGCCAGCATTTTGCTAATATTAGCCAACTTAAGATGTAACTGTACGTATATGTTTCTTTTACAGGTCCCCCAGCAACATCTTTTAACCATCTCCAAAATTTGGTTGTGTTTCTAACATAGACGACCTTAGCACATAGTGTATAAGTAGAGGAAACAGAAAAAGAGAAATCTGACTGAGGTCTCTGATGGGCACCAAAGTTGCTCAACAATTATTGGAGTACAGAGCAAAAAGGGGCAGGACAAATTAAGTCAAAATTTTAGTCAAAGATATCTTACCCATTATTTAAGATACCTAAATTAAGATAGTGTGGATATCCTGAATTGGAGTTATTATTGGTCACAATTCCTTTTAAGATATCTAAAGATGTAACTGACATTTACACACAGTTGCCAGTTTATTAGATGCACTTGCTAAATCTAAATGTAATGCAGTCTATTGCAACAACTGCAATAAATCCTTCCTTCATGAAGGTTGTAATGTTTGTTTTTTTCTTGAAACCAGTTTAGAGAAATGCTATGATCATTTTGCAGACTGTGATTTGTGTTGCTGTTTAACTGTATTACAGTACATTTAAGATGAACAAACCTGATGCTGAACGGATGCCAGGGGCATCTCAGTACAGTGTCCAGATTCTACACCTGCCTGCTGGGCAGACAGACAGACAGACAGGCAGACAGACATGGTGGCGGTCATGTTTGGCCAGTCTGCCTGCCAGAGACGGTGAGCTCAGTCACCTGCCAAGGCCAAAGCAGCACTGAGCTGGGTCACCAACCCTCAGCGACCTCATGAAACTGTGACTTCATAGCACATCACCTGCCAAATGCTGCCATCTTACCATTCATTGATTATATTCACAAGAAAAAGAGTCTTTGTTCATCGTCCAAGCCCAGATGCCTTTGTGTGTTTTAGTGGCTGACACAAGAAACAGGTACCATTCAAAGACTACTGCTGATCAAGTTTGAACAGAAATTACCACACTGGTAGTACATGTAGAGCTGTTTCACCATAAAGGTTTGAAAATTGATGCATGCATGTCAAACAATGTAACTGTTATTGCCTACATCCTTTAGATCAGCATGGATGTTAAACAATACATCCACTAGAGGGCGCCACTCAGAGTCAAAAGTTACCACAAAGAAGAAGAGACCAAAGTTTCCGCAACATCAAACATGGCAGCTCTAGAGACCATCATGCAACATGTGAATGACAAGGAACTTGGCTACCCGGCTATTGCCCCCATCACTGCTGGGGGTATCGATCTGTTTCGTCCATATCTGTAAGCTTTCAGAATACATATGGAAATACGGATGTAATGCTATTGTGAATTGTACAAAATAATACCATCTTTTTATACAAAACAATTCAGGATTATATAATCAATTATCTAACCTAATTATAATTATCTAAATACAATCCATAACAAGCCGTCCATCAGTCATTAAATGTTTCTGAATGGAGTCTTCCCATCTCATTCCCACACTGATTCCTCGCCGGCTGCTGAGATGCCAGTACAGATGGACTGAATCGGGATGAGGCCAACAGCAGTGTCTGTGGAGCTAAACTCCTGGTGAATTGTGCCAGCGCAGAACAGCACCACGTTGGGGCCTGGCCGCTGTGGCGCTTGAGCCCTGGCAGAGAGAACAGAGGCCCCCTTGTTTGGCAGAGGCATGTTGACAGGAAACATAATGCAATCACATGATAATGAGCCAGTGAATGCATGTCCTCACACTGCCTTGCTTTCTCTCCCTTACATACAGTACACATCTTTAAACAGATAATGGGCAAAACACACACACAAATCTACTGTATGCTGACACCAAAACACACACACAGTCACACGCACATGCACGCTCACAATCACAAACCCCTCAGTGTCTGGTGCAGAACGGCCTGATCGCTGGTCTCATCACCAAGGAGACCGGCGCTAAGCGGGCGCCTGGCAGAGACAGACTGGCATTTAGCATTTAGGACCCCACAAAGCTTTCAGGCAGAGTATACAGGCCCTTTTTTAATGAAGAGAGAGAGGCAGAGAGGGATTAATCACATGGACGCATGCAGAGAAATAGATAAAACGGGGGAAATGAAATACTGTTTGACACTGACATTAAAGAGCAGACTGATATGGAGAAGAGAAAGAGTGGTAGAGGGAGAAACTGAGGAGCAGAGAGCAGGTTAGCAACAGTTAGACAAGGTACAAACACAACTAAAGAGGCAAAAACAACATAGAAAGGCATGAAAATGAATGTGTTGTAGCTAGGAGGCAGAAGGCAAGCAGGAGGAGAGAAAAAATGAGATTTTCTTCTCTGTTTGATACTGACAAGTGCTTTACAGCACCGACTACACAGCCACTGAGAGTGATGTGTCTAACTAACATAAAACACCTCTGAGCGTTAAGAGGCGCATGTGTGATTTCAACTGACGTCACGAACGAGAGAAGCTATTAATACTCATGCCCACCTGAGTCTCCACCAGGCTAGGGAGAGAAAATGCAGTGCAAATGAACTGTAAAAATAACGATTTTTACATATATTCATTCACAACTCCCCAAGCTGGGAAGATAGAAAGGAAATAAAAAGAGAGGAAATCAAGCATTTTTGATTTGTTGAAAGCCCTCTGCCCTCTGAACAGAAAGCAGAAGATCATGGGATGGCATGAAGCAAACAAGTGTTAAATGGTTTAAGAGAGGGATTTAGGCTGTGGTGAGCTCCACATGTTTTTGAGGAGACTTAATAACCGGATAAAAGCTACCAAAGTAAAACACCAGCAGTGAGCAAAAAATAATTTAGGAGAGAATTGAACAGCTAACCGAAGGTTAGGAAGGAAGTGTGCATCCATTGACAAGAGGCTCGTGCTCATGACAACGCACGATGTATGCATGATTGGCGTCGGTCTTGGCTAAGCTGTTACCCGTCATCCAAGAGAAGATGCATGCTTCCTTCTGGATGATGATATGGTTGGTGGGTGTAGTTCAGTATAAAGAAAATAGTTCCCACGTGAAACAAGGCCTGTGGATTATCTTGAGTAACCAGGTCATGATTCCTGTAGAACTGTAGAGGCATTGCTGTTGATTTTGTTTGTTTGTTTGTTTGTTTGTTTGTTTGTTTGTTTTGCCGTTTTGAGCACCACAAGCTGAGTTCCATCTACTTCCATTATATTTGCGTGAAGGCAGACATCTTTTAGGCTGATATCTCCAAAACTTTTATTTCTGAACTGTCCCTTTAACTTTTAGACTTACATCATTCTTCTTTTTTCCTCTTATTTCCTTAGACTACTTTTCTCCTCTCCTTCCAGCAACTTTCCAACCTTCTTTTAGGTTTACCTTCCCCTCACTCCATTTTGGCCTCACCTCTTTCTCTCTGGTCTCAGCCTGAATCCTTGTCCACCAGAAATTGAATTCATACTTCACTCATTTGCAACAGAACATTTGCAACAAGGAACTTTCATATTCTGTTGATTTTGGAGACCGCTGTGAATAAATGCAGTCCTGTTTCCACCACCATTACCAAAACATGTCATCAGAAATAAGATCATCTAAAGAAAAATCTCCTCCTGCTTCTTTTTAATGGGCAAATCATGTACTACTCAATGTAACTAAAGATGTGAACATATGCTATGCATGCCCTACATCGTTTGATTTTTCTCTCACTGAGGATCTTGTTTGCTTATGTAGGTCATGTAGAGGCATCACTATTAAATTTAAATGGTTTCATAACCAGTTAAAAACTCCTTGTAGTAAGTTTAAGCATGATTAAACTGGTTATGTTTAATCACTTGGTTAAAAATAGGGAAAGATCATGTTATGTCAACAGTGTCTTGAAGAGAGAGACAAGTGGTCACTGTATTAATACTTAACCAACATCACAGTCGTTCAGAAATCTTAACCTAAGGACTTTGTTGTTGCCTAAAATAAAAGGTAAAATCAGTAGAATTTGCCCGAGCTGTTCCTAAATGCATCATAAAGATTGAGAGTTCCATGCAGTACAAGAACATAACACTTCATTTTATGGGAGATAATACTGCCAGCAATCATGTTTTCCTTAAAACATAAGTGGCAAAACAATTAGTAGTACATAAACTTATTTTCTAGAGACAGGATTTCAGCCCGAAAACCAGTCCACTGAACCTCCTCCCTCACTCTTTGATTCAGATTCAGACTCAGACCAACCGTTAAACCAGGTGTGAAATCTGTCTGTGTGGCCGATTTGCTCTCTCAGCTTCACTATAACCTCTCTATCTAAAGTTAACTGGGCTCCAGTTATTCTCCCACTCACGTTCCTTAAGAGTTCAGCTCTTATTCTGCCACCCCCAGTCTCTCAGTGTCTGTGATGCTTTGATTACCAACTGTGAAATACTGTATCATACACGCCTCATCTCATCTGCACGGCCAATTCGCAGTATTAATTTTTCATCCTAATTTAAACAAGGATTAATTAAAATTGGAGTCATTTTTTTCTCCCCACTGTGCGTGGCAGCGGTGTAATCCATTACAGAGTGGCTGCTTCAGCTCCTCTGTGTAACCTGTATTCATGAGCTTTTATCTAAGCAGTGTTTTATTATAACAATAGTGAATAGCGTCTCATGCGGTTATGCAGGCACACCGATGGCAGTCTCAATGGGCCCTCCTATCCTAGACCATCCTCATTTTAACAAAGAGTAATTTTTTCCATTGTACTCTAATACGCAATACACATCTCCACATCTCTCTCATCACCAAGTGGTACCATAATAAAGACGAGCTACATCTCTCTTTCTCCATCTCACACCCACTCTCAAAGCATTACGTAGCCCTATTCAGCTTAATTACAATGCACAAAAGGCGAAGAGCCACGCATTCAACTCTGGTCAACGGAGACCCAAATTCCAATGAGGAAATCATCCTCTAAATATGGAGGAATCATGCTGGAATGGGACAACATCCCGTGTTAATAAAGCGCCCTCCAGCCGAGCACAATGGAGTCATTGATCATCTCATGTCATCGTTAAACCCTGCGTTTCATCTCACAGCTTTAATAAAGGGAAAATGTCAACCGTTTACAGGCCAGAGAAGATGGATCACTTGATATTCTGCCATTGATTATGAGATATGTTTATGAAGAGTCAGACTTCGACTCATAGGTCCCTGTGTGGATACTCTCTGTCCTGCTCTCTCTGACTGAGCTTGTCCCTTTTCCCCCCTCTGCAGTTTCTATCCATATCAATAGCGCAATTCTCTATCATCTCGGTGCCCGTCTGCCATCTTTACTGACATCACGCGTCACTATGGACCGATGACAGTGAACTGTGATTGGACATCATTGTTGCTTTGCCATAATTACAGTTGTGATAGTGCACAGAGAGAAAACTGTGTAATAGTCTCTGGGTAATTACCCCAATTGACTTGATGGTAGCTAATTGGATTGTTTGACATTGTGTGGATGTGTGCATGTGCATTTCTACAGAAGTGTGTGTGTGTGTACATGAGACAATGTGCATGGAAGCAACTGACAATAAACAAATTACCCCAAGAGACTCTATTTGTTGGTACAGCAGGACAAAGGCATATCACCCTTTTAAATCATTTTTCAGCAGTTAATTTTACTTTAGAAATCTATTAAAAATATTTCTAATGACTTTCACTTTGTTCATCATGTCTTAATAATTAATGAGCTGTTGCATTTTATCTGTTTCTCAATTGCTGGGCAGAAAAGTCAATATACTCCATTTACTGATGATCTCTCCTTGCTATCCATTCAAATAAAGCCTAAAACAATTTCAGTGAATGATTTTAGATGTTGTAAATGATTTCAAGAGAAGTTAAGATTTCCATTGTCTTTTTACTCTTTTCTTTTCACTTAAAATTGTTGACACCTCAATGAGGTTTAATCACTCTGATAAAAGAACTTGGGTAAGCCACAAGGTCCATTCAAAAACAAATATTAACATTTGCCAATGTCAAAAATTGCATTGCGTTTTCCAGGCTGCTAATCAAGATCAAGAATATTGAATCAACTCAGGAGATTTGATCACCCTGTGCACATTCTGACCTCAGTGGCTCCAGACCTGGTTGAGCCAGACCTGATTTCAAACACTGCAGCTTCTGCTAGCTTATAAATAGTAAACAAGTTCACACAATCATATTTATCTGATCTCACCATCCCTTATGTACCCTGTCACGCCTTCCCGATCACAGGGTGCTGGCTGGCAGACTGTCACTGAAAATCAAGAGGAAATTAGCAGGCAGCAGTGCATTTCCTACCAAGCTACATATCTTGAGAAACACCATTCTCTGAGAGAGATAAACCTGTAGAAATCTTCAAATCCCATCCACTCTTCATCCTGGGAAAGACACGCTCTCTTCTTTTACTTTGATTTAATAGTATTAAAATAGAAATCAGCTTACCAAGACCTGGTCCAGAGCTCTGCATCATTACACTCACTTCCTGTCTGCTTCAAGTGGGTTTTTGCTTTTCTGCTTGTCCAGAAAATATCATATGAGCTACAATGGTTTTACCTGTCAGTGGATGCAAAGTCCTTGGAGACATTCTTAAGATGACGGGCTGTGTAAATAAAATTGACTTGACCTTCACCCAGCTTTCACTCAACAGAACTACACCTTTCTCTGCTCTATAATGAACAGAGATATGCTGTTCACTCAAGTGACAAAGCAGTTGTCTCCTTTTGGTAAAGATCTTCACGTGGATTTTAATTCAGATATTTTCCTGACAAATAATGGAAAAAGAAAGACAAGTCAGGGGATCTGAAGTAGAGTTCACATGGTGCAAAATTATAATAAAGTATGGCTTGGCTATGTCTACGTCCAACCTTTGTGTGTGTATATACACAAGTTCCCACGCGAGGTCTTTGTGTGTCACTGAACTGATCAAATAAAGCCAAAGCTATCTATAATCTATAAGCCAGGGTCACAGACCAAATGACAGACATAATCTGTAGCAAAGCCCGTCTTAGCAGATGATTTGGGCCTTGGCTCAATACTTTACACATTGTTCCATATTCACAAATCACCTCTTAGCAGACAAGCTTGGTACAGATCAGCAGCCACGTCACATCAGAGGAGGCAAGTAAGCAAGTCACGGCCTCCTCGGCCACAGAAAAGCAACAAGGAGGGTTTAGTTTGTTGATAATACAGTTACAGCAGAGAGGAAAAAAAGTCAAAGTGCAGAAAGAGGAAAATAAGATTAGGAAAAAAATAGGAAAGAGGAGAAGCTGCATGTAAACACAACAATTCAAAGGTTTATTTGGGAACCAACTTAAAAGTCCTAAATTATATAAGGTTGCTGATCCTACACTGTATGAATGGCTGGGAAATATGTTGATACTGTCGTTTACAGACTTTAGATATTGTGATATGGCATAAGTGTTGTCTTTTCCTGGTTTTAAAGGATGTATTACGTTAAAGTGTTCTAGCTCTTCTATTATTTGCCTTTACCCACTTAGTCACTGTATAAACATTACTTATAATCACTCATCAAAAATCTCATTATGTTAATTTTTTGTCAAGGCACCAATAGCCATCCCTAAAGTACTGTTGTAATATTGATAAATATCACCATCACATCAAGGCATTTGGTCAAAAATATTGTGATATTTGATTTGTCCAGTCCTAGCGTATGGATATAGTTCCATTTCTACAAGCAATTAGCAGTTATGAACCCAACTTCTGTTCTGCTGAAAGACCCAACAGCACATCACCATGCTCCATTTTCTCTTCCTGACAGATACTGACAAAATGTCATTGCCCCTCTGCAACTCATAGAGACGCGGCTGGCAAACTGACGGACCAGATTTTCAAGTGACTTTAGTGCCTCAGGTTGTTGAGGTAGTTTAAAGGAAGGAAATAAAATGGAGAAAAAAGGGAGAAAGTCCACACATGGAGGAGGTGGGGTGGATGGACGCTCAAACAAGCACAGGACTTTCACCCAAAAGGCTGTGTTCACTCCCATGAAAAAACAAAACGTTATTAAAAGTTGTAAGTTACATAATGTTACATGTGTCACATGACTTTCGTGTTGCAAGCATGGAATGGCACTTGGAAAAGATTGATTAATTGATTACGAATTGATTACTGAATCAATCCCCAACTATTTTGATGATTAATGAATCAGTCTGAGCCATGATTTAATTAAAAAAAGGCAACATTTTCTGATTCTAGCTTCTTAAATATGAATATTTTCTAGTTTCTTTACTCCTTTATAACAGTAAACTGAATATCTTTGGGTTGTGGGCAAAAAAGGACATTTGGGGAAGTCATCTTGGGGTCATTTTTCATCATTTTCTGGCAGTTTATAGACCAAACAACTGATCGATTAATTGAGAAAAAAAAAACCCTACAGATTAATTGACAGTAATTGTTAGCTGCAGCCCTAAACCAGCTCCACGGGCTAAAGCTGTCATTTTATCTTGCACAAGACAGAAGTTACTGGTCTACCACTGCCTCAATCTGTTAGTTTGTTTAGACACAGCAGCGTTCACACAACCCTACATCAAACAATCTGAACTGTCCCTTTAAAGCTTTATCCATTTCCAAAGTGATTTTACATCAGCTGTATTAGCTGGACACCAACCACTGTGACCTGTCATTATCACTTCATTAGCATCATGTCAGGATCCTGGACGTGCTGGCTCTGTCTTGAAGTATGTACCTTTGACCACTGAACAGTTTATATAATTTGTGTCACAAAGTGTGTCACAATAAAGTCAGAGCCAATGTTTTTCTCCAAGGTTTGGTTTCCTGAACAGAGTGCCTCTGTGCTTCTACCCGCTAACCCGCCACAATCGCTGTCATGTGGGACAAACGTGCACGGACTAACATCCATTATTGTGTTACGCTTATTTAAAGCTCCTCCGATAACCGGGATCTACTTAAAAGGCTTTTTGTAGGATAGTGGACAAATAGGACAGACACACACACACACACATACACACACACACACACACACACACAGTGTGTCAGTGGGGCCTGTGACAATACTACTATCTGGCATTATCAGTTAAGTCTCCAATATCCTCGTGATATTAATGCGTGTAGGAGGGTGGGGTGAAGGATCTTTGTGTGTGTGGGTAGGTACATCCATGCCTTAACGTGTGTGTGTGTGTGTGTGTGTGTGTGTGTGTGTGTGTGTGTGTGTGTGTGTGTGTGTGTGTGTGTGTGTGTGTGAGATGGTGAGTTTGGCCTTTCATATTCTGGCAAAACTATCTGGGGCCGAGTGGATTTGCATATTGAGCACATTACAAACACAAAACAGTGTGCAGCATATTGGACAGTGTTTCCCTCCCCCCACCACCAGTCTCCAGGCTGTCAGAGAGGGCAACCAGATAAGACAGTAGAGGCATGGATTAAGGGTTGAAGGGGCACAGCAGCATATGGTGCCCCCTGATATCTATGCCCCTTATAGTGTTGTTAGACTAACACTGCCTACGTGTTCACCACGAGAAGTAGGTCTCAAAGGATGTACGAAAACGCATTTCATCTTCATCTTTTTTAATTCAGTCATTAAACTAGAGTAGAGTATGCTGTCAACAAGTTTCACTGGCCAAATGGTCATGAAGCTAAGACGTGAAATATAAAGGCTTTAAAAGGGGAGGAAAAACGCTCTGACTTTAGGTCTTAACATATCTAAAAGTTGTTACATCCACTGCTGCAAGAGGTCACAGTAAATTAGGTCCACTTGTGATTTTAACATCTTAGAAAAGGAAGTGAAAGTGAAAGTAAGGAGAAAAATAGGGAGAAAGGTTAAATGAGCTGCTGATCATGCCCCCGAGTCCCTCATCTTACAAAATAATATGCAGTATATGACTGGAATCACATTCATTCATTGCTTTTTTAAGTCCAGAATAATTTTAGAATGTTTATTTATTGTTGAAAGACCAATATGAAGCAATATTAAATAGGCTGAATCCCAATAATATACATAGTTGAAGCCAGTTGTTCCTGGAAAAATCAGAAAAGAAAATGATTGTGCAGTTTTTAACAGTTAAATCTGCTAATCATATCAAAACAAATCAACCAGCAGGATTATTACTATGAAAGCCTAAAACAAAACCTTTGATCCCACATCCAGCCAAATAATGGGACATCACTGTCTAATCCCACAGTGATGGAGGCTCGCTGACTGGTGAAAGGGATGTCCATAAAGGTAAACACAGCCAGTGAAGAACACAATGGACAATACATGGTTAAAGGCCAAATCAGGCGTTAAGGAGAAGTTTGGAGCACTCAAAATTGTGAGAATAACGTTGTCAGCAGCTCTGTTGCTTATGTAAAGTGTTAAAAATTTTTCGTTTTTGAACTACAGGAGCACAGCTGCTGCTCTGATTGAGAACATATGCAAGTGACTGTGTGTGTTTCATCACAGGTCATGGTTGCGAGCAAGTCCGGATTCGACTTGGAGATAATTGCGGGTAAACAGGTCAGTTCTGGTACTCAGCTTTGTGGGTGCAGGTGGGTGTAGGTTTGTAAAACTGGACCCACACAGCTAAAATAACTAGAATGTAATATGACTGGTGTTCTGCCTAATCATTTGTAACCCATACTAGAACTTCTTCACATCAAACTGACCTCACCCTAAATTACTAAACACTCCTCACAAGGCTGCAGCGCAGAGTTCAAGCATATCTATACCAAGCAATCCTATTAGACCCAAAGCACATGCAAACACATCATAACACACACACTGTGAGCTGTTATAAAGATGTTTTGGGCCTCAGGTGTGTGTGTGAGGCGCTCTTGTATGCACACAAATGCGAGAATATATTTGTGTAGACCTGTGCATGTATTACCAACGTATGTCTATTAAATTCATTTGTAAGTGCATCTGAATGTGTGTTTGTGTGCATGTGGGCACATAAACTGTGTGTGTTCCCCAGTTTGTCAAAGCCCCACCTGTGCCCCCTCCTGTTCTATTGGATACAACAGCGACAATGTTAAGGTGAAGTCTGCTGTAACAATGCACAGATGGGATCTCTCCTGCTGGCCTCTCTCTCGCTGTGTGTCTCTGTGTCACTCTCTCTCTCACTGTGTGCCTCAGCGCTCCATTCTTCCTGGCTGTTCACATGCATCAGATTTGACATGCTCATTCGTTGTCTGCAAGGACAGAACAAGCGGGGACCACTTTTCAGTCTCAGCCTCATCCCTGGAAAGTCATTTGTGTGTCTACAGAGTATGTGGGAGGACGCAGAAAAAGCAGCAGAGAGAGAAATTTAGAGTGTGTGAAAGAGAGGCACAGAGGGAAATAGAGACTGAAAAAGAGACACAGTGAAACTGGACAACAGTGATGTACAGGGAAGCAAAGCAGCAGACACAAATACAAGGGTACACAGAGGATGGAGAGAAATGAAGAGGGATGTAGGTCATCATAAAGACAGAAAGTAAAGTTAGACCTGTATTTTGAAAGAATGACACCTGAGAGAGCAGAAGAACAATACTAGTGAGAGAGAATGGCTCTGCGGTGCTGTGCAAAAGAGGGACTTAATAATGAAACTTCAGAGAGCTGCTGTACAACCTTTCCTACGGGGAGCAACTGAGGCTGTTAACACACATTTACTGAAAGCCAAAGTGTACCATACTGAGCTCACCTTCCACTTCTGCAGGGACATCTCATTTTCTTAACCAGACAGTGACACTGTAGTGATTTATACAAGTAACCAACATTAAGAGCAGTGGGATTTGCGAGGTTAGCTTTACACATACAGTTGGCTTTATTGGAAGCTCTGGGGTTTTCATGTCTGGACATTTTACTTTTCAAGTTATATTGTTTATTACAGCTTGGTTTTTAATGACTGTTGTTTCATTATGATAACATGGTACCAGAGGTGCCACATGAGTCAAACCAGACCCACAAATGACTTGGACTTTAACACCAATGGCCCATGCCTTCATCTGGACTTGACCCGTCTGACCTTATAATACTTGATACCTTCCCCCAAACCCAAAGATTAAAAAGTAAAAATGCCCCAACCCCTTTCAATATTCTGGTCCAAACCAGCTGTGCATAACCAGTTTTTTCATCAGCAATACTACATGTTGATTTAGTCACAACTGGTGTTTGATAACATTGACGTCATCTAGTCATCGTCTCGTCTTAGTCATGGGAAAAAAGGTCGTCATAAAACAAACATATTTTGACATGGTTTTCATGAACAAAGTCAGTCACAATCAGGTTCTGATAAACGAGATGAAACATTCACATTGACCGGTCTGACTTTATCCTGAGAGATAAATCAGGAAAAAACCTGAAAGTTAAATCAGGAAATCAGCCTGTAAATGTTGAATATTATTGTTTAAAATGGACAGTTTCAGTAATAATCTCAACTCTGGCTAAACTGTGGGTTTGTTTTCTTCCGTTCTTCACTAAAACTGTTCCACTGGGAACTTAATTATTTAACCCACTGCCGTCCAATTTCTCAGAGCTCTAATTTGATCTTTGGCAGCAATATGTGGCTACATTTCAGATTTGGCTGTGAAACACAACACTGTGTTATTGTTCACATCACGTGTTTACTTCAGTTATGTCTTCATGTGACCAGATCTCAGCAGTTAACTTAGTGAGTGCAATGACCCAAACCACAGATTAATGAAACTGAAAATTACCTTTAGCCTTCCTTTGCCATCCTGCTGCCTTTGGAAATGTGTTTCTTGTTAATAGACTTTGAGAGCAGAGACACTGAACTAGATTAAAAGAGCAAAAGCACAAATAAAACAGCAGTGTTTTACCCCAACAGCCAGTTTATGAATTACCTATGGCTGTGAAAAGCCCTGGGCATATTTAATGCAGGAGAATCTGTCCCCTTTTTCACTTTGTTCTCCTCTGTTCTCTTCTCTTTGCAGGATTCTGCATTTTCACTCCATTAGCAGATGTGAGTGTCAGGACAACAGGCAGAGGGTTTCAAGTTTAGCTGCCGCTCACCCTGACCACATTGTTTTTGAAAGATAAAGGATTCCGCCAAACTAACATGCTGCCGTCAGGGGGATAAAACATGATTAAGGAAACTTGGGCACAAAGGAAACGCCACACATACAGCTGTAAGAAGCTTGCACATGCTGACTAGTTCTCCATCTTTTTTGAACGCACGTCACGTCTGAGGCCTCTGACCCTCAGAAGCTTTTAAAAACTCAAAGGAGAGAAGTTGTTTCTGCAGGTGCTCTCAGCCAGGCACCTAACATTAGAGGTAACCATTACAGAGGAGCAGACAACCCATTGTGTGCAACAGAGAGCAATTTCCAAAATTACATTCCTCTAGCATATGAAATTATCCGCAGTGTATTTTTAGAGTCTGCACAATTATCTGGTCAAGACAACTCAATGGACCACCATGCACTCAAAGCAGGTCACAGGATCTGCATTATCTCACAGGGTGACACCAGCCACATTCAGCCGCCGGGTTCATCAAGTGCTGTGAGGTCATTTAGCTGTTGTGCAGATCAATTAACAATCAATTTCAAATTAGTGATACAAGGCCACAGTACTCTAGGGAGTACAGATGAAAATACCTATATATAGTCCTTGCTTCAGGACTCACTCATGTCAGGAAACTCTGACCTAAAACCACCCACAGCTGAATCTGCATCCTTCCTCTGGGCCTGCTGTAAACGCAGCTCCCACTGCAACATCTCATGTAGCTGTCTGTCATCATATCCTGGGAATAGACTGTTTGCCTCCTCTGCAGAAACAGTGTGATATTTGTTTTTCTATTGTGCTGTGGAATCTGTTCAGATGAGAAATGTAACAACCGTTGTTTTGAATGAATGGCCGCCATCATCATCATCACATCCAAGTCCGATGAAATGAGCCTGGTGGATGTCAACAGATATAAATAACTTGCTTTAATTAGGATTTATTTATTTATGCTTACGTCAGTCCATCAAATTACTACAATAATGTACACTCAGTGTGCTATCATTTAATTCCATAAATTTAGAAATGTATATACTAGATTTCTTTAGCTGATCAATCAAATTCCTTTGTTCACAGAAATAGCTCTACTGGGAACAAAAATGACTTAATCCATTCATGTGAAATTCATCTAATTCACTATAGTTTTCAGCGCCCGACCAATTCTGGATGGATTTAATAACAATAATAAATTTAATAACAATATTGGGGAGTAAAGAAATGGGAGTAAAACAATTATGATATCGATATATCAGCTAACACTGCAATGATCCCTCTGCTTATCATACACTTGTGTAATATGTAACCGGGGCAGGATATTTTACAGTGTGTGTGTGTGTGTGCGTGTGTGTGTGTGTGTGTGTGTGTGTGTGTGTGTGTGTGTGTGTGTGTGTGCACTTATACCTTATACCTATACCGATAGCTGTGATATTGGCCAATATCAGTAAAAATATCTGCTGACCAATATATCTGTCTTGCTCTAATAGTTTTACTTATATGATGCTTTGAAAACACAATGTTGAACTTTTTTGCCTATCAGTGGTTGAAAGGTTTTTATACACTATCATCCCAAATTAGTAATTCACACACTCAGATTACTCAATTTGTTTCCTAGAACAGATTATCCATGCCCTGCGATTATGAAATCATGTTTTTTGGTTACTTAAGGTCTTTGCTTTTAGTTTGCTTGTGTATTATCATATGTTTTGCTTGAGGAAGAGCAAAGACCATAAATAACCCAAGAACACAATTTCATACTTTCAGGGAATATATTATCAATCCTAGGAAACAATTTGCATGATTTGAGTGCATGACTTACTAATTTGGGGTAATAATATATCAAAACCACTTAGTCACTGGTACTGTCCAGGGTCTGGACAATTTAGCTGTACACAGTATTTTCTTTTTTTTAAAAAAAAAAAAAAAAGGAATAGATGGACAAAATGCACATCCTTTCATCTTAGAATTAAGCTCACAGGAGAGCTTTAATCTGCCTAATGAACCTAAAGACAAAGTGGCCTAGAGATTTGTGATTGGTTGATCAAACTGATGAGGTCATTACAGTAGAGGGGAAACCTTGATCCTTTGGGATCCGCTGTAATTTATTTGCCTGGGGAATATGAGGGCCCAGACACACACACACACACACACACACAGCCTGTTAAAACACACTTGTGGGAATAATGCGCACAGGAGCATTTCCTTTGCCATTGATCTAAGCTCATAAAGGCTTACAATGATAAACACTGCAACTATTCTCGGTAATACCAGAGATCAACTTAACGACCCCCTGGTAGACTGATTGAGAGCCACAATATATCACAAACACAAGCAAATGAGCACTGTTGGGGGGTTTTGTAAAATATAAGTCAATTAACATTGATTATTGCAAACATGAAAGTTTGAGCACTCGCACAAAAAAGAGAAAATCCCTTATTTTATCAGGTTTGTGAGGATAAATAAACATGCAAAGTGTAGCCTAAAATCTGTTGGTTACGTGGTTTAGAGATGGATTACTGTTTGAAAACAAATTTAAAATAGTATTTTTTGTATTGTGAATTTAATATGGCACAGGATCAGCAAAAAACAAATATTCTGTTTGAGCAGTCTGTGGAAATCCCCGTCTGACTGCAGTAGAGGATGCTGACTTACACTCATGACTTTGCTCTTATTCATTCGATTAAAGGAACTTTTTTTTTTCTTGTTGTTCATGCTGAGTTTTTGGAACAAAACTAAACTAAACTTAACTTATAAGTTAGGGAACTGGTAAAAACAATCATATTGTGAATATTTTGACAGATGTTGCGATTGCCTCCACTGTTACTGTTCTACAAACTTTCTTTAAGGGTTTTATAGGGATAGTTCTTATTCTCTGACGTATCAGTTTAAGTCTGCACTACATTTTCACTGCTTCACCTTTTCTGATGGAAAACCAGTGTTGTATAAGCCAAATATCACCTTCCCCAATCAGCAATTTTACCTAACAGAACACAGGAGTTGCTGCACTGCCTCATTCAGTGTGACTTTAAAAGGATAATCAGTCACACAATAACTAACAAAACAAGGCGGTGATAGACATGCTACTTCTGTGTTCTGCAACGTAATATTACTGATTTCTCCTTTCCAGTTTGGTTGGTTTGGAGAGAATGATATTTTACTTATAAAATGGTGGTTTCCCATCCGAAAAGTTTGTCTGACAGCAAAGTGTTGAAAATATTCTAAATTTAGCACACACTTAAACTGACATTGATTTTTTTTTTTTTAAGTGGCTAAAATACCTTTTGTTGGAGACCCTGTCCACAGCAGTTCATTGCTTAGCTTCAGTGACTTCTGTAATATTTCAATTAATTGTGCAGCCCTATTGTAACTAGAAAAATTGCATTTCCTGGCGGAAATGCAGTGGGAATGCTTAATGCTGAAAAGAATTTGAAAAAAGTTGCTGAAAACGCCATAACTGTAGCACAAAGTATGCAGAAATTGTGCAATTGAGCAATTGTCTGAAAGTGCCGAAAGAGCTGAGCAGAATGATGGTTGAATGGTTTCTGTAGCACAAAGTATGCAGAAGCAGTACAAGTTCAAAGTCGAGTACTGTAAAAAGTTGAAGACTGTAAAAAGAATAAAAGTTACAAAAGTTGAAGACTAATAGGCTAAATGTGCCGAAAGAGCCAAGCAGAATGATGTTTGAATAGTTTCTGTAGCACAAAATATGCAGAAGTGGTGCAATTTCAAAGTTGAGTAGGTTTTGAAAATTTCTCCCATAGACTTACATTGTAAAACTTAAAAAAAGTTTTACAGTGCAAAAACTATAAAAGTGAAAAAGCCAAAAAGTAATAGCAGCAATGTCCTAAAACGGCTGAACAGTATCTGTAGCACCAAGTATTTCAGTTTAAGTAGTAGTTTTTTAATAGCAGTAGTAATAATAGTTTTACAGTGTACTAGTAGTAGCAGTAGTAGTAGTAGTAAGTAGAAGCAGAAGTAGTTGTAGTAGTAGCAAAAGTAGTAGTAGTATTAGTAGAAGCAGGTTTGAAGAGTTCCATTGTAAAAATTGGTTAAAAAAAACAACTACTACACTTTAAAACTAATAATAGTTTTACAGTGTAGTAGTAATAGTACTAGTAGTAGTAGTAGAAGTAGTAGTAGCAGCAGAAGTAGTAGTAGTAGCAGAAGTAGCAGAAATAGTAGTACTAGTAGCAGAAGTAGCAGTAGCAAAAGTCGTAGTAGTAGTAGTAGTAGCAGAAGTCGTAGTACTAGTAGTACCAAAAGTAGTAGTAGTAGTAGAAGCAGAAGTAGTAGTAGGAGAAGTAGTAGAAGTAGTAGCAAAAGTAGTAGTAGCAGAAGTAGTAGTAGTAGTAGCAAAAGTAGTAGTAGTAGTAGTAGAAGTAGTAGTAGTAGCAGAAGTAGTAGTAGTAGTAGCAGTACTAGTAGTACTAGCAGAAGTAGTAGTAGTAGTAGCAGAAGTAGTAGTAGTAATAGTAGCAAAAGTAGTAGTAGTAATAGCAAAGGTAGTATTAATAGTAGCAGAAGTAGTAGTAGCAGAAGTAGTAGTAGTAGCAGAAGTAGTAGTAGTAGTAGTAGCAAAAGTAGTAGTAGTAGTAGTAGAAGTAGTAGTAATAGTAGTAGTAGTAGCAGAAGTAGTAGTAGTAGTAGCAAAAGCAGTATTATTAGTTGCAAAAGTAGTAGTAGTAGCAGAAGAAGCAGGTTTGAAGATTTTCCCCATAGAGTTCCATTGTAAAAATTGGTTAAAAAAAGTTTAATAGTGTAAAAACTATAAAAGTGAGAAAGCTCAAAAGTAATACCAGCAATGTCCTAAAAAAGCTGAACAGTATAATAGTTGAATGGTTTAAATAGCATAAAGTATGAAGGAGTTGAAACATGTTAAAAAAGGTACGGAAGTAGAATAATAATAATAATAAAGAATAGAAGAACAATAGTGGGAATGCCTTAAGCATTCCCACTAACTAGCTTCCCTCATCTTATTATTTGTTTAAAAAAGAAAAAAAAATCTCTAAGACACTCAACAAAACTATGGCCACCTTGATGTTATCTGCCTGTACCAAATCTCGCCTCAGTTACTGACATGATGGGAGCGTCCTGTCAGCAAAGGTCCTGTCAAACCTCCAGAGCCAGCAAAGCAAAACTGCTCATTTCAAGGAGAGGATCTTCAGGGTGCCACGACATGAGGAAGACATCCGCTTAAATATGTATAAGCCCAGGGCTCTTCACACACACACACACACACACACACACACACACACACACACACACACACACACACACACACACACACACACACACACTCGAAAGGAAAATCAAGTTAAAAGGTGGCCTCATCCGAATAGTACAATCTGTCACAGTATGTTACAGACCTAGATACTGTTGTATACACTTAAAGCACGCAGATTCTCTTATGTTTGGATTTTGTTTTACTTTTGAATGTGTTATCTTCTGCACCAAACATACAAAGCACTGTTGCAGGACCATAGCAATGCATATTCTGTCCTTATGCTATAAAGTGGAGGTGTCTTAACCAATGTCAGCGCTCATATTATCACATCACTAACAATCACAATGCATCCACAGAGGAGTCATCTTGCTGGTCAGGGCAAAGGTGCTGTGGCTCGACCATGCTGAGATCAAACTGGTTACTGCATTGCTGCAACGCAGATTTTCATTGCAACTCTGATTCACTGATGAAAATGCTTCATTCCCGCATTTCCTCTGCACAGAATGATAAAGCAGTGACAGTCGATCATCTAAAATGAATGAACTTGCAGCGGAAAGCAAAGCATTTGCTACTTTAAGTGTTATAGATGACAAACCTGAGTGGAAAACAAGTTTGACAAGTGCACTGCCTGTCTCCACATGAGCTTCTGTTTTGATAAGTGACACCCTACTACCACAGCACCCTTTTCAATCATCTAACCCAAATGCAGTTAAAAACATAACTGATCACATTTCTGCATCAACATCACCCTGCTCCCTACATGCACATAATTCACTCATGATTCCCTGATTTGCCACTCTGATTAAAGGTACAACCAACCCCAAAACCTCAAAGCCCCAAACCCCCCAAAACTCTGTGAAGTGACCACATCAGATGTTTGCCCCAGATGCTTGGCCAACTGCCACGCAGCAGAGCAGCCTGTGGACTCTTTGGGGCCTACTTTAATGTGTGCTTAAGAGACCGTGGGACCGGGCGAATGCTGTGCTCACTCTCCTCCAAATATCTGCCCATCATTTATTCATTCACACTCCCAGGATGGCCGCTGCCGCCATCATCTGAGGACCCCGTCGTCTGAAGTTCTCGCTGCCTCTGTCGCTCAAACATACACACGCATATGCGCACATGCACATGCACTTTGCAAGCGGTCCCAGAGGTCTTTTAATTTTTTGAGAGGCTATTTTTAGTGAGAAAAATAATCGAGGTGGAAAGTTCCATCTGTCCAACACTCTTGTTCCAGCTGCTCCTTTTTAGCAGCAGGCGGAAAGAGAGAGAGAAAAAAACACTACTTATCAGATAAAAATGACACAGACGGGATTTTTTATCATATGCATTCTGCATTAGCAAGACTTTCAGATTGAGAGGAATGCTCTCTGTTAGATGCTAGGTGCACTGTTTAAAAAAAACTGCAAGATCACCTGTGGTTACAAAACCTGAGAGAATGTTTAAATGACCTGCTGAGCTGTGCAGCTCTCTCCACCACTTAAACATTTTTTTTTATCTTTTCAAAGCTCTTGTTACTCTGCTCTCTCATCCTGTATTATTTTTGACTACCTGCAAATGTTGAAATAAAAATTAACAAAACAAAACAAAGCAGCTTTGAAGAGGTAACAGAAATGTACCAGTAAACATGGTTTTAGTGATTTGCAGATTGTGGAACCTGTTATACACTAGAATATTGGTTTTATGGCTGCAACTAGCAATTAAGTCATATTTTCTAGATTAGTTATTTGATAAAAAAGTTGGAAAATGGTGAAAATTGTCAGTCAGTGTTTCCTAAATTCAAAAATGACCCAAAGATATTTGCTTAACTGTCACAGAGGACTAAAGAAACCAGGAGAATAAATCACATGCTGGAATCAGTGAATTTCTTTTCTTACAAAAAAATCAAACCAATTAATGGATTATGAAATACCTGATGATTAATTGACAACTAATTGATAAATCATTGAAACATTTCCACCAATGTTCAGCCCAGTTTTTACCTTGACAGCTGGATGTCACCAAAACCTCTTTACTGCTACTGCGAATGGCATGAATCATGTTTGAATGACGAATTCAGTGCAATGAAATCATCAAACTGAGCAAAGAGACCATATACACAACAAACAACAAACAGACCAGGCTTGCTTTGTAATTTCATTTGAGCAGAGCCTTAACAAGCTCACAGTGGAAGTGGAGAGGAGAACTGGTCTAAGTTGAGCTTTGATGCAGACATGAATGCCCTGAATGTCAATGAGCTCAATAAACACTCCATGTTGTCTTTTTTTGTTATGCTCGAGTGCTTCTCGTCCTCACTGGACTCTTTATTTCAAACATACAGGACAGTAGGATGGAAGCCTGGAGGCTAATCCGAACATTTCACTGCATGCAAATCTGAAATGTTCTATAAGACCTATTATACCGACAACCAAAACAAACAACAACAGATGAAAAGTTCAGAGTCACCACCTCCACTTGAATTTAATTTGTTGAATTGATTGGACCTCCGGATCGGTCCCTGCAACACCCTTGAGGGTTGTTCTGGGTGAATCATTAAATCGGGGCACCGCGGACAGAGCAACTCTGTGTTGGTATCGCCAGGGGGGTTCATTGTGACAACAGCTGAACCAATCAGTTTATTAGCATAGAGCCTCCACTGTTTATTCTTCTAAGCTCTACAAACTTTCATCAAAGCCTTTAAAGGGATAGTACACATTTTTTGATGGATTAATTTATGTGAATGCTACATTTAAGAATATTTTCACTGCTTTACTTTGCCAACAGAGAGCCTTTTCTGATGTAAATTCACTGTTATATAAACCAAATATCACTCTCTCTAAACCAACAAAACTCCACAGGCAAAGTCAGTAATTTTACCTTGCAGAGCAAGGGAGTTGTTTCTTTACTTCTGCCTTGTTCTGTTCATTTGTTTGTGTTTTACTGTATCATTTTTGACATTTTAAAAGTATAGTTCGAATTCACAGACAATAACACAATAACACAAAAACTAAAAGAAAGCCATAGACAAGCCACTCTCTTGTTCAGTGAGATTAAATGACTGATTTTGCCTATGGAGTTTGGTTGGTTTGGAAAGAGTGGTATTTGGCTTATATAACGGTAGTTTCCCACCAGAAATGGCTGTCTGATGACAAAGTGGTGAAAATATTGTAAATATAGCATACACCTAAACTGTTTTTTTTAGGTGGGCATTTTTTTTAAGTAACCAAAAAACATTTTTTCAGTGGTATTCCTCTCGGCCTCTCCTAACTGGGGGGCGTCCCGACTGCCATCTACTGTAGGTAATACACTGACTATCAATAAATAACTCATACAACTCCACATCAAATCATCCAAACTGTTCTTTTAAGCACTACAAATCTGAACAGCCAAACTTTTCTTGACTCTGTAGTTACAAGATGACAATTTCTAATTGAGAAGAAAACATACAATATTTATGTGTGACTGGGGAGGGTTGATGGCTGAAGGAGGACATGACTTGTCCTCTAACTAATGCTGAAAGTATGAAGGGCCCGGTCATGAACCTGTCTAAGTCACTTATGAATTTTACTTCCTCCTGTCATCTTTTGCTCACAGTTCTCTGCTTTTCAAAACTTTCCTCTTTTTACTTCTTTTTAACTGTTTAGTGTTCGTCCACAGCTACAGGCACATACTGGGTGGCATGTATACCGCATTCAAGCCAAAGACACTTTTTGTGAGTTTTTGCTACAAGACAGACAAAAGTGAAACCATTCCAGGCTCATTGTGTAATAACTCAAAACAAACTGGTGTCCACTAACATAATGAACTGATCAGATCAATCTAGTGACAATGTCTGACATGCAAAAAGTGGAGGTCAGTACACACAGCCAAAACAAGCAACCACAATCAATAGTGACTTTGCTGCATCAGAATGTATTTATAGAAACACTGGCAGCTCCCCACCAAGACGCAAGAGGAGAGAGGAAAAACTGTCCAGCGACTGCAGCTTCTTTCTGAACAAGTGAGCTAGTTAATAGAGCTACTGAGCTCTCACACGCTGAGCAGTTTGTCCTTTCTGTAAAGTCATTTGTAGACTCGAACCTTTGCTCGTTACAGTGGCTGAGGTTTTTCAAATTGAATGGACATGTGAATCACTTGGGGAGAAAAGGAACGGCCGCAAGCCACAATTTTGTTCCAAACCATTTTAACAGACAAAGAGTCAGACTGATCAAATCAAATATACTGTGTCTATGTGTATGTGTGTGTGTGTGTGTGTGTGTGTGTGTGTGTGTGTGTGAGTGTGTGTGTGTGCGTGCGTTTGTGTGTGTGCGTGTGTGTGTAACCCTGAGTTAAGCTGACAAGACACCATCCACTCACTGCAGAGGTATACAGCTAAATAAGTGAGCGGCGGCCTGAAACACCTGGGCAATCAGGACTAAATTCAATCTCACACAATTGTTCTGTCCAAATTGACATGTCAGGACGGCGAGTGAGTGTGTGTGTGGGTGTGGGTGTGTGTGTGTGCCTGCATGGTTCAGTGGAAATGCTTTTTGTGTCCCAACATGAGGCTCTAAGGTTGGGTGGCATTTTCAAGCACCTCCCTACTCTGCTTTTCCTATTTTTTCTGATAAAGATTTGAAATGAAGGTTGAATATCCTTTTTGACAACATTTTTATCTGACAACTATTTGAACGTGTTCTCATCATAATGTTTTTTATTACAGCTCTTTATTCATTAGCCTACATCATATTTGCATGAACACATTTGCAAATGATGCTCATTTATTAATGGGTACCATTAATCATTTCTCTTTAATGGTATTTTTTTTCTTGTAAGCGCTAAGTTTTATTCCCTAAATACTCTCTCTGAACTACTGCTAACCTCTTAATGCATTTTTAATGACTTATTTAACAAATATCACAGACAAATTTTTAATTCTTCAAATTTAATATTTCATGGATATTATATTATACAACAAAAAGCCAACATAAAGTATGACAAACTCACTAAACTTTCACTCCCAGTTGCTAGGGGAGATCAGGGGTGTTTGCAAAACACAGCAAGTGTAACAGATTCAGCTCCTCCAATCAGAAACGAGATAAAGTAAGAACACTTTGTCTGCACATAGGATCACAGAAGGATTCTCTCAACAAAAACACTGATTTTCAGGTATTAAATTTACCTTTTGGTTTTACAGTATTTTTCCTCTGCTTTTTAAAGTTTAGATGACTGTGAATTTAAACTTCAATAAATTTTATGTATAGGTTAATGTTAACCATCACTATGAACAATGTACTGTAATATAGATGTTGCCAGCTGGCATATGAGGGTGGGGGGCAGTTGTAACTTTGTGTTTCAACTGCCTCCGAGCTAGATGACCCAATGTAAGCACCTTATTTCTTTGCATTGACATACTTTTCTGTTAGAAAATGAACATATTTCACTAAATCTAAATCTGACATTACATTTATCTCAATTCAAAAAATTTAAATCTACTTACCACCAGAATAATTACTTAGTCTTCTGTAAAAATAGAAATGAACATTTGCTTTGAATTTATATGATGCCTGACACCTAAAAGAATTTGAACCATATTAAAAAACATCTTAAGTAAAAGTATTAGATACTACAGCAGTAATGTGATTATTTTGAAGTGTGCTTTTAGCTGAGATTGTGGGTTAATGTGACTTTTGTTTTTTGTGTTTTTGTTTTTTCTTTAGTGGGGCCAGCGTAACATTGTGTCTACTTGCATTAAATTTAACATCTTGTCTTGTCCTTATTACCAAAACATATAGATTTAATTATTATGAGTGCATACATGTCTCTTACAACAAAATATTAGTGGTGATTTCCAAGTGGCATGTGAGTTATGAAGGAAAATGTCACAGAAAGATTGCCACCGGTCTATCTTATTTTGTTGGACTATTTATAATACAAACTGGGATAAGAAAGATAACGTGAACAAACTTGACATTTAGTGGCAACCACATTGTATAATTTCCCACAAGACAATTATAGAAATATAGTGATTTTCCTGTGAGGTTGCTTGCTGTCCTGTGCTGCCTGGTCACCATTCTTGTCGCTGATCGGGCGGGTACCAGCACAGCCCTCCACCGTCTGCTCCGTTTCTATTTCAAAACACACTTTCCTACTACTGACTGAGCCACATTTTACTGTGTTGTGTATCAGTGGTTGTTGTGCGTTGTTAAAAGCAGTAATTCTAGATCTCGTGTTGTGTAAGACGCGCAAAAGCGATATGAGGCACGGCAGAGCGCATTATGGATAAGATGTGCACAATCAAAAGTGCTTTTGGGAGAGAGAGAGAGATGACATGGCGACTACTGGGGAAGTCATCCTAAATCGGTGCTTTAGTTTTTGTGGAAATGCCGGGGATTTGTCAGCCTGATCCAAACACACCGTATTAAGGAGGGAGGGGGGGATCAAATGGCTGTGGCACACGCTCTTGGAGAGGAGAGGTTGAGCCAGTGGCACAATTTAATTCCAGCTACATCTGTTTTTGCAGCGCTGATGCAGATGTATTGTAATAATGACTCATACACGTGATGGAAAAGCTGTAAGCCTTTTGAAATATGTTCCCTCTAACCTATAAATATTATTATAATGATTATGTGATTGTCAGTGCGCAAGGTGCATTGCGCTGAAGTTGGGGATAGGTGCACAAGTTTGTGTAAGTGTCATACAACTTACCCTCCATGCAGAAAATGACCATCCAGGCTATCCAGAGATCCGAGTTATGAAACTTCACCATGGTTCCTAACTGTTCAGTGACTGCTCTCAGTTTTAGCCCAGCGCTTCCCTCCTTCTTTATGAAATCTCAGCTCCGCTCACAGTTTCCCCGAAGAAAAGTAACTGTTCCTTCTAGCGGCATGAGACATGAAAGCAGTCCGGGCTTTTTACGCAGCGCACACCAGCGACATTCCCACAATACAGCGTGAAATATTCAAATGTGTGGAAAAAATAGCATTTCTATCCCACGGGCACTCGTCTCTCCTTCGGGCGCTCTTTACTCCTCCTTTCCTCCCGATCTTTGGTAACTGCCGGTCACTCCAAGACAATTTTCTTTCCTAGACTTCTCCAGACAATTTACGCACGCTTAGAATAACTCAGTATCCACCTGCTGGTGAACCAAACTATGCCCGCTGTCGCTGAAAGTGACTCATAAACTGATGAGATACTGGCACGTCTCCCGTCCGCTTGGTGAGTCTCTCCAACGCGTCTTGTTGCGCTCCATGGTTTCTCGTCTGTTCTGCTGCAGCTGAGCGGACCTGCGAGCGAGCATGGGAAACAATATGACTTCCGGGTGATATTTTTCAAAATAAACGCACACGGAGCTTGGCTATGGCCTTTAAGTATCACACATCTGTGGTGAGACCGTGGAAAAAAGTGGTGAGGGTGAAGACAGCAAATACATTTGTCAACACCCTTCTCAATCTACTGTTGCACGCGGCACTCTGCTTCTGTTACATTCAAACCTGTCCCTCCTAAACAATGGCAGGTAGGAACTAATGTGGGCAAGGGGACATGGAAAAGCAATTTAAAAGTTACACATGAAAATATGTGAATATGTGAATAATAATAATAATAATAAATATGTGAATAAAACAACAGTGCGATCAATGGAATAATTATTGTAATTAAAAGTACTGAAAGTATTCCTAGTGAGAAATGGTCTTACACACACAGACACACACACACACACACACACACACACTCACACACAGTGTGTATTACCAACTATAATAATTAAGGTTCCCTTACATACAGGTCAAACAGAGTGAGGGTGCTTCTGTTGTGCATGTTGGTTCGCTGGAAATGGACGTTAATTAGTATCATTAGTCACACCTGTGTACCCCACTATTTCATTCCAATATGGATGCCGTGAAAAACACAAATTAGAATAGTAATTTTAGTAATTAAAATGTGTCAGGAAAAAAAAACAGAGCATCAAATTAATGAAAAGAAATCATGTTTTTTTTTTGTTTTTTTTTTTTTGTTTTTTTTACATGAAATAAAGGAATGTTGAACTTTCGAACAATTAGTTCCGCTTTAAATGCGAGTCCCATCCACTCAAACGCTGCAAACCTCCATTTTTACTCCACTTGACCCCACAGTAGACATACAGACAGTATCCGCTTCAGTGAGCTAAAACAAGGAAACAGCCCTGGAATAAATGGGAGCGCGAGAAACTCACCTGAACTCAACCGGTTTTATTTTCTAGGTAAAATCCTCCCGGGTTCCTCTTGTAGTCTGGGTGTGTGTGCGCGGCTTGACGGCGTTTAGCGGTGGAGGATTGAGATGAGCTCGAGCCCGGCTGTTGCCAGGAGACCGCTGACGCCAATCGCGAGAGAGAGGGACGCTCGTGCCCTCCTGCGGTGCGACTACAGAACGACCGACAGAATAGAACAGAATAGAACAGAATAGAAGGGAATATAACAAAATAGAGTTGTTATTATCATAGAATGTATTATTGTCATTCTTGTGATGGCATTGAAATTTTACTGATAACTTGATTCGACTGGATAACATTTTGAGTATTTATACTGTATATATTATTTCTGTTTAATTTACATTTTTAGTTTATGAACTATTGCTGTTTTGTCATTGTTATTTGTTTCCCTTGTTATTTGTTTGTTTGTCTTTAAAATTGTGTTTTGGCAACATGCCAACATGTTCGTGCAGCAAAAGCTGTAAGACGAAAACCAACCTGTCAATTATGGTGAGTATTCGTCCTACTGTTTTTGCTGCACGAACGATTTTAGAAAGATAAAAAGAGTAATCAGTAGAAAAACAACATGGGTCTGCAGTGAGCGATGGTGCTTGGACCCCTAATCAAAAATCAATAATATGATATAATAAAAGTACAAGGCTACATATTTCTGCTGTGTGAATAATATTTTCATGCTCTGCCATAATGATGCTAGAAATCATCAGCCTCTTTGATTGTTGTTGGTATAACAGGCCCTTCTTTCTGAGTCATTTTCATAATTTGTAATGTAAATATCAGTGCACAGTGAGTTCTTCACTCAGTCTGTCACACATCAGAGGAAACACACACACATCACAGACTGCAGATAAACTGCATAAACAAAGTGTGTGAAATGCATCAAAATGCAGAATTTCTTCTTCTGAAAATGTTATTCTTATGAATCAAAGATGTGTGCATGTAAAACAGTAATGTGAGGGGTATTGTGGCTGCATAAAAGATAAATAATTAATTCAAGATTTTTAACCTTAATCCTACCAACTAGTGGTACCCATAGACCCCAGAGGTATACTTTTTGTACATCTTTTATGCCTTTAATTTACAGGACAGCTCAAGTGTCTTTTTGAAAGAGACAGACACATGCAGCAGGCACAGATTTCCTCATGTGCTCTGTCTATTTTTTTGTTTTTACAAAATGTGCAAATTGATGGTAACTAAAATAATCTGTTTTTTTTTTATCTGTCAGGTTTTTCTTCAGATGACATTAATGACATAACTAATAATGTTGTAAGAAAGAAATAAGGTAAGATTTTGCTATGATGCTTATAAGTGACAGTAGGTTAAAGGAACTACTCAGAGATTAAAAACCTCAGCTGAGGATTCTGCATCAAACAACCTGTGTTCAGGCCTCTGATCACTCTGATCTAATGATCACACTTTGCTCACCTCAGCACTAAACAGCAGCTTATCTCTTTTCTACCTCACAGGACATCTTGTCATAGCAGTTTGTTTACTAAAAGAAAAAGCATCCAAACATCAAAAGAGAAGCAATCTGACTGAGGCATTTTTAAAGTTTCTTCCCTAATTTGATTTTGAGAAAGGGAGAATCAAAGGGGAAGACATGATGGAGGCAGTGTCCTATACATCCATCTGTCCATCCATCCCTCCATTCTTCCTTCTTCCCTGAAGCACGGGCTGTCACTGCAGACAAGTAAGGTACAAGTTAGAGGATCTTACAGATGCCCTGAGGCCTTCACATCCTTCTCTTTGTTCATCTCTCACTCACTGTCTTTTTTCACCTGAACTTTAAACTTTTCTCGCATGCACCCTTAGCTGCCTCTCTGAAAAGCCCATACAACTTTTAGTGATGCAGCATTCAAGCATGTTGCACCAGAAGGAAAACAACATCCAGTGCACCGGGTTAAGTCTTGAAAGTCTGAAGCGGTACATGGTGTGCCGTGTTTTTGGTATACCAGAAGGAGTTCTCTGGTGTTGCCCAGAGGCAGAATGGATTTATGCAGCACAGCTTTCAAGCTTTTGTCATTTCTGAATCAAAGACATTATGATACCATTTAACAATAACACTACACTTATAAATGATTAATAGATGGCTTAAAATTAGGTTATTAATTAAGTTGTAAAGACTTCATAAATCATTAATAAGCTGTTACAGCACATTAGATAAAAGGGGCAACAATGACCTGTTGGTTGCCAAATAGTGAGCCCACATTTATCTGTAGTGTTAGGCCTCATATCTCATTGCTTACTTTTTCTCTCTATCAGCAGCATTTATACCTGTCAGCTTCATCACATACTTGTTAATAGCACTTAACCACTGTTAGCACATCTTATTGGTCAAAAAGGAAACAACACACAACAAAACAACACAATTTTCTAAAACCAAAAGTTACATCTTTAAATTGTCTGTTACATCTGACCAACAACCCCAAACCCAAATATACACATTCTACTGTTGCATAAGATGAAGAAAAGTTGCAAATACTCACACTTGAGAGCCAGATGTAGCCACAAAACGTCTGGTATTTTTGCTTAAGAGATGACTAATCAATGATATCAAATGTTATCTCAAAATATTGTTATTGCACACTTTTTTTATAGCATGTATTGCAGTAATATCTGGCGATCGCCCCAGTCTGATGACCTTACATGCTTGTCAGTAGCTATGTACAAAGTCAAACCAAATCAGATGTACAAAGTAACAACAATGTACAGCAGCAATTCTGAAAAGAGACACACGTGTATGGCAAAAATGAAACCTCATGCATGTGCCAGATCAATTCTTCATGAAAATGTTCTTGTAAATCATCTGCTGACTTCTCCCTTCAATATCCCCTTGCAGGTTAGAATAGAATAAAAGTTTTGAACATGATGGATGGGTTAAATTGGGTTTCTTCGGCAGCCACAGAAAGATGCATGCTTGATTTATTATTGATTCCTCTCTGAAAACGCTCCATTTTTCTTTTTTTCTACACCCCCATAAAAGATTCAAAAGACCTGAAGGAGATCCTCAATGCTAAATGTTGCAATTCTCTCCTCCTGACAGTCCTGGCTGGAGTTCACGAGAACTTCAATATTGATGTCAGGTAAGCGGTCGGGCCTTTATCTGGTGCTGCATCAGGTATTCTTTGAGTTACTGGGCACATTGTTAAGAGGCTTCACCTTCACCACTTCTCTGTGGATATTATTACACAACCAAATTTAACTAAGTATCAAAATAAAAGCAATCATTGTGCAGTAAAATATTCCCTGTGTTTCTTTAACTGCTACAGCTGATGTTTTTGAATTAATATTACTACTGAATTAATGTGTTAGTTGCACTGTAGCTCATTTTAACTACTTTATATAATGTTGGGTACTTTAATTTACAGCAGTGCATCATGTTTGTATCATTGCTGTCCTCTGAGAACCACATATCTCTAAAAAGTCAACTTTCCATGAGCTCAGAAAAAGTTTTCAGCTTTGCATTTTCCATCTAATCCAAGGGTTTTCAAAGTGTTTACTCTCAACCAATAAAGGAAGACTTCATAACATGATTAACACAAATATTCAAAATCAAAATGTCCAAATTTGGAGATCACAACATTTTCTACATAATTATATGTTTAAATTCCTAACATGGCATAAACAGTATTTTGATGGGAGTGTTTAAATTTATCACACCAGTGTTTTAATCGATGCTCTGTAAGAGATAACATGTGAAAGTTGTATATTGTTTTGGTGGAAATAATCATTTTGAGAAGAGAACATAGTTTTGAGTGCAGGTTTCATTTTGCAAGAGTTCTGACAAAATGGTTAACGTTTCAGTTTTGTTTAGAGTTTTGAGAAATTAAGCAGTACTTTCAGGCAAAGTGTTTAAACAACTGGGAAAAACTGTAAATGCAGATCTATGCAAGTGATGTATTTTTATTTTATTTTTTATTCTTCCTCCTCTGGTCCATTGATACCTGCTGATAGTGTCAACTGAGGACAGATGAATTTTTGAATAGTTTTCAGTCCAAAACAAGGTGTCAGTGTGACTACTGAACACAATTCATTAATTTTTTTTAAAGAGATTATTTTCGTGGTTTGTAATTTAAATGCATATGATGCAGGGTTTTGCTAATAAACAAACAAACAAACAAAAAAATAATAAACTCATACAAAAATAATCCCTATCACTGGTATCAGAGGACCTGTCAATAAGACAATCAACTATCGTTCTGGTCCTCTTACGAACAACAACTAACAAACCCTGCATATTCTACCTTTAAACAAAACAAAAATAATTCTACTTGAGTCTACCCGAACTTCACTGCACTTGCACTGACCTTAAAAATAGAGAACACTGCCATCTTGTGGCACAGAACACACTCTTCACTTGACAGAGGAACTTCATGGAAAAAATAATCCTGCAGGCATTTTGTTTGTTGTCAGAACATTTACTTTAAGGAATCAGATTTGTTTACACAAGACTGGTATGTTTCAGTTTGTTACTGCTGCACTCTTGACCACACGCACACACACACACACACACACACACACACACACACACACACACACACACACACGCACGCATGCATAGACACACTTTGTCAATAGACAAGATCATAAGAGACTA
Organism: Lutjanus erythropterus; assembly: GCF_056507025.1. Classification (NCBI taxonomy): domain Eukaryota; kingdom Metazoa; phylum Chordata; class Actinopteri; order Lutjaniformes; family Lutjanidae; genus Lutjanus; species Lutjanus erythropterus. Next base: position 17,114,056 of record NC_139320.1, read on the forward strand.
ACAGTGCAGTTCGGTCCCACAGGAAGCATCACTCCTGCAATGACAAAAAGGACAATGCTGTTACTGCAGGAAGAATACATGATTTATTAAAGAACGTCTTGAGTGCCATGGCTCCTTTTTATCTTTAATGTATGAGTGGTTGTGGCAGCAGCATGAGCCATAACAGGCACCAAAATGACATTCATATTTGGAGCAGGCAGGAATGTTGTGGAGTCAGGCCATGACAGGTTTGATAACAGCGAGTTCACCTCTATGGAGGTGATGAGACAACAACAGTTCTTTTATGACTGCCTTATCTGACCCGTTTCTCTTGTCTCCCACCCTGGGCGTGGTTGTTTCCTCTTTTTCTTTAGTCATTTGCATGAGAAACCTATTATTCATACAAATGTGACAAACATGTTGCTCTGTTTCGTCTGAATAAACATAAAACAGCTTCAAAGAGGAGTTCAACCTTAATGTGTTTTCAAGTAGCTCAGAAATCTACTTGCCCAAGTTCAAATTTTACAGCTGTAACTGAACAACAACAAAGACTAAAGTTCGTCATCATGTTTAAAAGAACACTGAGGGACAATCTTGATTCAGGGACAGTAAATAGTTTTCATAAAGAGTTCATCTTCACTGGGTGTTTAGTTTGCTATGTGTTTTTTTATGCACAAAAGTCACGTTCAGGAAAAAGGGTATATGCACAATAAAACACAAAAATGTGTCTAACCTTCATTTACTCTGTGTCATTACTACTGACAGTGAATCTACTCAATGCCAGAAGCACTAACAGTCATTCTAACTACTATGCAAAAAAAACAGCTCTCAATTTACTTTGGGTACACCGTTTTTAGGCATTTTAGATGAAAATGAGAGATTGAAAACAGCATTTTCTGCCACTTTTGCATGAAAAATTACATTCATTCATTCCATTTCATTACAGCTTGCCAATCAGGCAAGTGAGTTGCTAGATTTACTAGCCTGATGTGGCCATTTACTGGCAGGCAATCCTTATTGTAGAGCCCTGAAAAAGAATTAGCCCTCAATGAGATGAGAGTAGGAGTAAGTTGCTCTGATAATGGCTGCAGGTTGACATGTTAAAAATTAATCTTCAGATCTGGAAGATAGTCGCCTGACAACAGTATGAACTCTCCATGTAAACAGCATACACCCACAGGAGGGCGTGGTGTGTCAAATCTCATTATAACTGGCACCGCTGGTAAGACCTGTTGTGGGTCACGACACGCACCAACTGCTGACATAAAGAGGTACAGTTGTGTTACCTGTTGAGCTGCATTTTATTTGTGTTTTTGTTTAAGAGCTCTTGAGAAGTCCAAGCTAAAGAAGAGTAACATGAGAAAACCTTATCAAACTGAGCCCTGAGAAGGAATGAAAGTCAGTCTGCGGGTGTTAAATGTGGCAAAAAAAAAAATCCATCACAGCAATAGTTCACTAGAGTTAAAGTTATTTCATACAAAGATTAAATTATCAAGAGATCTCTACCTCGTCACTGCTGGAAGATGAAGATGATGAGGATGAGGTGTCTGATTTATTTCCATCCTTTTCCTTCTTTTCCTTCTTCTTCTTCTTCTCGCCACTGCCATCTTTATTCTTTGACCCATGCTTTTTGTCAGACTTGTCTTTAGATCCAGACTTGTCTTTAGATCCAGACTTGTCTTTAGATCCAGACTTGTCTTTACTGTCTGAACTTTTGTCCTAAAAATGAGAAAAGTTGACTTTGAATGAGTCCCTGACTGTGTTGGTTATATCGCAATGACCAAGAATGTGTTCAGGAATCATATATAATCAGTGGAGAGTAAGAATTATGTTGGCAAGGAAAGGGCACAGATGAAACAACTTCTGGATATGCTGTCAAAAAAAAACAGTATATTCATACCACAAAAGACACTTTTTTCCAAACTCTATTCATCGATAGCTGGAAAAGCTCCTGTGTTCATGAACTACTGAGTGTCTTTGTTAGAATGTACACATACAAAACAATCCTACCTTGTCTTTATCTTTCGACCAGGGAAATTTGAACTCATCTTTCTGAGCCTCCTCCTTCTTCACCACTTCTTCATTCCCACCTAGAGCTGCACAAATGCAAAAGAGACACACGTTGAACAGGTTTGAGGTATATGGTTAAAAAAAAAAGTGAAATAACAATCAGCATCGCAACCTCTTTACACAGCAGGAGCACAGCTACAAATGAAATACACCTTGCTGGTTTTGTTTACACATTTTGGTTTTGTTTCCAAAGTAAAACCTGCCTTAAAATGTCTGTTACACTTCCAGTAGCTGACGTAATGCTTGGAAAACACTGTTGACTCATCAAGTATTACCACTGAAGGTAATCCTGCTAAATACAGTCAAAGAAATTTGAACCTACCGTTCTCCAGATTGAAATCAGACATCGTTAACTCCTCTTTGTGCACTTCCTCATGCAAGTGACCAGAGACTCCCAGGAACACGCAGAAAACCTGAACTGACTGCACCTGTAGCATGTGACCTCACTTAACCACGCCCCCACAAACCGCCACTCCCCCCTGGGCAAAACATTCACCTTTATGTCATGTCGGTTTATCTGGCAGGGCAGCTGCTTTCATACACAGGAAGAGCAGAGTATTGAAGAGTTAACAAGGCTGCACGGTGCTTAAGTTTTATTCTCATTTCTTTATTCTACCCCAATAGACCCTTTTTCTTCACAGCAGACATTTTGACGTGAAATAGAGAAAGGACAGGTGTTACCATTTATACTAATTTAGGTTTTGTTGAATTCAGGTCAAACATTATTTCAATCTGTTTCTGACAGAGGACAACTTGTTTCTGAAATGTTTTGGAAGGAACAGCACATAATCAAGAGGACAGAATAAACAATAACTTCCCAATCAACAAAATATATCATATGATATCCATATCATATATCAAATATATCCATATTCTTATATTCATAAATGAGATGAATTCTCTTAAAACAGGTTGATATTATCTCAGTCCTGTAGTTTTTCCTAATTTTTGCAGTGTTTGCAAAATCTAAAATAACTCAAGCAATCAAATAAAGCAGATTAATAGTGGAGTAATATTTCTCTGTGATATGTGCTGGAGTAGAAGTATAAACCAAAATGAACTCTCCATATAATTTTATTTATTTTTTATATACTTAGAAAAATGTATTCTTTTGGAAATTACAACATAATTTTTTAAATATAGAGCATTTTTTATTATTTATATAGTGTTATTATTGTTGTAGCTGGGGATAATAAACAAGGAGAAGACCTAGGGAGAAGTGTGTACCTCTGTAGTTTGTAAAATTATGTTTTTAATGATGATAAAATACTGGGGAGCAGAATATACTATTGGGATTCAATGTAGGATGAAAACTGATGCTGAACATTGTTTAAGTCCTGCCATATCATTACCAGCTAATGTTATTTTAAAGAGAAACAGCTTTCTTATTATAACTTAAATTCTGTGTATGTGGGTTGCAAAATAAAGTAGCCCATTGTTTATCCCATTTGCACTTTTAGTGCAGTTAGAATCCACTGGTATGTACAAAATGTTTCATTTGCAGGCTGTTGTGGTGCCCATCAATTGCTCCAAAAACCTGTTAGAGACTTTATTGTCATTTCCCTTTTCGTTCACATTTTTGTGCAACAGCACAAAAAAAAAATCTCCACCCACGGAGAGTATTGGTCCTCCTCACCAACCTGACGAACCTCAGATGTAGGAGTAGCAGCAGCTGGGAGTACATGAAGGCAACATGAGCAGTGGATAGCCTGGTAGCTACTAGTCTTTGTCATTATTTCTTTTAGGTAATGTATACATTTACCCTTGTGATGTATCAGGATTGTGGTAATGGTGAACTTCTCATCCATGGCAAATAATAGAGTGGCTTGAACAGTTCAGAAAATTACATCATTTTCCTGTAGGGCAACCCTCAAAATGAGGAAAAGACAACACTCATGTCATATCACAGTATAACAAAATCCGAAATCTAATCCAAAAAGATGATAGTAATATAAAAAGCAAGATATTGCCCTTACTAAATGATTCAAATATGACCAATAATAATAACAGGAAACAAAACAAATAAAATCATATTTTTTAATTCTCCAAAGCAAGCATTTTGAATTATTTGATGTGATTGTAAAATGACATTTCTGCCACAAATGTGCTTTTTGTTACCAACTAAAAATTAAAATGACAAAAAATAAATTCTCTTCCTCAACAAATTTTTACCCAGTAACCGTTGTATTCCACCAGAAAACACCGCCTTTATTTTGCAGGATGTCTCGTGCATAAAATCAGGGAGCTGAGAGCATCATTAGAGCATCTACCTCATCATCACATTTAACTTCCTCCAAAGTCACGTAAAAAATCAGTAACATCTACTTTGATCCATGACATCTCATCATTGGTAAGGCCTGGGGCCTTTCAGTATGTCACTAGAGCTGAGGTGGGTAGTGGTACGGGTCGTCCCGTCTCCATACCTCCTTGGGGTCCCCATCAGGACTTCCATGGGGCTGGGAGGTCTGCGAATGGTGACCCTATCTCCCATACTCAGGGAGGAGGTGTGGACAGAGGGCATGGAGACAGCTGATGGATTCAGAGGATCCAGCTTCATGACAGGTTTGGAGGGGAGTGACGTGAAGGAGACAACAGGAGCAGAGCCTGGCTTAGAGCTGCTGCCACTGGGAGCTGAGAGTCTGCCACCACCTGAGCCTGAAATCTCCATTTTTGTCTCGCCGCTGTGATCAGGGCTGTCCTGGAATGAAATCAACACCACCACCCCACATTAAGGATAAATGAAAAAGAAAGTTAACCTCACAGGGCATAAATAGACTCTCTGTGAGGGAAAATCATTGTGACATCATCTTTCACATAATTTATACTAAGAGCAAACTTACGGTCTTATTCTTGTCAGTTTCACTTCCTGAGCCTGAATCCTGAAGGCAAAACAGGGAACAAGTGAGATTCAGTTATTTCACCTTCACATGGGACGTAATCTGATGACCGTCCCAATTTCTGAGTAATTTACCTCTTTCTTTTTCTTCTCCTTCTTGTCCTTCTTCTTTTTATTTTCCTTGTCACTGCCGCTGGAACTATCAGATGAACTCGATGAACTAGAGCCCGAGTCCTGCTCAGGTACAAAGCACACAACGCTCCTGTTATCTATCTTTTGCAACAAAAATGAGCATAAATTTATTTTTCTTTATCACACCTACAGTACCTTCTTTTTGTCCTTCTTCTTTTTCTTCTTCTTGTCTTTCTTCTTTTTCTTTTTCTTCTTGTCATCACCACTGCTAGAAGAATCGCTGCAGGAGTCAGAAGAGGAAGAAGAATCCTGGACAGAAAAAAAAATAATTATAAGTGTAGTGTAATGTATCTATATAATTTATTTTTTTATTGATATGTATGTTTCTCTTTTTATGTCTGTGCATGTTGCCATGTGTTTACTGTTTTTGTGTGATGTCTGGACAACCTGCTATCTATCTATCTATCTATCTATCGATCTATCTATCTATCTATGTAGAAATCACATCTTTGACTTATACAACACATCAATGTTGCTTTACCTTTTTCTTGTCTTTCTTTTTCTTCTTCTTCTTATCCTTCTTCTTCTTCTTCTTTTTCTTCTTATCATCATCACTAGAAGAATCGCTGGAGGAGTCAGAAGAAGAAGACGAATCCTGGACAGAAGAAGAAATAATCATACGTACTTGGTAGATATAAATATGGTAACTGTGTTACTGTATTTTTAATGTTTTTTTTGTTGTTGTTTTTTTCAGGAGAGAAACTCCATATTAATATGCTTTTGAGTTCTATAACACATCCGCATGACTATACCTTTTTCTTATCTTTCTTTTTCTTTTTCTTCTTATCCTTCTTCTTCTTCTTCTTCTTTTTCTTCTTATCATCATCACTAGAAGAATCGCTGGAGGAGTCAGAAGAAGAAGAATAATCCTGGACAAAAAAAAGAAATAAAGATAGTACACGTCACATTTCATTCATACAGTATTAATAATAACACAGTGGTGATGTCTCCCTTTGTTATGTGTTGAAACACACAAAAAGTCACCTGCATACACGCTGACATGGTGATTCAGGTGTTTACTTGACTCTTTCCACCTCTGACCAAAGATCATCAATAGCACGTGTTTGCAGGTAACGTGGCAAATGAAGTATGGCTACACGATATTGAATTTTTACCGATATGCAGATATTATGTAATATTAAGTAGTTGTGGCCATTTGCCGATGCAGATACTGATACATGCGTATATTTCTTTCCACCTAATTGCAGAGAAGAAGAAGTCTCTCCTGTCCTGTGGAATTAAGAAATCCTCATGACGACTTTTATTATGATGGTTCACCAGCAGATGCAGACAAATACAATGCTTTTCAAAATGTCTACTTTCAAAGACAAAATAAGAAATCTACTGCTGATAGATGCCTGTTTCTCTTTGTTACTCGCACATTCACTGTAATATTTGGATGACTGCTCTTAACTTGAGCAATTAAATCTATAGCGTTGAAGGAATGTGAATTGGCTCCTCCTCGTATGGCCTGAAGCTGCACGATCAGTGCAGCTAGCATACTAGTGCCACATGCACATAATTACCTTTTCTACATGATGTACAGGTTTTGAGTTTGTGGTTCTTATGAAACTTTTTTCTTTTTTCTTTTTTTGTTCTTTTTGTTTTGTCAAATCAAATATTAATCAGAGCTGTTCTGAATTTTGCAACTCATAGAATAAGCCAAAAACCTGTAATGGAAAACAAAGGATAAGACATTTTCACCTTCTTTTTCTTCTTCTTCTTCTTCTTATCTTTCTTCTTCTTTTTCTTTTTCTAAAGTAGAAAAAATACACATGCACTCATAATGACTTGTGCAGCTGCTTATTGCTTAAACTGAGAACTTGGCTGCAGATGAATACTTTACCAAATAGAGAACATTATATTTATGTGTCATCTCACCTTGTCATCATCACTATCAGAGGAAGAGGAGGATGAGGATGAAGAAGAGCTGTCATCAGAAGAGCTAGGCTTCTAGACAGGATATCAGTCAGTCAGCGACAGAAGTCCATACTTATTCATTAAACTCAAATGATTTCTATTTTTTTGTCATTTTGTTGGTTAACCACACAGAAAACTGAGCAGAAAGGAGCATCAAGAGACTTTTCACATCTGTTGTACCTTTTTCTTCTTCTTCTTCTTTTTCTTCTTCTTTTTCTTCTTCTTCTTCTTGTCATCATCACTATCAGATGAGGAGGAAGAGCTGGAATCCTTTACACAGAGACAGAGAAAGAGAGAGAGCCGAGAATGACAAAATAATATTAAACAGCACAAGTACAAGCACATGCAGTATGCATGCATGCAGTGCCATTAAAACACAAACTTTATCCTTCTTCTTCTTTGCCTTCTTCTTCTTCTTCTTCTTTTTCTTCTTCTTCTTCTTCTTGTCGTCATCTTCACTGTCTGAGGAGGAGCTATCAGATGATGAAGAAGACGAAGAGCTGGACGAGTCCTATGGATCAAATCCAATAAAAATATTTACATTGATATCCACAAACATTACAGCTGTATTAGACAAACAGACGCACACAAACACATTCACACTTATGAGGAAAGTAGAGTTTTCACTTTGGCAAGCCTGCACAAAGACAGACATTTTTGAATCTGATATCCTCTAATATAATACTACTACTATTTATTTGTATAATGCAATGTAACACAGTCACACAAATACAAATGCACTCAGTTTCCATAGCCAGAATCCTGTTGCTTTTTTGCTTGTTTTAAAACACTGTGAATATTGGTTATTACATGTGCATATGGTTATTATATAGGAATAAAGTAATTACTTGGTATTGTGAATTTAGTTTGTCTTAACACAGGTAAGTGGTTTAACAGTATTGATCACATTTATGATTATTTTCCAATATCTTTTCTGTGATTTATTTACTTTGTATTCCTCCCATGACTTTTTGTTTGTGGTTTATTTGTGTTATCACACACACACTTCTTTCCTCTTTTTTTTTCTTCTTTGGTTTCCTTGCTGTGCAGTGAGTTTGTATGTGTACTGGCTGGATAATTTTTTATGAGACAACAGTTTTTTTCATTTCCTTTGAGGACTGGAAGGACCATGAGTGTTTTGGAGGTGATTCTTACTTGATGCCCTGTTGATGCTGTCTTTGTATGCCTCTCTTTTTTCTGATACCATTGTGAATGTAACCTTTAACACAAAGCTAGTTACTGATAACATTTGAGCTGAGTTGTTTTGCCTCTGGTGGCCTGTGTCTTCATTTTGTTTGTTTTTTGTTATTTCACTAAAACAAAAGTACAAAAATAAAGTATTAAAGATTCACTGTGACTCTTCGTTGTCCTGTACTATTACTATATGATGTACAGTAAAACATCAGAGAGTGGTGTGAGAGACTAATGCATTCTTCTTTTAACAGCAAGGTTACCTTTTTCTTCTTCTTCTTCTTCAGCTTCTTCTTTTTATCCTTCTCCTCCCCTCCTTCCCCCTCATCATCACTCAGGTGGCCTTCCTCAATGCCATCAGGGAATGCCTGTGCTCCCCCTGCTGGACAGGAAACGCCATTACAACCAAAACAATAACACTTTTTGCAAGCCTTCAATCAATGAGTAGCACACATACCAGCAGAGGCAGAAGACAGTTTGCCTTCTTCTGTAGCTTTAAGCTCTTTCTTGGCCTGTTATGGCAAAAATAAAGCAGTGACTTTCTGTGCTTTTCTGCACATATAAATACACATACAAATACAATAAATACCTGCAAAATAGTATTTTTTTATATATGTTGTTTCTGTAAGTAGCAAAAAGGGAACTACAACTCAATCTCATTTTTCAACCCTGTGTTGTAAAATGATAATAATTCCAACTTGTGTCTTGTATATATGTGCGGTAAGCATACAGAAAGTCTGATAATTTCACCTCAGCATCTTTATCTTTCTTTTTATCTCCATCAGCACTTGGTCCTGCAGTCTCACCACCTACAAATGAGGAGAAAGTCCACCAACACTGAATCAGTCTCATTAACAGATTTGGTTGCAGTGGTTGCTTTTGTGATTTCCATTTGTTATTCTAGTTATTATAAGGTAATTCTTCAGCCGCTATAAATTGGAAACACTCACCAGGTGCTGAAAGAGCAGATGCACTGCTGGGCTCATCCTGCTCCTCATCCTGAGAAAAAGCACAAATATGATCGAGCTCAGGCTTACTGTATATCCTGGACCTTGTGCTTCACCTACAAATTCACCTACTGTGACAGATTCTAAACAGATCTGAGTAAACAGAGCTATTCATTGTCTGTGCACCAGAATACAAGTTGAATAAAGTTTCCAAGGTGAGGTGTTGAGCCAGTATAGTAACTATGTGTCTTTTCATACCATGCCCTTACAGGCTGTGACAGGTACAGAAGATACTACTCATTTTCTCAGAGGGTGTGTGCAGTGTTGGGGAATCTGGTTTGTTCTTCAGGACAGAGTGAACATTCTCTGCTCAACAGTTGTGCATTGAGAAGTGGAGTTTAGCTCAATGCATTATGTCATAAAACTTAAGTCTCTTGTATGAAAAAAAAAACAAAAAGAAAATCGCGAACTGACTCAGCTTTCCTACAATAAATGATGTGCTTTGGAGAGCTTTGCCATCATCCTGAAAGTCATTTAAATGACTTAGTCCCTAAGTCATTTAAAGGCTTTAGGCTTTTATTGAGGAAATTATTTTTACCTTCTTCTTATCCTTCTTCTTCTTCTTCTTTTTCTTGTCTTTCTTCTTCTTTTTCTTCTTATCTTTATCACTGTCAGAAGATGAGGATGAAGATGAAGAGCTGGAATCCTGTGGCATTGAGAAAAGTCTTTTAATCTTTACAGTTACAGAATCAGTTTTCCATCCATGTAGTGATGTTGGATATAATATTATTTATTCGTGTATTACAGATCATGTCATTGGCAAGAAAATAATTGTAACTGTTGAGTGTATTTCTGTTTACTTTTTGATGAATCCTCCCTGTCTTAATCTACACAGTAAATAATAGCAGCACTTTATATAACAGGATGTAATTAATCCTGCAGGAAATTCTTGAACCAGTCATTGCTCCAAAGTTACAGTAACAGAAGACTAACAGCAAGAATATTAAATATAAAGTGAAATACAAAATATTAAAGTGTATAAGGAGTAAATTAAGAAAAGACCAGTGCCTACCAGAATAACAGTAGGAATAAGAAAAATTCTGCAAAGATACTAAACTAAGATAAACTAAAATAGAAAAGGTAGGCAATGTCATTGAAGTAAGAATTGGCAGTGATATCAAAAAGAAATATAAGAAATTCTGCACCTGCTAATGAACACAACATTGCACATGATATTAAATGTAATATTGTACATGATAATGATAATTAACAGTACTGTTGCAATGCATATTAAAAAGCATGACACTCCTACAGTCAAATGACAAAAGCATCCACGTTGCTTCACCTTTTTCTTGTCCTTCTTTTTCTTCTTCTTCTTGTCCTTTTTCTTCTTCTTCTTTTTCTTGTCATCCTCGCTGTCAGATGATGATGACGATGATGATGAAGAGGAGGAGCTATCTGAAGAAGAGGAGCTAGAGTCCTGTGACAGAAGAAGAAACAGAACAGACAGATCAGTTGACAGTTCACACTCAAGATATTCACAATATTGTTTTTGCTATCATATCATACCTTCTTCTTCTTTTTCTTCTTCTTCTTCTTTTTCTTCTTCTTCTTTTTCTTCTTTTCATCCTCACTGTCGGAGGATGAACTGTCAGATGAGGAAGAGGATGACGAGTCCTGTGACAGAGGAAAAAAAATCAGATTTCAGTAACTTCAGGTTAAGACTTTGGTTCATATATTAATGTTTCATTGCTTACATTAAATGTATAATTTAGTAACATGAGGTAGTCCAATTAAACAGTTAGTTATTGTTGCATAATTTGGTGTATTATGGGATTTTTTTTACCTACTTCTTCTACTACCTACTACTACTACTTACCTTCTTTTTCTTCTTCTTCTTCTTCTTGTCCTTCTTCTTCTTCTTCTTCTTCTCTTTCTTCTTGTCATCCTCATCATCTGATGAGTTCAAATCCTGAGAGAAGATAAAAAAAAAAATCCTATAATGACATGATAATAGCAATAGCATATTCAAAAAACTGAAGTTCAATTGATTTCTCTCACCTGGCTCATCTTCAGACCGTCTGCAGACTGTTGTTCCATTTGGCCGTCGGGACCTGAAAACATTAAATACATTAAAACATAAAGCATTGTTTAATAATTGAAAAATAACTTCATGCATTAACAGCTGAGATACATCTCTATAATCAAATACTTGCTTGTAATCATATTCATCACTGCTGCAGACAAAAAGGTAATTTATAGACAATTGTGCCGTTTCGGATATTGTTCAATGTAATTCTGTCAACTTTATTCACACAAAAAGCCAAAGTTTTAAAATAAATGGAAGAAATCAAACTCTGAGTGATGAGGTTTTCACTAGCTGCTGTAAACACAAAGCTTTATAGGCAGTCTAAGAAGTGATTAGAAAATATTTTAATAACAACAGTATTAACCTTTAGAGAGCACTTTTCTAAACACATACTTCAGTGTTCACACCAGGGAGCAACTTCATAACAAGCAAATCATAAAAACAATTTGATCGTAAAAACAATGTTCAAGCAAAACAAATAAAACTTGCAAAGGGAGAGTTGATAAAAACCCAAAGCAAATAAAACCAGTAAAGATTAGTCAGTGAAAATCAATATTGAGCAAGATAAAGCACAAGATAAAATGAATATCTTGCAAAGCACCTCAGAAAGTGTACATGAAAACATAATCGCATATGATGGGAATATGAAGTGTGACATAGGCTTTTGTTAAAATGCCAGTCTGTAAATGCATTATGCTCAAAAGACTTGATATCAACAGCCATCTAAAAACATCCAGAAACTGTTTTGCAAAGCAAATGAGAAATACTGTTTCCCTTACCAGCCTGAGATATGATAAGCACATCCCTGACGTACTCTTTCTGCTCATCCTTTTTCTCCTTCTTCTCCTTTTTCTTCTTCTTCTTCTTCTTCTTGTCATCCTGCAAGGGAGAGTTGATTCTTTCATAACTGTGCTTTATTATTATTATTTTTTTTTTAGATATTTAAAAGATTCTACTATATTTGTGCTCATACATGAAGGTTGTTTGCAAAGTGAGTGTTACATTTGCTTAATAAAGTATTAAAAAAGATAAAGTCAGCAGGGTTTGGTGTCACCTACTTGTCATACATTAAGAAATTTCTGTCTGCATTACAGTTAGATAACGAACATCCACACCTACTGTGAACATGCGGTCAAAATCAACAATAACTTGATACAGCCGAATAAAGGCAAATCTGAATATGTTGTATTTGCAATATCTTACTAAAACACGACTCTGCCTTTAAGTTTGACAAGTAAGTTAATACAGAGGTAAAAGCCTGTGTCTTCCAGCTTGGAACAGCATCCCCCTTCCTATTAATTCTGCTGATGTTGCTGATTTTGGCATATGTCCAGTTGTTTATTTGTGAATTGATGTTCATGCCTGTGCTGGGTTTTTTATTATTATTGTACAGCATTTTGGTCTATAAGGGTTGCTGTTAAATGTGCTTTATAAATATATTTGGACTTGACATTAGAACCCACCTGCAGAGAGACTGTATATATGACTATTATTACACACATACTGGATGCATAGGCATACCATACTACTTCTGTGTAAGTATGCATATAAACCTGGACACACACCCACACACACCAACAACTGGGATTACATAATCAAGTTATAAAAATATGTAACTATAACCAACCCAGATTACATAATTAGATTATAGTTATATTATCAAGGTATACTTCATTACATTGTTGATTTAATCTTTAAAATATGGCGAGTGACATATTAACTCACATCAAAAGCACATCTGATATAAGTTACTCCTCTCAGGTTGGCATTTTCGTTAAAGCTGATTTAACTATTACTTGTTTTTGTTTTTTAATGATGATTTATGAATAGTGGACTTTACGCCCTTTAATTTACAATGAAAATGGAAGAGGAACATTTTGCATTACAAGAGAAAAGTCGTCCACGTGGCCCTAATTTAAAAACAGCTGCAAAAAAAAACAACACAAAAGAAACAGCTGTAAATGCTTTATATGCAAAATAAATTTAATTTGCATTGAAAATGTTATGAGACGTTTGTGTGTGAAAAGAATATTTTTGGAACTCAAATCTTTGTGGCTGCATAGATTTTTTTAGTATAGGGTGCAATATATTCTATGTTTGGTTTTGAACTAATCCCAAAGTGAATCCTAAACTTTTCAGATTAGATTACATTTTTTTTGTAATTCAATAGATTACGTTACTGGTTACAGAAATTGACATGTAATTTTGAATTCAGTAACTGACTACATTTCACTGTGACCCAACCCTGAACATTCCCAATAAAGCATAGGTCACATATGACTTTATTGTTATGACCTGCTGTGGTGGATACAGAGGGTGTTTGACTGGGTGTGTTCCTCTGCTGTCAGATACCTGCCTGCTATCAGATCCAGGACATCAGAGCCTCCGCCTAGAACCCAGAGTGAAATGCATTCCATGTACTTTTGTGATCTGTTTTGCCACTCCACAGCAAACTAATGGGAGGCAACACATTTGTGGAATGCAAAGATTCAACTTTATGTTTTGTTTAACCTCATTTTGTTTCTTTCTTTTGTCCTAAAGGCTTGCAGAAGTCCGAGTCACTCGCTTATCCTGAGTCTTCTGATTTTCCACGCACGCACTCAGAAAACGAGCAACACATCAGGCCATCATGTGACTGCAGTCACTTGAAGCTAAAACATTACAAAACTAGACAAACAGGGGAAATACTTGAAGTATTTGTACACTCTTTGGTTTAGAGTTATTTCAAAGGCTGAAACTGTTGAAAACACGCCTTGGGGATGGTTGATGTGCTTATCTTCCAACTTGCCAAATGATACAATACAAGCTCAGTTTTTAGATTTCTAAATAGAGTCAATTTGACAGCCTTCCCACCCTAAATATTCTCTTAACACACTGTATTGTCAGCTTAGACAATATCCTCACCTGAGGCAGTGACACAGTCAGAAGGGACGATCAATCCCCTGTGAGCTGATGTGAAATCGTTTGTGCTCATGGCCAAGGACTTAATTTAGCAACACTGCAGGAAAGATTTCCGAGGGATTTACATGAACAAAACTGTGCACTCTAAAACCATTGGTTCTAATGTCTTTTTAACTGGTTTAAAGGGAAATGTTTTGGCTTCATCCGAAGGACTACTGAGACTCTGCATTAAGCATCAAGTCTTTGCTAAATGATCAATGCAATCAATACATTTTCCTTGTGATCAGCGGGTCTGTGTGGTGTTGAAAGTTGCGTGATGACAGGAACTAGTGTGTGACATGTTCATGTGCAAGACAGGAGCTTCATGGAAGTAATATTCTTCTTAAGCAGAGCCTGTGCCACAACGACAACTTACCTCACTGTCACTGTCTGAAGAGCTACTAGATGAGGAAGAAGAGGAGGATGAGGAGGAGGAGGAAGATGATGAGGATGATGATGAGCTGGAGTCCTGTTGAGAAAGAAGCGGGGAAGTTATGGCTCAACTCTGTGTACGCACTGAACAGGTTTATTTATACCCTCCTTTGTTGGCGAAAGTGATAAATGAGAATCTAATCGAATGAGTCATTCCGAACTCTGTGGAGCGAGGCTTTGTTAGAGCTCCTTAGAGAAGGCAGTGTAGCTGGCAGAAGAAGGGAGGGGCTCCTAAAGCACTTAGCAACACACAAAAGGAACTACACAAGCAACAAGCAACCATTTTGCTAAAAACACACACAGGAACACACATACACACACGCCCATTTCAGCTATGCTGTGAGTAAAAGTGACAGTTGATCTGCATTATAGACAAATCAATACCATTCCTAGTTCTCTCCTATTTGACTGGCTGTTACTAGGTACAGCCCTCACTGTACTTCCCCTCTGTGTCATGATTTGTGCAATGTAGCCTCACATGTGTGTGTGTGTCATGTGTCTTCCAAGCCAATGCAACACCCTGGAAAACCAACAAGATCAACTAACTGTTGTGCAGTGACAGAAACGCTTTCAATTAAATGTATTTAAAATATGGATTTAATTACTTTTGAGTATTTTGGAATGTTTATCTTTCTGCACAGAAAAAAAGAGTTTGTATTTCTGTATTTGAGATACTTAAAATACATTTTTTAAAGTAGCAATGTGAAGCAATTGTGCGTGCAAAAATGAGTACAGCAGTCCAAACAGTGAGTTGGAACCACAGATGGTGTATTAAATACGTTGCAATCCTACTTAATATACCATCTGTGGTTGAAGCAAGTTGTTTCACCCCACCCTCTCCTACACAGACTTGGAAAAGGGGGGCTCTGGTGCGGGAACACTGCAGGAGTGCAAGACAAGCGCAACATCCTAAACTGAAAATAACAAGCAACGACAAGTTCTACCCTGAAAGTTGATCAGCTGTTTATAACTGTCAGTTGTCAGTCGATGTGAAGCTCAGCTAGTTATCCTGAAAACCCTAACACTAACATCTACTGCTTCTGAAAGATTATTGATGATTTCTTACAACTAACAAACAGACACTCACTCATTTGCCAAACAGAACCAAAGTTGCAGGCCGGAATAAACATTCCAAAGGAGGATACAGCGGCTGTAACGTTGTTATCAGAGAAGTGAACATTTCAACTTAGCAGGTTTCCTTGATCTCTGATGGCATATTTTATATTTATTACATTAAATATATTACAGATTGGCCTGATCGGCCACTCAAAATCCATGTTGTGGGAAATCAGGTCATCTTTCATCTTCCATCTTTTCAATTTTCGATACTTCGTGGGGACTTTTCAAGAAAATACCCAATAGTTTAATTAATTGCCTGGTTAGTGGTGAAGATAAGCTTTTTGAGACACATACTTTCTTTTTCTTCTTCTTCTTCAGCTTCTTCTTCTTCTTCATCTTCTTGTCTTTCTTGATACCCTCATCCTCGCTGTCTGAGGAGGACGGAGAGCTGTCAAAAGAGTACAGCTCCTGGTGACAGACAAAAACAGAAAGCGAAGATTGTCCACTGTGCCCTTCACAATCTTTAGAGTCCAGGGTGGTGGGAATAATTACACATAAACAGAGCTGATGAGCGTTACAGTATCATGTAACGTTGTTTACTTCAATACAGTTAATTATTTTGCAACTGAATATACATTTTACATTCATCACTTACTTTATTTGGATCATGAAATTATAACTAATACATAATAGATATAAAGTTTCTTAAATATTTGAGGACAAAGTAATATGGGTTCCTGCACATTTTATTCAAATTATTGTTTTGTGTTTTTCAAATATACACGGTGCCTACCTCGCCATGTCCTGCTTTTGTGAGGAGTCCAGGTTGACTCTTGTCTCCCTCCTTCTTGCCCAGGTCTACAGGCTCTGCTACCTCTGTGAGGGGCTGCAAACCACCAGGAGGGGCCACCGCTGGTTGCTGGACACCTGCGGTGCCAGCTCCACCTGCTCCACCTGGAGTTGAACAGTACAAGGTGACAGGATTAGAGATGTTGGGCAGACAGGCTCACGTTTCTCAGGCTCAGCTGGTGAAACAGCAGTATCTACTAATTTTATGGAGGATCAGCTGTTGTGGCAAGCTGTTTTTGCCATGCTGGTTGTATCATAATAAATGAGAGAATTGTGTAGCTGCACTTCCTGATTGTCCCACTTCCTTAAATGGACAGCCAGGTTTAAACATAGAGCAAAAAAATCAAACATACGGTACAAGATCAATAAACTACAGCTTGCAGACTGACGACTTTTTAGTGCCCTTTGCAATAAATTGAGCGAATTGCCCAGCTATTACAGCAATTCAGAAAGGTGCCACACCCTTAACAATGTGAAGGAAGGAGAGAAAGTCTTTGTTTTTGTGTAAATAGGCTATATTAGTCTTAGAAACCCCTTTACAAAACAGTAATAAATAGATCGATTGCTTTCTTTCTGAAATTATTGTCTGTTAATTGAAGAACTAAGACTAATCACCAAAACAGACTGACCAAACTTTTAATAAACCCACATTTATCAAACTATAAACTTTAAGCTTCATAACAAATCATAGTCAAAAAGGTGGCAAACCTTTTAGGAGGGTGGACTCCATTAAGGTCCAGACTTGTCCTCTGTCCAGGAACCCACGTCTCCTCTGACAGACCCACCTGTGCACTTTTATGACAAGGGGTGGGGACGCGTGTGTGGAGCGTTTCAATGGGTGGGGAAGCAGGGAAAGTGTGAAGGTGACGAAAGTCAAACAGACTTCCCTTCAGAGGTTTCAAAATTAAGCCCACTTTGAAAGAAAATATTTGACATCACTGAAAATTCACTCACTTTATAATTAATGTGCCAACTCCACTGTTTTCATTTATATTTTTAGTTCTTTGTAACACAACAAATGATAGATTGTGTGACTTTATTTCACAGGCTAATTTTATGCAGTTTGTTTTATTTTGAAAGCAACAAGGTCTTACTCACAGTGTGGTCTAGCACTAGCTCTTACAGCTGAGGGCGGAACCCAGCTGGAACCTGTGCTAACAGGTAATGCCTGTTTCTCTGCCTGCGGAGACAGGCTGTATCCAATAGTGTAAGAAATACTCAGAACATTCACTTCAAAGTAACAACGCCACAGTGTAAAAAAAAAATCCTGCATTCAAAATCTTAGTCAGTAGCAGCAAATGCATAATAAATATGGAGGCTGATTAAGTTATTGGGCAATAATGGGAAGTTTATGTAATTGTTTATTATTCTGATAATACAATTTTAGTTCAGAAATATCAGCAATTATAATATCTGATTTGGCTTATGTCCCAGCATTTAATCTGAATTCTTAGGAAAAAATATATTTGTGAAGTTTTTGATGCTCTTTACTTGAAAAAGTAAATGAAAATTTGAAGAGTCAGGAGTGTTCTTTGATTATTATTTTTTTGGTTGATATCAGATTTAGTTCAGTCAGAGTCAAATCATCTTTGCTCATTATATCTTAGTCTTTCTTACCATCAGTTGTACATAAACTATAGGCCACATGAACTTCTTTAAAAAACACAAAAATGTTAAATTATTAATTATCTTATCAGAATCGGCTGTGAGAATCTGGTAATTATTGGCTTTTGGTATCAGCTGGAAAAAAAACAATCTATATCCCACATCCCTACACACACACACACACACACACACAAATAATAATAGGCCTGCTTAAAGTAGCAAGAGTAATAGCACTTATTATGCAGAAAGTCACTGCATTATAATTATTGATGCATTAATGCATAAGCATCACTGTGTTGGGCTAATTTCAAATACATCACATACTGTTGAGTAGCTTATCCCAAAATAATAAATCATATTATAATTGTTGATTTATTCTTGTATTAGTAACCAAAAATTCACAATGTAACTACTATCTAATGTTGTCCAATAAATGTAGTGAAGGGAAAAGAACAATGTTTTCTTCCAAAATGTAGTGGACTAGAAACAGAGTATTATAAAGTGGAAATACTTAAGTAAAGTCAACTACCTCAAAACAGTGATGGAGACACTTTCCAGTGAGCCAACTTGCGCAGTGGAAGCTCTATTTGACCTGTAAAGAATAGAACCATTATTAGTTTCGTTGGTAACTTACGTGTCGCCTCCCAGAGGACATTCAGAGTTAAAACCACAGGGTTGGTTCCTTTGAGTCAAACTTATTTTTTGTGATCTGTTTTTATGACCCTTTCCAGCTCCTGTAGTTTAACAGCTGAAGAAAGTAAACAGAAACATTAGAGTCAGCATACTTCCGGAAATAGGATTTTATTTTCAAAATAAAAGTATAGATATTATAATTTAAATTATAAAGAAAAAAAAACAACCAGTGGAACTTGCACAATTATAGAGTATCATATAATATACTCCATTTACTAATTACATGTAGCAATGAGAGAATAAGAGATTAACAAAGCAAACGAATTCGATACAAAATTATACAATGATTATATTTTGAAATTTATGAGGAAAACGTGATCTTTCAATTATATAGTTAGCTTGATAACTTGACAACAGTATTTCGTACACTGATGAAGTAGTTACTTATGGAAGTACAAAATAGTTTCAGTACTCTTTTCTGGGTTAAATGGCTGAGCCTCGCTCATTAGTTAAACTTAACAATGTAGGACAACTAGCTAACTTTATCTTAACTTAAAGAAGACAACGGTCGCAGGGCATTGTGCGACCGTTGGGTTACCTTTTTAACCGACATTAACACGTCTCACCGCTCGTCTGTTATGGGTCTTTGCCAAAGGAAACCTGTGTTGTGGGATTATGAAAGGTCGGATCTTTGTCAGTCCAAAGGAAACAACTATCTTAAGTAAATGTGGGTCTGGTCTCACATTTGAATGACTGACTGCTTGTCACAGCCATGCCGAGCCAAACGACCACGTCCCCGCCGCTGACAGTGACTGTGTTGGCCGCACTGTGGGTCAGTCTGGGGCAGTACGGTTTGTCCGAGTCTCCGGGGCCAGGATGTGACAATGGAAAGGTAACTTTAACTTAATACCCACCTTTTGTTCTGTTGATGTGTGTGTGTGTGTGTGTGTGTGTGTGTGTGTGTGTGTGTGTGTGTGTGTGTGTAACCCAGTGTTTGAGTAGGACAGCACAGTAAATCGAAATATTGTCAAAATCACAATAATTAAAGGTAAAATATGATAAAGCAGCGTTATAATGAAGTATTGCAGTGCTACAGAGATGTCCTAGCCTATTTATCTTGTTCTCTAAATGAAAGAAAACCTCTTTGTCTGGTACAGACCCCAACAAACATCACATCATAATAATTTTAATAGTATTTTCAGTGAAAATTGTGATGCAGAAGTATTAGGGATGTAATAATACTAAATATTCAAGGTACAATGATACCACAATAGAAAACCCACAATACAATGTTCATTGCAATGTTAGAAAACATAATATGTAATATTTGACATGAATACATTTTATATACGTGTGTGTGTGTGTGTGTGTGTGTGTGTGTGTATAATACTTTTTCCTTCTAATCTAAAGTACTTCTGGATCTCTTTTTTAATAAAATAAAATAAAATAAAAGTAGCCACCCATAACTTAAGCATGTGAATGCACACAGTGAATGAATTATGAATGTACAATTGCTAAACAAAACCAATGTCGCAGTCAGTCAAATTCATTCTATAAAATAAAATAAAATAAAATAAAATAAAGATAAAATAATTAACCATGTAACATCACAGTATATATTGTTACAGACTGGTATGCTATTGAGACATTTTTTATTGCAATTTTGCAATATTCAATATATTGTTAAGTCATTAAAATTAACGCAAATATTCAATCATAAAGAAATAAAGAGGCTTTAAGATGCACTCTGTTTCTCTGTGTTTTTGTGGTAGCTGTATTTGGATAGAGACCTGCCTGAGGATGCTGTTTATTGGGACTGTCCACTGTCTACTTGGCCAGAGTCTACTCAGGTAACTATGGTGACAACAGACCACATGATTATCATCATCTGTGTTATAGATTTATCCCCACAGCTTTGCTGGCTCAGATGGGCGGGGTGTGCTGCAATACATTGGGTGCCAGGAAGTTTAAACAATCACGGGAAAGTAATTGTTGTGTTAAAGCCTCTACAGTATATCTGGCACCACCCATAGTGTAAATCAGCTCTTAAAACTTGGCTTCTTCAGGTTGCTCCACCAACATTTAACCAGTGTCCACTGTCTGTCTTATCTACAGAGACCTCCTAGTATTGACACAGTGTATGATCCTGAGGTGAGTAAATACTTTACCGAGCACTTTATTTGACCGCTCTCCCCAACCTTTGACCTTCAAACACTATGTAACATGGTGATTTCCTTAAACTAAAGCACTGTCCGATAACTCTAACTGATGCATCAAAATTCCAAGTTCACATATTTTATTTTAATGCATGAAATGATCCAAATTTTGCCCTGCTTTACAAAAGGTGTTTTGCTGATATGTTGAAACATGCCAGGTACAGTCTTAGTTTGAATTAACTAAAACTTCTTCCTTGTTATGTTGTCAACAAGAACTTTGAGTGGCTGCTAACTTAATGTTTCTCCTGTGTGATTGATGACTGGGTGTATACAGTTGTTAACACAGAGACAGGGCCATTAAAATCTAATTAGACCTTTCACTTCTTTTCACTGCAGCCAGCCAGACAGATCTGCATGGATAAATCTATTTCCTACAACCATACCGTTCCCAACAGGTAAGGCAGTTTGACAGACAAATAACACATTTGCTCTAAAGGGGTGGGGAGATAGTCCAACCCAAGTTAGGAGACACTGACACATGCACACACATTAGCATGGACACATTTAGTCACAAAAATCTACAGCAGTCCATATATACTCATGGTTTCTGTGCTTTGTAATGCTGCAGTGAAGTAATCAACCAATGTCATTTTGTCATGTTTATAAAGGCTGTTGAGGATGTTAACGTTGTCTGCATTTGTGTGTGTTGCAGTGGAGCATACAGACCAGTAAGGGCAGAGACAGGAGAGTACTTGTACTGTCCTCCTCAGCGGTGGCTCAATAACTTGCACGTAAGTCACAACATCTCTTGCTGCTGTTTCTGCTGCTGTCTCAACTCTCACAACAGTTTAGTCATTGTATCTGTGTAGTACGGTAAAAGAATAGACATTTTTTGTTTTTGTAGTTATGTCTGTATTTTATATAAACTTATTTTTCGGTGATTACTTTATGTCATGCCAATAGGCACCCAAAAAATATAACTAATAATACCATGTCTCTGCTATGCGCGTTATGTAAAAGCTACAACTTCACAACATTTGATGTGACAGCATAATAAAAAGTCAGTCACTTTGCTTAAAATGCCAGAATTTTGACAAATGGGTTAATAGAAGCATAGAGGAGCTCCCTGGTTTTAAACAGTAGAATATAGACTGGCCAATCAATTTTGCCCACAATCCCTTCTGTTTGATTTTCCAACCTAACAATCTGTTTTAGTCAGACGTGCATCAGACTGTGGAGTTAAATTGCTGTGACTTAAATTAACACTAATACAGGGAAGTCTGCCGTAATTTACATTCTATCTGTTTAGACCCTTGGTACATAGATATTCTTGATTAGCGTGAGTTATACAAACAGTAATGACAGGTTGGGGATTTTTATTAGGGCATAACGTCAGAATGCACTGTAGATTACTGATGTTTTGTCACATTACTTTGTGGTTGTCAGTTTTTCATCCACAGAGGGATGCAGATATTTCCCTTTAGCAATCTTTGTCAGCTGAAAAACATTATTAACTCGCCATATTTTTTCATAAAAATTGTTACAAAGTAAATTTGTGTGGTTGTGGTAGAAGTTTGGGACATTGATAGTCACATATGTGCTGGTGTTTGTTTGCGTTTTCCAGCATGGAGCTACTGTTTTGCTCTACCATCCCTGTGCTCCTCTCCACGAGCGTCTACTTCTGTCTGTCCTGGCCCGCTCCTGTCTGCCAGACTACATCATTAGCCCACATCCACAGCTCAATAAACACACGGTGAGGCAAACCCTTTATCTCTTCTCTCTGACCCACCAAAGACAGCAAGCGACAGTAGATTCTAAATATTTCTGTTATCTTATAAGGCTGTATATTGTATTGTTGAAATATTTTGAACTTTGCACACTTTGATGACATGTCTTTGTTAGCCTTAACACCTGAGAATATCTGAATATGAAACTCCATACCACACTTTCAGAAATAGACATATTTGATGTTGATTAAGCAAGACTAGGCTTATCAGCTGTCTGTTAATCCACATGTAAGGGTTTAATAACCTTTATCTAAGTGTGAAAGATACTTACACACCACAGATTTAAGGGTAGCAGTAACCTACAGTGGGTACAGTAGTCTTTTTGTCCCCACTACCACTTCTTAGAAAAAACTACACATAACTTAAACAACAACAAAAGAATAGCTTTTTATTATGTCCAGCAGCCACCCTTACCTAGTGGACCGCCACCATCTAGTGGTATTGCCAAATGACTGAAAAAACAAAATATTTGTGTGTGTGGTGGGTAATTTACCAAATTAGATATTGGCTAACGTTGTCTCAGATGCAGGGATGGATCGGTTTTGAAATGAAAAAGGCGGTAGTAAAAGCTCTGAAGCATGTGATAAGGCACTCTGATGAAAAATGTCAAAATCCCGTATTTCAAGGATTTTCATCAGGGCATAGAGTGACAGTGAGAAACGGGTGTTTTAAAACTTTAAAAACGAATCCATGACAACAGTTATGCCACTTCAAGAAAAAGGCTGTGTCTGAAATCACTCACTTCACATTAAATAGTTCACTACATAGTGTGTTTTTCATTTTGAGGTGCTGTCTGAATGTGTAGTAATAATTATTCTACCATATCATACAGTAGACTCAAAGTATCCCACAATGCATCATGAAACGTAGTGTACCACTGGTCACTAACCAAACATTATATACCATAATGTATTGAGGGAAAAGCAATGGCAATATTATAATTTACAGTACAGAGTGGTGTCCAAAAATATTCCTTCTTCACTATATAGTGAGCTCACAATATAAGCCACTTTTTGAGTGACAGAGCTGACACGACACGTGACCAGGTCAGATGAGCTCCTGATTAGTTTTAAATATAACACCGGGTTCTCTTTGTCACGCTAAGCCTTGGTGAAGACTTTTTTTTACATTTATTATCAGAGTGCCTCGGATCGTTACTATTATTGCTATTGCTTTTACACTTTCATTATCAGTAAGCTTAAGAGTCATTGTTTGTTTTAAGTTTCACCCAGTTACTAGCCATATCCCTGACGAGCACCTGATTTTCATCTTTTTACATAAACAACACTACTTTTTGACCCAACCGGAGCCTTAAGTTACAAGAAGTTTAGAACCCCTGATGTACAGTAAGTTGAGACAATCAATGTCAAGTAAAGAAACAACTAATTTATATGTTGGGCTTTAGACATGCAAGTTAAGGCATAGCTGTGGAAAGGTGTTACTTGTCAGGATACATAAAATCTCAGGAGGCATAAAAATGAATGGTTTTGAATAGAAAGTGCATGTGTACTGACAAAATCTGTGCTTGCACTGTTGATCAGTAGAAGTATAATCAGATATGTTGTTCTGCAAAATTAAAGAATGGGATCATATTTGAAAAGATCATCTAAGTATATGGTCCTTTTTTTTTTCTTTTTCATCTTTGGCCTGCTTTAAGTGTGTGTTCATGTCCTGGTTTAATTTTGGTGAAGACGATGGAGTTGACTTTTGAATCAAACTGAGGATACGAAATAAGTTCCAAATACACAAACGCTACTTTGAACACTCTCTCACTGTGGCTATTGTCCTCTCATTTCATGTTCTGTTATGGAAGTTATGGAAGTTGTGAGTACTTACAGTGTTTATTCATTAATGAATTAAACACTAGACACAGATTTTCATGTTCCCTTGTAGTTGTATTTTCTTTCAAGCTTGACTGTGCTATACTGAGGCCGTCTGAAGCATGCTTTGTGTAGCACACACAAGCTACTTGTAGTGTTTCAGCTTGTTAATAGCCTAAACATTAGCTCTCTTTATTTCCACATCAGCATTACAATTAGGCATTATAAATTCACAAGCGTGGACCGTGACTCATTAAATTAGAATGTAAAAGAAGTGGAGTGAGTGTACAGTATGTTCACTGTTTGCTCTGTGTTCAGCCAATAGCCTTGCTGTCCTGGGGTCGCACCTTGGAACTGTCCGCCGTAGTCTCTTCAGACATCTGTGACTGGCTGGAGACGACAACATCCACAAGCAATAAGTTTGGTGGTGTGAGCTCAAGCAGGAAGTACAACCTGCTGTTAACCTGGTCTGCTGAGAAGCACCGACATAATTGTGCACATCCAGAGGAACACACTGCAAAAATGAAGGTTTGATGACTGACCACTTTTCTGATTTTGTTCGTTTGATCTCTTTCCATGCTCTGCAATGAAAGCAGCATAGAAGAGGCATTTGAATGGTCTTGTAGATGTCTCTAAGCAGCTGTTACTGTAAATTCCCAGGAATCTCTGAGGGGATGCTGTGAGCAGGCCATCTCATCTCTGCTGAATGGAGCGATGGAGGCAGAGCTGAAGTCCAACATGAAGAAGGAAAGCTTGAAACAAATCAAAGAGGAAGGCAAAAGCAGGCAGATAAGAGCTGCCTTAAGAGAAAAACAGGAGAATGAGGATGGAGATGACATGGAGGGCAGAAACACAACAACATTGTCAAACCAGACCAACAGAGCCTCTCCTGCTGGCTCTCTCAGTGGGAGAGGGGATGTCCAGAGCTACAACAGCACAACATTAGCAGATCCTCCACTAAGGAACGGGACTCTCTCCAATCCTTCTGGTCCAGATCCTAGGCTGACCCCAACTCCTTTGGGGTCAGATATGACTGAGACTACACTCAGAACTCATTCTTCAGGATTCGGGGCTCCTGAGTCTCAGAAAAGCAGCCTAACACTGCAGACAGCAGCACAGCAGCCCAGTCCAAAAAACCCAAACACCTCTCCTGGTGTTAACAGTGAACATAACCACACCGCCAGGCATGAAGCCCTGGCCTTCAGCTCCAAAGATGAAGATACAGTCTCAGCCAAACCGAGAGATAAAGACTCTATTAAACATGGCATGAAAGAGAAACACTTTAATAAAGACCGCACAGCAGATAGCATGATGAAGGATAACGAAGTAGTAGATGTTAAAGAGAGAGAGTTGGAACATAAGCAAACACACGGCAACACACCTTCTCACCACAAAGATGAAAAGACTGGCTTTGATTTGGTTTCTCCACCCCAACCACAACAACACGCAGACCCACAGCCAGCTGGTTACCTGCCCAGCAGCCATGAATGTGACGGCTGCAAAGCAGGCGAACACTGTGAATGCAACAAAGATATGGGGGTCAGAGCCGCTGCTGTGAATAAGGGGTTGCCGAGGACCCCCAGGACGGATGAGGCGGTCTGGGCAGCAGCGGCACTGGGCTTCCTGCTGGTTCTCCTGACCCTGTCGGTGCTTCACACTCGCCTGTACCGTCACTGGAGGACCACGCCCAGTCTTTACTGGCACGACCCACAGCAGGACTACGACAGCGTAGCAGGTAGGTGGACCACACAGTGTCGAGTCATCAGAGAGCTCTTTGGATCATTTTGTGGATCTTTGGAGGAGATAACAAGCTGCCTTTGTCTGTATTCTTAAGCAGTTTAATAAGAGTTTCCATGGGTCACTTAAAAGTCAGAAAATGTATAATAATCTTAATTTTGGGCTACGCAATTTTGACAGGTCTTAAAAAATTATTGGATTATGAAGTGAATGTTTTTATAAAACTGCATTAACTTCAGTCTCATTTTGAAGTATGTTTTTGGGGAAAAAAATTATTTTGATCACACTGCAACAACTACAAAATGAAAACAACATTGAACCAATAATTTCTAAAAGCAAAGTGTGCAGCCCAGAACTGATTGAAATAGACGCAACAACTGTAGCTATGTGCTTCACCCTCAAGCTTGGAAAGAATAGGTTTTACATTACACGATTTGGATTGGACTTTTTTCAATTAATTGACAATAGATTATTTAACATACATTTTTTTGCCAGTGTGAGTTCAGTCTCTAATTTGTTAAAACCTGTTAATGTGTTATCTGTGTGTGCGTCCTCTAGATGTGATCCGCAGGAGGCTACGGATTGCAAAGAGGAGGCGGAAAAGGGGCAGGAGACAGGAGTGTGTTCTTCTGCCCAGCTCTTCCAGCTCAGATGAACATCCATAGAAAAATGAAGGAGAACATCCCCAGTAATATCAAGAATGCACCTTAGTCTCAAGTCGACATGTCAAGGAGGCAGAGAGTGGACTGAAGAGTGGAAACAAAATGGGTTTAAGGACCACTGTGTTGGATTTAGTGGCATCTAGTGATGAGCTTGCAGATAGTAAACTTGACTAGATTCTGCTTCCAAGCATGTAGAAGAACCTATGGTGACTGCGAAAATGCAAAAACGCAAAAGGCTGTATCTATGAGGCTGTATCTCGTAGATCCCAGTGTTTGATTTGTCCATTCTGGGCTACTGTAAAAACATTAGAGGCGTGGAAGAGGACTCTATAGATAAAAAGGCCTCATTCTAAGGTAACGAAAACACAAAGATACCTATTTTCAAGTGATTATAAACCATTTTTGCCATATTCTTCCAGTAAATGCCTGTAAATCTTACACACTGGACCTTTAAAGTCATTATTAGGGCAGCATTTATCATAATATAGCATACAGCATGTTGTATGTGTCTTTATCAGTGCCTGTCGCATAGATACAGAGCTGGACTGGACCACCTCTATCAAAAGAGGAGATATGCTGAATAATCTGAAAGCTGGAGCTGAAATGCCACATTTCTGTTTAATGGTCAGTTAGATCTTTTGTCCAGATTTATTGGATATGCAGTGATTTGATAGAAGTTCTCTCTAATTGGTTGCATTTGGATTGTTAAAGCTGGGACCATTGTTCTATCTATTTCTCCTTGTGAATGGAAGCCATGGACATGATTTGCAAATGATTTCTTAACCATTATGCACAGACACTGTCATAAAATTAACATTCAGTTTTCCAAAACTAGGGTCCCCAAATAACAACCATTAAAGAAAAGCCAGTGTATTTTGTCCGTCGCTGGATTCTGCATCAGTCCATTGACCCCTCAGGACATCCCTACAAACATTACATCAAAGAGTCCAAAGAGAGGCCCTCAGGTTGTATGTCATGACTCACAATTTTTATATATTTGTGCAACTTGTTACAAATATCCTACACATTGCACAATGTATACACCTCATTTTGCTCACTCCATGTATCAATATTGAGTCTGTGGTTCTGATCTTGCCATTTTTCTACCTAAGGATGGTTTTTATTGTTACGTTTTGTCTGTATTTGTTTTTTTTTTTTTAAGTAGTTTCATAGTAATACTTTGTTGCTTTTACTTGTGAAGGTTTAGTATGTGAATATGTAAGTTGCTGTTCTAAGCAACACTGTGTGCGGCATGTTGTCATTCAATGGTACAAACAAGTGAATCGCTGAAATTTGAAGCCGTTTATGGACAAGACTTTATAGAAGGAATCACAAAGACAATAAATTCTTTGACAGAGGTGTTAAGTGTGTGGACTGCTGTTTCAAACAGCTGTTATGGATGTCAATATGTTTGTATCGTTTAACATCATAACCAGATACTACAGTAGTAAAGCTGTCTGGATTTTTGAGGCTGATGCCAACATCAATATTTGAGTGTAAAAAATCTGATAACATAGTATCAGCTAATATTTTATACATTAACATTTCTGATAAGGATCCCTCATTTTTCTTGTTGTCACAAAGTACCTACTGAGCAGGACATTTGAAAGTACAGAAGTGAGTTCAGTCACTGCTCAATAAAATGGTTTAGCTCTGATGCAAATCTTGAGAGGGAAGCAGGAAATGCATTTTACAGCCACGTGAAGTAAAAAAATATGGCTTAATTTCTTTGAATACATACATATATTATTCAAAGTTAATTCAGGTATCAAAAGAAAGTAAAACATGCAATCAAACTTTTCAGCAATCATAAAATTTTTTGTTGGAATTTTTTACTAATGTGATTGGACTCAAATCAACAGCTATAATACCCTCAGAGTGTTGTAGTTTTTCCTTTGTAAAAAAAAAAGTCACCTGCATCCTGTAGTTTGCCCTTAATACTGAATGGTTTGGGTACTCAACCTTGAATGAAACTGCCCTCAAGCATCACAGAGACTGAAGTACACTTTTGTTCCTATTAGAGCGAGCATCCATACAGAAAGACACTAAAAACAGACAGAGCCACAACTTGTTTTACTATTTTATTACAAATGTACAGCTTATGAGTTTCCATTACGATTGACCTTTTTAAGTCATTGTTTTCTCTACTTTATACAGTTTTTAACGTCTTCTGTTAAAAGATAACTCTCCCGTCACCCATCTCCCAAAGTGTAGCGCTGTGAAGAAACACAGGGACAGCAACAGTACAGGCCACAGTACACTGTCAATGGCTAAGTATCAGAAGTGTGTGTGTATAATTCACTGGCTGTAAATTTAATGTTTGTACTTGTAGAAGGCTTGGTCCAACTGATAAGTCGAGGGTGTGTGTTTAATGTTGGAAAGTATGTGCTGAATGATGAAAGTGTAAAAAAAAGTGTGTTGGACATGAACCGACGGAAGCATTTAACATTCATTCTAGAGGCACCCTACGTAGTGTCTACTAACTCGGGGAAGGACCGGGCCATGTGCATTTTTAGACCCTCCGCCCGCCCTTTTTGAGATGACTGTAGTGCTAAGCCAAAGTGAGCTTCAGACCTTTTCCTATTGCCCCCATCCTGAATCAAACCCTGCATCCTGCACCGAATGTACTTGAACTAAGACCTTTGGGAGAGTGCAGTACATAAAGTAGATCCTACTTCACCCAGCTGGTGTTTGAAAATAGTGCACTGTTGTTCTTGCTCTTCCCTGCCTGTGGATTCCAGTAGGATCATTAATATGTACAATATAACTACATAAGGGGGTAATACCACAGCGTAACCTTTACTGATGAGATTAAAACATCTGCAAGTACACTGGTGTCAAGACTAGAGAGCTGAATTAAGATTTGGTGAATAGATCCCACAGCCTGAAGCCCACTTGGGCCAACAAATAGACATAAATATCTCGCAGACATAACCCTAACATATAGCTTAATATAAAATATAGCATGAAAATATATGTTCATATATATGGCTCTAGTCTAAAACTTGGGCAATCATGAAAGAAGGGACGAGCTTTTCTGCTGCCTGTCCCCTGTGCGTGCGTGCGTGCATGCGTGTTAGCGTGCGTGTGTGGTAGTATTGCTGTTGTTCCAGCAGTCAGTACATCACTGTAACTCAGCCAATCAAACAGGAGATGATGACGATGATATCCAAAGGCATTCAATAGCAAACGATACATTTCATGAGTCTTCTGGACACAATTTGTTTTGACAGGGAACAGAGCAAACAATCCAACCTCCCCTACAGAGACGTGAGAGAGACTGAGGAACACTGACAGTCAGAGACCCCGAGTGATGGGAGGGGGGGGGTGAAAAACAAAACATGAATAAAGTGGACAGAGAAGTGCTGAAGGTGGTCTAGCGTCAATCGCTCAAAGTGTTTGGGGCTTATTAAAGTCTAATTGCTTCTTGCTAAAAGGCAGCAACAAAAAAAAAAGAGATGTAACTGCTGTTGGGATGAGGTCAACGTTTCAGGCGATTTAATTTAATGTGCAAAAGCCTTCTGAGCATCGAAGTATGATTATAGAAGAGACCAGTGGTTCCCAACCTTTTCCCTAAGACGTACCCCAAAAGACCTGCCTGATCAACTCAAGTACCCCTTCATCAACACCACCAGTTATGTTCCAAATATGTTCATTTGAATTAATTTCACACTGCATGTTATTTCACCATTAAAGGAGCATCACTATTGTGCATCCAAAAATGAGTACAGCAGTCCAAATGACCAGTTGGAGCCATAAACAGTATGTTAAAGAGGTTGAATCCCTATTTGATATACAATCTATGGTTGAAGCGAGCTGTTCTTAATTATTTCTTCTGGCTCATCAGCAAACATTCAGCATCAATTTAAACTCTAATTAATATGAAACGGGTAAACAATAACACAAGTTACACTCCGGAGTAGAAATTTCAGAGGAGCGAGTATTACAACTTGCCATGTTTCCTTAATCACTGATAACATATTGTGGTCATTTTGTGATTTACAACAGTAAATATATTACAGACTTCTGCTACAAGAGTTTGGTTAGTTTGGTCAAGTTTACATTTGTACGAGAGCTACAACCATTAGTCAATTAATTGATTAATTGTCTATTAAATTGTCACCAAGTAGTCTGATAATTGATTAACTGTTTTGAGTCATTATCTTAAAGAAAAATTGATTTCAGTTCCTCAAATGTGAATATTTTCTGTTTTGTTTTTTTTTTTACTCCTTTATGACAGAAAACTGACTATCTTTGGGTTGTGGACAAACAAGACATTTCAAGACATCATCTTGACAACATTGGATTAGCACTAATTGTTCTATAACCACATGGAGTGGCCAACCATTCTTTTGCTTGCTTGCTTGCTTGTTTTTACAAATTCATAATTTCAAAAACAACTAAATTAATTATTATTGCTGACTTTTTTTTAATCAAATCATGGATTCCTCTTTGCTTTGTTTGAGCTTCTCTTCAATCTTTCAACATACCCCTTGGGTATGAGTGACCCTTGTTGGGAATCACTGGAATAGAACAATGCAAGAACAATCAACTGTTTAAGCCACAAACACTTTGAAAAACCAGCGACAGTCATTGGAGAAGGGTTGGAGGTGGATTTAAACTAGAAGAGGACGGTCCTCGTGGCAGCTAGGAAAAACTTTTTACGTCCCATCTGCATCCTTTTGTTACAGATATGACCATATTTGTTCGGCACAGTACATCAAGCTTTAAACCTACAGTAGGCTAAGTGCGCTATCTTTTTGAAAAACAACAAAAACAAAAAAGACATCTTTGTTCCCAATGCTGTCTCCCCATTGGCAGAGTTCAGAGACAGTGAGCTAGAAGTGACAACTTCTATGGCCCAGATCAGCAGGCCGTGACAGAGAATCAATCGGAAAACAGAACGTGGGCTTGATTGTGCTTGCCAGACAGTCCAAAAAAGTGAAAATAATACATGGCAAACGACATCAAGCACACTTGAGGTGGCTAAATCCATTTCAAATGAGAGTATTCTCTCAAATGAAATGATACGAAAATGAGTAACTCTCACCACATTTACGTTCCAGGTTACCAGATCTGGTGCTGCTTTCCACAGGACTACTTAAAGCTTAACTGCAACATACCAGTATGTGTATCAACTCAATGTGACTGAACCATTTTGTTAACATGCATGCAAATAATGGCTGTCGTGTAATACAAGCACTCAGGGAGCACACCACCCACCATATAAATAACATACTGCTTTAAAGCAAGACTGGGGGAGGAGTGGGGGGGGTTAATTCTCATTCACAAACTGGATCAAACGATTTTATTATCCTGCTTGGCACCACAAAAATGACTATGGGACTGATTCTGATTCTGAGATGATTCCACTGGCTCTGTTAACTGAGGCAATTTGTAAGATAAATCAAGACAGCTAAGAGCATTTTGATCCAGGTCCTGTCATCATAAACGCACCAAGGGGCTTGCGGTCTGACAGAAAATCAAAACCAAAAAACAAATCTCCCCCGACACCCGCTCCCCTTTGGCAACTGTTCAACCCCTTGGCCACAGGACATATAACAACATGAAAAAAAAAAACAAAAAAACAAAAAAAAAAATCAAAAAACTCAAGCGTCACCCAGAAAACGACCGCTTGAGAAATGTTGAGGACCATTTCACAGGTTATGTCTTTTACATGTGTATGTGTGTGCATGTTTACTTAAATCCCAGTAAGAGGTTGAGCACACACTCACCACCTCTCTCCCTATTCCACTAAATGAGAATCATATTTGAAACAATAAAATAAACATACATAAACAGTTAAATCAAGATGACAGTCAGTAAAAATATCAATACAAAAAAAAACAATAGGCATGATAAACAACAACAATAAATCACAATTATTCCAGTGTAAGTGTTTTGTTTTGTGTAAGTCAGTAATTTGTTGTCCTCAGAGGTGCAGACCACACCAATCTGCATATTCAAAAGAAAAAATAAACAAAAGCAAAGAAAAAGAAGAGAGGAAAAAATGAAAACATGCCAGATCATGCTGCTGTGTACCGCCAACGATGTCAGGGGAAGTGACAGGTCAGAGAGAAGCTGGAGTCCCCTGCTGCAAAAGCTAACCCAGGAGGAAACATCTGAGAGCCTGGGTGGGATGTGTGAGTTGGGGGTCCTTCTCTACACCGCAAGCTCATCCTGTCTGGGACGGGATAGGAGACAGAGGGGCCTCGTGTTTGGTGGAGGGGCGGGGGAGCAGGCCAGAGAGGAAAGGAGAGGGGAAACGTCCTGACTCCGGGCAGGACAGAGGGACGGAGATGGTGTGGACTATGTTGTGGTTGGTCTACCTCCCTCTCTCGCAGCACACACTTCCTCCCTCCCTAGTTCAGGTAAACGGGGAGGGGGAGGGACGACAAGTGACAGGTGAGAATAAATAAAGCGGTAACATCTCACGATCCAGTTCACTGTACATCCCCACCACTGTATTTCACGTATGCTTGTCACAGTTTAAGCGGTTTATTTTACACATCTGATTCCAACAGTTTATTTAGGTTGCAGCAGGCTGTAGTTTCCATGTTGGATCCTTGCACTCGTCCTTCCCTACTTTCACGTCCACACTTGTGGAATCACTCCTTTTTCGCTCCTCAAAACAATCGATTCTCTTTGCTACCATCTGATTTTTTTTCCATGCATATTCCAAACTTTTCCTCTCATCATTGCACCCATCAGTCTCCCGATCACTCCCTCTCCCTCGTCCTCCCATCTGTAGTGTGATCATACACCCCCCCTCTTTCTTCCTCTCCTAGAGGCCCCTCCCATCCCTCTTAGCCCACCCATGCATTGATCCGTTCTGTCTCCCTCTTCCCTCTCCGTCCATCCATGCACTTGTTGGGTCACTGTTTTTTCTCACGAGTGGTGATGGTGACCAGCTGCTTGGCAGCCTTGGCGATGTCGTAGGCGCACTGGATGACCTGCTGAGTGAGAAGCTGGTAGTCCACTGCAGGGGCCCCGGGCTCTGAGGGCGCTGCCTTGCGGCACTCCACCTGCAACCGCGAGGCACTGGAAGCCAACAGGCGGAGGGAGCAGTGGACTGCATCCAACGCTGGGCGCTACGGAGAAATGAAGGGAATCAAAACTCAACGCACATGTTGGAGGATAAAACAGATCAAGGTAGATAAAGAGAGCAACATGCAGACAAAGAAGAGATAAAGAGACAAGCAACGGGAGAAATGAAACATGAGTTTGGGAAACTTACTTTGGGGAAGAGTGAGGCCATCTCAGTGACAGCGGAGTGGATCTTCTCAGAACATGGAACAAAACTGAAGAGGGAGGAAATTTCATTTAGGTGAGTAGCTGACAAGATGAATTAGGCAACAAAATTGTGGGTTACTAAATGATGCTTTGGACTTTTATATAGGCATAATAGGCATTACATTATGCATAAATCGTTCTTGTAAAATTAAAAGGGGCTTTATTTACATGGGAAATGGATGTTTACATTGCCAAAGCAGGTTTAAAATAAAATACAAAAGAAAGACATATATAACATATATCTATGTTCATTCTCGAAGTCTGAGTTGTACACCAATCCATTGCAACATTAACAACTGCATTCACCTGGTACATCTGTTCATGATGGTGTATAAAAACAGAATTAAACAGAATTTCTGTTTAAAAGAAAAAAAAAAGATGGTTAGCGCTAGATGTTCCTGTGACAACTTCTCAGGCTTTTATCCAATTAAGAGGATCATTTTTCAGCGAGGATATAATTAGCAATGTTTAGTCTAAGGCAGGCAGTTTCACTGCTATCCATCTCTGGGGTGTCTCAACCTACCTGTCATGTTTGAACTCCTGAGCAGCCCTGAGCAGCTCCTGGATGTTCTTGGTCACCTGCTCAGTTTTCAGTATGACATCCTCTGTGCAAGGCAGAGTGGGGTCTGGCTCCCCCGCCTCCCCACCTCCTCCTTCCTCAGACTCCCCACGACCTTCCTCCTCACTGCTGCGGCCCATACTGACGAGACATAAATACTCTTTAATTAACACCTGAGACTAAAGTAGAGAGCAGACAGTCATAGGAGACATTTATCAGTGTGGGGCTTTCGCATCTTAACACTGCAAGTGTTAACATCTTAAGTGACTTCCTGTTCTCTGCTCTGTGTTTCTCATTAAAAACTGTTAGTAAAGATCGTTGACTCCCATATCAGCGTCTGACCCAAATTTACAATACAGCATGGTAAGAAAACACAAAAACACCAGCAAAAACGGGCTGTTAAGTGTTTGGAATACCCATTTTGAGAACAAATTGTAACGGTAAATTAATGACAAAATATTCATAGAACACGGATGATCTCATTAGCAAATAGTTTAAGGGCTTTAGATGACTAATGATCTCAGTTATACCCCATAACAACTGTTGACTTTCATGCCAGAGCTCGTTGTGTTGTGGGTGCTTATCTGATTTCCAAATTAAATTCTTAAATATGAAATATAATACAGGAAATACTAGGTATTTGGTACTAGCAATGAAAGTAAAACCACTTCCCCAAAACTACAGATATAGATTAAAACATGCTCATCCTTGGTGTACAGGGATGTGCGCTGGCTCTGACCTTAGCGAGAGGTCGTACGTTTGTGTGTTGTCATAGTCACTGTCAGTGCCACTGCCATGCTTCTCTGGTTTAGGGACCTGGGAAGGGAAGCAGAAACAACATGTTACATCAGTGCAATTATCATCACCCACCTCAACCAATGAATGTGATCATTTCAGCCCACTAAATGACAGATTTTATTAGTGTTTCAAATCAGAAGTTTTGAATCTTTTGAATAAGTTAACAGTGGTTGCTCCTCTGAAAAACAATTTCAGTATGTTGGCAAATTTGAGTAAAAGAGAGATCTAACTGGGTTGCACTCACCAAGATCAACTGAAGTTAAGATTAATTAAAATCAGAGTTACGGAAAACTAGGACTAATGAGGATCCAATTTAATAAATAAAAAAAAAAAGCTAATTTGCATGCTGCCAGGACTTGGGTTGAGTCTGTCTCTTAACTTTCTTCTGGGAATTTTCAATCCATCTCAAAAAGAAAAACTTTTAAAAGTTTACATCAATCACATTTTAAACTGGAGTTAAAACTTTTGGAGCATCAGAACTTAATTTAATCAAGGTTTAGACTAAAAACTAAATAAAGGCTTAGAGCATTTTCACACCTATAGTTCAGTTCAGTTGGTCCGGACCAAAAGATAGAAAGGAAGCATTGTTGCATTTTAGTCCTGGTGCAGTTCATGGTCACACTGACTTTTTACAAATGAACCAAAAGGAGTGAACATACAGTTTTACAGACTGACAGGTAACTTGTTGATTGGACAGTTTTGGTGATTGTCATCCTGCATCATCAGTGCATCATCAGGACCAACATGGGAAAATCAGCTTGCTGGGCTGACAGAAGTTTACACAGCACTTCAATACCTCAGACGTGTATATTTAAGTTCAGAGAGAGAGGGATGGAGGAGGAAGCACATCTACCCTTCACTCAACTTCTTCAGCTGTGACATATAGTTATATTACTGTGTCAGATTTAAAGTGTGTAACAGCAATCACAAAGCACACAGAGTAAGATTAAATCACAGCAGGTTTAACAGCTTTTGACCTGTTAATCATGGAAAATACCTGCACCTAAAGTACATACCTGTTCCTAAATAAATTTCATGAATTTATACGTCCTATTAACTATCTGATCACCTCCTTAAAATGTTTAACAATCAGCAAATGGATTTGTTATCATTATAGCTTTTGATGCTAAAATCACATCTGCTATTGTAAAATCCTCTGGTTGGTTTGTTTGCTTCTCCAGAGTTTGTTTGGAGTTCGTTTGGAACCACAGAACCCCCACCCCCCTTGTCAGGCGTACTCAACCCAGTTTTCAGTCCGCACCAGGGATCGAATGACAGCATTCACACCAGCCCAAACAAACTGCACTAAACGGGCAGACGGACCACGGTCCATTTTAACTGGCCCAAATGAGGCACGTATTAAAACACCTTTTAACTCAATCTTTCTTAATTTTAAGATATTTTTAAAATTTGGTGCAACATAATTTAAAGTTAAACCATGATTTAATCTGGTTTAAAAAGTAATCCTTGTTGGTACAACCCAGCCTTTATGTTTGGTTTTTGAAAAATTTGCAATGTGGACCTTTCTAACGGGATCATGAGAGGTCTTTTGTGATAAAATAAAGGATTAGGGTGAATATTCTAAGCCTTTGTAGTATTTGCAGGGGACAAAACAATTTAAGCCTATAATCTCAACTTCCTAAGTGGACAAAGTGCAGGATCATGAAGCTCACAAAGTCAGCCTAGAATCCAAAATCGTAAACTGTAAAAACTCACCATGTATCTGCCCATCTCCATGGATCCAGACAGATGCTGGCTTCCATATGGTGTTGGACCTGCCGTACCACCCTTCCTTACCTGTGAAAAGAGGGGAACACAAGGATGGAGAGATGGAAGGACAGAGATAAGGGGAGAAAGAAATTTGTGAACAAAGAGGTGGAGAAGGGAATGAAAGATTAGCAGAAAGAGATGGATGAAGAAATAGGAAAAAAAGAGTGTGGCAGGGAGAGAGAAGAGATGGTTTTTTTTATATAAACAGCAGAAAAAACAAGATGAATGAGCCAGTGAGAGCAGCGTCAGATCAACTCGGCAGCTCACCCATCATCCCATCAAGTCTACATGCCTCTCTAGATATCTAAGACTGGAACTTAAAGAACACTCGACTAAACTAACGGCTGATGAACAGCTCTACATCACACAGGGGATCTAAACAAGACTACACACACATTTTACACTAATGTTGATCTCCATTATTAGAATGCATAACAAGCAGAAGTGGTGCTTAGTTGCATGTGAGAGAATCCTACATTTGATGAAATGGCAAACAATGCAATGACAGACAGAATGCTTACATCCAGAGGATGCACGGCTGCACTGCAGTGAGCAAGGGACAGACAGGTGAAGAGACAAACAGACAGAAAGAAAACAGACAAACAGGTAAATCTTTGTGTTCGAAGATGGTGAATTGGACACGAATGAATCCGTGGAGGCTGGCAGCACTGCAGAGTGGTGGTGTGTGCACATACTGAAAATGTTGCTGTAGGCTAAATGCTGCTCTGTGTTATAACTGGTCACCTGATTGTCTGCCGTATCAGTGACTTTACCAGAAACAAAAACATTGTTTGGACACCAGAAATGTGCACTTGCATATGTGTGATCGTAAATTAAAGGGATAGTTTGGATTACTGATACTTATAGATAGTCAGTGTATTAGCTACAGTAGATGCCGGTCAGCACACCCCTAGTTTGGAGCAGCAGCAGGAGTACCAGCACAGAGACTAAGCACTGTACAGCAGTCGGCAGGGTCAGCAGCAATTTATTTTAGCCACCTAAAAAAGGTACACCACCAAAAACCAACATCAGTTTAAGTGTAAAATAAGC
The DNA here is from genome assembly GCF_056507025.1 of Lutjanus erythropterus. Taxonomy (NCBI): domain Eukaryota; kingdom Metazoa; phylum Chordata; class Actinopteri; order Lutjaniformes; family Lutjanidae; genus Lutjanus; species Lutjanus erythropterus. The sequence continues at coordinate 17,152,430 of NC_139320.1, forward strand.
CAAATACTGCTCTCACACACACAGGCGATGCTGATTTACTGCCGCCTTGATCTGCTGTTTTTTGTGTTATTCTGTAACTTTTGTGAGTCTTAACTACACTTTTAAAACACAGAAGTCACACAATAACAAAAACGAAGTAACAGATCAAGGTGGCAGCTGATCAGCAACTTCCATGTTCTGTGAGGTAGAATTTTCACCTATGGAGTTTGGTTGGTTTGGAGAGAGCATTACTTGGCTCGTCCAACGGTGTTTTCCATCAGAAAAGGGCGTGTAATGGCAAAGTAAAACAGTAAAAATATTCTAAATATAGTGTGGACTTCAAAAGGCTAACATACATTTTGTTGCTGACCACGTTCAAAGCAGCACATTGCTTAGCTGTGCCGTATTCCTCACTGCTTCTCCTAATTGGGGGTCAACCAGCATCTACTGTAGGTAATAAACTGAGCATTGATAAGTATACATACAAACCCACAAGAAATAACCTGAACTATCACTTTAAGTAGCTGTCCAGTAGCAGAAGAGCTATCAGGGAGGTCAAAAGGGGTTGAAAACATAAAGGTTAAAGGTTGCAGAGCAGGCTAGAGAGCAGAGAAATCAGAGGCATCACCAGGCAACCAAACAGACAATCCCTACTTTCCATCTTTCTCCTTAACGTCACACTTATGCACCTCCCCTTTATGGTGCTAAAATATCACAGACTGAGGTCATATTGTTCTGAGACAAATCAGTGCTACACTTTCACATTTAAATGGGGATCATGCACAAATGGACCTTACAAAGAGAAGGATCGGGAGCTGAGATGCAGGGAGAGAGAAATTCGAAGGGAAATAGCGAGATCGGGATTGGACTAAAACCCGTCAATCAGGCCAAAGACGAGCCAATCAGGGCCACCGAAGGAAAGGTGGGGAATAGAAGGGGGCCGGGGGAGTTCTAACTTACGCTGGGTGTGTTGAGGGGCTGCAGGCGGGCTGCCAGGGAGTCCAGGGCTGGGGGACCATGGGCCGTGGGGCCGGGGGCCGCCCCTGGTTCGTACATTGAGTAGGCCTGGCGGTCCCTCCGGTGGGGATGGGAGTGGGGGGCGACTGAGGAGGGCACCGAGAGCCCCGGGGGGTCCGCTCCCGACCCAAACCCACCCAGACCCCCTCCGCCTATTCCTCCTCTCATCCCGCCCCCTTGCCAGTGGCCTCCTCCCCCTCCTCCTCCGCCAGGCCCCCCTACCCCATGGCCAGTGGCTCCCCCAGCCTGCTGGCCCCCCCGCAGCATACTGTTCTCTGTCTGCATCCGCGTGATCTACAGGAGAGGAGGAAGGGAGCAGGGAGGGATGAGAGGATGGAGGAGGGATGGGGGGAGGGACATGGGAAGGTTAAAGGGAAGGGAGGGGGTGTCAACTGAATGGTCAAAAACAAGCATCCACAATCACAGATACATTAAAAAGGCTCATACATATGAACTCATATCAGTACTGGGGAGGGAGGGAATGTGTGGTAAAGACACTTCAATAGGTTACATGTCAGGGCATGGATTAGGTCTTGGGAATGGGGTGGAAGGATACATACTGTACCTGTTTGCACTGATCAGCTACAACATTAAAACCACCTGCCTAATATTGTAACTAGTTGTGGCATTGACTCCACAAGACCGCTAAAAGTGTCCTGTGGTACATGGCAACAAAACGCTTGCAGTAGGGTTGCCCCCTGAAAGTCAACGTTTCAAATCATCAGTTGGAGAGCCCACAGTTGACTGAGATTTTTCCAGTCAAGAAGTCATTTTGTTTTGTTTTTGGTTAGTCAGTGTGCATTACCATAACAGGATAAAACAGACAGAGGCTCAAAAAATGCAAAGCAATAACATTTCAATGAGGAAGTATAAATAAGGGGAATCATACATATAATCTTAAATTAGCTGACGCACTTGTTATAAAAATCCGTATGAGAACATACGCTGGTGGTTAACTGATGAGAGAAGGTGAAATGAGTGTTTGGTAAACAAATTTCAGCTCTTGTTTTTTAGTTGCATCATTGTTCACAGAGCAATGCAACAGCATGGCAGGCTGAAAAAATTCTCAATCACCACTAATGACAAAACTAAATAAGTTTTTACATCACAGATCACAAAGAAAAGCATTAAAACGTAAGTCTCGCTGGTAAAATCTATTTATGTAGGCTGATATAGAAGTTTAGTGTGGCATGGAAATGAAAAAAACAAAGGAAGAAATCATTGAATCTTCATATCGAACAGCCTAATCCAATTCAACTAACAAAATTCTGACTCGGGTGCAGCCCTAGTTGCCTCAATGGATCGGACTTGTTGTTTCAGCACATCCGACAAATGCTTGATCAGAAAAAGATCTGGGGACCAAGTCAACACCAAACCCGTTCTTCCAACATGGTCCACTCACTCACATGCCTATTGTAGGTGATTTCGGCATTAATAGGGGTCAGCATGGGCACTCTGACCAATTAGAGGCTACACAACCTCATACAAAGCAAGCTCTGATGCACTGTGTGTTCAACACCGTTCTACATAGCCATAACCAGCATTCACTTTTTCAGTGATTTGTGCTACAGTAGCTCTTCTGTGGGACTGGATGGGCTGGCCTCCACTCTCCACGAGCCTCAATGAGCCTTGGGCACCCAGGATATTGTCATTAGTTCTCTGGTTGTCCTTCTTTGGATCACTTTTGTTAGGTAATAAACACTGCATGCTGGGAACACTCCACAAGGCCTGCTGTTTTGGGAATGCTCTGACCCAGTCACCAAACCATCACAATTTGGCCCTTGTCAAAGTCACTCAGACCTTTTTGTTTACCTATTTTTCCTGCACATCAACTTGAACAACTAACAAGAGGATCAATGTTATTCACTTTACCTGTCAGTCCTTTTAATGTTGTGGCTGATCAGTGTATATATATATGGTTTGTTTTCAAGGGCAAATAAAGGGAATTGAGGGCTCACCTGTACTGTTGACTACCATCTAATTTGACGGCGGTGTTTGTTTGCAGTGTGTGTGTGTGTGTGTGTGTGCATAAGTGTTTGCATGTACATGTGCATGTTCAGCTGAACTCTTCACTAAATTCTCAATCAAGTGACAAAACAAACATGAATGAATCATGGGTCACATAATCTGACACTGGCAGCCGCTGATGAACACAGTGAGCTAGTGGTGATGACTCACAGGAAACCAAATGAAGCAACAATGAACAACAAATGAGCGTTATTAAGTGAAATCTGTATAAACTAAAAACGACAGCTAAAATGAGAACGGGTATTTGTAGCCCCCTCTCTCGACATGAGAATGGCAGTTGCTTTCTTTCCTAAATAACAGTGAAAAGCTGTCATCAAATACATCTTCCTGAGATGACAGTGTAGAAAATGATACCCTGTCAGGAAAGATACAGCAGCTTGCAAAGATATTCAAATATTCACTTGTCTCTCCATCATTCTGCCCTCCTTCTGTCTAAATCAATCGTCCCTTCTCACTTTGCCAACCTGTCTTTGTCACTCTGGTGAACACTCTGGTGTTCTAGGCACCGTCCTCTATCTGATTTTATGTTCCAACTCCACCACTTCAGGCTTTTATGTTCCCCTTTCTAAGAGACAATTCATGCTGACCTTTCCTGCAACATCACAGTCGCTTTCCTGTCCCCTGTTGCTCTCCACTATTATTAAAGCAGATGACAAAGAAATATAATATAAATATAAGCTCCCATGTTTTGTATTTCTCATCATTCTGCTGTGGTTGTTGATCCCCTGACCTTAAATGCCTCATTAGTCTCTGCCAATCCTTTCATCCACACTCCCTACCTCCTTCTGGAGCCGCCGGAGCTCCTCGCTCAGGTTGTTGTTGACCTTCATCAGCTGCTGCACCTTGGCTTCTGAGGAGGCCAGAGCCTTCTTCACCTCCAGGTACTCCTGCAGGGTGATGGGACCATCTGACAAGTCTGATGAGTCCATACTCTGGATTGATAGGACACACAAGCAGACGGACAGAAACGCAGACAGGACAGAAAGGCATAGACAGAGTGAGTAATAAGACATTAGACTTGTGAAGCTAAACCCAAAGTGGAAAACAGTTTCTTTAGTGTTTTTAAACTTAAGTGGAAATTGGCTTTTTTTTGTTGTTTTAACTACGCAGTGTAATGACTATAGAATAATGACACCATCCAAGTTAGGAGTAGTTCCCTATGAGCCTTGCTTTTATTATGCACTGTCTCCCACCAGGCATGATTTTTTATGAGAAAACGATGTCTCCATTATAGACTAAATTAATGAACAAATAATTAACAACAAATTTAATAATTAACAAATCAATATTAAGCATTTCAAAAAACACATTTTAATGCCCTTTGCGGAGGACAGCAGCACTTCTTCTAATTTTTACCACACTTCATGAAAGACTGCACAAGTTGAGGCAGATTTTGATTTTGATCTGTCTGAACATATGATCAGCATGTAGCTAATGTCAAATTGCATTGCAACATTTGGACTCTTTGCACCATCCTACATTTCTTTGATCTGGCTGTCACAAACACCCGGGTCCAGTAGTGGGACCACCAGGTCACTCGGAGACCTTCAAAGAATAGGTTGCAGTATACACTTCATTCACAAATGGTGCAGCTGGACGATGCAGTGGGAAGATGTGTGTGAAGTGTGTGAAATGCAACATGTGTCTAAAAGATCAAGAACTGCTTCCTATACATGACATGTATGTATTTTTATGCCATATGTTGTACGTAAGCAGAGTTCTGAATAAATTTAAGTATTGCTTTATTGTTACTGTTATTGAAATGACAAACAATATCATTTTTTATGTTTATTTATAATATTCATCAAATGAGGAGGGATGAAATAGAAATGCAGGGTAAATCAATCATTATTAAATCATTACCAACTTAATACCTTGTAATGTAATTTATGTGGAAAATATTAACCCAATGTCCACTACAAGGTACAGGTTAAAACATAAATAATAAAATAACATTTTTGAGAAAAAAAATCTTTGCAATGTATTTCTTACATCTCAGTTACTTAAATTGTGTAAAAACAATCAAAATATCAAAACCTTTTTTTTTTTTGAGGTCTCAGGGGGATACAAAATTATGACCAATTCAATGCACATCTTCAAAGAACATGCTTCCTCCTCTTCCTCTCTTTAAGTGGTGCTGATTATCTCTTCACGGAGTTAGTCTCCGAGGAAGAATGTCACCTGTTGTTTTTAACACCGTGGCACAACATTAATACCACTTGGACATGCTGCGGGGCTGAAAAGTTGTCGGTTTCCATTTTAATCTAATTCCTGCTATAAGGAAATGGTTTAAGCCAGAAATTTTATGTATTTAAATGCACAGCCACCGCAGTGGACTCAGCCTTGGTACATGGGTCGCATGCTCTACCAACAGAACTACCAGGGCACCCTTGAAATTCCATATAAGGGACTGGTACAATATTATTCATGTTTTGTTTTATAATGGAAAGATTTATGCCTTATGTATGAGGCTTTAGGAAAATAAATTTGAGGGAATTTGGGAAAAGAGGAAAATTTCACCACCCTTCATCCTTCATTGGTTTGAATTTGTTTCTGTAATTTAAATATGTGTATATGTATTTCTGATTATCTCAAATGAAAAAATACCCCAAGTCATATCAAAGATGATCTAACTCGCATATTCTGGTTCAGGCTGACACCATTCCATGATTTTTGCAGTTTTTTCAGTGCCTTTTCCACTGGATAAAACAGAGCTTACAACTATGAGAGAGGAAGAGTGTTAGCCTGCAGCCTGCAGGCCAGTACTACAGCTGATCACACACATGTTAACAGTAGAGCCTTAGTTCTTGTTCTCAATACAGCATCTGCTCCCATTTCCTGTGACCCTGGAGCATACTCAAAGTCAGTCCTACACCACTCCCTAAAACTGAACCACTGAAAACATCTTTCTTAGACTATTCTTCAAAGCATAGTATTCATCCACCTCTAATCCAATCCATTTTTATTTTACTATAGAAACCGTCTCACATAACTGAATACATTGCCATTTGATACCTTACCGTTCAATCTTATGAGCACAACAATATACTGAATACACATCTTTCTAAAGTGGCGATGAGAGGGGAATCTCTGACCTGAGGTTTGTAAGAGTTTGCCCACTGTGCTAAACAAGTACTTGGGCAAAGGAGATAGTTACTGGTTTAGCTGTTGTTTACTTACATTTCTACCACTCCCACTCAACCATTTTCCTCTTTTTCACTCTTGTTCAATCTCCTCTTTTCTTTCCTCTCACTACACACAGTCTCTCTCTCTCTGTGTATGAACAATGCCTCTCTGACAAGGACCCAGAATAGCTGATGATGTCACTTACGAGCTATGTGGCAGCCCGGACTGTGGCCACTCCCCGCAAAGCATGCTGGGACAAGCAGTCATAAAGAAGAAACCATGGCAGAGCTTTGCTAGCTGATGCAACCACTTTTCTAGTACATTCAGAAGCTACTGTAAGTGAGGGGCAAAGGACTGACTTGCTGAGTAACTTGTACAAACTACTATTTACAACACAGTAAAATGTATTTTGGGTTTCCATAATAAGCATTGCGTGTTTAAAGTTTTATACCTTTGCACGGTTACTGCGTTGCGTGTTGTTGTTGTTCTGGGCGGTCAGCTCGCTGTCTGTGTCTTCATCAGAGGCTACACTGTCGTAGTCATGCTGGTCATCATCAATGCCCAGATCCAATGGGTCTGACAAAGGAAAAATGTGCTTATTTATTACTCTTCTCAATACACAGACTGCTCAGACTGATGAGACTGCAGACTGAGTCTGGCCAGCTTTCTTTCCAAATTAATTAAGTGGGTTTTCCATACATAAGAACCAGTTGTTAGTAAGTCTAATTTCACTGGCAAAAATGTAACTTTAAGAATAAATCCTAAAGAACCCATCCCTTTTTCCCCCATTATGGAATTGATGGAGCCTGTCCACATGATGCTGCTTACAACAATAATCACATTTGCCTCTAAAGTGTTTGCACAACAACGCAGAGCTTTAAAGCCTAAAAAATTTATCAGAGTAGTGCTGGGAAAGTCAATAAACTGCCCTGTTCTATCCATATTAAGGAGTTAAAGGGATAGTTTGTGTTATTTGAAGTGGGGTAGTATGAGGTGCCTATCAATACTCAGTGTATAACCTACATCGGATGCTTGTCAGCAGACCCCCACTTCGGAGAAGCAGAAAGGAGCACAACCAAGCTAAGCAAAGTACTCCTGTAGACAGGGTCAGCAGCAAAATCTATTTTAGCCCCTATATAGTTCTATCAGCTAAATATCACTCTTTCCAAACCAAACACACTCCGCTGTCAGTATCAGTATCAGTCATTTTACCTCACAGAACATGAAGTTGCTGGTCTGCCACTGCCTTGATCTGTTATGATCTGTCAGTTTATGTTATTGTGTGACCTCTGGGTTAGAAGAAAAAGGTTAGTTCAGACTAACCAAAGTCAAACGATAACACAAACAAACTAACTGATCAAGGCAGCGGCAGACCAACAACTCCTGTGTTCTGTGAGGTAAAATTACCGTTTTTCCTTAAAGAGTGTGGCTGCTTTGGATAGAGCGATATTCAGCTTACATAAGGTCAGTTCTCAGTTGTAAAAGGCTGTCTGATAGCAAGGTAATGATATTGCCCTCTTTGTGTAGACCTTTTTAAAATGGCTAAAATACATTGTGCTGGTGACCCTGGCCACAGCAGTACATTGCTTAACTTCCCTGCTGGTACTACTCTCTGCATCTCCAAACTGGTGATGTACCGACCTCTATCTGCTCTTGACAGTACACTGACTAACAATAAATACCTCATACAACCCTACTTTAAATAATCTGAGCTACCCCTTTAAATTAAATGCCTTTTTTTCTTTTGCTATTCTTCAAAAAGCTTTATAATTGCCTCATCTCTCAGCCCTAATCTCTCTGTCCCTTCCTCCTAGTGTCTCACCAGTAGGGCTGCTGAGACCTTTCCCCTGCTGTCTCCTTTTGGCGTCACTCAGGATGTCGATGATGAGCGTGGCAAACTCCCGAGCGTTGAAGCGGGCAAGCTTCTGACGGCCCTGAAAGAAGAACGAACCACAAGTTAGGACTTGAATTATCATACAGTATATACACACACGCATACACTGGCATGACGACTGTCTGAAATTCTCCATGAGTTGTGTGGAACACAGATACAATCCAGCCCACAGTGGTTCACTGCCTCTGTGACTACTGTGGTCAACGACCATGTGCTGTGGAAAAAAACAGTCATACTCAGCACACACCATCACAAGTGTGCTCACACATACACAAACACAAGGAAAGCAACATAAACCGTGCAATTACACTTAGCGTACTGGCATCTGTTTAAGAGAATAAAAAGGTCACTTTTCACTGAAGTGCTGAACTGTGTGCTATTCATAACACATAATTTTGGAAGACAATAGGAGGTAAAAAGTTCAAGTCTAAATGTGTGTGTGCATGTGTGTTTTTCTTTTGTTTCACACCATAAATAGACAGCAGTTCCTGACCACAGTGAACTGCCGAATCAGGACAGAGCAAACGTGGCGGTGTGGGTGTTTTTTCTGAGTGTTTTTTCTGTGCTCGTGTTAAAAGTCAATGTTTACACTAATGAGCCACACAGATGAGGAGAAACTATGTGAGACGACATATGGGATTTCTCTCTCACACACAGAGAGCGAGAGAGAGAGGAGGGGAGAGGGAGAAACACAGATGGATTACATCTCTCCTCCTCTTTCACAGCTGAAGAACATCCCTTGTCAATTTCACACTCATTCTCAGCTTCTCCCCCCGAACACACACACAGTCAAAATATCACTAGGCTCTATTTTGTCTTTTTCCTTGCAAGTTCTTTCACCTTAGTTTCTTCTTTTTCTCAATTCTGTCATTGACAAATGGTTAAAAAGATGTATAGAATACCAATGTATATGGGTATATATGGGTATATATATGTATCTGTACTGCATGCTGGAGTATGAATGAGTGTATGTTTGTTTTACCTGATTGCGTGTGGCAGAATATTCAGGGTTGACTGGTAGGAAGGGCACCGCACTGCGTTCTGTTACCAGAGTGCTGTGGTTCTGGGTTGTGAGCCACACTGGAAACACAAAAATTAAGTGAAAATAAGTCTGTGCCTGTGTGCTTTTAACATGGAACGTGGACAGCCAATCCATCCACCCTCGCATATATACATACAGATAGACATAAACAAAGCACAGTAAAAACCATACAGTAGATCTTAAAGCTGCCCTATAATCCAACATTGTGCTTTGAGCCCTCCCCTTGTGTGTGGCTGATTGTGTATGTGTGTGTCTCTTTCTATCCTTGCCACTTACCTGTGGTGCTTCTGTCAGAAAACACACTTTGAGTGCTACTGCTACTGAAGGAAAAAGGAGAGAAGAAACGGGCAAAAAGAGCGAGAAAGAGCCAAGGAGGAGGAGGAGGAGGAGAGAAGCTGAAGAATTTCAGAGACACTTCCTCACTCCGTCTCTCCTCCTCCTTCACTCACCCCATTTGGCCTTCCTCTTCAACACTCATTTTCCTTTTCTCTGCACTCTGTCCTTCAAATTCACTCTGTCCTCTCAATGTCTATTTTCTCCGCTATTTTCTCGCTTTTTCTCTCACTTCTCCTTCTTCTCAAAGTTCACACCAATGATGTCTTATGGAGGTGTTTTTTTTTACTTCTTTCAACATCTACAATCTCAAGTCCTAAAAAGTTGGGATGCTGTGTAAAACATAAATGAAAACAGATGATTTGCAATGATTTGCAAATCCTTTTTGAGTTTTATTCAGTTGAATAAAGTTCAACATGATAAACGTAATTGTTTTTTTTGTAAATACACAGTCATTATGAACTTGACACCTGCACCAAATTCCAAAAAACTCGGGGCAGGGTCATGTTCACCACTGTGATACATGGTGTTTTCTTTCTGCATTTGGAAACCGAGGACACCACTCAACAGTACAGGGTCTGTATTGTTTTGTGGTTCATAATGCACCGCATATTTTCAGAGGGAGACAGATCTAGACTGTAGGCAGGCCAGAACTTTATAACACATGCAGAATGTAGCTTAGGATTGCCTTGCTGAAATAAACAGGGACGTCTTGGAAAAATATGTCAGCATATGTTGCTCCAAATCCTGTATGTACCGTTCAGCATTTATGGGGCCTTCACAGATGTGACAGTTGCACATGTCATGGGCACTAACACAGGTCAGTGAACTTAATTCCTTAAATTGCTTGCAATTGTGTATTTTTTTTATTTCAAGTTGTTTTTATTGAGTTTTCAGTAGAAGACGGAATAAATAGTTAAGTAAAATGAATAAAATTAAAAAGCAAGAGAAAAAGGTAAAAAAAAAAAAAAAAAAGGAGCACCACTGTATATGTGTCGTACATTAAACCAGTATCCTACTTTGCACATGAATTACTTTGTATTTGTAGTGGCAATAGGATAAACACGTTGAGGCAGCACAGGTAGTACAGATGAAAGGAAAGAGCAGAAAGATGGTGGGGGGAAAAGGTAGGGTAGAGATGTGATGGACTTTTTGAAGAGCCCTGAACTGTGCATCTGATTTTTTTCTAGTTTGAGAAATGACATTACCTAACGGATCCAGTGCGAGTGAGATGGAGGTGTGGAAGACTTCCATCTGAAAAGAATAAGCCTGCAGGCTAGTAATGTTGAGAACACCATTAGGTCTGACTGATACCTGGTTATCCTGCTGTTGCTAGGGACAACTCCAAACATTGAGATAACCTTTCTTTCACACATCTGGGAGAATGTGTTAAAAATCTTGCAATTGTGTGTTGAGAAAAGCTTTCCTTGAACCTCGCTCTATCCAAATGAGTCCTTAGAGGACACCCCTTTCAAACCCAATCATGAAACTATCACCTGTTACCAATGAATCTGTTCTGTTATGTTGTCCTTGTACCAACATTTTTGGAATTCTTCCTGAAATATTTAAATACCTTGTTTTTGTACTGTACTCAATTAAATACAGGTCAAAGATGATTTGCAAATAACTGCATTCTGTTTTTATTAATGTTTTATACAACATCCCACCTTTTTTGGAATCAGTGTTGTAGTTTCCATATAGGAAGAAGCAAAAACAGACATTTCAACCTTAGAGAGAACAAAAATAGAAAGTGAGGAGGGAGGAGATGTGTCTCACCTGCATCGTTCTCTCTGCGATCTACCTCGTCATAGACGTCCATTGCTAGCTCCTCAAACAGACGATTGTTGAGCTGCCATACAAACAAATAAATTGATGCCAGATATATTAACAGGCGTATTTGTACATCAAACACAAGTGTGAAAAACAAGAGAGAGCAGAAGAAGACAGACATGAAAACAGCCTGATACTGTACCGTCATTTGGGCTGCAATTTTTGAGATTTTACTTGGCATGTTGTCTCATTTTCAGGCAACTATTGCCTTTTTTTTTTAACTTGTGTGTCATGGTTAGTGACTCAAGTCCCTCAAATGGGGATGACTGACCATCAGGTCTCAGTTTTTGGATAACTGGCATTCTGTGGGGCTACACAGATGGCCCAAGGAGCGGACAAACATTATTTTGGCAACGAGCACAAAGTCTGAATGTTATGCCAACCCAACTTTTTGCCCATTTTCTTAAACCAAGCACTTATTATTTCACACTGCTTTCAAGGACACAAGGAAACTGTCTTAATCCATTGCTTAAAAACTTTGACTATGATGATTTTCACCGCTGCTACAGAATTGTAATGTAATGTAAAAGCACAATAAGCCATATTTAAATCTCAAAATTCAACCCAACTCACCGCTTGGAGCTTCTTCTTGGCGGCCTTGGCCAATTCTGAGAGGTCCAGACTAGAAAACACAGAGAACAACAGTCAGACGGTCACCACAAAGACATCGTGCTAAAAAGAGGCAGAGGGATAGGGAGGGAGGACGATGCGGATATGGAGAGAGGAGCAAGAGGTGAGGAGGTGGGAAAGGTGTTTGGCTAGAGAGGGGAGGGGGGTCAGGGAGAGGGAGGTCATATTTGGGGTGGGATGCACTGGGGGTCAGATTATAAGGGCTTGATGTAATGGTGACTGCCATTTGGAGCCATGTAAACCTGAAAACAACTCTCTGTACAATCACAGGGACAGTATGCATCTGTAAATTTGCAAGCTACAACTATATGGCTAAAAAAAAAACAAAATATCAGCACACATTTATGTAAGTTAATATGTAACTTTATCGTTATTGTAAACTCTGTCTCAAGTATGTTAGAACCTGTTTACACCTGCATCCTGGGTGATCCCATCAAAAGTGGACAGATCTAAGTACAGGTGTAAATGCACCCAAGATGCATTGAGAGCCAATCACTCAGACCAAATTCAGAGGTGGTCTGAGCCACACGTGACCCAGTGTGTACAAAGGAACGCCTACTCAACTGACATCCAGTAACTATATCATTTGGTTCACTGTAATGCACTTACATGTTTGGACTCTTACCTGTCAGGATAAGCAGTGGGTGTTTGTAAGCACCCTAGTAACCACAATATCCCTAGACTCCCTTGAAAAATCATGCAATTTTGCAAGTCGTTGAGTGAGAAGAATCTCTATAATCTTTGTGAAACGCTGTGTGAGACAAATTTTTAATTGGCCTTTTTAGTTGTCAACTCAGATCACCCAAGACGCATGTTAACACCAGGTGTGAACAGCTTCTCAGACTGTTTTATTACACAGATATAAAACAGCTACATGTTAAAAGCTTCACTGCATATTCTGAAAATGGATGAGTGTGTCCTAAGCAGAGCAACAGTGTACTTACTGCATGAGACCCTCTGAAACTATTTCCTAACTGCCTCTAGTTATCTAGATATTTCTTTCCTCATAACTAACTCTAAACAGCTCTAATTTCAATTAGTGCCAGATTTAGCCCTAATAATCATACCACTATTCCACTGGAGCTTATTCTGGTATACAACAGGGAAATCTACAAAGTATGGGCTGGCAGAGAGAGGGTGTTGAAATGAAGGAATAAATTCTGGAAAAAGGGTACAAGGAAAGTGAAGATACCTCTGTGTCGGGCACTTAGGACGAGCTCTGGCTCCACCAAGCGCAGCGAAATGGAGAGAACAGAAGACGAGTGAGAAAGGAAGAAACAGACAGAAAGTGGGGTAGAGAAGCCACATCAAACAGCTTTAATTGTTATAATCAAGAGGAACCATTCACCAGAACAGAACAGGTGCAAGTGGAGTTAGATGGCAGCTCAGAGGATCCCGCTTAAGAGACAAACAGATTTTGAGGAGGACTTGGTTTCACTGTCTAATATGTGCACTTGTGAGTATATTTTTAAAGCTATTTCTTCTGGCTCAGCTGTGAGATCCTAGCACCCATCAAATATTTAAAAGAAGCTGAGCCAAATAATACTGAACTTGATTTATCAAAACCTGACTATGCACTTCTATACCTCTCAAATCAAACCTGCAGTTTGGGATTCATAAACCAAGCGCACCTCAAGTATTTAAATCATTTCAGGTACCTGTAATAGCTTAGATCACCATTTACGATAAACAGCCAGCTGTGATTGAGATGCCCAAGACCTCCTCTATCTAACTCCTGTTTTGGGTGGGGTAACACATACTATGGTGACACCCTCTGGTCACAACACTAAACTGCATCAGTATCAATTAATCCATGCCAGGGAGACACAGTGAAAAGAAGCAGTCATAGAAGTATGGCAAGCTGCAAAGTTCAAGTCTACTAACAAAGATACACCATGCAATTAAACCACACCATGCACGCAAACACAGGACACCAAACCACTTAAACACAAGACAAAAATGTCATGGTCCATACCTGTCTGCCATTTGAGGAATGATATAATGGCCATTCTTGTGATCTGTGGGGAAAGAGGAGAGGAGAGGAGAGGAGAGGAGAGGAGAGGAGAGGAGAGGAGAGGAGAGGAGAGGAGAGGAGAGGAGAGGAGAGGAGAGGAGAGGAGAGGAGAGGAGATAAGTAGAGCTACCACAGTATGTCACTTAGGTAAAATGCTATGCTTAAAGGGTAACTTTGGTATTTTTCAACCTTTTTCCCATGTTTTTGTGTCTAAGTGACTAAGGGGAACGACAATTTTTGAGATTGGTCCAGTATTGAGGGAGAGTGCTGCAGCCAGCAGAAGCGAAACTAAGCTACACCTTAATCCCTACAAGCCGCTGTGCATCGTCAAAATAAGTCCACAAAAAAACGCTTGCTTTTGCCCCTGACAGACTCAGACCATTATTGTTATTGTGTCTGGCAACATTATACAAAGGAACGCAACACAGACATTTTGTTTATACAGAATCAGCTGTTTCATTGCTTGCACCAAACTCCCTTTACAAAACGCTAATTTTAACGCTGTCACTGTCATCTTCATTAAATCATTAAGATAAAACTCACCAAAAATGTCTTAGCTCATCTTTCCACTGTTCCAACAATGATTAACTCTGGTTGTTTTGTCAAAATACCCCCTAACTTCACTGAGGTAGATATGAAAATATTCTGGCTTTACACACCATTTCTTCCCACTGCTTCTCTGATGTCCTCCCACTCGATCCTCTCACAATATTTTCACGTCTAACACAGTGAATAAATATAATATTAAAATAATATTTTGACCAAACCAGTTTGTGATTGTTGGATTGTTGTTTTCAAGTTTGAGTGAAGACAATGATGATTATTTTAGAATTACAGTTTTAAAATGGGATCCTGGTTAGTTTGGCCAAAGCAATAGAACATTTTTTTCTGGTTTAACAGAACACATCCTAATCTTCAAAAAAAAAAAGGTTTCTCTGTAGCGACCTTTTCAACACTGTTTTCAGACATGTCTAATAACAATCTGAGCCTGTTACTGACAAAAAACAAGCACTTTTAGTTGCCTTAATTTGATGATGTACAGTACAGGTTGAAGTTGTATCTTTCGTTCTGCTGGCTGCAGTAGTTTTGCTCAATGCTAGAAAAATTTCAAACATTAATGTCTCCATTAGTCACTTAGACACAAAACTTGAAAAAATAGGGTCCAGCTTGAAAATACTGAAGCTACCCTTTAAGGTTATGGCTGAGCACACAAACTGCTGCAGTGGGTTACCTGGGCGCCGTCCACAAAGATAGAAGGCTAGTCTATCTGTCAGTTCATACTGACACTCTACCAGCCGCTCTGCTAGCTCTATATGGCCCGCCTGCCTGCAAAATAGACACAAACACAAAATACTCCACTTATCTGTGTTGTTCTCCAACAGCAGAGTAAATCTGAGATTTGATTTTAAATACAAATGTGTGGTGTGTTTCCACAGTCTTGTACCTTGCGTAGTCCATAGGTGTGCGTCCATTGATGTCTGGGGCTCCGGGGTCTGCACCGTACACCACTAGCAGCTCAGCCTGCAGGATCTGGCCTGCCTTTGCTGCCACATGCAGCGGGGTAGTGCCTTTCTCCTGGAAGATCAGGATAACACACAAACAGTCAGGACAAGAGAACTGGCATAAAGAGAGTTACTGAAGAGCAGGGCTAATTGCTAGATGGAGTGAGTCAGCAAGTAGATTTTTTTTCCTGACCGGGTGGAAGAAGTTGGCCTGAGCGCCGAGGGACAGAAGCCGAAGACATGTCTCTAAACTCCCCGTCCGCACACTCGAGTGGAGTTGCTAATAGAGAGAGATACAGAGACCGTTGGGGGTGGAAAGATTAAACATCATTGAGAGACAGAAACAAGCAGAATCCCCTTATTAGCTCAGTGGAGCTCTACAGCATTAGAGATCATTATTACATCCTGCTGCGTCATTGAGCTCACTTCCTGCCAGGGGGGTTTTGTCAGTGGGTGTGCATTTGTGAGTGTGCTGCACATGTACGTGTTTGTATATGAAGCCTCCCACTAACATCTATAAATGAAATGTCCTTTGTGCTTACACATGCAGTTCAACAAAATGACAATGTCCGCATATGCTAATTAAGGTGAACTCATAAATTCTCAACCCCTTGGTTATGAAACACTGAGCCCTCACCTTACTGAGGTCCTTGGTAGTGACACCATCATCATCGCGGCAGGGTAGCTTGTGCACAAAGGCCAGCATCTGGTATTTGGCTCTGATGAACTCTGACTTAGTGGGACTGCACAGGAGGAGAAGGTAAGATGGTTAACAAGATGCATACTTCATGCTTTTTAATTTTTATGTGTTAGGTGAAAATCCTACTTTCTTATCAGATAAAAAGTCTTGGCGGCATATTGATACATCTATACCACAATATGAGACTAGATATTGTCTGTTTGCATTTCATTGTTTCATGATATGGAAAGTTGTTTTTTCCTGGTTTTAAAAGCTGCATCACAGCAAAATCATGTAATTTTCTGAACTTATCGGACGGTTCTATTATTTGTTTTTCCACACTTAGCCTTTATATCCACATTGCTGATGATTATTTATGAAATGTCTCATTATGTTAATATTTTGTGAACACTCCAGTAGTCATTGCTACATTATTGTTGCATTAATGAGGTATTTGGTAAAAAATACTGTGATATTTGATTTTTTTTTTCCTCATCACACAGCCTTGCTGATGAGTAAGATGATAGCATGATAAGATTATCATATTTTTGTCCTATTAGAGAATTTATAGTATGTTGTTTTTTTTAGAAAATGTGTATATGGAGATGTATATCGCAACATAGCTTCAAAATAGAGATATTATTTATAAACCGTATTGTCCAGCCCTATTAAGAACTACAGATCTTAATAACAACTCTGCTGGTTCTCAGCAAAGCCAGAACAGGCTTCCTTCACATCCACATTTACTTGAATGAGCCAGAACTGATGGGTTATTGCAGGTTTCCTGCTTTTTTTCCACAAAGACATTAACACAGGGTGTGGGTGTGCACAGTGCGCTTCCATACTTTTATGCAACTTAAAGGGAAACTTAGGTATTTTTCAACCTAATCATATTTTTGCATGTTTTTGTCTCCAAATGACTAATGGCGACAACAAGTCAAGAAATCCAGTCTAGTACTGAGGGAGAGTACTGCAGCCATCAGAGGCAAAACTAAGTTACAATGTAATCTCTCCAGAACACTGCACACTGTCAAGAAAGTTAACTAAAAGTGCTTGTTTTGCCACTGACTGGCCCAGATTGTTATTATAAGTATCTGAGAGCGTTATGGAAAGGATCACTTCAGAGAGCAACTTTTCTTAAAAGAAGTAAAATACATTTTGTTTAACCAGAAACAGCTGTGATAGCGCTGTTGCCCAACTATCCAGACTCGCTTTGCACAAATGTAATTTTAGCATTGTTATCTTTATGCAAACTCTGCAGACACAAAATAAAAGTGTTCAACTGTTCCACTATTGATTGTTTGCTCAAAACAAACCCTTCATTCACCACATTATTTATGAAAATAGATATTATACATAAACAATAGCTGCTTATCTGATGTCTGACCTCCATCTTGCACCTCTACCGATATTTTAAAGGTTAAAGAAATGGTCAGTTTTATTGTCACATATTCAATTATACAGATCACATCTGACATGGTAAATTAAAGGGTTTATTTTGACTAAACCAGGGGTAATGATTGTTGGAGCAGTGGAAAGACAAGCCAAGGCATTTATGATGAGTGTTGTTTTGTTTCTGCCAAGTTTAAATTAAGATGACAATGTTAAAATTACTTTTTGCAAAGGGTGTCTGGTTATCTCTCTGCTGCAATCATTTTCATAATTTTGTCAGGCACTGAGAATAACAATCTGAGCTTGTCTGTGGCAAAAACAAGCCCTTTTAGTGGACTTACTTTGGTGGTGCACAGTTGCCTGGAGGGATTACACTGTAGCTTAGTTTCACTTCTGCTGGCTGTCGTGCTCTCCTACTGTACTGGACAGATTTCAAAAACTGTTGTCCCCATTAATCACTTAGACACAAAAAATTGAGAAATAAGGTCCAGGTTAAAAAATACTGAAATTACCCTTTAAGCGAACTGAAGAGATTTTTTTCCCTGCAGGTCCAATTCCTAATCTCATGACCGTCCCATAGCCTCATTTCAACCCAAGAAAGCACTAGAAAACCTCGACTGATAAAATCCATCCTGTAGTTAGTAATACCAAAACCTTATTATAACAGAACACGAGTCATCCAGAAGATGATCCATGACTAAGTAAAATCTGTTTAGAGGGCATTAAGGAACAACTGGGTGCAACTGCTCTTCACTACTGGAAATACCAATTATGTTAAGAAAGGTTTTGTAACATTCCTGTGCAGCAGAGACAATAATTTCCTCCAGCACAGACGATTGACGGGAGATGTGTAATAGTTTTGTTCTGTGTATTTTGAGCCTGTAGGGAGTATACTTACTGGACTTTGTCCTGGGGGTTGGGTTTCCTACGACCGCTCTGCACCTGAGCAGGGTCCAGGAGACTGTGTTCCCATATGGAGTTGGCCCCGTTACTGGCCAAGGTTTGAACCATCTGAAACATACACATGCACCAGCAGTGACTCATTGATGGCTCACCACGACGCAAGAAAAAATCCACCATCACAAGAATATTCTGGGGAGTAAAGTCGCTTTACAGCTCTAATGCAATACTGCAGGATTAGAATTTATTGCTTTTGGACTGACCAAAACGCTTAAAATAATGCACACACAGAGGAAAAGGCAAAGAATTTAATATTAATAATAAAAATGCAAACTGTTTTTAATAAATGCAGATGTAAAACCATTGGGAATGAATTTACATCCCCAGTGCTGAATCAGATTCTGTACTAACTCACCCTCCACGGTAGTATTCTGGGCCTGCATTCATTTTACCAGCCCTTCCCTGCTCCTTTTTCCCTTTACCTCACTCGTTTTTTCTCAGCCTTACCTGCAATAGTGCGGGAGGCCATCCACTGTGCCGCAGGTGCTTGACTATGGAGATATGGCGGCCTAAGCTGCGGTGGACTGAACAGCATTCATCACAGATCAGGACCCCTCGGTTGATACTGGTCCAGCCCGGGTCTGATAGACAAACAGAAGTAAGTGGCTGGTATTAAATGCCTTATAAAGATGTTGTGTATGATGGCAAGACTTTTCAGCATTGTAAAGAATTGTAAGTGCTTCAACACAACAGTCACTTACGTCCAGGCTGCATGAACACTCCGACGACGTACTCTCCATCTTACGATAAACCCCTCGATATGCAAGTAGGATAATGTGGGGGGGCTAAATTAACACTTGACAGGACACTGTGGTGCCATTTTTTCCTCAAAAAACATGTACTTTACCTAGACTGCTACCCTGAACAGGCTTCATTCAAGGTCAAGTCAAACATATGCTCCTTTTAGACACTTGTTCTAAGCTGCTAAACTGTAGTAAGAAGTGTTTAATAAAATATGCAGATACGTATGTACAGAGTGCCAACAATGACATCAAAAACTCAAATTAAATTTCTTTGTAATGAATCCAACAGCTGTGTTAACACAAGAGTGTTTTAATAAAGACAATTTTAGAACAAAATATGTAAACTGAATTTTGCAGTAGTGAAAATGCATTTATAATCATTTACGGTAATCAGACATGACAAATGTCACCAGTAATATCTCAGTTTGGGTATTTTGTTATGAGTATGTGAAGAAAATATAAATGATCCGCCAACTTTTGTGAGGTGTCTTAGTGAAAGTTGGAAGACGCAATGCATAGGACCAAATAACCGCATAAAGCTGGGTCATACACACAATGTATATGCCATGTATATGCCATATGCTGAGTTGTACTATAATTCCCCCTGGCCCGGCACACTCCAATTGTTCACTAATGAACTAATGCATGAACAGAGCCAAGCTTTGATAAAAGTGCTTACCAATGTAGGGCTCAACTGAACCTATAAGAATTAGCTCAACCCAGTCACCTCAGTGGCGTCCAAAACAGCAGAAAACCAGTTTGAGTCAAGTTAAACAAAACCAGAAGATTTTTTATCAAGTTATATTTTACTGGTTACACTAATTATTGTAGCAATACTGTTTATTAAAAGGAAAAAGATTAAATATTTAGAGATTCAAGACATTTAAATTTCTGATACAAGAAACATCACTACAATGTGCATGTTCCTACACAAATGGACAGACAAGGTAAACTCTGATCTTTCAGTCATAAGGAGCTTGGGACCAGTAGTGCCTCAATGGCTGTGTCAAATTTCAGATCTACTACTTTCCAGTAGCAGTCTGATGGGGTTTTTTTTGTAACATTTGGTATTTGTTTTAGTTTGCCTGTGATATAATTATGGGTGGAACAACACTTTTCTCTACCTAAGACAATTGCCTGAATCTGATTTTCTAAATAGCAAATAGATGACTGTGAATGAGGCAAAGATGGGAGGGAAAGCAGCTCAGGCCAGTGCCAGTCAACAGCCACTGGCAGACTAGTCATAGAGTCTGGGTCATGTTTATGCCCACAGGACCCTGATGTGATGAGCAGCTCACAACTAACACAGTCTGCAATATCAAAACAAATATATGCAGACTTACATGCACATGATGCATGCACGGACAAACACACATGCAGGCACACACACACACATACACATCTACTATCTGCTTTAGTCACTCTCAGGCTAGGATAAAACTGTCTGGGCTTAGGGTATTAATGGAGCTAAAATAGTCCATCATCAGATGAACTGACATGCTGTAAGTCTTTTTGCCTGCAGAAAAAGTAGCAGCAAATGCAAAATGGCTTTGATAAGAGCTATAGCCTAGTTTAGAACAGTAGCCCATAGGCTTTAAAGGCCGGACTGCAGCAATTTAATTCCTTAATCTGTGTAATAAATATAAAAACTCCCACAGGCTATGCTATCTGCCTGGCTTGCTGGATCAATATGAGTCTACACCATTAAGCTATTAGATCTGAATAGACTATTGGCAGCAGCATATTTGCCAAATCTGCAGCATGAAATAATTTAGCCTAAAGTTGGCCTAATTCATCAATATAGCACTGACATTTGTTTTTATAACTGTCACTTAAGCCTGCATAAAACATGTATTATAATGAGTATTGATGGTGAATGAAACTTGGGCTAATTAACACTGTATATGCTGCTTGTATTTACATAAATGGACTGCTAACTGGTAAATTTCTACACAAAAACTTAGCACAGAGTGCTTCATTTTTCACACTGGAGGAGTCTCACAGTTCTAAATAGCCATTTTAATATCCAGAAGCAAGAAAGCATAGGTTTTGGAAGAAAACATTGGACACAACTGTCAAACTGCTTCCTGATGTCTGTACAAACTTCTCAGTTTCTTATACAATTGCATCTGTGATCAATAAAGAGTTTACTATCATGGCAACATGATTCATTGTTGCTATAAACCGTGCAGATTGCCACGGCATGACATTAGAGCCTCCTGAGGCTTGGCTAGGACTAAGAGTATCAGTCGTCCTTTGTAGCCATGCCATCGAGTTATCCCCTAGTAGGACACAAAGCTGGGTAGTAGGGAGGTGGCCTGTCACCAGTGGCTAGGTCAGCATTTTGCAGAACGCACTGCGTGTGTGTGCATGTCCTCGTAAGGAGGGGCCACATACAAAGAGCTGATGGTAGTAAAAGAAATATTGAGCTAGCAGTAGAGGGTAGAGGTGGCAGGAGGACCCAGAGACAGAGCAGAGTAGGTTCAGGTCATAAAGCAGTAGCAAGGTGCAGCCAGCAAGATTACACCAACACAAGCCAGCCTTGAAAAGTCATACACTGTATCTAAGGAAACCCAGTCATTTGACAAATACATCTTTCCACCAAATAATTATACTGTACATTGCTACAGCATTCAAGGAAAGGTGTTCAGCTGGGTTAAGTTAGTGCTAGTCAGATTATTAAGTGGGAAAAGCAGTAGAGGGTAGAGGTGGCAGGAGGACCCAGAGACAGAGCAGAGTAGGTTCAGGTCATAAAGCAGTAGCAAGGTGCAGCCAGCAAGATTTTGAACACTAAGCAGAAGGGCCCTAAAGCTTGTAGACACACACTGATATCTGGGGGAGCAGCTGTGAAGAGAACAGCTGTTGTAATGCATGTGCACATGAATGAATGCAAGCATCACACACACATACACAGGAGCACCAATAATAAAGTGCTTCAAACTTATCATGAGGTCATGTGAGGCTACATATGCGAGGCAGCGGTAAGCGATGGTAGTATGGGCATCACCTCTACCTCACTTTGCGACAAACACACCTGAGGGCAAACAAGGTGAAAACTAACCTACAAATATGAATGTTCATTGCAGTGACCACACTTTTGTTGTAAACACCAAACTCCTCTTAATCGGGTGAAGTCTGAACATTTTTCTTCTTTTCAACTTCATGTTCAATCAGGTTAAATTCCCCACCTAAGGATGGCTTTCAAATTAATTTGCTCATGCATATTTCTTCACTCAGAGTTAGTTACTATTTTATTTGTAAACTGTGGAGAAGGCTATGAAATAAGTGAGCTAATTATACAGACACCAGTACTCACGTAGGTAAACCATTTGAGGGGTTTTCAACATTACATAAATTGCCAAAAATAATGTGAGATACCGTAATAACGACTGGCCAGTAGCTGCCGCGTTAGCTGAATCTGTTTAGCACTAACTTGCCGTCTAGCAAAAGTTAGCTCAGCGAGCTAGCGTTGTTGCTAAGCTAGCACCATTAGCCAGGTACACAATCTCAAAACGCCGCGGGCAAGTGCTAACAATAGCACAACTGCTATAAAATATAATCACGATACTGCATGGTAGTACCTTAGGTGTATGTTAAATATTTAGTAATAGCCAGCAACGCAGTGAGTCAAAGCCCCTGCTAGTTAGCCAGGCTAAGCTAACGTTTTAAGAAGTCATGAAAATCAAAACAAACGTCTCTCCAACTAGCACTGGAAGGCGACATAAATGTGACACTGCAGCAAACTAACCGGTAGACCTCGTATATGGGTTCTGTTATATAAATATCCATATCAAGCTACTCAATGAGGCATATTAACGATGAGCAGCTATTAGCCGTAGATGTTTCCCGTTGTGATAACACGCCTATTTTTCACTGTTTATTTTGGGCCTAAGCGACGCTTGGAAGCCCTGGACGTTTTCCTGCTCTGCGGACCCGCTGACAGTGACAGCAGCCTCGGCCTTGCTGTCCCACCGTGTCGCCCTCCCGACGTATTGTTCCAGTAACACCAGAGGTCTATTTTTGATTTATTTTCATCTTCCCTACCTGGGGCACTGCAGTCCGCGCAGACCTCTGTCCTTTGTAGCTTCCTTGACATCTCGAAAGTGGCTGAAATCGAGAGGTGGATGTTGGCGATGATGTGGTTCGCCCTTTTTCCCCCGAGTTACAGACCGACGTCTGCCGTCAAGCGATGCGGCCCCTGAATCCCCGGAAGCCGGGTGGTGTGATCGGCTTTCCCGGCCAGCTGACAGTTGAATTTCCCGTTCGTACCTGCGGTCTTTTCGCCCACGTTCACCACTGATCTCAAGTCTTGAGGCCAAGTTATGTGAGCATAGTTAATCTGGCTGCTTGTATGAACCCCATATGGGAATATTTACTAAATCTGTTCGCTGCATTGCCTTCAACTCACCGAGAGACGGCAGCTCTCTACCTGTCAGTTTCCGCACACACACACACCCAACATCCCTGCAGCCTACCTATGGAGGGGCAGGGAGGGGTGACAGGGCAAAAATAATCCAGTGTTCTTTAAAGGTGAGGTGAATTTCACACATAGATCAAAATAAAGTAAGACATAGAAAAGTCAAATTACCATTATATTTTTAGACCCATTATGCAAATTGTAGCTGGATATTTGTGAATTGAAGTAAAATGTTAGACATAGTATTAACCTAGACCTACTTTATTATTTCCTAGAAACATCAATATAAGGATGGCTTCAGTATTATATTTACTGCAGATATTCGCATCTGAGACATTTTAGAGCAGTAGTACTTTCATTAAATAGGCAAAGTAGCAAAAGATGAGAGTATTATGAAGAGCATATTCCTTTATCCAAGCTTTAAAAAAAGGACAATGCTCTCTATAATATGTATATATATATATATATATACATACATATATATATATATATATATATATATATATATATATATATATATATATATATATATATATATATATATGCTACATGCTACATATATACATATATTATATATATATATATATATATATATATATATATATATATATATATATATATATATATATATATATATTATATATATATATACTGTTTAAGTGTCAGTATACTTTCAGTCAGTATCGTTTGTGGCTTTGGTAGCTGATCCAATGATTAAAACAGACATATCCGGAGAGATTGCTATGTTATTGTTATTATTATTATTATTATTATTATTATTATTATTATTATTATTATTATCAGTCAAAGGAAGACAAATATAGATTTGAATTAAATAAAACAGACTATAAGTAGCATGCAACATAAACAAGGTGCACAAACAAGGTGTTTTCCCAAAAATTAAGCTTAATATGGAATAAAATTCTAAAGGAGTTTAAGGTTAAGCTCTGATTTAAACTTTAAATTGATGCATTTTAATTTTTAATTGTTTTATATGGTATTTTGCAGTACGTGCACTTCTTTCTTTCTTGTTTTTTTTTTTTTTTTACTTCTACACCATATCACGACTATAAGATTCTTGGAAATGGTTATGCTATTAAATATTTGTGTGTGATTTCTGCGGTTCTTTTTGCAGATATAGCATATGTTTTATCTCAACATCCCTGACAGCGGATTGGCTGAGTGTGCGCACATTTCATTGCAGCTTGTCAACGCATCTTTCCCAGTCACCACCACCGGATGGGAGGAGAGGAGGAGGATAGATGTGTTAGAGTAGGCAGGGGAGACAGAGAGAGGGAGGCAAGAGGTGGAGGAGCGGGTGGTTAAGAAATAAAGGTGTAGCCTAATCTACGGAGACAATCAAACGAGGGCTTTTATTTACATGAATGATTTCATTGTTTTTTGCTGTTTATTGTAAGCGAGCAAGCAGGGAATCATTCACTGTTCCTGACGCGTAAGGCTGCCCCTGTACGCCTGTGGGCATCACCGCGCCGATAAAGGATGATAGGCTTGATTATATAGCGTAAATTAACGGCAAAGTATCCTTGCAATCCACAGTGAAGAAAGCGGAGGAGGCAAACTATGATCCGAGGATGATTTCTGCTAAGAAAACTCCGGAGAAGAGTCGTTATCCTATCCACTATTTGGTGTGGCACAACAAACACCGACAGCTGGAGAAAGAGCTGGCAACGAACGAGCAGGTGAGATAGAGAGGAGAGATCAAACACATTTTTCCTTACAGACACAGGCCCGTGTCTTTATTATAAGCGATCAAATGGGCGTGTATGTCCCTTGATTTTAATAGGTGGTGTTATAGATGCAATCCATGGAGCACCTCATCCAAGAACCTGGTCAATAATTGGGAATAGCGCAGTTAATTGTTATCGGCAGGGTGGAGGGGGACACTTGTAGACCGTCCTCTGACTTGAATTTGCACTATTTTCTTACGGTCATTCATTTTGAATAGGATTTATATGTCCTGTGTCGTTTGCAGATTTTTAAAATATTTATCCTCTCAGTGAATTTTAATATGTATGGGAAGTTGTAACTGGAGTTTATTCCTGGAAAATATCCAAGTGCAAATGACTGTAATTGCTGACCCTGATGGTGTTGCAGTAGGTGTTAGTGTGTGTGTGTGTGTGTGTGTGTGTGTGTGTGTGTGTGTGTGTGTGTGTGTGTGTGTGTGTTTGTCATAGTGCTTTATGCCTGTGTGTAAGCAGCATTATTGCGTGATCTACTCAAAACTGTAGGCACCCTGCCTTCCCCCCAGCACCTAAACCATTTGTGAGTGGGTGAGACAATGCAGATGAGCATGTGGGCGAACAGTTGCCAGCCACTACAGTAAATACAGTAATGGAATCATGAAGGTATTGTATTAGGTTTCCAGAGGAGATGTTTGTCATAATCAAAAGCATGAAAATTATTTTCACCACCAGCAAAATTGGAATACTTAGTCTGAGGGACTCGATAATATGATAAGAATTACACTATTGTGTGTGTCAGAGAAAGAGACGGTGACTGTGCAAGAGCATGTGTGCGTGTGATTTCAGTCGGGTTTTTTTTGCAAATGTACTGAAGTGCTTTGCCATTATATAAGAGATGCTCTGCAGGTTAGCAACTAAACAGATTTTTGAGTGCATGCATCATGCAGCGGTCTCAAGACATCACACTTCCACACACATGTACGCACACTTGCCCACACACTACGCACACTTGCCTACACACACACACACACTCTTACCTTCTTGTGGTTATAAAATAATAACCCTGGACGCCTTTTCTTTACACCAAAATGGTCAGCAAATGCCCCAAAGGCAGCCATCAGTTGGGTCACCACAATCCCTACATTTACTGGAAAGGAGTGCGGTAGTGACATTTACCATTTAACCCTAAACCATAATTATAACTATTGGGAAATAGCAAAACTGAGCACACCTCACAGTGAAGAGGCTCTAAGAATGGACTCTGGTATTCAAGTCAGTGTCATAAGCAGGCAATATACATAGAAGAAAGAGGAGCAGGGAATGTACCATGTATGTTCTTAAGACAAAACATTTTCAAACTTACGTAGCTGAATGCTGAAGTTGTAGTTGAATGCTCATTTTCACACCTGCTTGCTCAACACTAAATTAAAATCCATAAATGACTCTTGCTGGTTATTTTTGGTTCAGTGCACCAGGATCCATCGTTAGCCAGAAGCTACACCAGTACTGTGGCTCATCTACCACCACCAGTTGTTCAAAATCGGAACTGAACTTTGCAGTTTTCCTGGTGCAGGATACCTGTAAAACTAATGACCAAATTCCCAAATGTGTTATCTGTATTTTGAAATTTATGCACTGTGGACATCTTTTGTTTTACTAGACTGTCTTTGTCAACATAGACATTTTTCTAAAACATACATATCCATCATCTGTTGGCAAACAGGTGTGATGGCCACAATGGCTAAGTTTTTTCTTGTCTTGCATGGCTTTTGTGTGATATGGCCGATGACCTGTACATATTAGTATCTCTTTTCCAAGAAACGGCCAAGTTCTCTAAGAATAAACTTGCATGATGATAAAAACTGATTATGTGAAAAGACACCTCTGTCATGATCAAGGTATGAAATTCAAGGAAATTAATTTATTGTTAAACAACACAGGGTTGCACAACAAAAAGAGAGTTGTAGTCCCTTCATGCTACAAATATATATAACAGATAATTAAATTCAGAATAGAACAGGGTTGGGTGATATGACCCTAAGATAATGTCACAGTGATTTAGGGATACTCTGCAATAACAATATTCTTGATGATAATACTGAATACTGAAAAAGTATTTTTCAGTTTAGAACTCACAATAGCTGTTGAATTTTTTTGGCTCTCCTACTCACCTGGGTGTTTGTGTTTGAACTGGTGAAATTAGTTTGTTGTATTGTCCCCCTGTGCTGTTTTAGTCTTCTTGCACTTTTTACATACTGTATTACCCTGGTTTATTATATATTTGATCGTTTGTAACTAAACCACTACCACAGGACAGAAGTTGCTTCTCTTTTTGGATCTCACTCCTCCATCATAACATGGCCATTATCCTGATATGAAAAGATTAGAAAAATGCAATATTTCTATTATCACAATATTATTATCAAGATTTTTCTTAATCATGAAAAAAATAGAATGATATTGTAGTTGTTAACTCATTATTTCCTAACTAACATGTTCCCATTTACCTGTGTTTTTCAGCAGGCAGAGATACAATCAAAATACCAAACTATATATTACTGACATAGATATAGGTAAAATGTCAATCAGTTCCCTAAATTAAAACTCTTTGTGTTTGGTTTACACAGATGGACTCAACAAATCAGCCCTCCCAACCTCATAATCATTCATTTTTCAGGCATCCTTGTATCTATAAATATTTTATGATGCAAATGTTATTGCCCCTCTGCTGTGCATTTGAACCCAGGACCTTTATATCACATCTTTGATGTTATTTATGAAGTATACCAAACCTACTGCCTTGTAGTTCTTCTTCCTGTATGACAACAAACACAAAATCTGTTAAACATATCAAGCATCAAAGTGCTCAGAATCCAAAAAGATTTGATGCTGATCCCCAGTAAATCTGTATGATTAGTCACCCTCCTGTTGTGCTTGTGTAAGATAAGGAGTTATTTTTCTTGTATTCTCAGTGTAGATCTATAGGGCAGTCTCTATAAGCTATTATGGCAAAGAAGTGTCTAAATTTCTTTCAATGCTTTTTACCACATTAGAAACTTTATGTAACACGATCGCTGTGACCTGAAATCTATGCAAAATTAAAACATGCCTACTTCTATTTTTCCATCTATTTCAGTGGATTATATGGCTTTAAACTGTTTAATGCTGTCAAAAGAAGCACCAACAAAATAGAAAAAGGGAGAAAGGCAGCGAATAGGACTTTTTCACGTTTTTCACAACAACCATTATTCCTTGCTCTTTTCATGCCAGCTCCAGCGGCACTGTCCCAGACCCTAAACCTCAGCTATCTGTGTTGGATGGCAGATCAGAGCAAGTTGTGTGGAGACACGTTGTAAATAACAGCTGAAAATGAGAGTTTCACTTCTTTCCTCTCTTGTTTCCTCGCATTGTTGATGAACTTCTGTTCAGCCTCATGCATAACAGTAACTATCCAAACTACCTCTGTATTTCTCACTCTTTTGCTTATTGTGCGTGTGTGTTGTTTGTACTGTGTTTGAGTGTGGGTGTATAAACATGGAGTTGTACATCATGGTTTTGCATGTATTATATAACCCAGTGTTTTTTTGGTTAGTCAAACCTTACGTGAATTTATCAGCTATTCAAGTAATAAAGTTAGTATAATGTCAGCATCACACCCACTTTGACATACTTTATGCAGTAAACTGAGCCCCTAAACTGGGACAGCACACACACACACACACACCTATCATGCTCCATCCCCAAGGTTCTGTCAGACACACATACAAAAACACCCATGCATACACATGTGTGATGCTGATGACAGGTGTCAAGAAGCATTCTGAATAACTGTGGGACCCCTATGGCTCTAGTCGGTTCAACAGATTTTGACAGCGCAAGGATTTTTAATAGCTGCAGGCAAGTGATGGAAGTTGAATATTCTGCAGGAATAATGAACAAAGTTACCTGTACAGTTAACTGTAATTAAAATGTAAATGTCTCTGCAGCTTCTAAAATGTCCACAGTAGTAAATCAGGACTCCACTGTTACCTTGCCAAATCTTTCCAAGCCCTAGTTGTGCAAAACTAAAAAATTGCTTATGTGAAAATCAAGGCCACCAACGTACATTTCCCACTGACCTACAGTGACAAGATCCAGTTAGGTTAACAAAATGAGGTTAACCTCGTAGTTTTGGTGATCATATTTTTTTTGCATTATTTGTGTAGATTTGACTAGTAGCCAACAAATGTTTAAAACCGCTTTTATGTCCTTTAAGTTACTTATTTGTCATGTGCAAAAATAGACCCTTTTCAAGGCAGCCATACTGATATGAAATAGTAGGGTAAACACAGGTGTTACCAATGATACTATTTAATGTCCTGGCCGTTTGGGGCAAAGCCTTTCCCGTGAGTCAACATGCACAATAGAAGCATCCTGACTCTGTTTGATCTGGATGGAAAGGACCCTTATTTAGTATCACTGGTAACACCTGTGTATACTCTGCTATTTCATCTCAAAATGGCTGCTAAAAAGTTCTGGTTCAGTGAAACACTCATTGGCAATAAAAGTCTTCTTCTTGGGCTGTCTCCAACAATGCACACACAATATGTACAAAATTTATCAACAGTATATAATGGGAGTTTTGTACTAACAGTTGAAACATTACTTTAGATCATATAATAGATAGTAGACAGTTTCCTGAAAAGTGAAGCCAATGCGGAAGAATAGCAGTGCACCTTAAACCTGCATTCTTTCTGGCCAACAGAGGGAAACTCCACTGATAAAAAAAAAAAGATGTCTGATTGTATGTAATCTTATGGCAAAATTACCCTGCTTCTCACTTGCTTCATTACCTCAGTAAACAGTTTCCTAATGAGTTTGTCTTAATTTCTAATTTCAAGTCTTTTTCAATACAGCATGATCAGTGTGTAAATTATGGACCCATGTAGAGGAAAATAAATGATAACCCAGAGTTACGAGTGGCCTTAACATGTGATTGACAAGCCACCCAGCACAACACACAAGGCTCATGAAACTCAGATCAGACTTTCAAACTGGGCATTGCTGATCAAATATGGATGAAGATTGTTATTACATTGGCTATTTTTGACCTGAAATATTTTCATATACGTAGATTAGTTCATTATTTAGCTGTAGTATGAAAAACTTGGTGGCCAGGTCATCATTTTTTCCTGCTGAAAGAATGAGGCGAAACAAAGCACTGCCCAAGTTGTATGGCGTCACCCACCAGCTCCAGGCTTTTGTTTGTACTTTGTATGCTCTGGTTTCAAAACACCAAGATGGCAGCCCCCAATAATACCAAACCCCAGGCTTCAAAACAGCAGTCCACAAACCAATGTGTGACATCATGGTGGGTTCACACTTGGTTGAAATGAAGTCAGATGAAGTGACGATTATTCAGTCATTTTCTGCTTATACTGTAGTACAAACTGTAGTGGATGTGGTTGCAGTGAGTCCACCAAGGGACAGAAGCCTGAAAGGAGGTGACAAGTCTGGCAGAATAAATCCAGTTTATGCAGACCTTGATTATCTAGATATCTGATTCTGATAGCTGAGATCCTACATACATATACATATACACTTCCACATAATTAAGTGAGTTCACTTTTAGAGAGATTTCTATGCATGATCCACGTTCAACAATATATTATTGCAATACAATTCATTGTAATAGTTCTTATGATATCACATGATAGGCAGTAGGGCATCACGTTTTTGCCATGCTGTTATATCCCATATAACAAAGGCAGTATTGTGTAGATATGGCATGATAATGGTTGGTCTCTGATAAATTCAGGTCCCACTCAGCTGTGTAAGAACAATATAATATCATTGACCTCTGCGTTATGCCACAGTAGAATAGAGGTAATTTACAGCGGTCTCCATATCTGAGCTTTTTAAAGCCTGCCCAGCCTTTGGTGAAATGATGAGACTCATTTCATTTCACCATGTGCATGCATCAAATATCCGGCACTGTTTCTGATCACACTCTTATTTCCTCTCCAGCACAACAAACCAATGAATGGCTTGTTGATGTGTGGCTGTGTTGAAGGTTTTGCTGTTTTCCAACACTTGTGGCCTGAGATTGTAAAACTATACATATTATATATTTCTCTCTCTATATATTATTATGATATATTTCTGTTTGCTCGATCTTCCACAGTGGAATAATTGATACATTGGATATCAATGTTACGACGCAAAGCCAGAGAGAGGAAACTGAACATAGAGACAGGAGGAGTGGTTGCATAAATGCCAGAGACACACAGCTCACCACAATGATAAGTGGGGAAAGAAGGAGAGGGGAGGAGTAACAAAATCGTAAGAATAACATCCAGTGAAGGATAAAAGAAGGGATGAGAGTTATTTTTACCAGAAGATTCATAAAACAAGGCTTATGTAAAGGAGAGAAAGGTAGGTAAAGAGAGAGTGAGATTGTAAAAACAAGGTGGCAACACTGACAGACTGAACCAAGGAGCGTAGGTACAAAGACTGTGCTGAAGGAAGTGAAGACAGAGTAGTTAAGAAGAGGTGGGGAGGAAATAATGACAGACTTTGACCATGAACAGAGTCTGTCTGGGTTGCACACAGACGTAAAAGTACAGTGTGATTGAAAAAGAACAGGGCCATGTAAGGAGTGAGGGTCTATTCAAGACAAATGCAGGAAATGACACTAAGGTCTCTGCTCTTTCTCTCCGTTGCTGTTTCTTGTCCTCTTGGTGTCTCTGTGTCTGACCCCAGCACTCTCTTTCTCTCAGTGCGTGGTTTGATTATGATGCCCTCGGCAAGGTGCTAATGTTAAATCAGCATTATAAAGTCTGATGCCGGGTTGCTGGCATGAGGGAACAGAGGCATAAATTAAGGCTCATGGGTTCACTGCGTTCACTCTTGGCCGGAATCTTTACGCCAACCATCTGCTATCTGCTTGCACCTGTCTACTACAACCTTTACCTCTCTTGTCTTCTCAGCCTGCTCCTCCCTAGATCCCTTTAATCACATCCACCCACTGTATAAAGTTTTCCTTATCCTCTTTCCCTGGTGCCCTCAGTCCCACTTTACCTCTAACCATCTATCTATCAACCCCACCCTCACCCCTCTTACTATCCTCAGTGTAATGAAACCCAAGTGCTAATTGCAGCGCAGCAAAGCCACAAAGAGAAGCCATGAGGGCTGAGTTGGGATCAAATTTAGTTAAGTTGCTGGGAGCTTTTAACAGAGAGGGAGAAAAAGACACAAAGGTTGGCAGCAGGATGTAAAAAAGGGAGATTTGTAATGAAATAAAGGAAAGATGGGGAGACAGAAATGACAGTGGTGAGGAATGGAAAGAAATATTTTCAGGTAGTTTGATGTCCAAGGAAGGAACAGGCACAATTTTCTTCATGTTAAAGGCATAGACTGTGCAAAAGAAGTGGACGTAGCCAATATGATGTCACCCCTTGGTTTGTGGACTATTGTTTTGGAGCCAGCCAGAAGTAGCCATATTTGGATGAGAGGGTGGAGTTGGAGGTTGCCATGGCAGTGCACCTTGCTTTTTCATCTATTTTACTCTAAATAGGACCATAATTTACAAAATGAATATCATGTTGCATTGAAGAAGACTTGAAACTAGCATTTGAGAAAATAAAAAAATTCATTATGAAAATGTTTACTGAGGTAATAAATCAAGTGAGAAGTAGGGTCATTTTACCATAAGAGGATATACAATGAAACATATATACTGTTGGTAAAGTTTGTATATATTGTATGAGCATTGTTGAAGGAAGCCTTAGAACGAGATCTAATTGTCAGTGATTGCTTCACTGTTAGCCTTTTTTCATAGCTTTATCCTCTATTTTGCTCTAAATGGGACCATAATTTACGAAATTAATATCATGCTGCATTGAAGAAGACTTTAAAGAAGCAAAGTGAGATAATTCATAAATTCAATAGGAAAAATATTTATTGAGGTAATAAGTCACATGAGAAGAAGGGTCATTTTCTTAGACTTCTTTTTACAGTCAGTGGAGTCACCTCCTGATGTCCATTAGAAAAAAAGGCAGGTTTAAAGCACTTCTGCTTTGGCTTCACTTTTTCAGACTAAAGGCTACATATACTTCTCTTGTACAGTTGTAGAGTCATTGAGTCCTGTCTGCCATAACTTGATCCCAGTAGGAATCATATACCCAGGTATTTCTACTGGATATCTGTGTTATTAATTCTGTGGAAATCGCCACCTCCAGAGTGGGCACAGCCTTCCCACATCTGAATATTTCAACCACTATGTTGGACAATAGCTTTTATAAATTGTATTTATCTTTCATGTGGTTTTGTTGGCCAGCCAGCATATTGTAAGAGGTCATCATCACCCAGGCTGTGCTCAGCACAGGCGCAAATGTCCTGACCCCGACCGGGAACATTGTCAAAACTTGGAGCAGCTCCTGATCCCTGTGATCATGACTTCCATGCAGAGGACAGTGCTGAGTCTGGAGGGTCAGTTCTCAATTACGCTGGTAGAGGTGAATCTGGAAATGAAGTTCCAGTCAAGTTCAAGGTCCATGATGGCGCAGCACCAAGGATGAACTGTCCTAAAATATCCACAGGATGTTTTACAGTTGTTGTGGTTGATGTATTGAAATATTGTATGGACATCAGGAACAGGGTCTGATGGGGAGGGTTGTCCGGACTTTCAAAGAGGGTCCTTGGCAAGTTAATTATCAGGAAATGATACTGCTACGCCATCTGAAAAAAGTCTATGCAACATACAGAAAACTATACTGGAGGGCTGATGAACATTCCCAAAGGAACAATGCAGCTTTTAGCCCTGGAATCGTGGATCAACTCATGGGTTATCAGAGTTCAAGGAGTTTGTCAGATCTATTCAAGGCAACAGTGAACTTTGTCACATCTCCTGTTCATGATTCAGATGGGTGAGCAAGGCAGCCCTTGTATGATGAGTAGAGATGTCCAGATATCATTTTTTACCTGATACCAATTTCAATACCTGAACTTTGAGACGCACATACTTGCGATAATGAATGCAGTGTTTTAGGCAGCATTGGAGACATTTTCTGGTATTGGTATTGGTAACAATCCTAGTGGTGAGGATATTCACCTCAGAAACACATCTTTGATATTCACAGACGATCCTATTTCTCTCGTTTCATTTCCCTGCAACCTCCCTTATGTAGCAATCAGCTCTGTGCCTGTTGCTGTGTCTGAGCAGCAACTAGTAAGATGAGGACTTGTTCTTCCAAATATGAGGCCTTGCTGCTGTCAGGGAAAGAAATTTGCTTGTCCTGTTAGGTGGGAGGGTTAGCAGCTGTCCCAGGTGGAAGAGTTCAAGTATCTCATGAGAGCAGCTGGTTGCATCACCTGCAGTAATAATGATGCTATTCCGGAGCATGGTATAGCAAAGAGGTGTTAAGCCTGAAGGTACGGTTTGTGATCAGCCAGTCAGTTCTTGTCCCAGCCCACACCTGTGGTCACTGGGCTACTGTCTAAGAACACATACAGAGCTCAGCAACTTGGAAAGACCTCTGAACTAAGTTGCTACTTCTCCAATCCTGAATCAAATGCTACTAGTTGTTATCAAAGGGTGAGAGGGTGATATTTGTTCAGCAACATCACTGAAGAAGTGATTTTGAAACTTCTACTTCTCAATTAAATCTGCAGTCACTTTCAAAATACTTGTATTAACTGTAGTGTTGGTTCAAATGATTGCTTGCCTTTGTGCTGTCTTGTAAAACAAGTTAGCTTGAGATACTTTAAATTATGATTGTATTGAATGTACTGAATGAATGTACTGCTTGTAGAACTTTCAGTTGAGCTGCAGCCCTTCAAAAATAACTGGGCTCGAACAACTTCCTTTGACATTTGTGTGCACATAGGATTTTCAAAATTTCAGCTCCATACAACAATATTTATCAACACCATCATTTTCTGATGATCGGCACCACTGTATTTAAATTTGAGAAAGTCTGTGTTTTTTCAAATGTGATATAAAAAAGCATCCCGAATTATGGGTTGGCCAGTGTTTTCAGGCCAGTACCGATACCAATTATTAGTAATCAGGGAAACTGATAACTGATATTGACAATATCCTAAATGAATCATATCAGTTATCAGTTTCCCTAGTTACTATGCTAACACAATCAGTGAAACAAAGTGCATTATTCAGGCATTTTCATTGATGAAACTGCCAAACTTGGCATGTTTGTCATCATAGAAGTAGATCATAAGACTGGTGTTTTTGAAACACCAGTATAAAGGATTGTGATGTGTATAACTTCAGAAATATCTGCTGCCTTACCAGCTCTGCTTGCTTGATGGAGCTGCTCCAGTCTGTAAATGGGTTCCATTGTGCCTGACTCCAAATCTATGGAATAGCAGCCTACAGTGCTGATAGATTATTGCTGGTAACATGTAACCAATCAGATAGTGCTGTGGACAGGACATTGAGCAAGACTAGAGAGTGATGACCACAAACAGAGAGAGCCGGCTGGATCAGAACCAAAGTAACACATTTTAAAATCATTATCAGAAAAGCAAAACAAAACAAAAACAAACAAACAAACAAACAAAAAAAAACAGATTTCGATAATTTGTAGAAATGCTGAATATCAAAAAATGGGTTGGCCTGTACACTGAATCAACAAATTGACTTTTCTAAATGTCTAAATTTGCCCTGCTGCATGTGAATTGCAGACCACTGTGTATTGTTACAACCCATTTTAGTATTTCAAGGCTCTTGAACTTGTCTAACTGTCAATAACCAATAAATAAGTAAATCTGAACACAGAATTCAAGCCATCATTACGTTCCTTTCATTGGACCTGCACATTTTCTGCCAGTGAAATGCTAAATGTCCCAGAGAAAATGACAGTCTAATTTCATTACCAGACTAAGTGCAACCATCTTTTGCCAGACCACTGGGTTTACCTGAAATTGCTACATAATTCACATGCTCTCACACACATACAAACACCCACACACAAACACAAAGAAAGAAAGTGACAGCTGTGGGGTTTCACTCCAATAGGCTATAGCCGCTACATTATGTGATTATGCTCTTTTATAGCGTATGCACTGTCTACCTCATTCCAACAAAAGATTTGCTCTCTCCATCTGCGAGTGTGCCTGCATCTTTGTGAGTGTGAGGAGTGAGAATAAGTGCTCTCTCTGTGTGTGCATGCGTGTCTTTCCTTGCGTTTTGGTGAGGTCTGTCAGCTCACAGCAACAAACAGGTGTCAGAACCTTTAGATAAACATCAGAGAAACTCTCCTTGCTTCTGTTGCCTTTCTGACAGGTCCACCGCCCGTTTGTGCTTGCTCTATCTCTGTCTGTGCGGTGCCTTTCTGTCTGTCTGCCTATCCGTCAGTCGAGATTGGGGATGACAGTAGACAGAATAATGTGCAGCGAAACAGAAACATTACATATGCTTAAATGTAGGTCAGTATTTTCACTTGCTGATTTAGTACATTTGGTCTTATTTTTACATTTCACAGCACTTTAATGCACCAGCAGAAGTGCCTTGGCTGTGCTCAGATGAGTGTGAGACATTAGGAGAGGTTTTGTTATTCTTCCGTGGGGTTATCATCACCGATCGTTCTGCTCGCTCTGTCATCTGTGACGCAGGTTTTATGCTATCCTTTTATTTCTGAAGCAGTGTCACATTGAAAATGGATCAGGGTTTCATGGTGGTGTAGCGTTTGTCAAAGTCTCCTCTGTATGTAGAATCACAGAGGCGAGAAGGGAGACAGGGGGGAGGAAAAGTTATTTTTATTCTGCTCCCTCCCATCGCCAGCCTCCGCTCCTGTGCGCCCCATGCACAAACATTTTGGGAAGGCTGCTGTATGTGTATATGCACAATTTCGTGTGTGTGTGTGTGGTGTTTGTATGAAAGATTGATGTTGGCCTAAGTACCTGCCAAGCTGCATCAGGCCAGGCACACATTGAGCGAGGGAGAGAGGGGGAGAGTAAGAGGGAGGGAGGGGGGAGGGAGAGAAGGAGCAGATGCCACAGATAGAGATGCCTATCAATAATGCAACCTCCACTGAGTTCAGTATTGAGGGAGGGTGAGATGGGAAGTAACGAATCAAACTGAGGGAGGGAGGGGGACAGTAACTAGAAAGAGTCTGATTATAAGACATAGAGATTGGTTCAAGAGAGACAAAAAAGAGAAAGAGGAAGGGAACTTGGAGAAAGACAAAATAAAGAGTGAGTTGTGCAAAGCCTTGAATTGTGGGTGCAACAAAGAAAAGCAAAATAGGGCAAAGGCAGAGATACAGATCTGTAACAAAGTGTTAAAACAGTGGTGCATACATTTGACAGAAATAGAGGAAGAAGGCCTACAAGGATGGAAAGAGGATATATGAGGGCAAGAAAGAGAAAACACGAACACTGTGCTTCCATTAAGTCAAAATTATATGCAACACATTCAGAGTTAACACAGTGAGAAAAAAGAAATTCTCACATCTCATTATTAATGCACAGTTTTCCTCTTATAACAAGGAACTACTTGTCATCTTAACAAGAACATTTTCTTCTTATAATGAAACAGTTTGACGTGATGATGATGGCTGAGGCTTTATCCATTTTCATAAGAACAGAATCTCAGAAACTACGCTGAAGGAACAATACAGCATTATAATGCAGGGCTCAACAATAAGGATTGCCTGCTTGCACAGTCAAGTAAAATACCACGTTAGGCAAATAACTTAGTTAGAGTTAAACTATTTTGATAATTGGTTAATCTTTGAAGCAATTGTTCATCCCAAATGGCAAAAAAATGCTGTAACAGAATAGGTCAACATTTGCTTATACACTTTATTTGTGAGAGAAAATGATGCTATCCTTGCTAGTTGGTACCAGAAGTTCAAGTGCCCTATGCTGCACATTAAGTAAAGAGTAATGTACTGTGAGCAGGTCATTATTGCAAAATAAACCCAGACATGAAACGATACAAAACGGAGGAGTCTTGAATCATCCTGAAGGGTTTCCTTTTTTTTTTCTTTGCAAAAATTACATGGTCACTGTACATTGTCCTGCTTATTATACAGCTACTTTCTAGAAAACAAATTTTAAATTCGACACAAAATATTAATTTATAAATGATAATAGTGATCTGAAAATGATTTTATTACTCCCCTAGTCTATGATCAGAACTGCACCCATATTAATGGTCTGGTCTTCATAGCACAGTCTGCTATACAAAAATAACAGACCTTAGAATACCGTAATTAATCAGATTTGAGTATTTAATAAAGCTTTGTAATGATATTTTATTAGTGAACCATGCCAGCTAACTGTTGTGTCTAAAATGCATACACAGCCTCCTGCCACTAGCTAGGGCTGCACTACGCAGGTGAACCAATGAGGTTGAAAGTTGTATAAAGTTGACATCTCATAAAACCCCTATCAGAGTTTGACAGTATTTTGATGTAGAAAATAGAAATAATGTTCTATTTACACTGTGTCAGAATAACCACTCAACCAGAGCAATGTGTGACCACATTCAGAACAGGCATGTGGATGTTAAACTGCAAGGAGGGCAGGTTGCTGATGCTAGCACTTCTGTTATCCACACTCAGTAAACCAGTATAACATTATATGAGTGTTTTGTTTAGACTAGTTGTCCTGTCTAAATTTAAATTTTCATATAATCAACAGAAAAAAATTCTTGTTGTGATGACATAACATTTATTATAATTTCTAATTTGAACAGAAAAAAGTTTTCACCTAATAGAGAAAAGTTGCTTTTTTGACATAACAGGCCTCACTAATGACATAAATAAAGAGATAGACAATGGCTGAATTCCATTTAGTTGATTCCAGTCCATGTTGGCTCACTGTCACACCCTAATTGCTTATTGGGGCACTTGAATAGAAAGGATCCATTGTTAATGTAATTTGTAATCTGTGCTTTTCCTACTAATGCAAGTTAAAATGTCTGCTGTGAAAAATATCTGAGATACATAGTTGTGATTGTGTGATTGATCAAGTGCTTGATTTACTTTCTTTGTATTAAACATTAGAAGCATTTTGCTGACCGTTATCAGTTTCTGGTACAGGCATGAAACTCAATTTGTATAATGATTTAAAATCTTTCTTAAATCAATTAACCAATTTTGGATTTAACTCATTTATCTGGGCAATTAAAAAACCTTAATCTCACCAGAGATGCTCTAATGACTGTACATAATGTGTGTCATGTGCCCCACCCTTCATCACAGGCTTTATGTGACCACAGTGTGCCCTCCATAGTGATTTCATTGTCGAGTGAAGAGTGGGCGCTAAGAGACAAGCAGGGATGACATAATGTCCCTACTGTAACTACCACACCACACAAGTCAAACAAGGTCTGTGTCTGTGTGTGTGTGTGTGTGTGTGTGTGTGTGTGTGTGTGTGTGTGTGTGTGTGTGTGTGTGTGTGTGTGTGTGTGTGTGTGTGTGCAAGAGAGAGAGAGTACATGGTCCATTAGTTGTAAACAAGTATTTCCTCCAGAGAGTTCCTATTTTGTTAATGGGGGAGGGGAAGTCAGTGTTTTGAGTGTGTGTGTGTGTGTGTGTGTGTGTGTGTGCTTGTGTGTGTTTTGTTTTTCAACTCAACATTGTTCAGATGTGAATAAGTATGTCAGTATGTCTGCAGGTCAGGGTGTAGTGGTGGGAGGACATTAATGCTGAGTGGTGCTTCTGTGTGTGTGCACATGTGCATTAAAATCCTTGATGAATAGCTTACCATGTCGCTGCGTGTCACCACTGCTGGCCCACATCTCCCTTGCTTTTTCCGTCAGTAAAGTTTTTAATGCCCTGAACTTTATCTAGACTTCACAGTGTAAATTATAGCCCGCTCTCTGTGTGCTGTTAACTCTGACCACCGTCTGTTGCCATGTTCAGTTTCTGTCCTTCCCAGCTACTTTTGATGCAAATTGGACCAAATGAGCCACTCGAGACTGACTGTTTTCTGATCATGCTCGGAGGTGTTATCACAACAAATTTCTCACAGACAGACTTGTGCTAATTTGAAAATTAGACAAGAAGGGGTAGGTGTTGTACTGCAGTGTTGGTGTATCAGCGATAATCAAGGTGAGATGATGATGATGAGGTTGCTCGATTGAGGCCATGATCCGGATTGATGATGCTTGGCCCTTTCAAACTGAGGGGCATCATTTATGATCATGTTCTTAGATTTTACTTTTTCTTCGATTCACTTGAACTTGGTTCAAAGATCAGTTCTGTCAGTGAGTTTAACTTTGATTCATAAAGCACGCAGAGCATAAAAACCCTGCATACAGAGTTTCTGAGAAGAAAACTTGTAACTCAAGCATCTGTGATATATAAATCTCAAATTAACTGAAAACGGGCGGCACCTGCCTTACAACCAGGGATTTCCCTTTATTTAATGGACCAAAAGACAAAAGCAAATCTTTTGGAAGACGAGATTATGGCATTGGAAGAGGAGAACAATGCCAGACAAACAAAGCCAAGCACAATAGTTTGGGAGTGCACAGCTATGAATTCCTCTATTCCTCTTTTGGTGTGCGGATCCTGCCTTTTTCTCTTTTTGTGGTCCAGCACTGAAACCCATTGGGCCTTGGGGATGTGCGTGCCCTTCTTTTATAGTGTTTTTTGT
Source organism: Lutjanus erythropterus (assembly GCF_056507025.1). Classification (NCBI taxonomy): domain Eukaryota; kingdom Metazoa; phylum Chordata; class Actinopteri; order Lutjaniformes; family Lutjanidae; genus Lutjanus; species Lutjanus erythropterus. Next base: position 17,193,328 of record NC_139320.1, read on the forward strand.
TAGCTATGAATTCCTCACACCTTTAATTGATTGCAGTGATTGATCAAATAATCAATTGTTAGTCAATTGATAAATTAATCGCCAACTACTTTGATAATCGATGACACAGATTGAACAATTTTTCAAGAGAAAAAGTCTCTGGTTTCAACTTAAAACTAAATATTGTATGGTTTCCATACTCCTCTAGTACAGTCCATTTTATAAATGCGGCCCCAGAACTATTAGTAAAGGTAAAGTAAAGGACCTTCTGAATTAGGTCAAAAAATAAGACGATATACACTTAACTAGGGATGAAACCGATTTCACGATTTTTAACTTTAATTATCATTAAAACTGTGTTTAATTATCAGGCTTTGAAAATTCTGTCCAGCATCAATCAAAGTTAGTAACAGTCTCCCAACTAGATTCTATGAAAGTTACAGAACAAAAGATGTAATCAGATTATTAATATATTTAGTAAAAATGGGGATTATTGGCAAGATTACAATTTTAAAATGAAGAATGATACACTACCATATGCATGCGCACACATTATGACACTTCATGAGTCTCTCAACTCCACTCTGGTCTTCAGTGAAACCAGCTAATCTTATAGTCATCTCATTATCATGGCCTCTAATGAAAAAATGCTTCACTGCTTGGAATTTTCAACTTTATTTTTTCTTTAAATAAGAAAAGAGGAGCAACATCACAGTACTGCGAGAGCTCAGCTGTGAAAGTACTGTCATCATCCAAGACCTCATCTTAAAGAAACATTTACGGCAAAGATGTAACATTACCTACACAGGCCAATACATTACAATACATTTATAAAGTAACCGTCCCACCCCTGATAACACAGTCTTTAATTTGATGCCTTCTTAGAGTGACTTGCAATGACAACCATAAATAAATAGCACTGTGTGTCTTGTAGTATAATGCTTCACAGAGAAGTGCTATAGGAGAAAATATATGTCAAGAAGACGGGTGAAATATATTCTCCTATTCTTGCTTGTTTAAATCTTTCACCATGACAGGAGCTACATCAGGTTGTAGTTGAAGGGGTGGGGGAGGCAGCTACAGAAACTACACTTCAGTGGGTTATTCTGTTGTTTCCCTGTCATCCAGTGTTATACATCGTGCTTACTGTTTTCTGGCAGCATCCTGTACTCTCTCCGACCTGTCTCCTTCTGCATCCTCCCTCTCTTCTGTAATCACCCCACTGCTATCCTGCTTTGACTTCCCCTCCCTCGTTGTCTGTGTTCGTCCACCACACCACATGTTTCTGTTTATCCTCGCCCCTTATTAGCATCCCTCTTCCACTCCTCTGCAGCTTCCCTTGTGTCTTTATCCTGCATTTGAGCCGTCCACCCTCAGCTTTCGTATCCAGAGCAATTGAAATCGAGTACAGCTGTAAAAAAAAAAAAAGCTTAAACTGATAATCACCAACATTACACGCAGCTACTTAAAGGAGGAGCAATGGATGAAAGGACAGCTGCGAGACAGTACAAGTACCATAAAAAAGACAAAAATGAAAGTAGAGCCAAGTTGCTCTTTTTCTCTTCCATTCCTCGTTCTCTCATCTCTTTTTATACCATCAGCTTTATTCCTGTCTCTGGTTCTCTCTTTTTTTCTCCCTTTCATGTGCTTACAGCAATATGTGAAGGGTTTCTTTCCAAAATACCACTGCCATCTCGGGGGAAATGTTTTCCAAGACTCCATATTAATATTCAGCCGTGGGTTTTGCTGGCACAGTTTCGTTCTCTCATGTCATTTCAGTGATGGACACCGCACTTAAGACTTTTCTCCCTGTGACATTGACAGCTCTTCATACAAGCTGTGCTGCGTAAGCACATGTCGTCTGTCCTTTGAGACACTGCGTGTGTTTAACATGCACACACGCAGCACTAAAAGTAGCCATATTTGCATGTTACACCTGGACCCGTAATCTAGCACACACACAAACAAAGCTGACTGCTCTCTTTCTTATCCTGTGTTGCTATGACGCTCCCTCTCTCCTCTCTCCACCGGGCTCCACGGCTCCTGAGGGACTCCTGCTTGTTGTTGTCTCCTTCAGCTCCCCTCTCCTAACTCTCATCCTCCTTCTGTTCTCTTTCCTCACCACCCCTCCCCATATCTTTGTTTGCCATGGCCATCACTTGCAACACCAATCTGTCGCTCTCTTCTTTTTTCTCTCTTTCTCCATCTTCGCCTGTCGTACATGTTACAGTTGTTGCTGACAGGCAGTTTCTCACAATGGAAATTTCTCTGCCCACATTATTTATGTCTGTCTCTCTCTCCCTCACTCTTTCACTACAGGGTTGCTTTAGAAGGGTTGTGTTAGAAATAACTGTGGAGAACAGTGTTAACCAAAGAGACAGAAAAAGATCGTGCAGAGATAACACACCCATTTACTCAGTAAAACCATGATATCATGCTCATATTATTGAGTTATGCTTTACTAACCTCAGTTCAGTGTATTTTTTTCACACATCTTTATTAGCTTTTCAATACATAACATACACACAAAGTACGACATATCACCCAGTTTTACATTTATAAACACACAAAAACACACAAGCCAACCCTCGCACCTCCCCAACATGAGAGCCATGTTCACGGGAACTGAGCAGAACAACAAACGAAAAACATACTCAGGGCTACACAAGTTGCATACCCAATCCTATAAAAATATTTCCATTTGTTCTGTAAAATGACTTAATATAATGTCCTAATTGTTCAAACAGGGAATAGAATTAATATAACACAGAATAGGAGTTGTTAACATTTTCTGAGCAATTCCTAATACTGTACTTAATTTTCTTTTGTCCTTCCTCTAAGTACAGGAAGGACATTAAGTCTTTCAGACAAGAATTAGGAAATCCAGTTTCTCTTGTATTTGTTGTATATTGTTGTCAACTTTGTGTAATATGTACTGTGAAGTACATTGAATTGAAATTGCCCATGTTTTGTGTAATTTTTTACAGTCTGTGCCTGCTCCAGTAGTTTTTTTTTGTGATTAGCTTTTTACTGTACGGTCTAATTTGTAAGAATTTGAAAAAACTGTGTATAGTAAGGGTGATTTTTTTCAGGTACTTTAGTGAATTTGTTTGTCCTGTCACTTCTGTAATACTGTGTGCAACAGTGTGGTTTGAGAGATTGGGTTTATTAAAACAGTTTAAGTGCATGTGAGTCTATGAACGTTTGCACATGCGTTTTTGTGTCTGCACTTGCATCCATGAGCCCAGCCATGTTTATGCGTAGTGTATCCCATGTAGTTTTCCTCATTTCCCTTGCAAATGCCAGAAACAGAGAGCTGCAGTAACTGATTGATAATATAACCGCTGAATCTTCCTGGTTCTGCTCACAGTCTGTGTTTGTTGGAGCGTAACAGTTAACCTGTGTTTGTTAGATGGAAACTCACAGTCTTTTAGGATAGCCTATAAAACGATGAGTGCAGTAAACATTCAGAGCAGCTTCCTCATATTGAGCTGCAATTTTTTTTGGTTTGGTATATACTCTCAGTTGCTTAAAAATTCTCCTCTAATACATTTCTGCCTCCACTGCTTTTACTTAGAAATTTATGTAGATCGATAAGGACTGAGGCCTCAGACCTGCTCAGCCATATTTCTGATACATTGTTCTTATCAATATTATAAACGCTATAATAAAAAAACAACTCAAACCCCAAAAAATGCTCTGTAACACTGTGTTTGAAATGATGTGCATAGACAGAAGCCATTACACTGTCATAATCATGCCATGATACCTGAACATGATGGAGTCTTTATGAATGTTTATGACTGTTGTATTTAAGTGTCATTCAGTTAGTTATGTCATTTTAGGCTGACATTGTTTGAGATGTTATGACAACTCGACATTAACCAAGACAGTATAACCTGTCAGTGTCTTTATCATGACAACTTGACTTTAACTTGTAGAAATTTTTAAGCTTTATGTCTTAACATTATATTTTGCGGTCATATGTGGTTGGTTTTGACACTGGCCATCATGAGACCATTATTGTGTCAGGAGTATTTTCCTTGACTTCAAGTTAAGTGGTACATTTTGGACTTGTCATAAAGATATCATTAAGTTTCATTACACTGTTAAATGCTTTTGTAACAGTGTTGTGAATAATTTCCTGGATTTCAAGTGAAGTTATACCATTTGGATTTGTCATAAAGATGTCATTAAATGCTAAAAGGCCAATTTGATGATAGCGTACAGTACCAAGGTGTGTTACCTGATGGACAGATAGATGTTAGCTAGCTTACTTATTGCTAAAGTAGGCTAACCAGTGTATGCCGTTATCTGTAGCTGGCATTAGCTAGTAAGCTAGAAGTAAGATAGAAAAATCAACAAGGAAACCAACCTGGTACTATCTTACTTGTCAAAGTGGTCACCGTCTGTCTCAGAAGTTGTGGTTGCTACCTGTCCAGCTGGGATCTCCAGTCTAGCCAGACTCAGCTAAACACTGATGACATAAGCATGGTGAGGAGAAAGTGTCAAACTTTCAACAGAGATGAGAAGGAAACAAGATTGTTCACTCCTTAGTTACTTCCATCATCAGCTTTAGAACAAACAATGTGTTTAATTCAGAATGAATTATAAAATAAATTGTATCCAGGAGACTTGACCGAATTAAACTTCATGACAGTCAAAAACATTTATGAAGACTCAATCATGTTCATGGTGGTGTCATGCCGTGGTTATGCTATGGACCAGAATGACAGTCTTACGCACACCCACCCATTCAAATAAAATTTTACCTAGTGTTCTAAAAATGGTTTCATTTTTATTCCTAGAAATATTCCTCCACAGCTTCCTTCAGGTCTGTAATAAAGTGCTGATTCTGAGTCACTTTACACTTATATCTCCGAGAGTAATCCATAATTAGAATTCAAGCCTGCAGTGGACTGACAGAACTGACCTTGGATCAGCTTACGCCCTGGATAATGGTGGCTGTCAGTGGCTCGGTTTAATTGGATGGCAGATCTGAGATCAGTTTAAATGTTGCTGATTTTCAAGGCGCACACCGCAGTGAGAGGCAACATGAACACACTGGTACGCTGGGGTGGACAGAGTGAGAGAGGGATGGGCAGTTTCACGCAGAGCCAGTGGGGATTAAATCAAATGATTTGTGAAGAGACATGACATCTCATCAGATGTACAACCACAGCTTGTGTAGTAATAAACAGATCGTAAGTAACTGCTGCTGTTTTACTCGGCAACACTTGTAGGATTCTCAGTCTTCCTGATCAATGATAAAATGATACTCAATATGATACTGTAGAATCTGTGACTCATCAACAAGTGACTCATCCAGTCATCTCTTCAACATGTCTGGACTGACACCTGTAAATACACATGAGGCACCCGCAATAGATCAACACTTTACAACCTTGGCTCAGTGTTTATTCACATGTCTGAAATGTATCAAAATCAGATGACATATTCTTTTTTCCCCTTGACATATTGCCTACATATATATAACCTTAGCATTATTTCGCCAAGTCACTGTGTCTCTCCCTGCCCCTCTAAGCATGTAGAAGAATTGTTCAAAATGTGCGAGGCCTTATCTGAAACCACTGTTTACTTTGTCCAGCTGGACTAAAGTAGTCTGCAGTTACAGACTTATTCTCATCTAACACTCAGCAAAGAAGCAAATTAACATTTTTTTCCAACATGTTAAACTATTAGACTCAAAAAAGCATGAAATTGAACACACACAAAAATTTTTTTTTTAAACCTACTTTGGCTTGGTCTAATAAACCCTCTTGATTCATTTGTTTGGTATAAAGATGCATCAACCAGAGACATCAATAAGTTAGTATTCTTGGCATCTAAAATTATCCACTGCTTGTCTATTGTCTGAGAGGGTTTTAAAAGCCCCCCTGCAATGGCTCATCTTAATTTTAGTATCTGGTGTGATTGATATGACAGATTAACTCTAATGTAATATGGCTGACAAATGAGGCCTTGTTGACATGCTTCTAAATATAGAGTGGAGCTGTGAGCTGAAGTGAAGCCTCAAGCATTAATTATGGTTTTTTGTTCAGACTTACACACTTATGCTTGTTCAGAGGAAGGAAAAACATGTATTGTTGGTCACAAAGAGGGTGTAGGTTATATATTTTACTCAGTGGTATGGCAGACTGAAAACTGTGCTCCATATTTGCTTTAGCTGCTCGTGTTTCCCTCTCTGGATTCAAACTAGCAAACTTTTCTCAACCTCAGTGTTCCATGTTTTGAAGAACAGCAGACAGGTGGCCGCTTAAAAAGCTCTGTTGTGTGGAGGCTTGTTTAAAAGAATAGATAGTGCTGTCTGTGTTTAGCTAAATCCAATCCATCCAGCCCAGAAAATAAGTGGGATACATCAGCAGTGCAGCACCCAGCTATGTTTGGGTGGTGACAGATCAATTAGCACCTGTCACTGTCTCTCTTTCCATCTCTCTGTCGTCATCTTCACACTTGTGTCTCTATTATATTTTTCTGTTTCTCCCTCCCCCTCTGTCTGAGCTGGAAGAGCACGACAATGATACGCAATTAACCCCAATTTCCTCTCCTCCTACTTCATTTCTCTCTGTGTGCTGCACTTCCCTTGTTGCTTACTCACCTCCCTCACACTATGACTGCTTGTTTTAAATTTTCTCCCCCCCTTCTTTTGCCCTTCTGTTTTCTGTTATTTCTCCTCCTGTTCCTTCATCCAGACGGATTTAGAGTCTCTGGACCCTCGTGGTCGAACTCCTCTCCACCTGGCTGTCACGCTGGGCCACCTGGACTGTGCCAGGGTCCTGCTGCAGCAAGGAGCTGACGTTAGCAAGGAGAACCGCAATGGATGGACCGGTGAGTGTGCGTGTTTGTGTGTTTTGTGGAAGAAACGGAGTATGGTTTTCTGTGAGCATATGCAATATGCAGTATACATAATACATTATTAGGTTGTGTGTTGGTGGTTAGAATGTTTCAAGATAAAGATGATACATGCAAAATTTTATACAATAATATATCATTGTCTAAATAATTATGACCCTGGGGTATAATTATAATAGCCTCAACAATGAATGCAAAGTGGAAGCGATTGGTTATTATTATTTTTACCAGTAGTTAAAAATTGCAATCCAAGGAACCCTTTTGCCTCCTTTAAAGAATAAAAATGTTATTTGTTTTTACTCTTTACAGTATCTTTCTCTTTATATAAATGTGAAAGCTGGCTCTAATTGCACTAGAACATTGTGTCATCCTCCCTTAATGTGCCATACAGAAATGCAAGAGAAAATTTCACAGTCTGGAGACTCTGCTCGTTGTTCTTTTTAAATATAGTTAATACCATTATGTCTGTGAAGTTGTTTATGGATACTATTTTTTAATTTGTGTAAAGTATACAATCATAAAAATAGATATATTTACCAAGGAAGAAAACAGAGACTAACTGCTAATTCATAAATAAATAGTAGTGGTAGCAAGTAACTTGGATGTGTGTGTACTTCCATTGTACGATGTTACTATTTATTGACATTAAAATGCTACGATTAGCACCTTTGATATCAACAAGTTCTTCAAGTGCTGTCAATCTGATCATGAAGATCTTGAAGAAGAGGCTGCTTGACCCATTCTGTGATATGGTTTATTATATTAACTTTCAAACAGGTCCCACCATATGGCTTCCAACTATATATACTATATTTTCCGTCAAGGTTTCCACCTAAAGTTTTCCTTGCCACCGTTGCCTTAGTGTTTACTCTTGATGGGAACTATTGGGTCTCTGTAAAAAAAGATTACAGTGTAGACCTGCTCTATATGAAAACTGTCAGAGATAACTTATGATTTGGCACTATACAAATAAAACTGACTTAACTTCACTATTATTCAAAGAATATACCCTGAAAGTGTTGGACTTGTAAAGCACAGGCTTGCACGTTTTTGCAGACCACAAGAGTTTAACTTGCCAAGCATGGCCTGTCATCTGCAGTAACCCCGGGAAAAGCTTTGTCACAAATGGTCTGCAAATTTTATGGTTTTGGTTGTGGCCCTCTTGGACACAATAAGAGGACTATTATAAGGCATAATGTATGATATATTGTACACTGTATTTGCAAATTGGGTGACAACGGCATCTCCCACTGGTCCTGTTTTACATTGGTGCTGATGAGTTTAGCATCGTTTTGTTTGATTCTCTTGATTCTGGTTTAGAAAATACAAACCACTCCTGATGCTTTTCTTCACCACCTCTTTCGCAGAAAAACGGCAGCTTCTGCCAGACATCTCTTAGCTGCTGGCACTGTGCAAATGTAGTGTAGAGATAGGTAGGTCTAGCAGTGGGAGACTATTGGAGCATGAAATTAATTAATTTTTAACCTTGAAATTATATTGGCTGATATCGCAAACCTTTGTTGCAGTCCAGTATCCCACCCTCATCCTTAGGTTCTTGTTTTTGCTGTCACTCCCCCTTAACTAGTGTAACACTGTATGTAATGTGTTTTTTTGTCTTGATTGGTCATGGATTAAATGCTATGAAGTGAAATCTTTGTTCAGGAAATTTTCTTTCTTGTCTTTAGTTGCAGAGCATCATTAAAGCGATAGTTCACCCAAAAATGAAATTTCACTCAATATCTACTCACCCCTGTGCTGATGTGAGGATGGGTGAAGATCTCCAGTTCACAAAACACTCCTGGAGCTTCAGTGGAAAACAGCGTTGCACAAAAAAAATCCGGATCCGTGTGCACACACCTGAAATGGGTACACAAGCTCTCGCCCAAGCGGCGCGGCTGCAGCAAAGAAATTATGCTCCTCTTCTCGATGTCGAAGTCCTCGGATGTTTTCTTTTCTTCTTTGTTGAAAGTTTGTGAAGTCAACTCTGTGTGTGACAAGTCACTATTTCTGAGCAGATCTCTGTTGTCTGAGATGCTTCCAGGTAGCATGTAAACACAGATGTGAAGGTATCGCAAGATCTTGTGTATCTCATGTCACACCACTTGGCTTTAGCCTGTGTACCCGCTTCAGGCATGTGCAGGCAGATCAGGTCTGAGAAGCTACGGTTGACATTTAGGCTAAAAACATGGTGTAAATGGTGTCTTTTTGGGTCAAATTGTAATGCTGTGGCTTACGGACACTTGGATTACACCACACGAGCAGTATGGAGACATTTCGGTGGGGGGGGGGGGGGGGGGGGGTTATTTGTTTGCATTTTAAAAGTGGTCACTGTTCGCTTGAATTGTACTGGATTTGGCTGCAATGCTGTTTTCCACTGAAGCTCCAGGAGTGTTTTGTGAACTGGAGATCTTCACCCATCCTCACATCAGCACAGGGGTGAGTAGATATTGAGTGAAATTTCATTTTTGGGTGAACTATCACTTTAAGTAATCATGCTCTGTTTCTGCTAATCTGATTACTGTGTCTTGTCAATTGGCACGATATATTACTCTCCAGGGTTTTCTTTTCACATTATTGGAATCAGCCTACATCTAGACTGTTTCACCTGTTGTGTATAAACGTGTGTGTGTGTGTGTTAACCTTTACTCACGTTTGCTGATGAAGAGAAAGAAAATTGTTATGTAATTGTTCAAGTGTAAAACAGCCTGTAAGATTAACAGCAAAGTGGCCTTCTGATGAATGACGAGCGCGCTGCAGTAATTGGTCGCACCAGCTTTTCCGTTGGCCTACTTCAGTTTCGGCAATTCTCGCTGCCCCCCTTAAATTGCTCATGTACATAAATTTTAGATGAGGCCTGAGTGATTGGGTCTGTTTTACACTCCATCTCTCTTTCTCTCTGTTTCTTTCTCTCCTGCAGTTCTTCAGGAGGCGGTGAGTACCAGAGATCCGGAGCTGGTGCGTCTAGTGCTTCGTTACCGTGACTACCAGAGGACTGCCAAGAGACTGGCGGGCATCCCCGTCCTGCTGGAGCGACTACGCCAAGTGGGATTTCGCACAAAAACTCACACACACAAACAGTTTGATCCTTACTTGGAAAAACACACTCCTGTGGCCACACACACACATGCATTGACACAAACAAGGATAATGCAGGCAGACATTAAAGAGACATGCATGAAATAAAACACAAACATACATAGAATGCTGCACAATATGGTAAAACAATCATAATAAGATTGTTTTGACTGATATTGCAATATGATTCACGATGGGTGGAAATTATCAGTTTTGCATCACAATTTTCATCTTAACTGGAGAGAACTGTTAAAATTAGGGATGGCTTGGTAACACTTTTTTATGGTGCAATCTTGAGTATCTACCAATACAGATGTAAATCCAATACTGTTTTTACTGATCGATTTTCCCTCTCTTAGGCAATTACGCTGTTAATAATACATTTGTTTCGGATGCACTTTGCTTAACCTGCCATCCAAAAAAACATCAAATTGTGAGACAAATATTCTACTCACATGAAGGAAGAATAACACTGCCCACAACATGACTCAGTAATGTAATACTGCTGCTTCCTTATTTCTTATTTTAAACTTTTTCACACATAAAACTTTTAGGAGCCTTTTTGATTAGTCAGAGCCATTCAGACATTCAAAATGAAAAAAAAAATAATCTGTCACATGACACATCTATCTGTACAGCATTTCGTTCAAAGCTTAGTTAAGCACATATGATAGTTTAGGCTAATGGATCGTATTGGATTATGGTTTAGACTGATACTGTACAGCCTAAATTAAAATAATGATAAATGTGACATTGTTGGGTTCTGCATGTTTTCTTACATCTGGAGATCAAGATTTGTAGGTCAGGACATCTCTGCAGCACTACAGTACTTCATTATAATGCTGTTTTGTCACACATTTTTCCTTTCCCTTGGCCATATTGCAATTTTGATATTATTTCCATTGTGAGCCATAATAGATACGCAAACTACAAAGGCTCATCGCAGGGGTTTGTGAGCAGAGATGCTTTCTTTTGACTTTTTAATATTTACGTCATTGTTTCAGGATCAAAATAATCATGGTTTTGTTTGAAGGTATTAATAACTTTGTTTACTATTTGACAAGGAAAATACTCTCCAAGGATTTGTCTCCACATTGCAATATCCTCTGTCTCAGGGTAACTGAGTCCCACCTTTCCCCATAAGGGGTAAGGAGTGCCATACTTAAAAAGTTCACCACAAAATCAATCTTACCCGTAGTGTTATTCATCAGTCCAGATTGTTTTAGTATGACTTTTAGAGATATCTGCCTTCGCTCCAGTATAATGGAACTAGGTGGCACTCGGCTTATGGTGCTAAAAACACCAACAACACATTTGAAAAACTTAACAGTAATGCGTCTTTCCAGAAATCATGACCTAGTTACTCAGGGTAATCCACACACCTTGTGGTGAGCAGTTTGATGTAGTTATTTATTTCCTGCTGAACAACACCCAACCATATCACCACACGGAAAGACCTGTGCATCTGCTCATGGAAGAGAGGCTTGTGCTAATGAGAGCGTGGGATGTAAATATTAATGGTGTCCTCCTTGCCTGAGCTGTAATGTTCGAAGCACTGAAGTAGCTAGATGGCATGTGTAGTTTAGTAGAAAGAAAATAGTTCCTACATGAAACTGCAAACAGTAAGGTCTGTTGATTATCTTGAGTGCCAAGTAGTTCCTGCATCTGTATGGCCAGTATCTCAAAAACTATGCACCAAAACCACCTGCATGGATAAGTAGCACTACAGGTAAGAGTAAAATATGTATTTTTGATTTTTGGGTGAACTGTCCCTTTAAATGCACAATAGCGATGATGGACAAGCTGAGGGCGGACTGCCTGAAGGTCGCTGGTTATAATCCTGACAGGAAAGTATTGAGGTGCTGCAGATTGTTCGTGTTGAAGCTGCTGCAGCGGTAGAGCTGCAGAGAACAGTGGCAGAGATGCAGGGAACTGCCTTCATACAGTCTGTCTTCCTGTGTATCTGCTCCAGCTGGCTCCCTGACACACACACACACACATAATCACACACACTCTAGCATACCCACATGGTAGACACAACACCCTCGCACTTTGAAAACGACAATCAGTACTCGCACTCAAGCACACATGCCCTCGCAAACATCGCACACATCACTCTGTTCTTCGTCTGCTGCTGCTCCCATCCACCTCATCCTCCTCTCCATCTCTCTATCTATCAGTTCTATTATTAACTCACACATACACAACCACTTCTCCGTGCCAGTACCCCTTGTCTTTGGAACTGACAATGAAGGAGCATTGCTGCATTTGTTCACTCTCCCTCTTTTTCTTCTCCTCCACTTTGCTATTCTCCTCTTTCTGCCCATCTATCCATCTTTAAATTCATCATTCTCCATCTCACCCACTCTTTTCAGGCTCTATCTTCCTCTTTATCAATGCCCATTGCTTTCTCATTTGTCTTCTTCCTCCTCTTTCTGCTTTTCTGTTCCAGGCCCAGGACTTCTATGTGGAGATGAAATGGGAGTTCACCAGCTGGGGTGAGTCCAGTCCTTGTGTCATTTCAGTCAGTAAAGCAGTCCAGTGCCGACCAGTCAGAACTAATCATGTTATCATCTCCCTCTGGGGTTGAACAGGCCTGTGTCTTCCTGTTGTACTGAACATTGACGCTCACGCACTTTCAGCCTTGCAGAATATATGTCTGGCTTTGGTTTTACAGAGTTAAACAGCTTGCGCTTTTGAACTAAAGTGCTTTACAAAACCACAAATGGATGTATTTTCAAAAATATACACACAAAACTTTGTTTCGTGTGTAAGTGAGTAATCAGAGTACCGAGCCCAAAAACCACCAACCTGAATCATATGAATACACCAGATTAGAGAGAAAACTGAGAACTTATTCTCAACATATTCTTCAGAAATGGCACTGTTTGATTTAAAGTGGTTCTGTGTTTTGTCCTCAGTGCCCCTCGTGTCTCGAATCTGCCCAAGCGACACATACAGAGTTTGGAAGAGTGGTCAGTGTCTCCGTGTTGACACCACCCTGATGGGCTTTGAACAGATGACCTGGCAGAGAGGAAACAGGAGCTTCATTTTCAGGGGACAAGGTCAGAAGTTGACTTATTCTGTGTGTGTGAGTGTGTGAGAGTGTGTGCTTTGTCAGGTTATATTTATCTATTAGGTGCTTTCACAAGTGTTTAAGTATTTAATGCAGTACAACAAAGAAAATAATATTGGGAGAAATGTGGGAGCAAATGCACAGTGTTTAAGAAAAATTGATAGACATTTTGGGAAGTACACTTTCATTTTCTTGGGAAGAGCAAGATGAGGAGACTTCAGGAGGTCACACACCTGGCCAAGTAAATGACCCCATAGCCATAACTGCCCATGAAACTTGTTTTTACACTTTTGCTTCTGTGGTGCTGGTAGGTGAATTTTGTTCCATTTATACAGAGCCAGTCTAGCTGTTTCCCTCTGTTTGTAGAGCTAAGCTAAGCTAACTAGTTGCCAGCAGTAGCTTACTGTACATACATCGGGGTGGTGTTAATAATTAATCATTAATTGATTAATCATTGTCAACAATTTAACCGATTAAAGATTAATTAATTGTATGTACGTTTTGCGTACCATTTCCCTGAACCTCACAGTTTTTCCTCATGATTTAGATTGGTCTGAAATGGCAGTAACTGTGTCACAGTTGACATTGTTTTGTTTGGCAGCTTCATTTGTTGAAGAAGAACAGGTGGACAAGAGCAGCCTTGTTGAGTGAAAACCTTATTGTTTTATTATTCTGTTCATTTAAATTGTTTGTGCGTCATGAATTGATGTTTCACATAACTGATGTGGCACTAAAATTGTTTTAAAAAAATGCGAAAAATGTGTTTATTTCGTATTAATGATTAATTGATTGTGAATATTTTAAACTATCGCTTAAAGAAAATGCACAGAAATTGCAACCCTTTCCCCATCAAATTCTCTGTGAAAGTGAATATGTATATTTCCCAAAGAATCATCTAAGATAAGAGGCCAAATTGTGCACGTAAATTTACAGTAAGCATGTATTTGTCATGTTGTCTCACACTGGGTCTCTATACCTCCTCTTCTTCCTCCCTCTTCCCCTGTATCTTCTGGTTTTCCATTCACATTTGCATTTGGTCCTGTGAAACAACCTTCGCTTTCAGCACCAGAAGAAATGACTTGATATCATATGTCTGATGTGGGTGTTAAAGAAACACTGAGCAGAAAGATTACGATCAGTTATTATTGTGTTAGCATAATATTGTAGAAAGGCTACGGGACACCAGATGCATTAACAAAACACTGATAAGGGGCAAATACACTCAAACACAACTGCCTGACCATTTCTGTAACTTGTAAACAACACGACAGTTCAATATACATAAATCATTGAACATCATTATAGCTCTCATTTTTCATTCTTGACATAACCACGTCTGTTATTTTTCATGTGTACAACTGAATGCAACACTACGAATGTCCTCCAGGAGAGACCGTCTAAATCACCACCATTATCTACATATTTAAATAATATCACCACGCCCCCATGGCAGCCATCTTTTCTTTACCTTCCAGTGTCATCATTCTAAACAACTATAAATGTATTCAAGCTCGTTTTAGTTTAGTTCCAAAGTCACACAATAACAAATTCAAACTAACGCATCAAAGCAGCGGTAAACCAGCAACTCTTGTGCTCTGAGAGGAGACGTGGTAAGAACTTGTTCTGATAGAGTAAACCTCGGCTCATACAGACCAATCAAATGAATTCACCGGGTGTCTGGTTAAAACCTTTCCTGTATTACAACAGTACAGAATAAATGTTTCTGAAAACATCTAAAGAAACAGGCAATGCAGTAACAGAATCTTAATCAAAACTGTGCAGCAGTTTCGGTCAGAGGTGTCCACTGGATGGACTTGCTGACTGGATGCAACTGGACAGACCTACAACCGATCAGAACAACAAAACACGTGACTTGTTACTTTTCAAATCTGGACTGGTGACACTTCTAAATCCTTGAATAGGACTGGCTCCTTATTAAATAAATGATTGTGACTGGTCTGACCGGATCCGAGGCTCGTCCAAGGGGGCAGAGCAAATAAAAACATGTCCAAGCTGAATTTTAAGAAACATCCATTCATTTGAAGTGGATATGAAATGGAGAAAATATTCACAGAGACTGGTGTAGGTGTAACTGCACCTTCCCAGGATGATCCTCCCTCTCTCTCTGCATTTTTGTAACCTCATTGCACAGCTGTTTCCACTCAGTTGATTCTCCACTGGCTCCTCTTTGCATTATTTCACCCAGTTCTTCTTTTATTTTTATCTTTCTTCCTCTCGCCACATTTAATTATTCCTCTACTTCTGACCTTTTCCCTGGACTTTTTTGAGTCTCTGAACAATGTCCTCCCCCTTTGTTACTTTCTTCTGGACCTGCCTGCCCAGATTTTTTCTTTTCTCTTCCCTGTTCTCTGCCCTTCTGCAGCAGCTGCAGTTTTTTTTTTACATCGATTATCATCTCCTTTGCTTTTCTTTAGATTTACATGTATGTTTGTGTCTCACAGACTCATTGGCATGTTTGCATTGTATTTCCTACTGCCTCTCTGGAGCTCTCTAACATTTCCCCCATTTTTCTCCTCCCACCTGTCACACTTTTGCCTCTCAGACTCCAGCGCAGAGGTGATGGAGGTCGACCATGACAGGCAGGTGGTGTTCTGTGAGACCTTGTGCGTCTCATCTCTCACAGCGCTCTCACCTGGACGGGTGAATGGCGGCGCCTGCAGCAGCACCGCCGCCGGCTTGGGCCTCCTTGGGGCGGTGCATCCCAGCGACGAGCAGGTAGCAGCCAGGCTATCGGCCCCTGTGGTGACCACCCAGCTGGATACCCGCAACATTGCCTTTGAGAGGTCAGACACGATACTATACACAATATTTAAATCCAATCAGAAAGACACACTGTGTAGTATACTTTAATGGGATAGTTCATATTATTTGATGTAGGGTTGTGTGAGGTACATAGTAATAATCAGTGTTTAACCTACAGTAGATACACACCCCCACTTTGGAGAAGCAGAGAGGAGTATCAGCATGGAAGCTAAGCAAAACAAATTCTATGTCAGTGTACCCTGCCATCAGAAAGCTTTTTTTGACAGGAAATCATTGTGTCATTCAACCAAACTTCTTAGGAAAAAAACAGTAATTTTGCCTTGCAGGAAAGGGGAGTTGGTCTAACGCTGCACAGTTTGTCTGTGTTATTTTGTGACTTTGGTGTTTTAGGTTTGTTCCAAAGTCACACAATAATAAAATCTAACTAACCAATCATGGCAGCGGTGAACCAGCAACTCCTGTGTTCTGAGAGGTAAAATTATAGATTTTGCCCGTGGAGTCTGGTTGGTTTGGAGAGAGCGGTATTTAAAAAGCTGTTTCCTGTCAGGAAAGACAGTCTGACAGCAAGGAAAAGTGGAAAAAAAATGTTGGCAATGATACAAATCTTTTAGATCACATTTGTCAAACTCAAGGCCCGCGGGCCAGATGTGGCAGTCACAGTCGCGAAGACGCGAGCTTCTGTCAAACGATAATGTAAACAGGCTTGTCTGTTTAGGCAACTGGCTCAGTGCAAAGAAACACAAGTATACGAGGAGGGAGATGAGCTGCAGCTCCACCTGAAACCAGGTAAAAATAAAAATAAGACTGACCCACAGCAGAGAGAGAGAGAGAGAGAGAGAGAGAGAGAGAGAGAGAGAAATATGGACAGATGTGTCGACTTGATATAAAAAACTTTTTATGATCATGAATCATAATATTAATGTACACTTCTGTGATTAATTAATGATTAAAGTGTGTGATATCTTGTGTGCAGACAAAAAGCAAGCATTTTCAAATGTAACCCCCACCTGGATATGTGAGCATTAATATTCTGAGCTGAAATATTTTTGTTTTCCTTTGTTATTGCTGAAGAAAAAAAAATATTTTAAATCTTATTTATTTTATTGAGGAAAAAGTTGTTGCAGTCTGGCTGTTCAAATTCATATTTCTGAATAAAACATAGTCAGTTTTAGACTGTTTAATAAATGTTAATCCTGTTTGGCCCGCGACTTAGACTGTGTTTTAAATTTTGGCCCCTTCTGTGATTGAGTTTGACACCCCTGTTTTAGATGGACCATTTTTATCTGGCTAAATGGCATTTTGCTGCAGACCCTCTAGCTTCCCTCCATTTTTGTCATTTTTGTGAGTAATTAAGCAAACTTAGACTTCAGATACAGCTGTAACACCCCTGGAATTCAAGTGCAAGGGCTTCTTCCTAGTCTCAACATTTTGCAGCCATGTTCAGCAACCATACTGGAAGAAATCTTCCATAGAACAAGCACGATAATCATTTTCTTCACCAACAGTAGCCTCGGCACAACACGATGCAATTCAGCCACAGGACATGTTCTGCTCTGAGTGCTGGCTCTTTTTTTTCCCTGAGTGGAGAAAATCATTCTTTTGTTGTTACTGGTGAATTTCTGTCACTCTTTCACTGTAGCTGTCTCCTACACTACAGCCCACAGCTGAGTGGAACAAGTTCAGGCACGTTCTCTGGTGGCTGTCAACATGCATTTCACACAGTCTAGGAAAACACAAACAGAAGCAGCAGCAGTGGAGGAAGACAACAAAATTCATGTGGAACTAATTGCTTGAGTTCATTTAACACCACATATTACTGATATATCTACAGCCGAGCCAAGGGGAAATGTTCCCGCAATGAAAGTGTATTAAACTATTTCAATTAATTCTCAAATAATGTTCTAGTTTAAAGTGAGATTATGTAGCCTTTGAAAGAAAAATTAACACAGTCATCCTTTTACAAAAGAAAAGTTGAATTCATAAGTAATATTACACACCCTTGCTCATTTCAATATAATCAAGGGCTTTACACCCAGGAAGTTTGATGGATATTACTGTGTAACTGACTTTACTGAGTTAGTTTGCTGCCCGTATGACTCATCTCTACGTGTGTCATTGTAGCACTGATTAGCGCTGATTTTGTATTTATTATTTTTTATCCTATTTTGTATTTATCTTAAGCACATGAGTCAAATGAATCAGGTGCTGAAAATGCATTCACTTCTCATTCATTTTGAATTTGGGCAGCAACAGTAGGGGCGGTGTTGAAAAAACGCAGCAGTGTGCGGTGGAAAACGTTGAGTCAACTTTTGGAGAAACGTAACCCAGTGTCACGCTGCGGTGGCCTATCATGAGCAGATGATCAGACTCTCATTCCAGTCAGCTTGAATTATCATTGAAAACAGGTGCTATCCAGGCGGAGTGCGTGCTGATATGCTGTTGTGTCCTCATTTGATAAAGAGATAAGAGGGGGAGGAGCCAGTGTGTAGCTTTGGGTGATCAACATAAGGACTCAGTGGGGAGAGAAAGCAGTGCAATTTTCTGATTGGCTTACAGCAGTAATGTTCTCAGCTCAACACACACACACACACACACACACACACACACACTCCCCACACCGCCACACAATCCTGCAGCAAAATACCACAGATTCAGTCTGAATGAGGCCTAAGTCTGGTGTTTGCAGACTTTTTCAGCTCAAGACCCAGAAGAGAAATTTGGTGGACTCAAACTTACATAAATACTTAATGAATTTACATAATTTAAGACCACAACAAACCATGAATTTAAAATGTATATGAAATGTATTTATTTCATCGTAAAAGTATATCACAGCAACAATCAAATTTGCTAAGTGTAATATTCAGTTTTTCACCACCTCATAATGAACTCGCATTGTTCACTGAAACACTAGAGAGCTTTTAATTTAAAATACACACAAGAAGTGCTGAGTTTGTATTAACAACACATGGGACAATTTAGATTTCAAATCCTCAGACAGGAAGATCTCTGCCGTGAAGGGCTTTCTGGCAGAAAGTGCTGAAGCCTAACTTATTCCATACATATATTGACAACATAATGCAGTAACTGCAACAGGGCAAACAGGAGCGGATCAAAATGAGGGCTCATACTAAAATATTGTAGTGGTGGCCCACATTTCCCATCATGCCTACTGCTGGACTGAGTAGTTTGTTAAGTTATCTCTTTTATGTTCCAAAACTGCAAGTGGTACTTTTGTGTTGGTAATGTGTCTGTTCAGTAAATGGTGATTTTTGTGGGTAGCCTAACAGTCATTTATGTGCTGGTTTATATAGTTTAAACCATTAGTGAGGTGGCTGTCGCATCTCTTGACGCCAGCTGTATTTCTCTTCTGTGTTTTAGAGGTTTTGTCCCCCGGTGTTGAATGTTATTGGGGTTGACTTTGTTGAGAATTGCTTCCTGTCTTTTATTCTGTGCAACCTGCCACAATATGAGTAATTACACTTATAAAGCAGAGGGAGTTAGAAATAAATCTCCACCTCTAATACGAGTCTGCTTCAGTTAAAGCCCTGTTACCTCCTGCAGTTGAAGTAAATAAAAGCCCTGGTCACTATTTTAGGAGATATGATATGCATTTTACTCTACCAATTGAGGACCCAAAAAAACAGGTCTATGACTTGTTTTGGGTTGAGAACCTAAGTTTGGGATACAATGTTCTAAGTTAACGCTTGCTCATTTAGAGTTTTTCCCATCTGCTGAGAATACCATGGTCCCTCATACACAAATATAAACAAATCAAAACCAAGCCAAATTATTATATTATGATTCTTGTGGCCACATTAGCAGCTGTTCAGCAAAGGTTACATCTGCTCCCTTTACGTCATTGCGTTTTTATCCAACAGGAAAATTTTCCATTCTTGATCTTTCGTGTCGTATGTGAACTCAAATGGCTGAAATGCCAAAAAATGTGTCAGGACTAAGTGTGATGTGGTGGTAGTGACGCACAAATTAGCTTCAGGCTCAGGCCACTTCAAAAAAGTTCAGCACTTCAGTGAGTATGGATATGGAGAGGCAGATAGCAGAACGAAAAGACATGGAAGAGGCACACAGGAAATACGCAGACTGGAGGAAGATGGAGAAGAATGGAGAGGAGAGGTGGAAGAAAATTGGATGAGCAGGTGGCTTGTGGGCAGTCAATTTAGGAGCTTTTTATTACGCTGTATTATGAACGGTACAGTTTTACGGCTCAGTTTCACATAAAGTGACATAGACGCAGAGATGAAAAGCAGTGGAGAGGAAGAAGGAGAGAAGGGAAGGAGAGAGCGGCCAAGCGGGGCCATAGAGGACAAAACTCATCTTATTCTAGTCAGGTGGTGAGATAAGACTGATGTGACAGAGAGAGCTGATGGAACAAGGAAATTTTTGGACAGAGAGGGATGCAGGCAAGAAAATGGAAAGAAAGAGGATGGAGGGAGAGATTTAGAGGGAAAGGGATGAGCGAGAGAAAGAGGGATGGGACAGAGAGAGATGAGGGGGAAATGAAAGACATGCAGTGAGAAACACAGAGAAAGATGAATGGGACACAAGGCTATAGGGGAATAGCACAATACGTAAGCCAACACAGGATAAGTTTATGGTTTTGGAGGCAGAAAAGTGAGAAAAGTGAGAGAATGAGACTGGGGTGAGACACAGTGATAGATAGGTGAATTAAGGAAGAGACCCAAAGACAGAAAGTGAATGTTAACAGATAAAAAGCAAGAAGAATGACAGAGGGAAGTGAGCAGGGAGAGGCGGGTGGATGGGGTAGGGTGGGGTAATCATCTCCCTGTCAGACCTGTACCTCAGTGTCACCTCTGTGTATTTTCCTTGGTCAGCACTCCTGTCTACATGCCAATAATCTATTTATGATGCTTTAGAGCAAACCACTTTGTCAAGCACCACAGACAGGACACTCACCTCCGGAGTTTATACGTCTTTATGCAGTCATGCACAAAATCTACAGCACTGCAGTTTTGCTGATTTTAGAGCTGGGGTAACAAGTACAGTTAGTACAGTGAACCCACAGTAATTGAGCCATGATATAACTTCAAAATTCAGACAGAGACATCATTTTGTCTGACATCGGGTTGGTGGTAGGAGAACCAGACTAAGGGGCAATGCTAATGGCTCTATAAGGCTGTACCGTGGCACACGGGTGGAAATAATGAATTATAACTACTCCAGTGTCTGTAATTAAGTGATTTTTCTGGGTACTTGTACTGTGATTTCACTTGCTTACCTGCTTTTTACGTAAAGGTGAAATCTGTATTATATTTACTGTAGTAAATCATAAAATGACCGTGACATATCATCAGAGATTAAGGAAACATGCTAGTTAAGAGCAAGTTAGAAATACTCATTTCTCCAACAACAACACTATAGATGTGGTGTGTGTTATTGCTTGTCTGTTTCAGGTTTATTGGAGTTAAATGTTTTGCTGAATGTTTGCCAAATGAGTGTCTGTTTATGAGTTGTAATAAATGTTTACTAATCTTTTAGAGGGAATAGATGTTTGTAACAGTTAAATTGAGCAGTATATTAATGGAGTCTGGCAGGCAAAAGGCAAACAGTCACTGAACTCCAGCTCAATAGGATGTATTTTTCAGAGCAGTGGGCTTTTGTTTTAGGATAACAGGATTAGCTTTACATTGACAGACAAGTGACAGTTATAAACAGCTAATCAACTCACAGTGTAGGATTCATCATCGCTGGGAAGGACGGGATCGGGGGAAACAACTTGTTTAAAATATAGATCTTATATAAATAGGATTTCAATCTATTTAATGTACACTCTGACTCCAATTCAGTTTTTGCATGGACTTTATGAAAGTCTTATGCACCTACACAGGGAGATCAGAGGCCCATCCAAGAAGTTTCCTCTGGCTATGGTGGTATTTGGTCATAAACCAAAGTATATGACAGATTTGAAATCTTGACTTAATTATGGTGCAAGATGAAAAGTAAGATGATTTATTCGCTGTGTAACAGTTCATCTTGATGGAAATCATAAATATCTGTACAAGATTTCTGGTTCATGTAGCACTGGTTTCCCTGTTAAAAGTTTTTTTTTTGTTTGTTTGTTTTTTTCTTACCTGAATCATGCATCGAAGGACAGAGGGTGTCACACCCTGTACAGATTATAAAGCTCCCTAAGGCAAATTGTAATTTTGGGCTATGTTAATAAAAATATGACTTGACATGATTTTCACATCAGTCCATCTAGTAGTTGTTAAGATAATTTTGAAGCTTGGACCATAGTGATGAATTTACAGATTGTCACACCCTGAGAGCCCAGCATGGCTAAAAAAAAGTCAATCTTTCTTCCAAAATTACATATTTTAAACATGTTAGAAAATGTCTGCCTTTATTATATGAAAAATACAAGGTTTAATGAGGGAAACTCATCCCTGAAAACTCACTGCAGTTTGGTCCAAACAGAGTTCAGTGATGTGAATAGATCATGGAGATGGGATATGCCTCACTAAGTTTCAGGCAGACCTCCTAATTACACACTGAACTGTTGATCTTCACTGACAACAAACAAGGACAATGGCTGCAATGTTTTCAGGCCGCATATTATAGAGAAAAACCAGAGCCTGTGACTTGCAGTCTAAAGGGAGATGGTTGCTTTAACTCTCCAGTGTACTGTATTTAGGATTTTCTCTCAGGTACATATCTGCAGATTGCTTTGGACAGGACAAATAATCTACACTAACCGTGATGCAACTGTATGTTGACTGGAGGTCAAGACTACAGAGGACTGATGTGGGATGTGTTGAATGTCTGTTGCAGGAATAAGACGGGCATACTGGGCTGGAGGAGCGAGAAGACTGAGACGGTGAATGGATATGAAGCCAAGGTAGAGCACAGGCTGCTCAGACAGCTCACTGATCTCTCACACTGTCCACAGAAACCACCGCTGTCAGAGCTCAGTTTGATATTTCCTGAAAGTCCACTTCACTTGAAGAGTTTAATTTCCAGAATGAATCCCTCAGGGAGTTATTTTAAAACCTTTGCTTAGGACTTTGGAGGACGTAATCCTCTGTATTTTTAAATCATTGCAGATGAGTTTCTGAAACCTGCCGTTTTAAAGGGATAGTTCAGCTAATTTGAAGTAAGGTTTTTATGAGATGCGTACTTATCAAGTCACACCCCCAGTTTGGAGAAGCAGAGAGGGGCATCAGCATGGCAGCTAAGCATGCGTTCAGCAAAAAAAGGTATTTTTGCTACTTAAAAGACATGCATGTTATATTTTCACCACTTTTCTTCACCATCAAGCAGTCTTTTCACATGGTAAACCAACCTTATATAAGCCAAATATTACTTTCTCCAAACCAACCAAACTCTGTAGGCAAATTCAGTAATTTTATCGTGGAGAACAGGGGAGTTGCTGATCTACTACTGCCTAAATCTGTTAGTTTGTTGGTGTTGTTGTGTGGGAAATCCAAACTATCAAACTAAAACACTAAATCTCACACAACAACTAACATATTGAGGCAGGGGTAGCTCAGCAGCTCCCTTGTTTTGCAGGGTAAAATTACTGATTTGGAGAGAGCAAAATCTGGCTTGTCAGACAAGGCTGTCTGATGGTGAAAAAAGGCTGTGAAAATATTCATAATACAACATAGACTTAAACTGATATAGATTTTTTTGGATAGACCTTTTTTAAGTGTCTAAAATACCTTTTTTGCTGACCCTGTCCACTGCAGTTTATTTCTTAGCTTCCATGCTGATTCTGCTTTCTGCTTCTCCAAACTGGGGGCGTGCCAGCAAACATCTACTATAGCTAGTATGCTGACTATCAAAAAGTACCTCATATAACCCTGTATCAAATAATCAGAACTATCCCTTTAAGATGCTGTTTATTTAAATATAACAATTAGGAATTAATTTTTTGCCCTCAGGTGAGAAAAATTCATCGGCACATAAAAGACCAGATGGCCTATCAAATTAAGTCTAAAAAAGAGGTCTATGTCTTGCGCAGACACATGCATTACCTTGACCCCATTTGTTTTCTTGACCCCCCCTGGAGGGATCGATGGGAGATAAGTGTCAGACACCCAGGACCATCTGTCACTAGTGGTTTAAAAGCACTTCAGACAGGTTCTACAGTGAAATACTGCTGCCTGAAAAGCATCTATTTTCTGCATCATTGATTTAGAGTTACAAACATAAACAGACAACTCTTGTTGAGCTGCTGTCCGACTGGACGCTTTTTAGCTCTTCCTTTCACTTGTGTGCTGTCCATTGTAAACATAGAATCAGCAGCATGTTCAATTTTTAATCAGTATTTTCTTTTTGTGGTCACTCGTGAGGAATTCCACTATTCTTGTATAGACAGAAGCTTGAAGGAGTTATTCCATGTTCTGCAGACCAGGAACAAGGAGTGAAATGTGAAATGAAAATTCTTCATTTAATAGGGTCACGGTTTTGTACATTTTTGGTGTAGTGACAAAAACAAAATGTATTTTCTTTTATTCTAAAAATTGCATAACAGTGACTCTCTGGACCATTTATACTGTAAAAATGAATTCACTCTAAAATGTATATATTCTTAATAAATAATAAAGAAAACAAAAGGCAATAAAGTCAGTATTGCAGTATCATTTTCTGGTCTAGTCAGTGCAGGGGCAGAGTGTGCACAGGTAGGAAGGTATATAGGTAGACAGGCAGGTAGGCCATCCAATCATTTCATTCAGACCAAATTAAATTATTTGCTGAGTTTACTACAGGTCTGCGAGAGCCACAGATACTGGATTTTTTTTTCTGTTTCACCGTAACCATGATCAATTTAAGAGGTTTCCTTTGAATTTTGTCACATTTACCAAATCTGTAAGCCCAATTTGTGACAGAGGAATGTATGGGGTTTAAACAGACCTTTGTCAAGGGGTGAAATTAGTGTCATTGATAACACTTGTGTTTACCCAACGATTTCGTCTCAGAATGGCTGCTGTGAAAAAGGTCTTTTAAGTCAGAAGAAATCGAAAATATTTAAAGAAGTAAAGCCAGAACTAAGAGTTAAGTGTCTCCTCCTCTTTCAGGTGTACGCAGCATCCAATGTGGAGCTGATCACCAGGACTAGAACTGACCATCTGTCAGACCAGAATAAGAACAAGACAAAAGGTAAGTCACTTTACTTTGAGATTGTTGAGGTGTTCATCGTTGTGTGCAGGCGCATCACAGCTGCAGCAGCTGAATTTCTCCTTCATCCCCTCTGTGCCGCTGTAACCCCCTGCCTAAGTGCTACGACATGTCTGATAAAAAGAGTCACTGATGAGTAATCCCCCTCACCGGAGCTCGATGAGATCACCCCGAGGCTCCGGCTAACAGCCCGTAACGTTCACTCGGTGGCTCCGTCTCGTTTTCTGGTTCAGATCATAAATCAAACAGGATTAGCAGGCTTCCCTCCCCGGACTGTCGCTGTCGGCCAGGATCAACCATCACGCGCTCCTCTGAGGGCTCCGCTCTCCCAGGTCACAATCCCCTCCTGCGCTCTGCTAATATGTGGGAGGGCAGTGTTCTTGGAAGAGCTACACTGACTCCTGAATGAGTGACTCACTCCAGTTGCCCTTCCCTTGTGCAAGTTTTCATCATTTTGTTAACACTGTAAAAAAAAACTTTGAGTGCTATATATATGCCAAGAGAGACACACACGCTGTATCATGAGTCAAGCAGCAGCTATAGACAGACCAGCTGGCCGAAGGTCAAAATGTGGACACTTGTCTTATAAACCGCACCAGGACACCACTGTCGTTAACCCTAATTAATGGACCTTTGCATTGCTTTTAGTGCTCACTCAGTTTCTGGTTAGTGAGGACAACCACAGCAGCAGTCCTGTCTGAAAATACAAGCCACACACTCAGAGGATGCTCAGGTTTTCTTTGCTGCTCATCTCTATCTCATATCAGAATGAGCAGCAGCTGTTGATATTCCCATGCACTCTAAAAACAACGGGTCCTTTCCAGCATTGGTAATTCATCTCACCTTTAAAGGTGGGGTATGTGACACTGGAGACTGATTGTTGAGTCTCACTCCCAGGTTGGCAAATACTGATGCTTTGGGTCAATTATCCCACTTTTAAGGTCATCATCACCGTTCGAGTACCCTTGAGATCTGAGACACACGTTGCTTACACTGGTTTCTGTTGTTCATTGCTACACCAAGTTCATTCACAGTCAGTCCAGTGTCACTAGTCAGCAGATCTGGAAATGTGAAATGTCTACTTCCTCTTGATGGGCAAGGAAATTTCTGAGAAGTACCTAAGATTATCTCATCTTTTGCTCTATAGCAATGTCCAGCAAAGTGGACTCTGTTTGCGCACACAACAGGAGAGATTGGAGTGATGCTACCATAAATCTGAGCTTTTATCGTGACCTCTATGAGAGGATCGGGACACGCCTGAGAAGTCTTGTGTATGTTACATCAAGACGGTCCTGGAGCTCTTTATTACTTACTTCTGCATTGAAAGAAGGATATTTTCCACATAAGCTTTGAAAAAGTTAATCACTGCAGCTCTTTGACTGCCATATTGGATGTAACTTATTACAAGCACGTCGATTGAAATCGTCGATTTCTTTGACGTCAGTGCCATTCATGGAGTGGCTGGGTGGATGATTTGGCTCTTTGTTCAGGATCAGGCATTCTGTCTTCTATGCATTTAGCAGAAGACCTTTGATGTATTGACTGAAATAACACAGTACTAAGTAGTATCACAACTTCTCGGCAGACAATACCTGCATTTGGTCCTTTTTATACCCCAATCTAAAAAAAAGACTATTTGTGTGATTTTTCTTGCAGCCAATCACTGCAAGCACTCTTCAGTTTAGTGTGATGTATTATTGGCCCACTACTGCAGCCGCTACAACCCATACAATCTGTTGTATAGATGTGACGTCTAATAAAAATAAATCCATGAAATGCGCAAAGGTTTCCTCAGGAATGAGCCCCTTCACATGATGAGTATCAAATGAAGTAGGAAAAAAGATACCAAGTGAAGCACTCTATTGGTGTCAGTATCATTCGTATTGGAACTGGTATCCTAATGTCTTCATTGTTGGTTATTTTAAAAGACCCTGAAATCTCATTTTTTCCATCGGTTTTTTACTCTGAGTGGTGGCATTCTACACGAACACAGAATTTTTGATAAAGGTCAGAACTGTCCTGATTATTTCACATGATGGATTCATATTTTGTACAAATCAGAACTGCGTTTTGCTCATTACTGAAACAAACTAAACTAAATTTAAATTAAACTAAATCACAGATCACCGAATTGCACAGAACATCTGTATTTGGTGAAATATGGTCGGTAATTTACGGTGGAATTTTTACTTTACAAATTATGGACATGGCAGATTACACCAATCACAGATGACCTCCACAATTATAACATGAAATACCAGTGCTCGTAATGTATAACACATTAACATTGTGGCAATCTGAAACCTTCACACAGTGAGACTGGACTTTTCAGTGAAGTAGGAAACATCAAGCATCCAATATATAAGGTTTTGAAATGAAAGACATTTCCATATTCACAGATTTTGGATATTTCAGTGAAAGAATTTTTAACTTTTTTTTTGTAGAAAAAACATATCAGACACAAATTATTATTCCAAGCACAGCATTTTCTATGTATTAAAACATGTCTGGGGGCGATCTTTGAGATCCAGAGAAGACAGCTTGACATTCCCCTCCAAGACCCTTCTGTGGTTCTCTTACTGTTGCACTCTGAAGATCCCTTAAGGCTCTTCAAAGCACTTGCATTTTCACAGTGTGGGTTTTCATCACATAGTTGTTTAACAAACATAGATACTCCAGTTTTTCATCCATTTAGTCTAATGATTTACAGTAAATTACACATGTTGCTGTTCATATATAGCGTGTAACTCTGTGTACATCCAGGCAATATGATTTCAGCTGTAGAAAGATGATGCTTGTGTTTCAGAGATGCATTGAAGACAGATATACTGTGCTAAGTAAAATATCTTAAATTATGGCTTTCAGGTGTTGCCATTTTTCAGTAAATTTGTATTGCTGCAAGTTTCAGAAACCAAGAGAAAAGCATAATTGACTTCTGTATGGTTGTGTTCATATCCTGATGGCTCTTAGTAGACAATACGACCACGGCACAAAAGCTTGATATAATGCAATAAATTATCTTGAACAGAACACTGTAGGGCAAAATGACACCACTGACAGTTGCAGTGGAGATGAATGAGCCCATGCTTCATCATCTCTTGATAAACAAGCACCAACTTAAGCCAGCTTTGGGTGCTCTGTAGTGTACTTAAACTCAATAAATTCATTTTTGATTGTCTAACTACATTCTCTCAGTGTTATTATCACTGCTGTGTGTCTCTGAGCAGGTGGCAAGACTCCACTGCAGAACTTCCTCGGGATTGCTGAGCAACACATGGGGCCCAACAACGGGGTAAGTAGACGGTTTATTAAGGTGATTTTCCAGTGTTATCTTTAATCTGATTTTTTTTTTAATTTGTTTTATTTTTGAGAAAGTGCCTTAAAATTCCTAAAGTCTTCTTCAAGTCTGGGGAGGAGGAGGCAGGGGGAAACAACTCGCTTCAACCATAGACTGTATCTTAAATAGGATTTTAACTTTAACATGCTGTCTGTGGCTCACTAAATTGCAGTACTAATTTTTGGATGTGCGGTTGTTACATATTGCTCCTTTAAATCCTTGGAAAACACATTGAGTAAGAAGCCTCATTCATAATGGTTCTGAGGCACAGACATACAATAAGACAAGACACAATTAAAAGAAGATCAGTTGCAATAAAGGAAAAATGCACGGCTTAAACAAGGTAAAATGAACAATGCTTAGAAGTAAACGTGCGAGAATTGGCATAGAGAAAAATAAAATGAATAAGAGCAATTAAAAAATTACAAATAAGAACAATAACGGGTGAATAAAATCAGCAATTAAACCCTGGAATTGTCTCCACAGTATTAATGAAGACAACTTAAAATAATGAACATTCATTCACTCTTAGCATCATCACCATCACGTCCCCTCTCTGGATGGACAGTGAGTGTATGGATCGTGGCTGTTGAGTCCACTGTGTCAACAGGCGAACATGCCTGCAGTGTAGAACAGTAACTCAGAGGCTCCAACCTGCTCTCGAATATTGATTATGTTTTTTAATTTGTTCCTGCTGGAGAGCACCTATGAGTCATACCTTCCTCCTTCTCCTCTTTCTGTATTCTGTCTTTTCACTTTTTCCCCCTCACTGTCGCCTCTGCTCTTTTTTCAACTTTATGCCTTTCTGTCGTCTCTACAGGAGCACTGAGACACACACTCGCACAAAATTTGAGCAAAGCAACATCACTGCTTCACAGTTGCTCAAACTATCTGCAGACCCTAAACTGATTGTGGTTAATTGACTGCATCTGGAGGGAAATGCATAAACATGAAAAGAATTTCTCCTCTATTTCACAAGTCTTGTGCAGCCTCTGCTCTCCTCCAGTAATGGCGGCCTACCTTTGACAGGTTTACTAACGTCATACTTAACAGTTGACAGTGAGCTACTAATTAGAGCAGCGAACCAACAGACGCATCTACTGTAATGATGTAAAATGCCTGAATAAGAACTGCTTTGTCATTTGTTCTCGAGTTTTTCTTTTATTGAGCTGTTGAAAATGTCAGAAGGTAAGAGGAAAGCCTTGAAATCCCCGTAGGTGGTGAGTTTTTAGTTCCACAACAGACAAAAGCAGAGAGAGTGAGTTTTAAAAGCCAGAAATCTTTGCACTTTGCGTCTGGTATTGATGAACAAACCTTTCAACCCCTGCAGATATGGTCATTTTTATAATATATGATCTTTAAAATGGCAACATGTGGTTACATAAGGATTTTAAAATTCATTATTCACTTTCCGCAGGCCTTGGTGACCCAGATGTCGTGTCCCGCTGTGACCAACCCCGCAGCCCTGACGGCCGAGGAATACTTCAACCCTGGCTCATCACCGACTCAGAGGGACATCGGCCACCCGTGCCAGCTCACCACTAAGACCCAGAGGTGACACAGGCAGCCATGCATACAGTGAAGTCGCCCTCTAAACTCACCGCCAACTGCCAGAGCTGACAAACTGATGGGCAGAGAATAGACAGGCGCACACACATACAGGCAGAGCAAAATAAGCCATCCATGACAGCTGACCATCAAGATCCTAAGGAGAAACATGGGCAAATAATAGTGGGAAATAAAATCACACATATATCCACACACATCGACAGGAGTAGATTTCTGCAAAGCTGGTAGAGAGTTATAAAATTAGTCTCATGACAGATCATTTTCACTTGAGTTTTGTACCAAAAGAAACAAAATGAAAAATGAAAGGGAGGAACCCTGCAGTGTCTCTAAGGAAGAATTGAAGCATGTTAGTTTTTAGGTTATGTTTTCTTTTGTAAGGTAGCTTTTCTAGTAATTCTGGTTTTCAGTTTTCCTGCTACTGTCGTCTGCCTGTCAGCTTGGCATCCAATCATCCGTCCTCTAATCAGAGGTGTGGACTTGAGTCACAAATGTGATGATGCTAAATTCGACATGACAAAATCAAAAAAGTTTGTTAAAGCCTTGGACTTAAATGACTTGTGACTTCACGTGGACTTGAGCCTTTTGACTTGAAAATATTTGATACCTTCCCCCAATCCCAAAGATGAAAAAGTTTGTTATATAAAAAGTGTGCCATGAATCAGTTCTTTTCCTTTCATTTACTGAATCAATTAACGTTAATGCTATTCATTCTCAGCTAGTCGAAACTTAATTCCCCAGATCCACTTTGTGTGAACCACTGACATATCAAGATGGACGACGCGTCTCCTTTTCCTCCCACTGTACAAAACTGAAGCCAAAATATCCGAGTGCCTCCATCTTTCAGTGAAGAAGTCATTTGTAGCCAGAGTCTTATCAGCGTTGGAGCTGTGCTTTCAAGTTCCTGCCCACACAAGTGGCCAACTCAATCACAAGCAGAGCTCAGCTGTCAATCATGGCTTGAAATCCCCTTTTAGTAGCATCAAATGACTAATTAAAACCAAACTAATGAGAAAAATGAACATTTGAACAAACATCAGCATGATGAGAACTACCAAACTATGTTTCCATCTTCAGGTAAAATTTGACATGATCTTAATTTTTTAGTTTGTTCTGTGTACCACCTATTATCATTGAGGAGACGGGGTTTATGACATATACCGCAGCCAGCCACTAGGGGGCAACTGAGAGGTTCTGGCTTCACTTCTAGGAACTGTCTACATACAGTCAATGGTTTGGACCAATCTGACAGAATCTCACAAAGCTGCAGAAGAGAACTATGAGGAACTAAGATTATAATACTGAGCACCAGTTGAAAAAAAAAATGTGATCATTATTCATGTAGGAAAAGTATGCAGTAGTCAACGAAAGGACAAATTGCTATATGCAAAATGTGAAGAAAAAAAATTCAGAAGAAGATACAACAACTTCCAACTTCATTCAACATTTGAAGTTGCACAAAGAATAGCAAGTCAAGGCTCTGTTGTTAAAATGGCATTACATTTGGTAAAGAGCACATTATGACTTGACTCAAAACTCAAAGTTTAGGACTTGGAACTTGAGTTGGGACTCGCCTGTCTTGATTTGGGACTTGAGTGCAAAGACTTACTTGTGACATGCAGAACAATGACTTGGTCCTACCTATGCCTCTAAGTGGCTATTGTATGTCTGTCATTTATAACTAGTCACTTTCATTGTTTTGTGAAAAGTGATGGGACATCATGAGCGTTTGAGGTTTCAGAGCAGCCTCTCAATGCTTTGTTCATTATCAGACAAGTTAAAATATAGTCATTGATTGGCCTCAGTTTGAACACGACTCAGCAGCCTGTGGACAGTCATTGTTAGCTGATGGTATCGATGTCTTTGTGTTCCTCTGGCCAAAGAACTAATCACCTGAACAAAGACATAAATTGCTTCAATTATACTTAGGTCCAACTTGTAATTGCTAATATTCATTAACAAACTTGGTCACACTTTATTTTGCAGTACACTAATAAAACATAACAAGCCGTACTTTGTAACGAATTTGACAGACTTGAAATAATATGTCCTTGATTAGACAGAAAACACATCTATACCCTAATTAGATACCATTCACCAAGACTTAACAAGCCTTACTTAACTA
The DNA here is from genome assembly GCF_056507025.1 of Lutjanus erythropterus. Classification (NCBI taxonomy): domain Eukaryota; kingdom Metazoa; phylum Chordata; class Actinopteri; order Lutjaniformes; family Lutjanidae; genus Lutjanus; species Lutjanus erythropterus. The sequence goes on from NC_139320.1 coordinate 17,225,302, forward strand.
GAACACAGTATTAGACAGTATCAGACACTTTATTAGATCCGTATAAGACTTTACTAAAGGGTAATTAGAGACGCATTACAACAGAACTGAACTGTAAACTTAAGTGTATTGTTTCCTACTCTCCCACTCAAGTGTATTATTAATTTATCTTATATCATGGACACTATATTCTTCTACCTCTATCATTAGAGGTAGATCCGATTCACTTATTGTTTTTAAATGGCAAAGCAGCAAATATGTGATTTCACTTTAGTTTACAGTACAGTTCTGGTGTAATGTGTCCCTAATTACCCACTTATAAAGACTAATAAGTGTCTGATAAAGGGTCTGATACTTTCTAGTAAACAGTGTATTGTTTCTAGTTTTTGTCCAATTTGATAAAAATGATCATCGTTACGTCGTAAAGTGTAAAGTGTCAGATTAGGTTCTAACTACTGTCTAATGCATAATGTGTTATTTCTAGTTTTTGTCTAATTTGATACAAAGTACAGCTTGTTACGTCTCGTCAGTGTACTGTAAAATAACGTGCCGCCACAAACTCTTGTGTGTGTGTTTTTGTTTCCAGGTTTAAAGCCAAGTTGTGGCTGTGTGAGTCCCATCCCCTGTCCCTGGCAGAACAAGTGGTGCCTATCATCGATCTCATGGCGATCTCGAATGCCCTGTTCGCTAAGCTCCGTGACTTCATCACTCTGCGCTTGCCGCCTGGCTTCCCTGTCAAGATCGGTGAGTGCTGGGAGAGTGAGATGGATGAAAGGAGGGAGGGAAAGTGGTTCAATTGATGGTCAGTTAAATGATGAAGGGGATGATGGCAGAATGAAAAGTGAGTAATACATAAATACATAAACAAATGGCTGGAAAGAAATGAAGACGGAGGGAGAAAGACAGTGAAAAGGACAGAAAAGATTGCAAATATGATCACTTAAAATAAAAAGAATTGATATAAGGACACACATGGTTATCTAGACGACGAGACTGATGCAAAGACACAAGAAGTTAACAAATATCGTGGTAAAAGCGATAAAAATGTCATCTTCGCTCCCTGCAGAGATCCCTCTCTACCACATCCTCAACGCTAGGATCACCTTCAGCAACCTGAACGGCTGCGAGGAGGGGACGGGCGTCCGTGCCGACAATGAAGTGAATGTCGAGGGGGACGCACCAAGGGAACCCCCAAGGACAGACACCCCGTCTCCGGGCAGTGATTCTTCCAGCGTCTCCAGTTCCAGTTCAACCAGTGAGAACACACTCTCATAAAGTGTTTTCTGTTGTCATCTTTACTGGCGTCTCCCTCCTCAGACAAAATTACTGCAGAGCCCAGACCGTACTTCACTTCACAAACAGAGTTTACAGCTGCGTGATAGAGTTATGGGCGGTATTTATCTCTGACGTTGAATGCAAGGTTATGTTCTTTGTGTTGCGTGTGAGATTATGTCTTCCTTTCATCATCCTATCACTTGATCGGGATCCCCACAGGCACATCTAAATCTGTAGCCACGCAGAGGGGAGATATAATTTATTGTGTGATTGCTCAGAAGGAACCTCTCTAGAAATCCTTGATGTTATCTTGCAGAAATGAGTTATCGTCCTATGAAAAAACATACAGTTGAGTAGAGGGAATATTTGGCAATAATAATATGTTGGAGAAATTACCCAAAACAGCTTGTTTTTATCTGGATTTCTCTTCTTTTCACTCAGACATCACTGTTCTGTTCTTCCCTTACCTGTTCTTCTCCTTTAGCATAATCTCCTACACTGTTAGATAACACTCCTGCCCGTCTCTTGCCCTTTACCTTTCCACTGTGTGCTGCAGTGTCGTGTCGAGCCGGAGAGATTCCCCCATGTGTGTTTGAGGCCCCGCCTGGATACACCATGCTAGGAGGCAAACAGAGAGACAGCATGAGGGAGGAGGAGGAGGACCTGCTGCAGTTCGCCATACAGCAGAGTCTGCTGGAGGCTGGCTCTGAATATGATCAGGTGGACTCCTGGGAGATTATCTTCTGTAATGAAATGAATCTTCGAAGCATCTTAAAATAAGACCTTGTTTAATTGACTGTTTATTAAGCCCCGCCTGCCATTATTAGTTTTGCTACGCCTGTCAAACTTTCCATCCTCACATGGCACATATGCAGAGTACAGTGATGATGAGGGCAATGTTTGCAACAACCACAAGGTAAATAAAAACAGGCTTTTCATTTTTAGCAGCTGACCATTAATTTTGTGCAGTGCAGGGGTTGTATTCAGTATCTCAATTAATCGTAGGTGTATTTTGGATGAAACGTGAATTAAACCAATCAGAGTGTCATCTTCCACTCCCGTTCAGAGCTAGGTGCACCAGCCTCTGGCACATTGCTATTTAAATGACTAATTTGGCAGGTTGGAGAATGAACAGGGATCCTGAAATGACCCACTTGTAGTGATGCAGGCACTGGATCGCTGTTAATCCGTAGGTTGGGTGGGCTGGGTCATAAAAATTAACATTCTAATTACTAGCAGATGGGTTGCAGGTGGGCGAAGGATGAAATGTCTCCTCATAAAAAGAGATGCCGTGACATTACTGTGCACATGGAAATGTTGGTATGTTAACTAATGAAATCACAGCTCCAAATATTGTTAGCATTTAAGCAGCAAAACTAAAAAATGTGTAGATCGGATGTGCAGAAGAATACAGAACATTAATTAACATTAGATCCCGACCAATCTTGTCGTATTCAGTGAAATTACAACTGCTGTGCCTCATGCGTAAATGCACACACATTGTCTCTTTTAACAGGGAGACATTTTCCTCTATTTCACTCACCTGCAACCCAGCAGACAATGTGTATGAAACGTGCTGTGGAAATTAATGTGTCTTGCCTTGTCTCGTAATCCAAATCTTAACTACAGTATTCTAGAAACAAAGTGTACACATGTTGTGAACACTCCTATGTAAGAACATTTCATTATCTGAATAATGGGTCCTTTAAATAACAGGAAAATTCCACTGAGTTTAGACCATGTTTTTGTTGGTCAGTGACACGGTTGCTCTCTGCTGCCTCAAGACAGCAATGCGCCAGCAATACACCTGACATCACCTCATTTTAAGACCAATACGCCAATGGGTGAGCAGATGGGCGCAAGTATATTTGCTACCTGAACAATGGGGGCACTGGGTGAGAAAGTGACTGAATCAGACAGAAGATAGCAATGACAGCTGCACTGTACTGTGTGCCACTTTACGACGGACGGAAGATAGAGCCCTGTGAGTTAAAGGTGTTTCTACAGTAGCCCAGAATGGACAAACCAAATGCTAGCTAGATCTAGATACAGCCTTTTCGCAGCCACTGCAGGTTTTCCTACATGCTTGGAAGGAGAGGGTGAGATTAATTCTTTAAGCTCACTGCTAGATGCCACTAAATTCTACACACACCACCTTTAAACTCTGAGTATTTCTCTTACTACAGCCACATGCACACTGCTTTAACATATTGAGAAATCCAAAGCTTGACCAACCTGCAGTGTCTAGTGACTTTTGCTGAGCTATGATTGGAGAGTCACTGCTCAGAGGAGTGGCTTAACTAATGGTCAGTTATCTCACCTTTGATTGTGTTGAATATTTTTGCTCTTGTACTTGTACATAAATATATACTTCTAGTGTCTCACTGTAAAGTAATACATACGATTGCAAAAACTGCATGAAGTTTTCAAAGCCATTCTGCTGTATCAACCCAGGTGCACCACACCCCCCTATGAAACACCCAGTACAAATTACAGCACTAAATTCTCCAATAAGTCAAGCGTGACCAGACAAATAGACACAGTGAAGTTGGAAAAAAGCAACCAGTTTCAAAATAAAAACAATCAATACTGAAGTAAAATCGATAAGTAGAATAAATTGCCTGTAATGTGTGGGGGGCCAGACCCATTATATTCAACACTGCCTCAGGATAGGTGCTGCTCTGAAATCCCACAGATCCAGGTCCTGATAGTCCTTGGCCTTCTTCCAGAGGTACAGAGAGAGAGGTATAAATAGGCTCGGTCAGAAAGGTCAGAGAACATCCTCCGAGTTTTCTTAGCTTGGATACAGGAGGGAAATGTAGAAGAGACACAGGCAAGAGTTGTGCTTTAGTTTGTACAATCATCTTCAGCAGTCCTGAGCTGTTCAAACCGCTGCTCCAAACAGTGATGAAAAAGGTGAAGACACTTTTAATTACAGCTCTAATTCGGAAGCAGGACAGATGGACCATAGTGCTGACACTGCATGTTTTACAGCATTAACTAATGTACAAATCGAGCTTACATTACAGCCTGTCATCTTCTAGAATATAATTTCTCATCATTCATTCACAGTTTCATTTAATTTTACTACAGAAATCATGAATCATCATCATTAAACTTTATTTAAAATTGAATCCTGGCAGATTTTTTTTTTTTTCTGTCCTTATTCTGTGATAATGCAGGGAGAGATTTCTTCAAAACTCTAGTCGACTGTCACACAGCCAGGTAGTCAAGAAATCAAACCTGCTGGTAAACAGTAAGGAGTTTGATGCAGGACAAAACCAGCATACAAGGGAAACAGAGAGGTAGTCCAAACAGTATTTCAAACTTCCCAATATTTAATAATACCAAGTTTCAACATACAAGGTCATTCAATTATGTGGCGCTTGCAATATTTATTGTGCTTTTATAAAGGACTTTGATCATTTTTTGCATTAAAGTGGTTGCCATGTGGAATTTTGACCCTCATGTCTTTAATGTCAGAGTTCCTGGCATCACTTCAATGCATGAAAAAGTGAAACCCACTTGCAGCAATCAACCACTTGTATGGATCAAAAAGCTTGGGACAGAATCATTCCTATATAAATGCTGTTTTAATAATTTGCTTATTGTAATCAAGTAGTCTTCTTACAGGGTGTTTTCACACATGACAACATATGCAAAGCAAACTTATTACCACAGTAACTTTTTTTTTTTAATTAACTTTACTTCACCTGTATGCTTCTGGCTTCTGGCATGCACATTGAAATCATGACAGGTTAAAAAAAGTAATTTTCTCTCAATGAAAAAGGTAGTTTCCTCAGGCTTGTGACAAACTGTCAAATGAGATGCAGCAGTGAAACTTGATGTTCCTCAGGTTACCGTGTGTCGTATGCTCAAACAACAAGAAACAGTCTGGTAACGATGGAGACAGAAAACAATTACACAAGGGGCGAGCAGCTGCGGTTGAAGCGGACACAAGGGAAAAATAGCAAATATTTATGTAATAAATATACAAATGTCACTTTAACAGGTTTCCATTGTAATTATAATGTAATATTCATAAATATTCACTATCATGTGATCTACAGTATCTTTTACTTGCAAAACTGAGCTGTGGGCCCCAATTTAGCCTCCCAAATACCCAGCCAGTATTTTTACGCTGGAATATACCCTGCCATAGCAGTTTGCTGGGGCCGCCTTTCCACCCAAAGTACTTGAAACTTTTAGTCCCATGCAGGAACTACTTTTCAAGGAACTAAAATGTTCCTTCAACCTGGTTTTGTGCCTGTATAAGCCCTAAAGGTTTATGCAAATTAGTCAGTTGCTTAAAGAGATGGCTGTTTTTGCACATCATTTTTGTGTGTGCCTATAAAACAGTTATGACATATAAAGCGAAAGTCGATCAATCTGTTGTATGTATTTTTCTGTAACTCTATGTGTGAAAGCACAATGAACAAAAAACAAACTAGCTTGCAGCTGCAGATTTTAAAAATGTTCACTGATATAAAATGCTGCGAGAGCTCAGAAATGTTCAGCACTCTAAGCCCCAATCCCAAAGTTCCTGTACTTTTGTAAAGTAGTACCTCCCGAGTTGGGACTTTTTGGAAGGTAAAATAGTGTCGCCAGAACTTAATTTAGACCCTGGTCTCCATGGTGAAAACATACTGAGTTCCTTGTTGCTGGGGAAAGTTCTGTGGTGCAAACACAGCTTAGACTTGTGATTATTTAGGAATTTATTTAAGAACGTGAACCATGTAAGCATAACCAAAATATTAAATGTATTAAGCCTAGATTATAAGACAGGACCTCAAGATTGAGTAAAAAGCAAATTAATTTGTTATCAATCAAATTAACACAAAGTAATTGCTACACAGTCAACTTTTAGGTCCTCAGGGCCCCTTAAGGCAGCAGCTTTCCCTGTGGGTAATCCGGCCTTCAGTAGAAAATAAATCTCAAAAACAATAATATGAAGTACGGTATGCACAATTAGATGTGAAATCGTGTAAAACCACTGACCCTTTAATGAGTCACTGTTGAAAGATGCTGCTGTGTTAATGTGATATTTCAGTGTAAATGGTACGATGTACATTAATAGAATAGTGGCAGAATATGAACCTTTATTTTTTAAGGACCAGTGTGTAAGATTTGGTGGGCGGATCTACTGGTGAGTTTCTAGATTGCAAACACTTTTGTCTGTTCTGAGCTACTGTAGAAACATGGCAGTGACACGTGGCGGACTCCATGGAAGATGACTTGCCCACTCTGTAGATATAAAAGGCTTAATCTAAGGAAACAAAAACTCAATGATTATGAAAACATACTTAGGAATATTATATTCCCTGTCTTCCATATTCTGCCAATAAATCCCTATAAATCTCACACACCGGGCCTTTAACTTAAGTTTATCAATATTAATAGTGGTATCAGATGTGGTATTAATATTGGGTGTGTGTATAAAAGAAGCAGGGCCAGGATCAATCTGGTTTACGTACAGTCAGTTCATAATTTATAATCAAGCCAGCTGGCTGTCTGTGTGCTGTGAGTAAGCGGTACCTTAGCATACATTAACAGGAGAAAGTTGTTTTACATCTGTTTATCTGTGATGTTTATGTGTACCCACTTCCTGAGCTGCCTCTCTGACTTCCTCTGTGGCCTCCTCTTTGTTTCTAGGTGACCATCTGGGAAGCGCTGACCAACAGCAAGCCAGGAACACACCCCCTGTCCTGTGACCCAAGTCGTCTGGAGAGGTCAGACGTTCAGACCTCTTCTTTGTCCGTCTTTTTCACCCTTTTCTCCCTGCCTCCGTCATGGTCTCACCTCCCTGTTCTGTAAATGCACTCTCTCTCCACATTTCCACACCCTCCTTCCAAAGTCCAACTCCTCTGTTATCAGGAATCAACCAGCAGCTAAAGATTAAGTTGGATAACGGCATCAGTTATTAAAAAATGAACAGGACTTTTATCTTCAAAAAAGCTGGAATCCTCAAAGAAAAAAAACATAAATCTCCATGACTGTCAGGACCAAGGCGACATTTCCTGCCATGCCTTCATCCATATTGTCTCCGACTTCCTCTCACTTCTGTTCTGTATTGTTATTCTTCAGTGTCTTCCACTCTTCCATTGTGATTTTTCCATCCTGCAGATCTTTCCCTCCATCCCTGACTCACATCCTGTATTCCTGTCCTCCCCTACTTATCCATCCTGCTATTCTCCTCTCATCTCCTGTCTACTGTGCACTACTGTGTGTGTGTGTGTGTGTGTGTGTGTGTGTGTGTGTGTGTGTGTGTGTGTGTGTGTGTTTGTGGAGAGAGTTTCCTGCTTTCACAGTCGATAGTACCACTGTTGACTTTAGCCTGTTATCTTTAGACAGTGTTTTCTTTCTGCGTCTTCCCTATTTGTAGATGAGTGGATGGATAAACAGACAGACAGGCCCGTCTGTCTTTCCCTCTTTTGACACAATCTTTCTCCTGCAGTGTTTACTTGCACCACTGTCATACTGCTAGACAAAACTTGGTCTTGAAAACAGCGTTGTAGAGTGTAAAAAACTTAACCTAGAAGTTTGTGTGGTGTCCTCTCTGTCATGTAACGAGGTAAAAAGAAGAATGCCTTATTGGCTGTTGCAACAAACCCACGACCCTAATATCTTAAAAATTTATTCTTCATGTGTCGTCAAGACTCCTACTGCAAACATTTTTTAAGGTTACAAAGTTTATGATGTTACTTTGACTTGCCCTCTGACAAGAACTAAATAATACCATCAGAAGTAAAATTAACCAGAAGGAAAGAAAATGAAACCAGAATGAAAAATATGGTTGCACTTTCAAGCTCCAGGCTCTTCCTCAGACTGCTTTCAGTATGTACAGGGAGTCACTGTCTTAAATACCTATCATTCATCATAATAAATACATAATAATAAATAATAAATATACTATAGAATTCACGTAGCACATACACCAGTCTTCTACAGATCTAGTAATAAATACACTTGAAAATAAATACACGCCCAATAGATTAGTACTCCAAACAGGACTGCACTCTCTAATAAGGCACTCCTTATTATGGTTTGCATGTTTTTTTTGCAGTGAGTACATTTCCTAAACAATATTAAGGTCTTTCCCAGGGGGATCAGCTTTACAACAATTTTTTGATGTAGTTTTTCTGCTGCTACAAAAAATTATGGCGTGTATCTGTCTCTTCTGTCTATAGTTACCATAATGTTTTTTATTGTTACATTTGAGCCTTACTTTATAATAAGCCATCAGATCTTAGGCTACAAATGTGAATAAATAAAACGTCACAGGCTGACGGCAAACTAGTGATTAGTGATTAATCTATAACTAACACCATTAAATCAGTAATACAGGGTTTTTCTGCAGTTGTAAAAGTTAAGAAATCAATTGTGGAGGAGATGCTGTGTTGCTCTTTTCCAGAAAAGTTTAAACAGTCCATCGGAGGAGACTTTTTGATGAATTAAAGATTTACTTATGAAAACAAAGCATGAGTGATATTGGAGGATAAATATCAGCGAAAGGGATTTTCACAACTTGGCAACCCACAAATTGTTTGTTTAATATAAAATAAAAATCATATTTTGTATCTTACCTGATAAGAGATGATAACAATTACATTCTGATTTCATTATTAAACTATTTTATTGTTGCACACATAACAAAACTATAATCTCAAAGTTAGCATTTATTAATCATGGTTATTATAAAATGTGTGATTGTAAGTCCAAAAGGTAAAGTAGTTTCAGTCCTCGAGCAGCTTCTTAAACTGTTTTCTTCCTCACGCCAGGACCCCCCAACACAAGGCCCGCCCCCCCTCCAGCCTCTCCTCCACCCCCTCCAAGAAGAAGCCCACCACCTGCAGCTACAACGAGCAACTGCGCATCGCCATGGAGATATCAGCTCGAGAGCAGGAGGAAGCAGAGCTTCGGCGGCGGCAGGAGGAGGAGGAGCTACAGCGCATCATTCAGCTGTCACTCATGGAGAAATGAGAGCCGAGTGGCCCAATGGGGGTCTGAGGGGAGAGGTCTGGACCAAGGACACATGGGAGAAAAGGGCAGCAAGGGTGACTGTAAAACTTTAAAGCACACTCTGTCAGTGGCTGGACAAAAACGCCAAATTTATCTTGAAATCGCCACCTCCTTTCTCTCCCATCGCCTTAACCAGACCTTTCCCATGAAGCCATACGGTGATGCGGCTGTCTGGCCTCAGACAGCCAGAGAGGGACGTAGCTTCCTCTTCCTGGTGCCACATGGTACTTTCTTGACCAGTGCCAGTTTACAACCAACAATATATCCAATACAACAAGTTTCATGGAATGCCTCCTTGGATGAGTGATTTCTGTCTGTTTGCAGGTGTGTGTGTGTGTGTGCGTGTGTGTGTGTCTGTCTGTGTGTGTGTGTGTGTGTGTTGGTCTGGGTGTGTGTTTCAAAACCAGCTCTCCGCACAGGGGTCAACTTCAAGATCACCTTCTGTTGTGAAAACGGAGTGTGTTAGGCCAACTCTCTGCTCCAGCACTAACACACACGATCACCGAGTCGTTGTGTGGCTTCTTTCAGTCTTAACTGTGATTTAAAAAAAAAAAAAAAAAAACAGTTTGTGTGAGAGGAGCAGTGACGAACCAGGAATGGTGGTGTGGAGAATAACCGAACCCTTCTTGGTCAAGTTGAGTTGAATGTCGACAAACCATCAGACTTCCTCAGTTTTTAATGAAAACTATTTTGAAAAAATGGACTGGTACATTTGATTTGATTTGCACAAAATCCAGACGTACTGTACTTTAGCTTGTGGGTGGATCACGTATATGACTGTTAATGGATGTAGATGATGAGCTTGAGCACAAACTAACCTCAGGCCCGTTATAGATTTAGCCCGACGTTAGACTGCAGGAGCACAGATTTGATGAGATACGATGAAGACTTGGTGTACTAACATAACCTGTATGTGACTGTGAGTGAGTTTGTGGCAGGCCTGTGTGTAATACAAACAATAAAGGGACAAGATAGTGATGGTTTGTATGTGGATTGTGGAATAGAAATGTTACTAAAAGAGGTTTTTCTGTATATTTGCATCTTCTCACCTTAACATGGGCAGATGATTTCTGTATTTCTGTGTAGTCACGGTACAGTATGTGTACAATATTTCAGCATGGTCTACAGCACCCGCGTGAGGTTCATTTTGTCCGACTTGAGTCTAGCCTGGAGACCTGCAATATCAGAGCGTGCTCTCTGAGGGGAGATGTACCCTGGAAGAATCACTGTAGAGGCTATTGACAGCAATTTTAGGTTATATTGCACCCTGAAAGCCAGTTGGTTGCACAATACAACATCCTGAAAACAAAAGCAAATCTAAAATGGCCCCAAAAAACTGCAAATGTGGAGCATTCGGTTCTTGGAATGGATAGATTGTTTTTGCTGTGCCTGGTTGCATAAAACCACTTAGGCTATGGTTTCCTTTAAAGTTTCATATAATGATGCCTTAGAAAAAAAAAAAACGAGTTGCATAAAATCAACATAAAAACTTAGGGAAAACCCTCTAATAAAGTGTGCCCTTAGCTGCTTAAGTATTTCCTTATTGTAGTTGTTGCCAGAAGGTCCTTAGCAACCATTTTCTTGTAGAAAGTTTTAAGGGGCCCATAACAGTCCTTTCAAAAAGATTTAAAAAAATTGTGAGATAACAAGGCACATTTTTCAGGACAGGAGAAACGAGTGATGCAAGCATTGTAGTATAGATATGAAGTTAGTACTAGTACTAGCAGCATTAACATAACTCTGTCCCATATGTTTCCGTTACCTGTTTCATTTTATTGAAACGCCAGTTTTTGTTGACCCCTGTCAATGTTTTCTCCTGTCTTGCTGCGAGTTATTTTGTCATATTTCTTCATGACTTCTTGCCACATCTTCTGCTTTCTTATCCATACTGGAGAAGCAAGCTAACACAGGCTAGCTAAGTGCGTAATCTAAACTAGCCAACAACTGTGAATGCTGTCTTGTGACATTAAAAGATGATGTGAGCGAAATGTAACCATGGTAACTGAAGTGCACATGTGATGTTTTATGACATTAACATTTGGCTGCTCTGTATTCCTTAACAAATGTTGCATCGTTTGCTATCTAGCAAAAAAGCTAACTAAACTGCTTGCTAACTGAAAAGTCTGTTAGCCTAGTTAGCATACTCATGACGGGTTATTAACTGGAATGAAAGAAAAGACACACTTTTAATTGGAGTTTAAACTTTTAGTCCAACAGAATTAAATTTTTATCTCAGTTTAGAATAAAAACTAAAAAAAAAAGGTTTAAAGAGGTTTATAATAAGTTTTTCTTAATTTAAGATAGCTTAAAAGTTTTGTGCCAGATAATTTGAATTTAAACCATGGTTTAATCAGGTTTAAAAATGAATACTTGTGGGTGTAACCCAACCTTGGTCTACACTTAGGCAAGGAGACAGGCTTTATGCAACACTCCTAAGTGAACCACTTAGTTTAGGGAAATATTTTTGCTTAAGGGACCAATTTAAGTTTGAAACTTCAGGTGATTTATGCAACCAGGCACTCTTATTATTGTGAGTAACTAAAATTGCAGGGCTCAAGGCCAGTCAAACTCTGAGAAACATGTTTTGTTGCAAAGGGCGAGGACGGACAGTGACAGCTTTTTTTTCCTTCTTGTTTTTGTAAGTTATTTCATTGAAAGAAATGTAAAACTTTCACACTCAAATATCAGCACAAAGTGAGGAGAACCACCTCTGTCTCCTCTCCAGTTCATAGTTAAGCTTGCCTGTTTTTTTACTTTTTAAAAAATGTTGCAGAAAAGAGATGCCGCAAGATGTTTTTATGGTGTATGCTGGGAAGTGAGTTCAGATAATGATTCCAATAAAGAAACATCTTTTGGAGCAGCAATGCATGAGTGGGTTCTTTTTTTTAAATCTATTTTTAATCTCACATGATTTAAATCCCTTGACCCCATGCTGAGTTTTACCTGCAGCTTCCCCACTGTAAGTTAGTTTTTCCTCCCTCTTGAGTGAAGGACGGTGACAAAAGCAATTAATTTCTCACGAGATAGGGAGAGCTGCAGCAGCGTTAGTCGGCACCAGAGAGAGCTGATCTGTTTTTAGCAGCTTCCACCTCCATCATCCTCCCTGTGACATGGATTCCCAGCGCCTCAGCCTGATCCAAGGGGGTTTTTGCCTGTAGTTATTTTAGGCTTGACAGGGAGGAAAGGGACAGCTTAGAGAACCCTAAACCCTCTAAGAAATACCACTCAGAGCACCCAGGCTGCTCGCTGCGCTTTTGGTGGTGTGTTGCAGAGAATGGGAGCAGAGAAAATGAAATAATTTTCCAAGTGAATCAGCAGCCACAACTTCTCCAGTGCCCTGACTCAGCCCGACATTATGAATAACATCAGGATGGTGGAAGCACTGGGCTGCAGGCGAGTGTGAAGTGAATTTGTAAAGAGCCACAGACTCAAAACAAGGTGTGTGTCTGTCAAAGAGGGAGACGGAGAAGCTGAGAGCATCAGTATGCAAAGAGTAAGGATGCCAATCTCAGCCGTGGCACCCAGGGAGACAAACACTCACTGTAACCCTCCCGCTCTCTTCTGCTCCACTAATTTTATTCCTCACTATTTCCCTGTTCACAACAGTTCAATTTGGAACACGCGCTGTATGAAAAAGCTCTTCTTTAACCCATCTGCTCTGTCTACTGAAGTGGATTTAATTGGTGAAATCATCAAGGGATCTTGGCTTTCCTCTTGATTCACTTAGACCAGCGTAGCCTTTGAGTTTTTTTTTTTTACACTCAAACACAGAAAATGAGAAAATTGAAAATAGTTGTGTTTGATGTCTTTTTTTATTGGCTGATTTTTTTTTCTGTCTAGTCACACTGTTTAATGTCATTCTTTCTCGGTCAGTGCCGCTATCTGATCTGTGTGTGTGTGTGTGTGTGTCAGTGGAGGCCTGGGTGGCCTACATCTCCGTGTTTAATTACCCACATGAAAGAGTAGGTAAAATGTCAGCCTGAAATAAGCTGCGCAGAGCACTGATGGAGATCATTTCCCTAGGAGACGGGATTGACTTGTTCAAAGGGACACGTCCAGGTGGAATGTATTTCTATCAGTAACATGGAGCTGGATTTTCACCCTTTACATTGTAAAATTTTGGGTGTTTGGTTGGTTATCTGAGCTTGCACTCACCCTACGATTGGGTAGCACAAGGATTAATTTGTAGACCTTAAAATTATGTTCCACCAAACCTTTGAAACAGCTTTAAATTAAGAAATTCCCATTTGAACTGTATTACCAGTATTAACATTAAACTTAGACTTGAGGAGGTTTAACTTTTTAAATAGCTGCCTTTGTGAGATGATTGAGCAAAATAATAATAATAATAATAATAATAATAATAATAATAATAATAATAATAATAATGATAATAATAATCTCAAAAGGCTAAGTTTCTTAAAGAACGTAGATAACTTGAGCTAGCTCCCAAACAATATAGCATTTTTCTAGATATTTTAGCAAGTTAGCAAACAATTAAATGTTTTTGGTAGTTTAGTTTTAGCTAGCTAGTAAACAATGCAACATTTTATTAATCCTTTTATTTATACCAGGTCCAGACAGCATCAAATGCATTAATTTATTTTAATTTGCATCTCCATATTGATTACCCTCTATTTAATTTCGGTTTAAAACACTAAGATTGATTTTACAAAACTGACATTAGTTTTTAATTGTGCAACAGCATTCTGCTTAGTTTTAAATTAGGATTTACTCATTTGAAATCTAATTCTACCAAACTCTGATTAGAACTAATCTTAGATCAAATTAATCTCGGTTGGTGCAACCTCGTCTAAGTGTTTACTTTCAAGAATTTAACACCACTAACTGAACACTTTCACCACATTTCACAGGGTATCTACATTTATCAGCAACTTAAATGTAAGACTTCAATTCAGTCATTTAAATTTAAGGCCAATGTTGCAGTAAAAGTTTAAATTAAATTATAAGTAAGGCAAACTAACAATAATTGGTTGAGTTAAAGAACATTTGCCCAAATGTTTGTGTGAAAAAAATGTTTTTTCTTAATATTACTCAATTGTCTGAAATGAGGCTATATGAATGTAGAATACCAGCTTTTATGCTGAAAGTCATTTAGGCCCCTGTATTATCATTGTGGTTCTGTTTTATAGTCTATGACTTTTAAATACATTAAAATTTAACTCTTGTTGATTTTCTCCAATACTAAATATACTGTGCAGGCAGTGAATTTCAGACTGTGCTTACAGCATTCAGTAACTAAATATTTAAGACCTTCCAAAACAGAATTTAACCCTACTTAATACTTATTAAGACCTTCTTTTTACAATTGTGATATTAAGACATTTTAAGGACCCCTGCACACTCTGATTTGACCTTCTTCTACCTTCTCTAGTGCCTGAGGGCATGTTTAAAAACTAGTTCTCTGCCTGGCCAACAGGTGGCAGTAACATCAATGACACGTTTGGTCTAATCATCAGGTCTTCATAGTCATCTATTTTTTCTTCTCCTCAAATTGGCGTGTGTGTGAGAGAGGAAAAATGTACAGAGCCACTGCAGTCAAAACAATGTCACCATATTTATTTACTGCTAAAGCACTGAATAAAAAAAATTATCAGCTCTGTCCTGGTTGAATTAAAAATCTGAATAAAGACACATCTGTCCACTTTGCACCCAAAAACATACAGAGACAAGTCTACAGAGATCAGTGCAAAAGAATCCTCCCCGGGGTAAGAAACAGATTTCAAAATAAAAGAAAATCATCTAAATAGTAAAGTGCATGTTTGGAGAAAAAAACCCTCCTGTAGTTTTAGAAACAGGCAATGAGGGTCAAACACTGAAAACAAACGCTTCTTAAAAAAGGGAGACAGACATAAAGGAGTGCATACATACAGTCTGCACCGGTTCAGTCTTAGTTTGGACATTCATATTTCTTTACTGTACAGACAAACCTGAACTCCAGTTGAAACAACACATCCAGTGGTTTACATGCAAACATATCTTCATCATTCAGTTCTTACACACTACACATACATCGTAGGTCTAGTTAATTCGCTACACATTCACACACATCATGCAGCCTCTCTCACACATCTGCTCAGTTCCAGTCATGTCCTTTCCAGTTCATTTCACTGAGGTTACATGGTATTGTATAGCACAGTGACAGCTCGCTGCTTCTTCTCAGCAGACGCTTTGCGAGACCGTCTTGACAAGTGTCCCCTCCCTTGCTGACGCATTGTAGTGACAGTGCCACCTCCACCGTTGCCATCTGGCTCCTCCCTCTCGCCTGTGTCATCTTTTGGACACTGATGAGGGGCAGTGGAGAGGCAGAGGGATGGCGATGAGGACGACTCGTCAAGATTCCTTCCCCCGTGGGACAAACCCGAAGTGTTTCGAGCCAACACTTTCTGCTTCTTCCAGGTGTCGTCAGGGTGGGATGGGGACTTGGAGAAAGAGTCCTGGGAGTGTGATGTTGTTGTCCTAGTGTGTGACCTCATGTCCAAGTCACTGAGGTCATTGGCCGACAGCTCCAGACAGTCCAGTTTGGCCAAGGAGGCCGACCTCTTCATGAGAGATGGGGGGGTGAGTCCAGCCTGGCGGATGCGGGCCTCCAGCTCCATGGCTCTGTGCCACCATGCCAGTTCCAGGAAACTCTTCCCCTCTTGTCTCTCTCTGAGTCTCTGCCCTACTTCTATGCCTGGAGGGATCTGTTCACAACTTGCCCCTTTACACGGCCCCGGCTCTGTGTCCATAACGTCTCTCAGCCCCTGAGGCTGCCCCAGTTCCTGGTCTTGGCTGTCTGCTGTCTCCAGGCAGACGCCCTCATGGAGGAAAGCCTGCAGCTCTCTGAGTGTCTGCTGAATCCTCTCCAGCTCCTGGCTGCCACGAGCCAGCCTGCTCTGAGCATCACAGCCGGGGCTGCAGCCCCCTCGCCCTCCCAGGGAACTGGACTCTAGCCTGTCATCCGTGTCTGACTCCTGCACTGTCACCCCATCCAGAGTCATTTGCTCTGAACCGGCCTGGGGCAAACTTTGACACTTCTGCCTTTGTCTTTGGGAGCAGGTTGAGGTATCTAGAGATGATTTGTCTGACTGACTAGTAGCAGCCAGTGATGATGTCAGCATATGGCTATCAATTGTAGGTATAGCACCAGAGACTTGGCTGACATTTGAAGGGTCTGGGAGGTTGTCAAGTCTTTGCAGCTCTGTTTGTGACCCTGTCTTCGTCTCTCCGTCTTTGGACTGATCAGGTACAGCTGAGATATCTCCCTGAGTGATGCTTTGTTCTGTGCAGTTCTGAGGGAAGCAAAGGGGTGGGTGTTCTGCGCTCAGGGAACACGGGGACAGTCTGACGGGAGGGTGCTCAGCACTCGGGGAATGAAGAGGAGATCGCTGACATGCCGCCATCTCCATTTCCTGCCTCAGCTTCTGCTCCAACTGCTTGGTGGCTCGCCGCACCGAGCCTGCTGGCAAGTCGCATGGCAGCACGGAGGGCGACTGCAGGTGTGAAGGTGGGGTTAAAGAGCCGTGCGTGACTTCAGAAGTCTCCGTCTCCATATGATGTTCTGGTCGGATGAGCTGAGGGCTGTGGGAGAATGGAGGGAGCGACGAAGAGGAGGAGGAGGAGGAGGGAGTAGGAACGCAGGAGGGAGGGTGGCATATGGCTTCTATCTCTGTGACAATATGGCGGACTGACACTCCGTTGTCATGGTGAGGGTGATGAGTTCGGTCAGGGCTGGCTTTGTCAGCACTGTCTTCAGACTGTGGGGATGCCTGAGAGACGAAAAGAGAGACACATGAGTCATCGTCCGGCAATAGACTCCTCATCAACAGCAATAAGGAAAATGTGAACTAAAATGTTTAATAGTTTCACTGAAATGTATTAAATTCAAACTGCATGAAAAGTTCACCCCTATGGCAGTTTTTTTCAGTCTTTTAAATCTATTACCTGTTTGCCTTGATAAATAAAGTGGTAACAATAACAATCAATATCACATGGAATGAGACATTTTATTGTGATAAATTTTTCAGCTGCATTGCCCAGCCCTTGGTAGTAATAGTCTTCCC
Source organism: Lutjanus erythropterus (assembly GCF_056507025.1). NCBI lineage: Eukaryota > Metazoa > Chordata > Actinopteri > Lutjaniformes > Lutjanidae > Lutjanus > Lutjanus erythropterus. The sequence goes on from NC_139320.1 coordinate 17,242,641, forward strand.
TTAATTATAAGTAATGATTCACACAAATTAGGGCTGCAACTAACAATTATTTTCATTCTCAAATTATCTGCTGATTGTTTTTTTTTTTTTAATTTAATTTATTTATCATTTGGTCAATAAAACATTAAAAACTGTGAAAAATGCTCAACAAATGTTGGACATTTTCGCTTGAAAAATGACTGAAGTGATTAATCCATTAACAAAGTATTAATTCATTTTCTGACTGATTAAATCGACTTATTGTTGCACCTCTAGTACATATAGTTTTTTAAACTGTATGTAAAACACCATTGCTTGGACAGTGTGAGAGACAATAACAGTACCCACAGTATATTATCTAGGCTGTTCTTTCTTCTTCCAGCAGGTGTCACTGTGATTCATACAGATTTAGTGTCCAGTCTATGTTACTGGCTCAGTTCATTTGCTACCTTTTAGTCCTTACAGACAAATTCTGACCGGGTCAGATTCCAGTTTCATTTCCAGTCTGATTAGCACAAGAAGTGCTAAATTTAACACACAGAGCAGCTATCTGCTGCTGAGACTACTGTGTTAGTAAAACTGTGTTTGTATGAAACTGAACTTGTGACCAGCTACACAGTGACTGACAACACCTTTACATGGAAATCACAAGTAGATGACTGACTGATGGAAGGGAACTGTTTGTTACAACTTATTTTGATGATATCAGGAGCTGACAGGTAACAGTGAAGTTTGGCTAAAATAATAACACAACGCAAAAAGTATACTGTCACTCATATTCAGGTCTTTTGTGCAGACTTATTTTACTTTCTCTCAATTCCTGGATGTCTGTGGGATCATGGCTATATTATTTGTTCCCACAGACACTCATGTTGTTTGACAAAACTTCAGACTACAACAAAAACATAAGAAAGGTCTGTCCAAAGGCAATTAGTAGTCTCTAACTCGAGGAAAGTGGGGAAAAAACAGTAAATTCCTCAATAATGTATCTCTGAAATAACTCTACAACCAAATCACACACATTAGGCTTACATGATCTCCTTCGCTTACATTCACTGAGCCTTCCCTAAAACAGTTTTTGTGTGAGTTGCTGAATACTTGAGAGTATTCGACTGTAGAGATGTCTGCCTGTATAACGGAACTAGATGCCACTTGTCTTGTGTTGCTCAAAGTAAAAAAAAAAACAACTATATTTGAAAACTCAATAGCAATGTGCCTTTCCAAAAACACGACCCAATTACTCTATTATGCTCAATGTTCAACAGATCTTGTTGTGAGCAATTTCATATGACCTATTTTCTATCACACCAAAACAATCTAGCACTACAGGTAAGAGTAAAAATGTGTATTTTTGATTTGGGGGTGAACTGTCCCTATAATACGCAGTCCAGAATATATTCAAAAAGGATGCTGCTGTGCCAGCTGTGTGAGCAGACTGGGGCAACTTTTGCATGAAAAACTGTTACATGCAGACAGATGCTGTTTAGCACATCCACAGATGCAAAAGACTTCTGAGACTTTCTGCATGAAGCTTGTTATACTGATGATCCCGTACCTGACTTGTCCCATTTGTCTGCTCCTCTTCTTCCTGAGCCTCAGTTTCTCCGTCTTCCTCAAGTGACAGGGGTGTCCTTTGCTGTCCCTGCTCAGAAAGTGTCTGGGATCTGCCATCTTGGGCCAGCCCCAGAAACTTTTCCCTGGCGCTGAAGAAGTTGATGCTGTCCGCGCTGTAGTTGGACGAGCCATCTGCATCGCCGCGGCTGTCCAAGGCACTGCCTATCTGTAACTCGCTGGGGTTGTTGTTGTCGTCACTGGGGGCGAGGGGGAGAACCAGGGGAAGGGGACTGAGAGGGCTGTTTTTGTCACTGGTTAAATCTGATAATGACTGGTCTATTATGTCCGAGTCAGTGGATCCCAGAGTGAGAGGAGAGACATCTTCTGAGCTGCTTCGCTCAGGCAAGTTGAGTGACAGGTCTGCCAATGTGTGTTTGGGCGCTGAAATGGTGGGAGGACCCCGGTGAGCACGCTGCAGTTCAGGAGTAGGAGGTACGATGTGGAGTGATGGTGGAGGGTGGGGCAGGGCGACAGGCACAGTCACCGCCACGCTCGCTGAATTGTCCAGTCTGTCCTCAGGGACAACAGTGGCTGCTCGAGGTCTGGGGAGGGGGTGCAGGAGGCCGTCTTCACAATCTGATCTGACCTCCTCCTGACCCGGTGAGTCACACACACTGTTGGAGTCTGTGTTTGAGTCAGAGGTGTGTGTGGTGTCTTTGGGTTCAGCACCGAGAGCTTGCAGCACAGCCACGCCCAGGAAGTGATGTAAGGAGGGGGAGGAAGTGTTGTTGTTGTGAGAGTCAGAGCGACCCAGAGAGTGAGACGAGGGTTTACACATCGACTCAGGGCGATCTGATAGGTCACTATCAGAGTGGGAGCGCCATAGCTTATTATGCCTTTGTTTGCTGTGGAAACAAAGAAAAATGACAGTTTGTTAGAACCAAAGTGCTCCATAATAGAACGTGCTGTACATCTAAGTGTTATATTTAAATAGAGTTTAAAATCTAATGATCAAATCAGTACTGGTTTCTTCCACTTTAGACCAAATGCAAAATTAAAAACATTCCTGTTCGCTAAAGATTTGGAGACAATAGTTAATGCTTGTTCATCCTTGTGCCTCAATTACTGCAGTCCCTTTTATGTAGGAGTCAGTCAGCCCTATCTCGCCTGCAGCTGATTCAAAGCACAGCAGACCAATCACTGCTCTCTATTCCTTATACTCAATGAAAATCATGAACAATTAACATTAACAACTAGATCCAACTATCCATTAACAATTAGATCCTTCCCCTCCGCTGATATCTTTAAAATCCATCAAAAGAGCCACCTCTTCTCTCTTAACTCTCAGTCTTCTATATTTTATATTTCATCTTCTGCCTATATTTTGATGTTTGTTTATTGCTATTTTGGTTATGAGTTTATCAAGTGATTCTATATATACACTATGCACTATTTATGTCTGTAGTTTTACTCATCATTTCTATGTTTTTTATTTGTCCCTATTCCTCTATGCTTTGGTCTACATCTGTTGTTTCATATGAAAACATGCTCTATAAATGAACTTGACTTGAAGTGTAAGTGAGAGCACACCTGGCCAGTAGAATTCCCTGATATTCCTCCAGCTGTTTCATGAAGGAAGGGTTTGGTTTGGTGACGGCTCGTCTCTCTTTAACATAGTCGAAGGCGGTGTCCAGGTCCCAGCCATACTCCTTCATGGCGTAGGCGATGACAGTGGAAGCAGAGCGACTCACACCCATCTTACAGTGAACCAGACACTTAGCACCAGCTTTCCTAAGACACACAAATGAGAGAGAAATTACATTAGATTACAAGACTGAGAACCCAAGGAGAACTTACATTCTGCACTTTTCATGTGGATGTCCAATCAGTGTTGATTATAAATGTAGTCCATTAAAGAAATAAATTCCTCAACGTGTGCTATATTCACTAAGAAAGCCGAGTTCTCCTGCTCGTGGAGCAGTGCCGGCAGTGCTTACATGCACCCGGACGGATTGCACACAAGCTTCTGATGCCCACGTCCATGTTGCAGGACATCACCTCATTAGCCTACAGCTGTTACTTTGCTGGTCAAAACATGGCATTTGTTGACAAAAATATTCAACTAGCATGTCCCCTGGATGCCCAGAGCTGGTGACTAGAAATCCAAGCTCAAACAGCCTGTTGTTCTTCCTGAACAACTACATCACTGTGACATCACTGGAAGAACAACACAACTCCACTTCCTCTGTCATTTTGGCACACGCTGAGGAATTTATTGCTTCCACTGGCTATATTTACCGTCGACTCTGACTGGATATCCAAATAAAGAGTGCAGAATTTTCACTTAAACAAGCTTCTGTATGTTTAATCTTACTTTGCTTTGGTGATGAACTTGTAAGTTTCGTTCCAGTACTCCAGCAGGTTGGTGGCCTCTTCATCGTACACTCTGATATTGTGATACTCAAACATCCCCGGGAAGAAGTTGTCTATCTCCCTGGTCACGTTCAGGATGTAGCGCACTCTGCGTGAGAGTCAGAACGACGCATTGAAATATGGATTGATGACAGTTTTATTGGCATTAAAAGGTCAGCAAAGCAACCTGCAAGTTATTCATATGATGAATGCTTGGCTAATACCCTAAAGGTCAAACATTACTGAAAACTATTTTGGTGTTCAATACAAGTTAACAGGTGGCTGGAAAGAACTGAAAAACCAATCAGCTCGTCACTAATGGTGCTTTTAAAATGTAGATTTTAACTGTGAATTTAATTAACTGATGAAACAGAATGTGGAGAAAAAAGTCACCCGAACAGTCAGTGATACTGATGAGTAAGTCTTTGAGTAAGTTACTGGCTGATCTCTTACCCGCTGTTCTGCAGCTCCTCCAGGTTAGAGGCATTCCACTCAGAACCCTGCAGACACCACAGATCCAGTCAATATTAAGGTTTACACAAATACATTCAATACGCAAGAACAATTAAGAATGAGGGTGAATTCACAGCTATAACAGAACAAATATATCTTGATAATTTGTGCACTGGTTCACGCTTTTGCTCAACTTCATTTTTATGTTATTAAATCGGCTGTTGCCTTACTGAACATGAACCTAAATATAAAACATTGGAGATGGGTATGGATCTGTTAATACTGCATTTCTGATAACTGCGATCAAACAGCAGGTTCTGGAATAGTTAAGACCACATGGTTCTTACCAGATAGACGTGTTCAAAGATTTCAGTGGGGCTGTCCATCTGTCCCAGGATGACTATCATCTCGTTGTCAATGAACTCCTTAAACTCCCTCAGGTTACACACCATCTGCATCTCCAGCTCCGTTCGGATCTGGGAAAAGAACGACAGCAACTCAGAGAAGGAACATGACTGTTTATGATGCTTGTGCATCCTGATTCAATGATGAATCTGTGACAAAAAAAGGACTGAGATTAAAATGACTGCATGATATAATAAAAAAAAAATCATATGGTGATTATTTTGACAGACTGCAACTGCAATATGAATCAGAATTAGCTGGAATGATAATTTATTTTTGAGTCACATTTTATTTTACAGTACACTAGTAAGATGTAACAAGCCATACTTTTGATCACATTAGACAAAAAACAGAAATAACATGTTCTTTATCAGGCAGTATTAGAACCTTTATTAGACCCTCATTAGACTTTCACAGAGGGTAATTAGTGACACATTACAACAGAACTGAACTGTAAACGAAGGTGAAATGTGTTTCTTATTACTCTCTCTATTAATGGTTTAATAAAGGGTATGACTTGTGATGCCTTGTGAATGTTCTGTATTTATGTTTTTCATTGAAGAAAACAATTAAAACCATGATGATGAGTCTTAGATAGTACAAGGGTGAAAACCTGCATACACCAAACCAGCTGTAAATTTTTGCCCATTTATGTATGTGCTTCCTACCTCCTTACAAGTGACGTTCTCCAAATCTTTCTGCATCATGATCTCTCTGAGACGCACCTTGATCAGCCTTTCTGTGCGTTCCCTCTCTGTGGGTCTAGACACACAAACACAAACACCTTTAACACATTTTCTCTGTCTTTGTCAAAATAAAAAAGAAAACACTTTTGGACACAAAGAACCACCTTCACAGTCACAGTAATGACACTTTCCTTCTGTTCACTGATTCATTTTCACGTTAGTCTCAATGAGATTACTTGTTCCACGAGAGAATTGCCACTTTGTCTGATTCTCAGAAACTGGAGAGGGAACAGAAAATCTGAGAGAGTGGCCCAACAGCGATCCATAACAAAGTCCCCTTGTAGAGTGTGCTTGTTGTTGTGCCCGGCCCTGTTTTTGACCACTCTGCTGTGGGACACATTTAGCCTTCGGACGTCACACTGATGATACCAACAAGCGGCCTAATTACCTCTCCGGAGAGAGGAGCTCAGTTTGTCTCTGAGCTTCTCATTCTTACATTGTCTAATTTTCTCATCTAACTGGATACTGACTGTCGTAGCACACAGCAGTGTGGGTCAGCAGTCAGAGAGGGGCAGTGCGAGGCCTCAGGTGTGTAACTGTAGACTTAAAACCATTTATGTTTTGGAGAATTGCTTGTTTATCTGAATGCTGAATGTCTTACTGACCCCAAGAGGATGAGTCCACAGGGCTAACAGAACCTTTTCACTCCTTCCAAGAAATGTGGGTTAGTTACCGACATCCAGTAACAGTTTAACCTCACAACAAGCTAAGACTTGCCCACAGGCAGCCTGAGGGAGGGACAGCTGGGAAACAGACTAAAAAATAAATAATAAAAGAGTGCACGTGTCTTGAATTTATGACAGCACAATGAGAAGTGCGCATGAGTAACTGAACAATGGAAATTCAATGTCACTTCCTTGAGTTGCTGATAGAGGAGTAGCCTAGGGGAATTCACAGCAATCCCCATTAATCAAACAAACACTAAAAACACACCCACATCACATCACATCACCTCCTGCTATCTCAACTTTTCATTCAGTGATTACACAGGGAAAAAAGCTGCCGTGTAAACAAACACTGGCCTGGCAGGTCATATACTGGCAGTCACGCTGTGCTGGAGGACAAACAGGGACTCTTATGTGTTTGGATGTGTTTATTGGAGATCATAAAGTGTGACTGGAAATCTTAATAAGTGCAAACACGCCTCCTCCAAAGACAGTGTGTGTAAAGAATCTGTTTCCAGGCACATAGTAAATATTGGTGTTTGTTGATTTCTTGAATTGATTATAACATGCTCCTTTTTTATGATTCCTGAATCATTTTTGGATTAGTGAATCAGTTTTTATAAATATAAACAACTATTGCTTAGTCTGTTAGCTCAATGCTAACACATAGAGGGGATTCCCATTGACAAAAAATGGAAATTAGCATTGCGATCACTGGACAATTATCTTAACAATCAGATCCATTTTACTTTACATGCTTAACATAAATCATGTGTGCTCAATCAAATTTTGAGTCATACATTTCTTATATATTTCTCCACACTGACCAACTAGAACAACAGTAAAAAGTCAAAGTCTAAATTCCCAAAGTGTTTAAAAATACAGTGACCCTTGGAAGATACATTGCGTGCCAGGAGAGGCCAGTGACCATATTTATATATATATATATATATATATATATATATATATATATATATATATATATATATATATATATATATATATCTTATTCATTGTTCACAAACACCTAGATGTAGCACTTAAAATAAAAAAGTAGGCCTCTATTTTTATCAACTCTACATTTTATTTACTACTTTTATATGCTGTCATGTCCAGGTTTTTTAAAGGACAGATTTCAAATTCAGTTGCGATAATGTGAATTATCTTAATTTAAAGGCTCACATTTGTACTATGTGCTGTTTCCAGGGGCTTTATGTATTTTGGTCAAACATCTTCTTTTAGTTAATATTTTCACACATATCGAATTGGCACACAAGTATTGTGATAGTATTGATCAGGTATATTGTCTCAGCCATAGTTTTAAATGTAACTTGATTTCTCTATCTGCCTCCACCTCAGCCTCTCTTTTCTTTCCATCCAGGGGCATCAGGTGCATTCAGCAGCAGAGTATCTTCCTTAATCCCCCCTCAACACCCACATCCTCTACGCCCTTCTCTCTGCCTGCCACCTGCTTCTGTCCGTCTGTGTTGGTCTACCTATTCATCTGTCTCGACTCCATTTTTCCAAATGTAAATCAAGCTGGCTAAAGCCTCGGCTATTTTGGACACCGGAGGACCTCTTAAGTCTGTGTGTGTGAGAGAGAGAAAGAGAGAGCACTCCAAATAGGTAGCGAGACACATCACTAAGCAGTAGAGAGGGGAATTTCCCTGGTATTAGTAAAGACATAAATCTAGCAGCCTGTGTCATTCCCTGCGCTCTCTGTGTTCCCTTGTGGATCTGTTGACAACAGAGATTAAGATCCGATGTGTGCATGTGCACCAGCACGTCTACTGGCACATAGTTTTTGCTTTTGCTCTCGTGCCTGTGTATTGCACTTTTGTTTTTGTTTGTGCATCTCTCTGTTGCTTCTTGTTACCCACAGAGGTTACAGACGGCGTGTGACCCCAGGTCCAGAGTTCAGGGCTCTGAAGACCGACAGACATTCAGCCATGGAAATGTAGCAACACTGTCGGCACGTGAGGAGAGGTTAGGCAATGATGTTGTGAGGATGCCACTGAGCACATTCTTGCAAAAATACAGCTTCTGTGAAACACATATGGCTTTCTCTGAATCTGAGAAGCAAGTATGTGCATTTGTGCAGCAGATGTTGTGAGGCCTTTACTGATGTGAATTTCTGGGTAAACATACGTTTGTCCTTATGTGTGCATGCATGATTTTCCTGTAACCTACACCTTTTACACATGGCTGAAATGCATATGCATGTCACCATGGCCGTCATGTAAAAGTTCACAATTTTTCAAAGGCGCTCCATTAATTATAGTACAGCCTTCATAAATGTTGTCAGCTCAGAACATTTCTTATTTTTGATGTGCATGTGTGTCTAAAATACTTCCACACTGAGGAGATTTACATGAAAGGCAAAGGATAAAACTTGTGTCTTGTTGGCTATACAAGCAACATTTTGATCCATCAAATACAGCAGATGAACCTTTATGAATTTTTGTCTTACAGTTACTTTTTATGTAAAAATATTGTATTGATTTTAAAAGTGTGTCCTATAAGAGTAGAAGATACAATGTGTGACTGTAATTCATCTACTCACCTCCCAAATACAAAGAAGCACTGTTCATCAAGTATGTTGACAATTAAAATCCCCACATCCATCCTGACAACCTACACACCCATAGGATTATAAGCTATAGAATACATTTATGTGAAGGAAGGAAACATATAATTAGATAATGAAATAATTGTCTGTAATTACTCAAGCAAAGGAAAATAGGGGAAAAAAGAGAAATAAAGAGGGAGAGGAGAGGACTTATTACTGTAATAGAATATTTATGGGTTCTATCACCCTATTCTTCAACAAAGGGTTCCTGTAATGAGTCATAAAAATTCAGAAGGGGCCTCCATATCTAAGCAAAAGTTTAAGAGGACCCTTTGAGTGTGTTTCTAGTTTTAAGAAATACATCACATCTTTGGCCCAATGAGAGAAGAGCGAAGGAGTGTGTTGCTTCCATTTTAAAAGGATCAAACACGTTGTGAGGACTGTAGTGAAGACCGTGACCACATCAGCTTTATTTGGCAAGAGAGCACAGAACTCCTTTGATGTTAAACCAAAGTGCACACAGACCGGATCAGGGTCAAACTGAATTTCAAACATTTTACTAAAAGCTTTAAAAATACTGGAGAGATTCAGATTCAGCCGGAACATGTGCATTAAGACTGCTGGCCGGCTTCTTCATCAAGGATCAATATTTCTACAAATCTTTACAAGACTAGAACTCTATGTACCATCTCACAGTTACTTTTTACATAAGTCTTGGTTTTCAAAATGAAAATCATTTGAGAAAGTCGTTGACCTTCAAGAACAAGTGAGTTTACCACTCCTGCTCTTTGGCTACTTTAGTTTATGGATTATACATTATTTGACTACTGTATCATAACCAGACGAACTGAATATAATATTTCTTGTGGGTAATGAAATTTGCCACTTTGCAGAACTGCAAATTCACTCTGTATTTCCCACAGGAATTTTGCACCACATATCAATGGGGGACGAGCATACAAAATGAAAACTTGCGAAAATGACTCTCTGTCTGGAATGTACCAAAGACCAAACAATATTCCAGATATTCCATCATCTGTGTAAACTGTGGATTTGCGTAATGTGTGTGTGTGTGTTTTCATGTAGTTATCTCTCTCTCCTCCTCTACTCACAGGTCTGTGAAGAGAACGGGTGAATTGGCACGGTGCGACTCGACGTCCTGCATGGCGTTCCACTCATTGATACAGAACTGGTTGGATGACACCCTGCTCTGGTAGTAGCTGACCCAGGTCAGAAACAAGCTGCCTGGGTAGTAGTTATGGCAGCGAGCCACCTCGCAAGCTTTGTGGAGTGACTGGAGGGCAGACCTGAGGCAGTGAGAGGAAGAAGATTCACACTTGAGAGGTTGTCTCAAAGTCAAAGACACAAAAAAGGACACGCAGAAAAACTAGGGTGAAATTTGGGCTGAATATTACTGTGTTCTTCCTCACATGAGTGGCTGAGAGTAAAATTATTTAAATTTGGAGAGGCTAGAGCAATGGGCATAGAGAGAAGTAGAGGAATTTGTGAGACAAAGACAAAGTTGAAATTGATAGAAAGATAAGTGAGGAATTAATAATAACACATTTGAGAAATATAACAAGGGAGGTGGGAATAATTAGCGGAAGAAACAAGGGACCAACAGAGGTGACAAGAGAAGAATGGACCGACCGCAGCGATGAAAGACATAGAACTGAGATATAACTGCAGATAAATAAAGGAATCAGAAGATATTCGTGGGAGAGGGAGGTCAGGCGAAGAACAAAGTAACAAAGGGACAAGAAAATGAGGAAATGAAGACAACGAGTACGGAAATGAAGAGGCAGCAGTTGCATGTGAGACAGGGAAAGATAAAGAAGAGACTGGAAGGCAGAGAGATAATGAGGAGAAAAAGGAAGAGGAGAGGGAAGATAAGGGACAGCGACAAAGATAGAAGGCTGGAGGTCAAAGTCAAAGGAGGAGTACAATGGACAGTCTTTGAAAGCCTGCAACCTTAACCTCAATGCAACAATTTAAAAAAAAACGTAAAGGTTGCTCACCACATGGCCTGCACAGAAACTGGCTTGAAAACATGAACCCTGTTCACTGTCGACACACTAAAACCCCTGTAATGATAAAGGAAAAGATTAGAAATGGGATGCCCTTGAATAGATTATAGCCATCTAACAACACAACTTTCAACAAAATAGCTAGATAAAAATAAGTCAATTGCCCCAGGGAGCAGTAAGAGGAAGCAGGAGGTAGGTGTGGCCTCTTACCCGTCTCCATCCAAGTGGATCAAAGTGTCACTCCACAGAGGTAGAACCAGACCCACCGTACAGCAGCTGGAAGGAAGATCAACACAGTAAACAACAGCATGACAAAACAAGACACACTGGTTTGACATAATACAGGGATGTGCCCAGGACAGCATTAAAAAGTATAACAGTAGAGGTAGTCAGACAAATGCATGCTGATGCCATCCTTCACTTCAAAAACTTTCAATTTAGCTGCTGGCAACTTTCCCCTCTCATTTGACTTTATACAGTATTAATCCAAGAAAATAAAGTGATAAAGACCACTGTTGAAGTAAAACATGCATATATATTTAGGAGTACACATCAAGTCCTGAATTTTACCAGTCAATATTATTGCAAAGCTTAAAGGAGAGGTAACATGCAATCTTTTCTTAGCATGGGATTTAATATCTACTAACCCTCATGCGTGAAGGTCAGGTTTCATTTTTTTAGTCCACAAAACACCGCAAGTTAATGGTAACCAGTTTTCAAATGTAAAAAGACAACTGGGAGAAAAAAAATCAGATGGCCCCATACCACTCGACTGGTGTAATCCACGTCTCCTAAAGCTCCTGCGTGCTGTTCACTTGGGTGTGCACCGTGTCACACCACAGACACCTGGTTCAGACAGTTTGCACGCTAACATGAATGTGCCTCCAAACTAAGGATCTACAGTGAAGATTTAGGCTAAAAACATTATGTAAGTGACATCTTTCAAGTCAACTTGGCATGCCGGAGCTTTAGGAGATTTGGATTACACCAGACGAGGTGAAGAGGCATTATTGAGGTTGTTTTTTACATTTGAAAACTGGTCACCATTGACTTGTGTTGTTTGGGAGATTCTGCAATGCTGTTTTCCAGTGAAACTCAAGCAGTGTTTAGTGGATTGAAAAACTAAACCCGACCTTCAATCAGCATTTTTTTGGGTGACTATACCTTTAATATCACACTAAAAGAAAGAAAGAAAGTAGAGGACTGTTGTCGTGGCACTGACCTATCAGAGGAGACAAAGTCCATGCCGAGCACGATGCTTTCCTCCGTGTCCTGTCGACCATTGGTGGAAACCACCACCATGTAGCGGGTTACCTGAGGGTAGGCGCTCTCCAGGCGCACGGCCTTCAAGGAAATAGAGAGACTTACTTTTAATCTACTACAATTTAATTTACTACTACTACAATTAATCAAGAATCAAAATAGTTGAATAGTTTAATTCTTTTTACTACTTGCCCAGTCGGCAAAGTGAGTTGCTACATGCATAAGCACATGACAACTGCTGGAATATTTCTTGATCAAAGATGTTGCAAGAAACTTAGAGAAATGGCAAAACTGACTTTCAGGCCTACACTAAACACTCTGAGTGCTGTATGTTTTATGTAAGAGGATCGATGTTGGTGCTGACAGAAGAGTTAACACCAACAAGTTTCAGTTCTTTATGTTTGTTAACAAAGAATTGAAACTGACCCTCATTCTGGAGAATAATCTTACTGATTATAATACCACCTTATTCCTGTCTTTACAATTGTGTATGTGTTACTAACCAGTCGGATGGTGTCCTCTGGCCGCAGCACAGTGAACATGGTCTGAAGATGTTTCTGGAGGTCACCTGGATAGAAAAGATTTCAAGAGCCTCATTCAGTTCCAGTTTCTTTTGGACAACAGTCACTTTCGTAGCATTAAAAGGTTGACATAACACCCAAGATCATGTGTCATTTCCCCTGTGGCGAGTTTCCAGCGCTTTCACGTTGGAATCTCTTTCACTAACCTACATTCAACCTCAGCTCTGAATACATCTGAGGAAAAAAATAATTCTGAAACAAAGTTTCTGATGCTTTCATAGCAATCAGCCCATTTCACATCACAATGGTAAACTACACCTCCAGTGACTAAAAGGCTGTCTGTACCCACAAACAGCAGCAGATTATACTTCTCTTCAGTTAATTTGGTGATATTTTAGGAGTGGGTTCCTTGATAGAACATTCATCAAAACAGTTGGCGCCACACTGCATGCAGCAGTGAACTGACTACTCTGAACTTATTTGCCTTGTTGTGAAACAGCTTTGGTGAAGTTAACACCAGCTGTTACTGATGATGCTGTAAAGGAAGGAATGAAAACACACTGTGCTATTTAACCTCAAGTCCTTTTATGCCATAGAGTTCATTTCTTAGTGTCAAACTGAGGGGAGGAAAGCACTGGGAGAAGCTGCAGCTGTCATTTGAGTGTACAAGTCTTTACCTGTGTGCTTGTTCCTGCGCTGGCTGATACGAGGTGCAGAGTTAGGCGTGGGGCTGTTTCCCCTGGGAAGGAACAGGGCTGCACCTTTCACGGTGAGAAAACTCTCACTGATACTGGATGGGAAAAGAAGAAAAGAGAAATGAATGTAAGTAGCAAACTCTGACAGTTTTTCTACTCATATTTGGACTTTTGTATAACTTATGTAACTTCATGTGCTATCACTATCTTGCACATGCTGACCTCAGCTTCTTGTTATAAGCATAAGATGAGAGAAGGAACAGACGAGTGTTGTCATGGGCTTATGTCAGTGTCACAATGCTCCATTCAGCTGGCCTGTGGTCTGCCGGCTCCCCACATCAGAGCTGACAGACCGATGCAAGTAAAACAAGACCCGAGCCCCAATGTGAACTCAGAACACAATGTTCTCTGCTCCTCCACACAGCTGGATTACACACACACAGACTTACTCACACTAACAGCTGCCAGTAGGGAGGGATGGCTGGACTTGGGGGGGGGGGGGGGGGGGTCCAAGAGGGAAGACAGAGTGAGTACCCTCCTACAAAATGTTTGAGTGGAGATAAGAGCAGGCCAGCCCACAGTGCTGTGCACCAAAGCAGGTTGTATCAAACAGGGTTCTGTTCCTTTCTGGAACACTTAATCTTATTAACTGTGACTGAGGTCACTGCATTGAGGAGGAGGACACATAATAAACTGAGGTCAGTGTTTCAACTGGATACAAAACAACAAGTGTGTGTGGGTGTGGGCACCTCTGGTGTGAAAGACTAGGTTTTTGTTTAGAGTCTCACAGTGGCACACTAACCTAAGTCACACTAGATACCAATAAAACAGGTTGGAAGACCTAGTTCTACAGCCTTATGACCATGTCAAATGACAGCCACGGGACCAGTAAACCATAACCATTATGATGCTGAGCAAGAGGTCTGCCACTGAGACAGCCAGCACTTTGGCAATGCTCTTGCATTTATTCAGAGGATGCAAAAAAAAGCACTGCTGGAGAAAAGTGTGCATTTTAAATATTTAAATCTGGATTTGGGGCATTTATTTCCCAGGATAGTATAGTCATGCTCTATGGCATTTATCCTCTGCATGTTTTTGTTCATGTTTTACAAAGGGTCTAACCTGAGCCAGGCCATACAACGATCATATCACGCCATAAAGGCTTAATAGTATACAGCTGTTAAAAAAAACAATAAAACCTATAATACACTGGTACACTGGTACTCAGTATTGGCCAATATAAAGTATCAGTATAATTCTCAATATTTTAAATGCAATGTTAAAAATGTTATGATTTGACGCTATCCTTTGCCAAATATGAAGGTATCATTGGTTGAATAAAACAGAGTTGCTGCAATTAATCGATTATTAATTGACTATTCAATTATTTGCAACTACTTTGATAATCTTTAATAAAAATGTCCACATTCTCTGATTCCAGCTCTTAAAATGTTAATATTTTCTTGTTTCTTTCCTCTATGATAGTAAACTGAATATCTTTGGACAAAACAAGACATCTGAAGAAGTCCTGTTGAGCTTTGAACATTTTTCCCCATTTTCTGACATTTTATGGACCAAACAACTAATTGATTAATCAAGAAAACAAATAAAAGATATTTAACATTTAAATATGGGTTTGAAGTAGCCCTCGCAGAACAAGAAGGAATTCATCATAGTAACAAAAACACACTGGGTGTATTGGTTCTGCTGGTTTTGCCATTATTGAGAACACAAGTCAAGCTGGCAGGAACTTAACCTATCAAGGAATAGGAACATGTTCAGCCACAATCTTAATAGCCAGCCAGACCTGGGTCTTAAAGTCAAACACATTTCCATAGCAACCCCTTTTATTACTTTTATTGCATTCCAATAGTATTTTTAATTATCTGCTGGCTCAAATATGCCCAGTTGTAGTTCTTTTTTCACACTCAATATTTTACACAGACATTAACCAAAAGAAGTTAATGTGATTTTTTTTAATCAGTAAATGTAGAGAGTGTCTACATGGAATGAACAGTTTGTTCATAATAAAATGGAACAACTGCTGTGAATATAAATGTTACTAAAGGAAACACTGATCTAGGGAGCTGGCTGACCTGTTCTACTAAACTTGAATAAGGGTGGTTTCATAGCCTCTGGGCTTAGAAACTAAGACAAGGAACTGACACGCAAATGGTGACGATCACTGGGACCAATCAAAGTGAGGCGATGACATCAAGGCCACGTATTGCTTTTGAAACTGCGTTAACGATTGATGTGTTTACTTTGCTGGTTAACCACTATTCTGGATTATCTCCCTACAGCAGGGTCCAAGTTTACACTCAGTGAACCTGACTACAGTTCGTCAGTGTCATACTGAGGGCAAAAACAAGCCTGGTGCCGTCTGCCATTTAGGCTTCCTGTCACCCCCTTTTCCTCTGTAACTTCATCTCGCCATCCTTCCAGCCATCCAACTGTCCTTCCTGAGTTTTGCTGAGACCATGGATGTACAGGATCAGGAGACGCAGATGACAGGGACAGAGAGAAAAAACAAAACTGCAGCCTTCTGCTGCTGAGCTTATTTCCCATAACCCTCACACCCTTGACCCAGCTGTTTCCTCTCACTCTCCCCTTTGTCACTTCCTTTTTTCTGCATTCTTTGCAATTTCGCCCTACTTTTCAGTCCTGTCACTCTCCTCAGTTCCTGCTGCATCATGTCCCACTGGGCTCATACACAGACCGATATACTGTACTTGGCAATGACCATGTATGGCAGTGCTACTGTACAATGTCATCTGAAATATAACGCCCATACTCTCTCTGAGAATCTGAGGAAGTTGATGCACGTGCATGCACGCAAACACACTCTGTTATGCCTGCACACGGACACAGCGAGAAAGTGGAATTTAAGCCTGACAGTTGGAGAGGTGGGAGGGTGTGAATGACTCTCAAATACAGTTTCTAAAAATACAGTAGTCCTTTAAAAATCGTAGCTATTGATAGACTGCATTCAGAAGGGCATGGTCGACTGACTGTACATACGAGCTTCTTTTTGACAGAGCAATGACAACCTGCTGCAGAGGTTTAACGCTGCATGTGCTCTGACTGGTTTTAGGCTACTTGCAAAGACATATATTATATGTAGGCCTATGCTGAGCTCAATGTTTGAACGAGGAAGATTAGAAAAAATTGTCAAGACAACTGCAAATTTCAATCAGAAAAACTGATTTAAGGGCAAAAATATACACAGAGAAGGATAAAGCAAGTGGATAAATGGAAAGAGGGCAACAAGTTCAACTAAATCTGTGTTCACAAAGTATGTGAATAAGGGGTGGGCAGTGAAGGATGATAAAGAGATGAAGAAAGACGACCCAGTCAGAGTGTGTAACAGAGAGCGGGGTGGGTCGTCTTTTGGCATCCAGCCATCCAGGGCTTTGGGCAGAAGTGAGGTGGTAGGTACTTGTTAGGGCAACAGTCACAGACACAATCATAACTATGTAAGGACCACTCCACATAGTGGGCAGATAACTGGGTGACCCCCCCCCTCCTGCTTGTGCCCATATTAGTCAGTCTCAGGAGGAGAGAGGGATAAATATAGGGTCTGGTTCTATACAGAGCAGGCCCCACTAAGGCCTTATGAGTTCGCACCCGAGGCAGATACAGCACATGGGAAAGTCAGGGAGTTAGTTGACGGTGTGTTCGTGTGTGTCTGCATGTCCACGGGCGCACGTTAGACCCTGATGCTTGGAGGCACGGCCATGGAAAATGTGTCACAAGCAGAGGACAGTAACAGATGGATGAGAAGAGAGAAAAGTCAAGTTTGTCATGGTATGTCACGAAGGAGAGGCCCGTAACACCTAGCTACAACATGGCAAGGCAGGGACCTCTGTCGCATGACCTCTCTCTGCTAAACAGTCTGATCAATTTCAATTACCCCCAGAAATAAGTTCAAGACTCGTTACAATTGCTCAGCAGATTATTAGGCAAAGTATTAGACAGGAGAGGGTGGCAGATGAGGACAGCCAGAGCAGAAGAGGGTCAGGACTGATAAAGAGAAAAGGATACCAGGTCATACAAACATAGACTTTTATCAACTGGCACAGGCAGCAGTCAACAAATTGCCCAGTGTTTTTTTCAAAAATATCAATTTATAAGTACATATCAATTCTGAATATTTTAAATGCTTTCGATACTCATTTAAGTATCAATACTCTGGTGATCCAGAACAGGCATTCTTTCTTTTTTGCCCTCTCTTGTTATGTTATAGCCTTGTTATGTGCATCTAAATAAATTTTAAATATTTTATGCCCTCAATGTAGTGTCAATTTTTCACCAGTATACTGAAGTTGGTACTGAATATCAATATTTTTTTTTAGAAATTCCAGTATTGTGACAATACTAGTGCCCAGACTTACTGTCTTCTGTATGTGAGTGAGTGTGTACCACCAGTTTTTCAGCAGTTTCTTTAGTAATCCAATGTTCAGGTCATGGTCTGAGCACCAGCCACCTTAGTGAACTAAACATACCTGAGCCAGGCAGGCAGTGCTATTCTGAGAAGGATTCAGATTACATTTGAACTTGCGGTTTAGACAAACTACAGGCAGAGAAACGGTACTGATGAAGCTCAGTAAAATAGAATTTAATGGTGGTCAAATAAAATGGCCAAATGTGTCCCAGGTGGCACTAACAATACCTTAATAGGGGGTTTTACATTCTCACTTTGATATCTTCTGTTCTTACTTTCCTGATTTTAATACGGAGGTTGTTATATCCGTAAATGTCTTAACTGTTGTAGTTTTCCTGTTCTTCCCCAGGAAAAGAAGCTAATGTGTGTCCTAATAAAATCTCAAATAGCTTGTACTACTACTACTAGTACATTATAGTATGTGGAACTTCCAGGACACACATCCATTAACAAACACTACCAGATGTCTGCATGCAACAAATAGGACTAGCTGTAATACACTAGATAGCTACACAGCTGGCCTGATCTCATGCCATTTACTGAAGCTAATTATACGAACTTAAACCAAGTTATGTAGGTTATTTGATTTTAGATGCACCACACGCACACACACAAGCATAAGTAGTGACCTATATCCCTGCTCAGCTGCTGACGCCCCCCCCCCCCATCACAGAAACACACACTTCAGTTGTCATGTTTCAGTCTCATCTGTTTTCTTTGGAAATGGCAGTAGAAAAGAGAGGTTTGCCGGTATTTCTAAAGTTGGTCAGACAACAATGGTGTTTTAGATGCCACAGGTAACACTTAACTCCATGAACAGCCTCAAGCCTTGTAATTACTCATTCAAACCCTGGTTAAACATTATAGTCCTGCTGACATTCTGCCACATACAGACATTCACACTATAAACAAACAGACATGTGTAGACAAACATTTAACACACTCAAGTGGTGTAAATCAAAGGATGCGAAAATCCCCTGCACTGTGATGAGGGCCCTTCTCCATCCTGAGCAATACAAAGGAATGGTGATAAAACAATCAACAAGCAGTGGCCATGCAATGTAACCAACAAAACCAGGAAGTCAGAAGTTTCCCCACATCTGCTGCTATTTATCAGACACACGCCTGCCAGTGTACACTGTGTATGTCTTGCAATAACATCTTCCCATAAACCTTTCTTGTGCAAAGTAGCGTTAAAAAAAACACTATGACCTTAAAGACTGGGCACAGCCCTATTAAAAACTAAATGCTCAGTTTACTCAATAACCTCACAGCACAATCATGTGTCTAACAGCTGAAAAACAATGCAATTACAACACAGGTTGTCCTCGAGTTTCCTGAAAACCATGACAGAGGGCCTTTTCTCATGCTGGGCACAACCAATTACTGACATAAACAACCAGAAACACAGACACTGGGACTAAATAAATAGATTTTCTGCAAAATTGGGAAATGTTGATTTTATCATCTTTTAATCCAGTTGCAGTAATTTCTTCATTGATTTTTTTTGTTTCCACCCCCAATTTGCTAAGCGTATCTGAGCCGGCACCACATGAGAGTTTGGAAACACGGGAACAGACCAGCCTTTGATCTGTCCTGAAGGGCAAACTTGTCTTCAGCACATGTACAAGTCAACTAAATCCTTTTACATCTCAAAAGCAAAAAGAAGCCTTTACCTCGCTTTGCCTTGATGTCTGCAGACACTGTAGATCACGGATAAGATCACTGTAAGACTCCCTTACATCACAACTGAGACACTCACATTAGTGTGAATAAAGCTGGAAACCCACCAGAGGTGCAAAGTAATGCAGTACAAATACTTAATTACTGTGCTTCAGTAGACTTTTCAAGTATCTGTACTTCCCTTGAGCACTTATTGTGCTGACAATATTGTACTTTTATTCTCTACATTGTAACACAAATATCTGTGCTTTCTACACCTTACATTTTCAAGACAAGGTTGTTACTTAAGTTCTAATGCATATCAGGGGAATTATTGATTATTTTTATTTTGCATCATTGTGCACAGCCTTCCCAACATCAGGACAGCTTTCAACCTAAATTGATGGGACAAAAACACTTAGAAAAGATGATTTCTTGGTGTATACACCAGTGTACATCACACATGACAAACACAGCATGGTGATAAACAATATAAAAGATGTAACAAGACAAAACAGACTGTGGGAAAAATTGTGAAGTTCAGTTAGCTTTGCATTGAACTAGCCTGTAGAAATGTCCTTCCTTCATTTCAGAGCCTGTGCTGATTCACTTTTACTTTTATTTGGGTAAAGAAATTGAATCAGTAATTCTACTTTAAACAGTCTTTTTTTACACAAGTATCTGTGCATCTTCTTGAGTAGAGAATGTATGTTTGGCACCTCTGAAACCTACATAATATTTAGTTAAGACCACAGACCAGTGGGCCTGAGGGCTAAAATTAACTGCAAAGTGTTTGTATTTTAGGTCATAAAATGCTATCTGATCAGTAACCAATCATGCAACCATTTCCAGTATATCTTATTACTGGGTTACAAGGAGATTTGCTGTCATAGTTGCTAAGACAGACATAAAAGTGACATTCAGTTGCTTGTTTCCTGGTTTCATTATCTGAGTATCAGAAGCCAAGTGGATGCAGGCCAATTTTTTGGGTCTGTCTCCAAGAAACATTACCTTGAGATGAGTCAGACACCTCAAACATTTAGCTTAGGGTCATAATGGGAGAAGGAAGCGCTGTGTGGCTCTGATGGTTTATCTGACAGGTGCTGTTTAATGAGGCAGGTAAAAAAAAAATCAAAAAGACGACAAGATCCAGGACGTCTTGCTCAATATTAAGTTATACAGGCAACCTTGGCAAAAAACTATGGCATTATCTTTTGGTGAACTAATACAATACATTTGTTGAGCTCAGTGCTGCCAGGATCTTGTTGTCTTTTTATTTAATTAAATTGTTGATTTATGGTTATACTTCACATTTTATTAAGGCTGATATTATCGAAGCACAGAGCTATATTGGTATATAGCAATATCGACATATATGTTGTCAGCTGATATATTGGTGTTGGATTTCAAAAATAAAAAAAATCAGTATTAGAGGGGTTCTTAATTTTATACAAAAATGTGGAAAACTTACAAGTATTGCTGCCTTTTCTTCTTCTTTGGGCTTTTTAAGTGATTTTCCTGGATGTCTGAAAGATGCATGTTTTTGTACATATTCTATGTGCAATGTGTAAAAAGAATAACATTTTTTTTTAATCCCTAATATTGGTATTGTTCTTAGCTGTAACTTAATAACACTCACCTGTTCAAAAAAAACAGTAACCCTTCCTTTGACAAACAAAAGGGCAGGGACAAAATGCCAAAACACAAACTTCTGATATGAAGATCAGGTGATGTAGCTTGTCTCAGTAAATCAGAAGCACTGTGGCTTCCCTATATTAGGAGTGTCTGGACCTGTGAAACAGGTAGCATGATTCACACTTCATGCAGAGCCTTTATGTCTTAGTAAGGTCAAAGAGGATCCCTAGTGATGAGTAAGACCCTGCTACGTCACCAGGAAATACATTCAACACTGATGTTGCAAAATTATTACAAATGCTCGGCTTACTCACACTGTTGTAATGTTTAAAGTTAAAAGCCAAAGTCTTTCACAACCATGTGCTGAATGGAGACCATTTACTGTCACACACACTTGATTTACCAATGTGTGTTAATGCATAAAACAAACAACTTCAGAGTATCCATCTAGCCTCCACAACGTGTCACTTTGTGAACTTACAGCTGGTTGATCTGATTTCTTGACACCACCGCGTCGTCGCTAAAGTAGGGCACCATCTTCGCCCCGCAGCAGGAGCAGAAGCTCACCGCCGATGAGCTGTCGGAGCCGGACACCGCGCCGAGGGTCATGCCGGCGGCGTGGGAGCGCGGAGCAGGGGGAAAGAGGGTGTCAGGTGCTCTCGCTCCGAGAGAAAACTTTTACTCCTCTCCTACAGTCATGTGCTCTCTCATTTCAACACGGCGAACAGCTGTCTTCTCTGGATGGTAATGGTCGTGATACAGTAGAAAAGGACGGAATATCCCGCGAAACAGGCAAAGCAAAAATGAGATGTTTCCACAATAACTATGTTGCAATAAATTAGGCAGGGCAACTACATGTAGCACATGTTGTTCCTGCCGCTTGATGCTGTCCAATAGTATCTCCCAGCGAAGCGAAAGCGAGTCCCATGTTGAACAAGTTTCCGTAGCGTTTTCCAAATAAGTTTTATCCTCGTTACAAAAGACAGTACCCTTTACCAAGTACAGTACTGAGACATATGACTTCGGTCAAACTCTCACCGGAGAAGTCATAAGAGGGCGGAGCTGGAGACATGTGGTTTTAGGAAAAGGGGGGGAGCCAGCGAGGACAACAGGGAAGTACGACCGCCCACACGACCAGCCCGTCTGCACCGACACTTCAGCTGCACATTTTGTATACAAAGAGTTGGACCATGCTGTTTGCAGGTATTTACTCCAGCAGGTGTTCAGCTCCTGTTCTCTGGATGAGGGTGTGCTTATCAGTGAATTCCCCGCCTGGAGTGTTTGGTTAAAAGCTGCGTGCTCTTGGTACTGCATGGCATAGGCTGCCCATGACAGATTATATAATGCTGTGGGTCAGACACAGAATTTAATAATCTCAATAATATGATAATATTGTTAGAAACTGCTGCGCAACAGCTGATTGAGTGTCCTAGTACAACAGGGTCAATAGGAGATGTGCTCATTACACTAATGTAATAGAGTCAATTAAACGCACATGGGCTTTTGGTTTGGCAGTCAGCTCACTGAGGAGACTTCACTTGTCTCCTCCCCACCCTTTTCTCCCTACACACATAAACCTTATGGTTGAGTTACATAAGGATGAGTGAAAACAAATGAGAAACAGGCTGAAGGTATCCAGACTGAGCTGCTATAGCAGCAGACATGTAGTATCTAGGTAAAGAGGAGATATACCGGAGCCTGTCTTGTCAACAGTGGTCCCTGGCTGGGTTTCCAGCCTAATTGCTCAAACCTTGCCCAAATTTATTTAAATGGCCAAATATTATAAATAATAAACAAGACAAATAAATTAATAAAAATAGCAATAGTATTGATGTTTATCACAACATGCCATGGACCTAATAATAAAAAAACCTTCATGTGTCCACAAGTGTGCTAGAACGCAGATAGGAGATAGGAACAAAATTAAAAGTTTTATGTAACTTGGTTAACTGCAACAAGGCAGACAATAAGCCATCCTAAAGTGTAACCCCTCCCACACAAACTCATGAGAGAGAGAGTAAAAAAGAAAGCAGCACATTCAACCCCATGCTATCAAAAAGCCAAACAAATAATGTTGTTGTAATGTTGTATGCAAAAGGTGTCTGTTACAATCATAATACAGGTTTCCAAAAACACAACAGCTCGTGTGTTCATAGGGTAAGTTGCAGGTAGGAGGCAATAACTTCTATCTCCTCTCAGCAGAATGAAAAAAATGTCCTATCAGTGTGCTGCTATGTGACGAAGTGTGCTGAGGGACAAGATGTGTTTGCATACTTAAAGAAATACAATTTATAAGTATTAAAAAAAAAACAGCCAAAATCCTGTCCACCCACTCAAGCCCATTTTAAACCCCACAATGCAACCCAAAACAGCCCAATCTGGCAACACTGCTTGTCACGGGAGTCTAGAGAAATGACTGTTCACATTAACATACTTTGAAGATATCAAGTATGAACGCACACACTGCATGCTGTGCAGTGGACAAAAAGTTTTTATTTATTTTATAGCCTGCTAAACATTTTATGTTTTAGGCCAGCATGTAGAGCCATAAGCAAGCTGACAACAATTTGAAAAACACTGTAAAACTACAGGCCCTCTCATACAGTATTAACACCAGCTTGTGCCAAGTGACCTAAAAATTAAACTAAAACATCTGTGGCAAGTGACCTCTATTCAGTGGATCTAAGCGTTATTGCAATGTTTATGGAAGCCCTGCTTTATATTTTTCCACAGTAGAGTACTTATCTCTGGGGAGTTTGACTGAAAAATAGGGCACTATTAGGTATGCTGTTACACAACACACCTTTGGCTCATTGTTCACAAACTTTCCAGCCCATTGTTGCACACCGTGTGAACTGCACTGTATGCTTGTGTTCTAGGTGCCGTCATATGACGTTTAACTCCATTTCACCAGTGGGTTTGGTTTGAGTCACATATTTTCTCTTGTCCATGTTTCATGATGTACTCAAATTTTTTTAATCTTGTAAAACAAAAATAAATTATACTGCGACATTTGGATGTAGTACAGTGTTGCAGTGAGTAATACATGTCCACAAAGTATGAGATGAATATTTTGTTCAGCTTTTTAATAAACAGCCAAATGTGGACAATTAGTGGAAGCAGTGTTTCCTAGTGCATCAAACTTGCAGACTAATATCTATTATGATGTTTTAAAATTCAAGTCAGAGGTCAGTCCTCTCTTCCTGTCTCCCGTGCCAACTTAATACGGTAACAACAGAATGATTCAGCAAAGTTTCACAGAAGTGTGGTAACAGATCAGAAACAGCTTGTAAACACAATAAATTTATAAAAAACCTCTTGGCACTCAATGTAAGGACATCACAAACTGAACTCTGTAACAGTGAATTAACACTGAAATGAATTTTGAAACTAATGCTAAAGATTGAGGTGTACCTTTCTTATTTTTCAACCTGGATGCTATTTTCCCATTTTTTGCATCTATGTGATCAATGGGAATGACAAGAGAGTTTTGCAGCCAGCAGGAGCAAAACTAAACTACCCCGTAGACCTTATGGGCAACTGCACCATCAAAGCACGTTCAATAGAAGTGCTTGTTTTGACCATTGACAGGCTGAGATTGTTATTCTGTTTGACAATATTACAAGAAGGATCGCTGTAGAGACAGACCAAAACACACTTCATTCAAACTTGACAAAAAACAAAATAAAACTCACCAAACATCTTTCCACCATTCATCAGCTCTATTTGTTTGGCGTCAATTCAGCTAGATGTAAAAACACTCTGGCTCTACACACCATCTTTCACCGCTTCTTCTCTGATGTCTGACCTTTCTTTGGATCCTCTACTGACATCTAACGCGAGTGCGAGTGATTTATGGGTTTATATCAACAAAACCAGCGTTGGTGATTGTTGGAGCACTCGAAAGATGTTTTTGGTGAGTTTTGTTTTGGTTCTTTAAGTTTAAATGCAGATGATAATGACTTTGATAAAATTACCATTTCTACAAAGGGAATCCGGTAAGTGAGAAGGGCTGCTTCTTATTAAACAAAACATATCTTACTCTTGAAAAAAAAGGTCTCTCTCTGTAATGATCCTTTATAATACCAATTTAAGCCTGGCAGTTCCTAAACAAGCACTTTTAATGGACATTATTTGGCAGTTCAGTTGTCCACAAGGATTATGTTGTAGCTTAGTTGCTTCAGGTGGCTGCAGCACCCTCCCTCAAAACTGGACCAATTTCAAAAATTGTTGTCTCCATTAGACATTTGATGGTTGAAATATACAGAATTTGCCCTAATTTTTTTCTCTTCATAAACTGGAGGCCATGGCAGATAAAAGTGTATGTGTATGTTTTAACACTAGAGTCCACATGTGTTTCTCCCAGAGCTAAACTGATTACATCACATACGAAACTCCTGCCGTCACACCACACTTTACTCTGTCTCACCTTCCTATAGACAACTCTTGCATCACAAGGTGGGCTGTCCAATGAGCTTCGACAGCAACTGTGACCACACAATCCACATGCACACATAGCAGCTCAAGCACTCTTGTCATGTGGTTCTGTTTAGTGTCGTCAAATTTACCAGCACTCAGAGGGAACTCATTTGTTTGCGGGCTGGCAACATGAGAGTCTGTTGTGGTGCGGTTTGAGCCCTGGACAAGTTGCACAATCGTCTTCCGCTACAAGTCATCCTTAGTCACTTGATGGGAATAGGCAGGAACATGCAGATCAATGGTGTGTGTATGTGAAAGGGAGTCCCCCTAAAGTGAGCCCTACCATCTTGCTCCCTCCTTGGTCAGTGCATGAAGCCAATGGTTAAGCACTGAGCTGAAGAAGAGCATACTTAGCATACTGTTGTGCAACACAAGGACACACAAGTTGAGTCTATGCTTTCACCTTACAGTATATAACCTGCATTATGATTTACTGTGTCTTAAAAAATATTAGGGATGCAAAATAAATATTGGGGCAGATAAATTATTGGCTGATACTGGGAAACATTGGCTATAATAACTGATTATTTCAAAGCTTTTAATTTGAATTCTTGGGCAAAATGCTCTGTAAAAGCCACATTGTTTGTGACGTTTTTTTTTTGTTTTTTTTTTCATTCATTCATTAGGAAAAATAAACGTTTGCGAGTCTGAACTGTTCTTTTTCTTTGTTGTAATAGTGATGTTAGTTAGATTGGGTTAGATTTGGTAGATGGAATATTAAATCATCAATCTTTGCTAACTACGTCCTCATTTTTAACCACAGGTGTGCAAAAAATACAGGTCAGTGTTATCACAAGACTGGAATTTTTATTTTCAATATAATACCTTGAAAAATATTGATATTTGGTGCCATTTTTTATACCATGGAGCAAAAGTTACTCAACATTAGAGGGATAAAGTTTTAGATTTTTATTTAAAAGTAAATATAATAAGGTTATAACATGATAACATATATAGCAAAGGAGATGAGTGATGAGAAGAAGACAGCACTGTGAGTAAATGAGAGGAGGAGGGGCATTTCAAATATTCAGCATAGATATATCAATATTTTTGACAACACTACAATAGGTTATGTGAATTTCTTTTAAAAAATAAAAATGTGAAATTATCGGCCATGAGAAGCTCCTTATAAATCTCCTTATAAATGTATAAATCCATATTGTGCACTCCTAAAAAATATACAAAAAAAAACCCTTCTTCCATCTTCTTATGTCAATCACGCTAAAGGTAAAGAAGTGTGATGGAGTAATAACAGTGGCTAAAAATACATGGCCTCAAAACTTTCAAAAAAAGCAACATATAAATTCTTGCCTAGATTGAAAACAAAGCAAAGTACAGCTGGACTACGCCTTAAGTTCAAATGTTTGCTAACTACTCAGCCCACTCTGTTGCAAAAGAAACACTTAACCTTGGAGAAACAGAGAGACCTTTTGAATGCCAGATAAGACAGACAACGACAGGCCTTTTAGCAGAAGTAGCCTGTGTACAGTAACATGTACTTTAACACAGCAAAGAAGCACTAGCTGAAAATCTGTTCTTGGGTTTGAGATGCTATAGAAGTAATCTTTTTTTCAATTATACATTTTTGTGCAGGGCTTTGTTAGTATAATCCTGTTCTGTAATAAGCATTGCTCCCTCATTGATGCATTATGGTAACTCTGCCAAATTTCCACTCAAAGTTAAGGGAATTCATTTGGATTGATTATCATTTTTGGGATTTACATTTAGGACACACGATACACTATATAGGCTACGTTATTTCATGGGCCTGCATGAATTCTGCAATAAAAAAAACACAATGCCTTTTCTGCCATATAACCTACATTTTGTAAATAGGGCACAACATAATAGATGCAGCACTTCATGCACAATCTCTTTCTTTTTAGTGGTGGGAACTGATATGCTATATGCCCATGTAGTCGTTAATCTAGGACAGGGAACTCTTCATATTTAAACAGTAGGTAGGCTATAGGCTGTAGGAAGGCAGGAGGCAGGTGTGGCATCCACTGGAGAGTGTAAATGAGAGAGGGACAGCTTATGAACTTAAAAAGGCATGTCTCCACATGTGGAGATGGTGTTTAAGCAGTTTATCCTGGGCTTGGTGTTTATTACTGCACCTCAACCTTCTTGTTCTTCTAATAGCAGACTCAATAGGTTCTAGGCCTGCCGAACCTGCTCTGCTTGTGTGCATCTGGGTCAGAGACAAGTTGATGCACCAGTCTATAACATGGATATTTAAAAGTGCAGGAAGAGACATGCAACACAAATGATTGAGGCCAGTCAATTCTCAGAATGTACAACTAGGTGAGTCTGCTGTTGTTAGGTAATGGCTGATGTTATTTCTCACCGAATAGTTCCTCTTCTCAGCCACATAGATACTGTTGGCTAGTCAAATCATTTGAATAAACAAAAGCAGGATATTTTTATCATCCCAAACAAACAGCTTACAGTGTAACAGAAACTAACATTACCATGACCTAAATTACGACCTGTACTGAAGTTTGTGTGAGGAAAGGCTCCACAGCAGGGAGACGGTGGACAGACAAGGTCAGAAGCAGAACAGCTAAATGGCACCCCTCTTTACCCCTGACAGCACAGAAGATACAATACATTGACACAGCCCGAAATAAGATAAGAGTGGTGCTGTTCCATACAGGCACTGCAAAACAAAGTTGAAGATTCAAATCATCAGTCAGAGAAATTTATCAAAATTACTTGTGTAAGTACAGAAGTTGTCTGTTTTTTCTTTTTCTTTTTTTTACTCAGACTGTGTGTGGTGTTGCTGCAAAGAGAGGTCCTCACTTTCATGCTGCTCTCTGGGGTAAAATCATTCACTGTGTCAAAGTCATCACGTCCACTTGGTGAGGATGTCTGTGATGGGTACAGGCAACTGTGGACCCGAATACAGGGTGAGTCTGAAGGCCTGAATATAGTCATAATCGGACATGTATGCCTGCTGCAGACACCATAAATGCCTATTAGTTCTGTTAATACTACTTCCCGGAGTCTTGGATGACAGATTCCACACATGCACAATATATTGCAGTCTGTAGTGGCCACATGGACAGGTAAATAGACATATCTGCAAAAATTAGGAGTATGGAGATGTCTGCACAGAGTCTGCACATACATACTCTGATCTGATGACAAAATTTACATCACGCCAACCCTAGCAGATCGTCATCCACTCACAGAGGCAAAAAGTAAAATACCAGCTTAAGACTTCAAAGTAATGCTGTCGTCTGCCTTATGCTTAGGAGTGGTGAATTTGCAGCTTACAGACACTTTAATCCGATATATAGTCTCTGGCTTTTACTAGATATCTAGCGTCTGCAACAATGTTGTTGCACATTTCAGATCCGTCATTAGCGTAGTTAGCACAGATCGGCTCTGATGGTTAACTTGATTTGTTTTGCATGAACGCTGCTGTCATCCTGAACGTTCCACCAAAACCTGTTCAAAAATCTGGCAGCTCAGTGAAGCGTGATGATAGTCTACATGAAAATGAGAAATGAATCGTCAAATATTTCTACTGAAACGCCAAATCTGCTTTGGCTGACAGGTTAGGCACAGCCCTAGCGTGCTTTAACATTTCTGATGTTTAGAAGCATGAATTTGTCTTTACAGCAGTACTGTACTGTCCTTTGGGTGACAGGTGCAAGAATAAGGAGTCTTGTGGAGAAATCAGACTAGTGATTTGGAAAAAATGCAAGCTGAACATCACTGCAAAACGTTGACCCTGTGAATCCACAGGGATCCATAAAGTCATGGCCTTTGTTTTTGTCATGGGGAAGTCTGATATGTTTTTCTTCTCTTATGTTATCTTTTAAGTTTTATGTTTCTAATATGCAGTAAGTTTTATTTCTGTGATGTCATTTCATCCATCTAAGTATTATGAGGTGATACCTCATAGGACATTTTTTTGGACAAGATTTACAGAACATAAATCTTCAGAGGTCAGGCGGTGAGTGCTGTATTACGGGAAATTTGACCATACAAATAGCGTGTATCACTCTTTTGATGCTGCAACCTTTGATAACCATATTACATCACATGATATCCCTGCAGACAGTCACAAGAAGGAGAGAAAGCACCTCTTTTGTTCAGTAGTAAAAGCAGAACAAAATCAATCAAGTGTTTTCACCATTTTTCCAACCATTTAAAGATTGATTTAGAATAGAACAAAACCTTCAAATGTTGGTTTCGTAACTGGACAGAAAAAAAGTTTCTCCAACACTGTCCTTGACAGTCAGTGTCAGTCCTGAGGCAACAGTGTGTAGCAGAGATTCATTATTGCACTGCGGTAACATTATACTTCACTGGTGTGGTGCAGGGAGTACAGACAGCTGTTTGTGTGCGTCTGTGTGAAAGAGACGTTGACAGAGAGAGTGGGAGATGCAGAGTATGAGTCAGTGAGTAGTCAACTGAATAACTGAAAGAGAAAAGAGACAAAGACTCTGGAGAAGAGCAAGAAATAAAGATGCAGTGAAAATATTACTGCACTACAAAAGCCAAAGCTCCCCCTCAGTCTCAGTGGCTCCTATACAATATACTGGCCTGCACTTCTACTTGAATCCATATGTAGGGTGGAGAGTTAATTGGACCTCAGCTCTTATGTAATACACATTAGGGGTCACTCAGCAAGGCCCTTGGCTGCACCCTTCGTGTCTGTGCAAGTGTGTTTGTGTGGATTTGTGCTAACACTGAGCAAATGGCGAGCAAGGGAGACCAGCCAAATGGTAAAACAGGACTATAATGATGTTATGCGTATGGGGAATGAGCCCCACATGTGTGTGTGTGTGTGTGTGTGTGTGTGTGTGTGTGTGTGTGTGTGTGTGTGTGTGTGTGTGTGTGTGTGCGTGTGCATGCATGCACTCCTGGGTATGACTTCACCAGCTGCTGCTGCTTTTTGGTATTACCTAACAGATAATTGGGACCACATGTCTTTCTTGGCACTATTGGGGCGTGTTAAGGGCTTGCAGGAGTGAGATCACCAAGTTTCGATTTTCAAATCTGTGTGACATAGCATAAAATCTCTTCTGTTCCAGGTTTCATGCCCTATACAGAGCTCAACAAGAAGGACCGCCTGCTTGCCGAGGCAAGTAAAATGCCATGTCGGGCTAGTTAATCGAGAAGCTCACTACCCCAACCAAGCAAGCGGTAAACTATTTTGATTATTGACTATTTTTCTCTATTTATTATCATATTAAACTCAATATCCTCAGGTTTTGGACTGATAAAAAGACATTTTAAGACATCACCTTAGACATTAAGAAATGTAGATGAACTTTTTTCATTTTTACAGTGCAGCCTGGCAATTAACTTTATTCTGTGATGTTATCTGATAACCACTAATAAATAGAACAATCTGTGTAAGGCAAGTAAAAATTGACTTCAGGCAAGTAAATTTCTGAAAAAAGACATGACATGAAAAGATTCAACATCTTCAACATTCAGCATCGTATTGTTACTTTTTCGCTGAAATAAGTTAAATTGTTTTCTACGTTATTTAGTTGTATTTTCTTAAAATTTAGTGAAGAGAGCCCACACTTATGAGTGTTTTGCCCTGTCAGCTGTATATGTAACCAATCAGTATCACTTGTCCAGGAGCTTCTCAATATTTCTGTACTGACCTGGCAGGTACCAGTTTAGTACCAGTTCTCAATACCCATCCCTAGCAGAATGTTTTGCCACTGGCAGAGAAAAAATTGATGTCTTACTACATATTCAGGAGTGTAAATTCAACCAGAAGGTCCAAAAATGGTGACTTTAGTTAACATACATACATAAATACAAAGACAACCAAAAAGTGTTCTTCATAGTCATTTTTGGAGATGGCTTTGTTAACATGTATGCCAGAATCAAAATTACTTCAGCATGACAGTTAGTGCACTTTATCCTCCTGTAAGGATGAGCTCAGGACTGGAGACTTTGACCCTCCCAACGACTCCAGACCAGTGGGAGCCTGACTGGCTTTTTTCAGATGCATTTGATTTTGCCAGGCAGGGTCTCACTGGACTTATGTAGTGTGGATGGCTCCAAGACACACATGAATGAAATCTGAGAGCAACAGCCAAAGCCCACGGGTGAAGAAAAAGAAAATGACGCAGCAGAGAGGTTCAACCTCCTTCTGTCTAAGCGAAGCACTGCCCTGATTCTTGCATTAATGCTGAGACGACACTGGTACAAACTGGCAGAGACCACTTATAAGTCTGGTTGAAATTGGTCATTATCTGTTGTTATGCGCAGGGTTTCTGTCAAACATCTTATACAGTTTTACCCTTTATTTGATGTGTACAGCCTGTGGTAACTTAAAAAAATAGTTGGTTAGATTTTATGTTCAAAGCTGTTCACACTGAATAAGTGGTTGGTTCCAAACATTGCTCTAAATTAACTTCATAAAGCAACAGAACAAAAAGATCCATCGATGCCAAGGGCTTAAATAGCGTTCGAAAGACTATACATCAACCATGGCTTCAGTTCCCAACATTTACTGAAAAACACCCATATTACCTACATCCAAATAGGAAAAGGTGGGGCGATACCTGACCAAAAATGACCAAAATATATGCTCATAAATCATTTCTTTCAGCTGCTACAACATGAGTTATTACTGTTACGTACATTAAAAGCTAGACTTACCACAAAAAATCCAATGACAAAGCTAGATTGCACTTCAAAGCTTAGATTAGTCTACAAAAGTCCCTTACAAAGTCCATTAAAGACGGAAAGGCTGTATCAGCTTTGATGTTCCACTCCCTGTTTAATGACTGTGTGCCAGCGTCTCCACGGACAGACTGTAATGTAGGGATAACATTTAAATTGATAAAGAGACTGTGTGTTCAGTAAGAGCTGGTTATAAATCAAACACAAACAAACAAAAACATAAAGTCCATGTGTTCAGCTTGTCCTGTGCAAAGTCTAAGAGTTTCATTCAAATTTTGTAGAGGGCCTTGGCACAGGATACAGCACTTGAGTCATCTAAACAAAAGGACAATAACAGCGTGACGTCCTTGTCTTTTATGAAGATACAGATACACACGTCAAAAGCAAATCATTTACTCCACCACAACCACAAGGTGGAATCATGCAAATCAACTCAAGCTGATGACATCAATGGACTCACTAAATATTAACAAAACCACTCACAAAGAAATTAATTGTTTGCGGTGTGAAAAACTATTCAAGACAACTATTGAAAAACAGTGTTACTAATTCTCATTTGTTTGGCACAATCTTCAAATGACCTTAAGTACTCTCAAACCACTGTGTGAGAAACATATTATGTATTTCAAGGGAAAATACGGAAAAAACAAACTCTCCTAAAACACAGGAATAGACAGTCAGCCATATTGACAGCCATACTGACATGAAACTGTAGGATAAACATAGCTGTTACCAGTGATACTAATTAAGGTCCCTTGTTTGACCTGAATGGAACAGAAGAATCTTAATTACTACCTTACTATTTCTTATCGATATGTCTACCATGAAGATCTATTTGTTGTATTGAGACATTTGTCTTTACTACACAGAGTTATAACACGTTTCATATTTTGTACTTACTGCTGTAGTAAAGTGCTTATTAAACAGGGAACATATTATAAAAACTACAGCGCTGCTCCTGTAACTCAGTTGGTAGAGCGTGTGCCCCATGTACTGAGGCTGTCAGTCCTCTGAAGCAGCCACCGGTTCGACTCCCGCCTGTGGCCCTTTGCTGCCACCTTCCTGTCTACTCTTCAGCAACAATGAGACTGGTGAATATAGATGACTGTGTTTGTATGATCAAAGTTTTGATGGATACTACTCAGTTACCTGTAGATGTAATTTAAAGGATCAGTGTGTAGGATTTAGCAACATCTAGCAGTAAACTTTTAGATTATAAACACCTGGTTTCTCCCTTCCGTTCCAAGTGTGTAGGAGAACCTACGTGGTCTGCAAAACTCACGAAAAACTTGAAAGGCCATATCTAATGTCAGTGTTTGGTTTTTCCGTTCTGGACTACTGCAGCAACATGGTGGTACAATATGGCAGCCTCTGTGGATGAGGAGCCACACCCTCTGTGGATATAAATGGCTCATTCTAAAGTATAAAAAACACAACAAGTCTTATCCAGGTGATTATACAGTAATGACAACATACTTATGAATTATATATTCAATTTCTGCCATATTCTGGCAATAGATCACGGTAAATCTTACAAACTGGACCTTTAACTTTATGATTGGGCAATAATTTAAGTGGAGTCATACTGTCACAATGAATCTTTCTTGTTACAGTCTTGGTTTAAGCAAAGATGTATGGATTTTTTCATTTTGGAGGCACTGATTAACTAGTTTTACTTTAATGCATAAGTTGGCTTTTTGCAGATACATTTTTTTGTGCTGCACCTAATGAAACAAAGCAGAACAAAAATGCTGACTCTCCCATTAATGCAACAGTTGTATTAATGTTTTAAGAACTGTATCAGAAAATGTGGTTCAGTGATTGAAGAAACACTGTAAATCTGATGTACCGCCTCCCCCTAGTGGGCTGAGTCTCATCTTACAGGTTACTGACCCTGCTGAGAGGCAGTGTGTGAAAAAACAGAGTAATTCCAGGAAACTGTATGACAGAGCAGGAAGTGGTCTCACCTCCTGGGCTGAGAGCGACGGTCATCCTCACCACTGCCCGACTCCTGGAGGAGCAAAGAAAAAAACATTGTTATCAAAGAAAAAGGAAAAGTTATTCAATACCTGTGTCACTTTACATCAATCTTGTACCAGCAGGTAGCATTTCAGAAAAGACACACTGTATCACATTGACAAAAAAGATATGGGAGGCTATTTGTATCACACACTGAGTCAGACTCAATTAACCTTGCATTCAAAGAGTGCTACATTGGCTGGTGGCGAGGGTGGCTACCTCAAGCCTTTTATCTGTGACTTCAGTTTCAAGGCCAGGCCAGCGTGGTGTTTTAACTGAGGCTCCGAGCAGGGACCAGGGATAAGGCTGAACCACACTGAGTGTCCATCCCTTCCCCACTCTGTCTCTCTTTTTCCAAAATGCAATCATCCTCCCCCACCACTGCAACCAGCACAGTTTGACACACACACACACACACACACACACACACACAGACAATTTTAATCCAAGCCTGTTTCTGTAATCCCTCACAAAACTCAGGGAACTTTCTCTTTGGCATCAATCTGTCAATCCTGGCCACTACTACACAGGCCAACACACACACACAAAACCCCAGATACATAGAGTGTGGATGGACAAACAGTGATAGCACAGAGACATGGGACACTGAGCAATAATGAAGATGCTTATGCTGGTGCTGATGAAAGATGGTGACACATGATGATGGATGAGTAAGATTAGGATGATAGCCTGATGCAGTGGGCAAGTAGGTGCAGAAGCCTGAGGAAGAGGAAGAATGGAGTTTTCATCTATCCCTGTGTCCACTGGCTTCCACAGATGTGATTAGGCCTGGAGAGGCAGCTGGCTGAATGATGCTCTCTGCATCAGCAGCCAAACAGCCTGCCTTCAGGACAAAAATATGGTGACACAGGAGAAATAAGAGTCCATGCATGGACTCAAATACCCCCTGCACACTGACAAACTGACAAAATGCCTAGCTCAGCAGATTTCAAAGGCAAATGTGATACCAGTATACCATTACACCATTGCAAAGCACTCACTTACACACACACACACACACACACACACACACTACTGGGACCATATACTTCCAAATTGTGATTAAAACAACATACCATAATAAGCCCAGCCATGGCTGGGATATAATGTACAGGCTGATCACCATGGTTACCATTGCCACCGCATGGATGTGTAGGGAGTGGTCTTATAGCCAATGAGAACAGGGGATTTGGTGTGCTGCTAGGCAGATTACTATACACTAGCACTGTAGGGTGGCTATCTCCTGCTGTGCTGAAGGCTAAATGCTAGCTGTATTAATTGATGGGTCAAAGCTGAGTTTCATTTGCCAGAAAACCTGGACGGCAGAGATACATTGATGTTACCATGGTATTCCAGCTGAGCCTCTATAGGTGTACGTCTTTTTCTTGGAGCCCATTCCTCCATATGCTGCTCTGTTTTGCTGTTCCTTTCCCAGCTTTCTGCCCCCTGTCCCCCCTCTCAGCACCAGACATCTCACAAGAGTACTCACATGGCTGCTTCCCATCAGAAATGGGTCTCATGACAAGCAGCTGGTAACCTCAGCCTGAGATCCTTTCACTGCCTCAAAGGCACAAACTGTCACTGCTGGGTCTAAGAATTATAAATTCAGCTTAAATCATATTTCATGTTAGATGTTTCTTTGATGTGGCACAGACTGGGAAATATTTTAAAGCACATGTCCAAATGTCTCCAAAAGCCAAGTGACATGTGCTGTGGCTGCTTAAATAACGACCTTAATGATGTTTTTAAGTTATGTATATTATTTTTGTTGTTTTTCTTGAAGCTTTTCTTCAATTCATGCACTACCAGCATAGCTCTACAACCATCTCCAGCCATTATATTATTTTGATGTTTGTCGACCATATCTCTGCTGCAGATTTTCCTAATGCATTCCCCTTAATTTGCATGGCTGTCCCATGTGATTCTCCATCACACTGGCCTTGAATCACTGCAACAGACTCATGTTAAATAGAGCTGCCTGTAGCAGAACTCTGCACAGTGTTGTGTTAAATATCCAGCGATAAAGATCTTCAGCGACAAGATGTGTACTTAAACATCATGTCTCTTCTGTAGCAAGTCTGACTGACTAGCTAACACCACTGTGGCCAATTTGTCATATTCTTCCTGGGTGAAGACAAGGTCTTATCTATGGCAGCCTCACCCTCACCCCTGCCTGGGTCTGTTTGAAGAGCCTCAGGCCAGACATGGGAAGCCTCAAAGTGTCAGAGGGGATAGGAGGACTGTCCCACTACGTACAACAGGGTCTGACAAGCCTGTCACACTAACCTGCTTTCCAGGCAGATCATCTCCCTTCACTGTCACTCCACTTACCAGTGGTAATGGTAGTCAATAGGGATGCAATGATACCAAAAACAGCACAAAAAAGTCCATGATATGTTACATGTTATAAGAAAAATGTTTTATCAAGTAATAAATTGATGTATATAGCATTTTTGTCTGTATAAAATGTGTTTTTGCATTTTGCCTAAAGGCACTGCATTCACATTTTCCTAAAAAAAATACAACGTATGGACCCTTTTCAATCATTACTTATGTGTGGTGGTGTCTGTGTCTGCAGACACTCTCCCTTTCACCTATATTTTCCTCATTATTTTGCTTTGCTCAGGATGCTATATCAAATCCTTGTTTCTTTAAATAATAAAATAAAAGTAGCCACCCATGACCAAAGCATGCAAACTGGTATGAACTGTCTTTTGCCAGGAATGTTTGAAATATGTACACTAGGCCTGTGTACAACTGCAATACAAACACAATGTAGCAGTCAATAGTAGTCATTTAATAGAATAAACTAAATCATAATAATCGGAAAAAAAACAGTAGATATTGTCACAGTTCAGTATGATATCGACACATATCTTTTATTGCAATATCTCTATATTCGACATACATTACATCCCTGGTTGTAATGATAGCTAATTTGAATTTGTGGTGCTGACATGACAAATGGCAAATTGGACAGAGGCACAGAAGGCAGCATATTCCATGTTTATTATCATTAATTAACATTAATATGTACTTTTACTGTTATTTCAAGCTGCGATTACAAACGTGTGTCTGGCAGCTGATGGCTCTGGGAGGAAGTCAGTTAGCTCTAAGTGCTAACATTATCCTGATTAGTTGTTTGCAAAAACTTGACAATTGTAACTGAGAATGAGTCAGTGAAGTTAACTTCATCTTTGAAGACAAACCTGCATCCCTCTGCAGGACTGTGAGGGGTTACTTTTGGGTCAATACTATGCTAGCGGCGAAGTTAGCCACCCATGTTCATACAGCCGTACCGAGCAGTGAAACTGTGCTAATGGTAGACCCGTTGTGACAGAACGAGGAAAGTGAGCCAAAATGTCAAAGCAGTTCGCGGTTACTTACAGACACACAGGGGCTGGAGGTAGTGCTCGGTGTCGGCGACCGCTGGACGGTGACCAGCGCCATCCCGGCTGCTGCTGCTGAGACCTCGGTCACCTCGGAGAACGAAGCACCGCCGGGACACCACACATTATTTTGGGCAGGACGAACTACACTACGCCGAGAGCTCCTGAGGTTATTTCTCTAGTCGTTGCTTAGTTGCCCCGCTAGTAACAAGTTCAACAGATTTACTGACAACATCCGGTTTGTACTTTTTTCAAAATAAACGTTTTAAGCCAGGAAGAGTTGACAGCTAAAACAATACTATAATATATCGTTAATTTTTTTTTCATATTTTGACCTTATGTTCTTCATTTGTCATTTATGTTTGCACTTGATTGTATGTTGTCATAAATTAAAAAAAAACGCTGAAAGAAAGTTGAAATCTCACAAAAAATGATGTGCATTATTATATGCACAAGTATTTTACATTTTTAAAAAATCATTAAACAATCTATTTAAGAGATAGCATTTTATGTACAGTTAAAAAAAACTGTAACTGTAAAAAAAATGTACAACGTTCTCAAAATGAGAATATTAACTGAAGAAGGGCTTGACTTTTACCCTGTAAGTACTGTATTTTAAACAAAGCCAAGGAAGTACACTCCAAAATCTTGCATAAAATATACCAAACTAGTGTTAAGTGTCTTATTGCCAAGCAGTTAATTTTGTCTATTCGTTTAATCCTAAAGATATATTACTATGATAATTGGGATGAAAGTGATCTTGAATATTTGATCAATTTCATTTTCAGTCTGCAAAGTTTTTGATTTATAAACATAATTTTTCCGAGTCACCTCCTAAGATTGCGCCCTTTCTCTTAGAATTTGTGTACTTTAACTTATTTATTTATTTTCTTCATATGTACTTGTCATTTAAATTCTATGCATTGTTATTCGTTACCTGTTAGTCATACATTAACAAAAATCACAGTAATAAAGAAAAGTTGAGATTTCAAAGTCTGTGTATTTTTAGTTATTTATTTTTTATTTATTTAATTTTGTCTTATCTTCTTTTCTGTCTATTTCTAGGCCTCTGTAGTTTTTTTTAAAAAAAAGTCTTTTTGAGCGGACAATTCTATGCTTTTATTTTGAAAGCCAAATCTCATATTTTTCCATATTGTTGTGTCGGTCGGCTTAACAACATAAGACTGCTCTGCCGGTTTCAGGCGCATGCGCCAAAGCGACCAGCTGTCAAACGGGTTTGCCGTATGCTTGATGAGCACTTATACTCCCATTCATGCAAAGGTCACTACCAATCGATCAATTAAACTGAAAATAATACGGATCAATACAGTAGGTAATGAT
Source organism: Lutjanus erythropterus (assembly GCF_056507025.1). NCBI lineage: Eukaryota > Metazoa > Chordata > Actinopteri > Lutjaniformes > Lutjanidae > Lutjanus > Lutjanus erythropterus. Next base: position 17,281,565 of record NC_139320.1, read on the forward strand.
ACTAAACAGTATCTGCAAGCTTGTGTGTGTGTGTGTGTGTGTGTGTGTGTGTGTGTGTGTGTGTGTGTGTGTGTGTGTGTGTATGTGTATGTGTATAGATTAGGGTATTAGATAGGTGACATAGCAGAATGAATAATGCATTATTGTGTTTCTTTCTGTTCCTACACAGGAAAGATCTGCTGCAGAAGAAGACCTGACCTTACATCTTACATCTCTGTGCTGCATGTTGTTCAGTTGCCCCACCTCTCCAGGGAGATGAGATGTGGGGGTGGGGGTGGGAAAGCAGGGGGAGTTGTGTGTGTGTATGTGTGGAGGGTGATGGTGAGAGGAAAGTCAAAGGAGGTGATGTACAGCACCCTAACACAAACTATATCTCACCTGGAGCCTTGAAAATGCTGACGTAAAGTGTCAAATCAGGAAGATAACATAAATTCCCCCTGGCTTCTCCATGGTCACTGCATTTCAATGAAAGAACAACTATTCTTTAGATTTTACATGAAGATATTTGGTGGGGACAGAGAGGAAGGTGGGAATGGGTGTGACACTGAGGTCTATACTAGGACAGGAGGCTCATTTTGATTCACTTCATTGCATTATCTGGGTCATTGCCTCCACCTCCTCCTCCACTCCCAGTCCTCCTCAGTGTTCGTTCCCCCTCCTCCATCTTCTTCTCCTTCTTTCCCTTTTTATTGATCACCCAGTAAGCCTATAGTGTTAAAACAGGAGAAGAGGAAGAGAAAGAGAGAGTGAGACAACAAAATACAGTCAAAACTGATTATGAGGAAGTGCAGAGAGAAACGGCAGTGATTGCATTAAAGAGAAAAAAGGGAGGGAGATGGAGTGAGAGGAGACATAAATAAAAAGTGGAGGTAAAAATAGAGAAAGCAGATGACAGAATTGATTGCAAATAAGGAAGTGACAGGATGACTGATGACTTATTCCTCCCACATCCTCCCCCTTGCTATATCCATCCCTGCAGTTTGGGTGTAGCCCGTTAAGCCATATACATAGGCAGCTGTGCATATTCATTAATTTATTGTTTGGCTTTACTAAAAGTGGAGACAAACTGTGTGGCTGTATGTGTGTGCATTACATTTGAGCAGCAGGCAGAGCTCATGTTTCTGCCTTCTTTAAAAACAAAAAAACTGTTTTGTTATTTTAGTTTTTGCAGGAACACAGAAGAGATGAGGTCTTGGACATTACGACACAATCAGTGAAAGGAAGAGACAAAAAAGGCTCAGGTACAGTTCATAATGGTTATAAAAGTTTCAGGCAAAAAACAAAACAGTCCCAGTATTTATTTGCTGTCTCCTTTTGTAGCTCGAGTGAAAGTCATTTTCTTCACTGAGCAAATACATTAGGTTAGATTTAGATTAGATTCTATTTTTATTTCAAACATGTTAAAAGAAAAGAAGATAGAATATTAGTGACATTCATATAAGTAATTACAAAAAACAAAACTAACAAATGAACTGAACAGCAAATGTTCAGAAGAGGAAATAATTCATGTCTGCAAAGGAGAAGGAGGAGTGGATACTTATCAAGTTTTACCCCCATTTTTATATTTAATTGATAGATATAATCTGAAATGTTAGAATATTCTCCTTTTTTTTGAAGGATTAATATCAGATTAGTGTTTTTTTATAAGTATCTCCCCACACTTCACACAGTAGGTTATCTTTGACTTTATATAATATTGTAATTGACTTTGATATTTTAATCGTTCTTGTTTTTAAATTTAATTTATATGGCTTCCAGCACTTTACTATCGACTATTACTCCAAGAAACTTAATTGTTTTTTCATTCAGAGCCTTAAAAATCTTCAAAAGATATGTCACTTTTACTGTGACCTTTAAGAGTATTCCAAAGGCACAAAAATATAAATTATGAACGAGATTTCAGGTTGATAATCCAACTATGTGAATGATCCACTGAAATGGGTCCACATTCCCTCCAGTGAAATTGTTGAGACTCACTGAATTTTTTTTCTTAAGAAAGACCTAGACAAAGTTTTACCAACAGAAATATATATATATATTCAAATCATAATTATTAGAACAAGCGGATGAGATGAGAGTCATAGAGAGGGCAAAAGAGGAGGAGAGAAAACTAGATCTTCTGCAGACAGGTGACCACAACAGGCAGGCAGAGACTGAGAAAGCAAGTGTGTAGGGAAAATAAGATTAGGATTAGAGTAGAGGATGATTCTACTTCAGGGACTTAGTGTCAAGACAGAGACAGTGGGACTAGAGACAAGCCTCCTTGTAATTAAAGCTCTGCTATCCACAGACTGCATCGCAGTCCAGTGTGTGTGTGTGTGTGTGTGTGTGTGTGTGTGTGAGGTTGGTTAAATGGTTTTTTGCAAAAGAATAAGAAACTAAATAAGGAAATATAAAGAATAATAAATAAAAGAATAAACAAGTAAAATAAAATATGGAAATAAAGACAAATAACAAAATATAAAATATTTTTTATAAGCATTTTTACTGATTTGTTCTATATATCTTTATTTATATATTTTAAAAAATACAAATTTTTACATGTAAAATTTAATTATTTATTTATTTGTCCCTATATTTTGCATTATGCTTTTTCCTTCTGCAGTTCCTTCAAGGCCCAAGCAGTCACTCAAGTGGCTTTGGGTGGGTCTCTTAGCTTATCCCTGCACACATGATGCAGCAAAACAAAAGCAATAGGGAAAATAATGAAGGAAAAATCTAAATGTATATTAAAAAATAATATACAGAAAAAATATAGTAATTTATGTGCAATATATATAATATATATGGAAATAAATGCTGAAATAATGAAAATGCTTATAGTTATATTGTTTAGTTTTTGATCTCTTATTCTTTCACAGATTTATTCTTTTTTATGGCACTCCTATGACTCCATAGTCTGGATAGTAAAAGAATAAAAGCTATTGACAAGTTGCATTTTGACCCCATTGTGCCACTTGCACTTTAAAGTTTAATGTGAGAAATTCTTAAATAAAAGCACAGTGAAAAATGTATGTATGTTTGCAATTCACTGCCAAACACACTAGATAAATAAATGACAGTGCTATTGTCCATAGCTTTTTCTTTTTTCCCTCACCCACACCCTGAGAGCCCCTGTCACTCTCCTTCTCTGTATGGAGCTCTTGTCCCCCCAGTGGTCAGCTTTCGTCAGTGCGAGTCAGTCTAATTCCAAGGACATGATATGCCTTAAAACCAACAGGGGGGGATATGACCCCATTAAAAATCAGCTTACAATGGAGACTTGAAATGCTCTGAATGACAGATGGAAGAATCAGAGGCTGGTCATTATAACCTTCAAGATGTTCAAATTATGTGTATTTAATTTGCTTTTCTGATACTGTGTGTTCCCCTAAAGATTTGTGGGTTGTTCCTACAAAATGAGAACAAAAAATAGATTTTACTACGGCAAGAGTGTGTTTCATCAATCACAGCTGGGGTGAGGTGTTCAGATAGGAACTTTAGTGACCTTAAAGTGAGGGCAGACACTGTATCATCAAAAGTGTAATGTTAATGAGGACTTGATTTTAAATGGGCTGGGTAAGGTAACAAACTTAAAAACCATTTTCCAAAAGATATGTCCTCAGAGTCGTTTCCTGTCCTCCAGATGTCCTCGGACCCCCTGACCGTTTATTACACTTCATAATTCAACATGAACGGCCTTGAAATATGCTTGAAATATGAAATCCATCACAGTGAATATGAGTTGCCTTTATGTATTCAATTTTATTTTGGACTTTTCAAAGTTATAGGCCTGTCATCATTTAGTGATATTAGCAGGAATTCTGCTTAAATTACACTCTAATATTAACTCTGCCAAGCTTTTTAGCATTTATCAATTAATTGTTTTGGTTTTATGGCCCCCAGCCTTACTGTTTGATAGCTCTCGCTGCTCATCTTGCATTAAAACCCCCTGTGTGTAGCCAACCTGCACCAAACAGCAGACAGACGACACTGGAGTTAGTAAGAAAAAAGGAGAAAGAAAAATGAATTTTGGCCCTTATATTTGTCATGTGACCATACACACCTCCAAATAAATGCTGCCATTGCTGCCTGTATGCTTGATGTGTAATGAGGCATTTATTAGCCAACATGTTCATCATAACACCCCCAAAGGTGCCAAATAATTAGTTAATAAAGTTTAAACTGTGCTGTTTAATTAAACTCTGATATCAAGTTCTAAGTGATTTGGCTGCAACAATATGCAGTATCTCTTTGGTGTGACTAATTAGCTGACTACTCCCTCTTGCCAGTTGGCATATCGACAACAAGGTCATACCTAAATCATACCTAAATCAAACTCATCCAGTATTACTTTTATTAGCTGCAGTCGGGTTCATCTTGCTGTGACCTTGCGGATAAGCTCTGTTGGAAGCATGCACAAACAGAAGTGTTTTCACTGACAGTGACAAAGAGCTAAAGATCAAACTAATTCTTGAATGCCAAGAAATGTTATCAGATGGTTCAATCTTTCTAGCGTGTAGAACATAGCAGCTTCACCAGTTTCCAGCAGTTTTCTTTCCAAGATGACTTTTACAGCATACTTCATTCACTGAAAACCAATCCCTGAAGAGAAGAAAGAAATGTGAAAGAACAAGGAAATGTGTGAATTTTATGTGACTTGTAGTTCAGTCAGTGAAACCCCATATCAGCTGACCCTCACACAGACAGTAGCCATGAGGTCACGCTTCCTACAGTTGCTCTTTCACTCTTCTGTTGCATTTTTAAATATACTGGGAAGGAGATTTCCAGCAGAATTTGAGGCTGTAATTACCCTTTAATGGGCTTAAACATCTAAAATCACCAGTATGGTCAAAGTTAATCATTTCTCCAACTTTTTAGTGTTGTTTATATCATTGATCATCATCTATTCTGCATCCATGTATGGATGAGATAAGAGTCTGGTTGCCTTCATTGTGTCAGTGACACAGTAATCATTTCTTCTATCAGTTTCTACAAACCTTAATTTGATCTGCTATCCTCCTGTGCACCAGACTCATTATATACCTCTACCCTGCTGTAGCCCTTTCATATTTTACTATGCTCTAAGTGATGAAAGAAATATGGATACTGTTCATCTGGCATTTTTAGTCACATCTGGCACTTAAGCCAAGAAAGACAATGAATAGATTTTTTTCCTAAAAGCCAGTAGGAAACTCGGTCTTGAACATTACACTAAATACTATATTATTATCAAACTGTTTCAGCTATATTTGGTAAATAAGAATAAAAACTAAGAATAGAAACAGTGATGGAAGGATAAAGACAGGAATAAAAGGATGAAATAAGAAGAATAAACAAGATAGACGACCAAGATAAATATTATGAGGTAGCATCCTCTATCTGCTGTATCTATCTAATAAAAAAAGCACTTGGATGAGGCAGGCAAACAGTGACAGTGCAAACAGTGTAGTATGAAAAGATAGTGCAACAACATTACAACAGTTTAAATAGTTATAAACAATACTGAGACATGTGATAATAGATTAGATAGATTTGCATTTTACAGATGTAAATGTATAATAGATACATTTGGTGTGGATGTATATGCAGATGTTTCAGAATAGGGCACAGTGGGTCTTTGAATAGTTTGATTTTTCCCCCTGAAGTTCAGCTGCAAATTTCTCTTGGTGAAAGAACATAAGTCTAATGCAAGAAAAAAACAACAACTTTGGGATCACATATGGTCCATGTGAATTGGATAAATTGTGTTGTTTAAGTTTTCGTTAACACACTGAGCCAAACTGACTGTTGTTACCATTAGCAATCACATTAATTATATTTAGCAAACGAACATAATAAATTAAGGCTATAAAAACGACTTTTCCTGAAACCAAACTTTTAGGTATTTAAAGAGCACTATTTTTTTTCCTGGGTAAAGCAAACAACTGAGTTGGAAAATTGGAAACTTAAGTTGACTTGCCTCAAATTTAAGTTGTCTTTATCCAGATTAGTGTTTTAAAAGTAGATTGTTAATTGCATCTGACTTAAATTGTTTGTGCTCATACAACTTGTTAACTTGATTTGAAAAGGCTTAATTCATTTGTGTGTTACCAACAGGTACTTTTTGAAGTTGGTCCAATAGTTCTCTTTTTTCATTGTGCATACACTTTTTATTATACATGATTGATGGAGCCAAGAGTTACTCTTAAAGATAATTTTACTGTCTCCTCGTCTTTCTCATCTCCTCACCTGTAATGAGAAGACAACAGATCAAGGACCTCTCAGTGTATCTTGGCAACAGTTATATGAACTGAGAAGGCAGGAGAAGCGAGCAATGGAGAAAAGACAGAGAGAGAAGAGGGCCTTCTCTGCAGAGATAAGATGGTATTCTCCCTTCGTGCAAAATGAGTTCATTAGGGGAGTGAGAGACAGCTATTGCGGGGAATCGAGGTTTCTGTGTGATAAAGGGCGGGAGCGACAGATAGGAGGGAAAAAAGAGTTTCATTTCCTGTTCTTCAGAGGGTGCGGCAGTATCAGGGGATCAGCAGAGAGGCTGGGTATAGAGGAAAAAATGGAGAGACAGGGATAGGACAGACGGAGCAAGTTGGAGAAGTAAATGCCAGGATTTTTCTGTCATAAAAAAAGAAGTGACCCTCGGGATCGCTGTCAAAAAATATTTATATGGAGAACTGAGTGGAGACAGACAGAGAGAGAGTTGAAAGATATGTCAAACTCAGCTGCTCTCTGGAAAGCGGAGAGTCAAAGTGAGCTGCGGCAATGAAGTATTGGGGTTATCACAGTACAAAAGGCTAAACAAAACCCATGAGGGAGTTCTCAAAATGACAGCATCCATAAGATGTATTTGAGAAAGAGAGAAGGCACATACATGCACACGCAAACAGAGCACAGGCTGGCTCGCTCAAATTAATATAAAAGAGAAGAAATAAGAAGATATGAGAGCTGGGAAAAGAGATGAAATGAGCTGGAGGTCGTGATAGACACCTGATAGTGGAAGAGGCTGGCAGGCAGGCAGCTCGGCTGATGCTGAGATGACAGGTACAGCAGAGGTGAAGGGATAGCTGGCTGTGCTGCGCTGTTTAATATAGATCTGCAGTGATAAAGCAAGACAGAGAACACAGGATGTGCCCATCAGTCAGGGGAAAGGAGCTCAGAGGAAATTGCCACAATAACACATACACACTCACTCACACATAATATAGGAGAAATGTGCACATCCAGGGAGGTGCAATTAAAGCAGAAAATGTCCATTTTGAGTTTTATTTTAAACCTGAGGAAGAAATGATGACACTCCTCTAAAAGTTTCTTTCACTGCCTCGGGATATACTGTCCTCACTGGCTACATAATGTATCACTGCACATCTGTCGCTGGCTACTGCTCAGATGGGATGAGCTGAAAATCATCCTCTCAGCAATACTGAAATCAAATACTCTTTCTTTTACCTTGCTCTCTAGCGTGTGTGTGTGTGTGTGTGTGTGTGTGTGTGTGTGTGTGTGTGTGTGTGTGTGTGTGTGTGTGTGTGTGTGTGTGTTGTGGTTTTAATCAGTGTCTGTCACACAAAGATACAAGGTGATTTTATTGATCATTTACCACAAGGTTGTAAAATGAATCTTTGTTTTGTTTGACTGTCTGGAATTGGTTGAAGAAATTAATAAAAATATAGAACAAACTACTTTATGTGGAGGAGTGGTGAATTAAGCAGTCTCACGCAGGGAAAAAGCTGCTCTTCAATGGGGTGGTACGGCAGCAGATACTTCTGTTTCTTCTGCCTGATGGCAGCAGGGTGAACAGGCTGTGGTTGGGGTGGGTGTTGTCTTTCAGTATCCTTTGGGCTCTGTGCAGGTACCTCACCTCCCCTATATCACTGATGCTAGGTAGATGGGTACCAATGATGTTCTGGCCCATTACAGTGACCCACTGTAGAATTTTCATGTCCTGGGCTGTGCACATCTCATCCCATTTTATGATGTTTCCATCACTTTTCCATCAGTTTCCAGGTTTCCTTAAGAATGCAGCTGTTTCTGAGTCTGAACCAGGGTGGAGTTACATGATGTCCATGACATGTTCTCTGTGATGTTAATTCCCAGAAACCTAAAACAGGGGTAAGCGTCTTTGCCTCCTTTTTTCTAAAATTAACAACCAGCTACTTGGTTATGCTTATATGAAGCAGTTGTTTTATGTGCACCACTCTGTAACTGTTTATTTCCTCCTAATATGAAGTTGCATCGTTGTTTGAAATCTGGCTAATGATTGCAGTGTCATCTGCAAGCTTCACAATAGAGTTCAATCTGTGTCAGGGTCTTCAGTTATGGGTATGCAGCATGAACAGAAGGGGGCTGAGCACATGGCCCTGGGGGGCTCCGCTGTTCAGAGGTTTGTCTCTTTCTGCTGGTTCAGTAGGTAGTCTGGTTAAATCATTGTGCAGTGTTTTGTTCTCCATAAACATCACTTTTCTGCAAACCCCTATAAATTCCACGCATACACACACACACACAAACACACACCCTGCAGATACAGACAGGTTGGAGTAGCTGTGTTTTTAGAGGCTCAGTGCAACAGATGATTTCAGCTCTCCTGGAGCCGTTGATCAAGATGATACTCACTTCATGTTGTTGTGTCAGTCTATTTTTAAATCAGTCAAATCATACAGAAAGAACATGCTTTTCCATAAATAAGCATGCTATAATTGATTTCATGTGTATCACAGATAAAACATTGCATCCCAGATGTTGTCCCGTCTCGCTTGAGATGTGTGCCAAATCTGAGCTGGCAGCTCATTATCTAGTCACTAAGAGTCGTTTTCCTCTATAAACACAGGATCAGTAAACAGTGACATGCAGAGAGCAACACACACACAGCACACAGAGCCTCACAGACACAGCATGCTAGTTGGATAAGAACCTACTGATCCTGTTGCCACCGGTTTAGTAGTTTAGCTCATCTCACATCCTGTTTCCACCGGGTGGCACTACAGAACAACCTCGTATAAAACATCACTATCTTAACAAGACAGCTTTATCAGGGTTTTATTGATTTTCTGACCACATTTGAGTTCTAACTTGTAAACCTGCTAGGAGGAGCACAGCTTAATAAAAAATGCGTCAATTCCTGTTGCTAGCAGGTGGCACGAAGACTATGACTGAATGTGGTCATGTAGATGTCTTCAGGGGTTACAGTCCCTTCAGGGATTCTAACACCCAGTCCTATCAGTGGATCAATATGTGCTCTTGATACTACCAGAAGACCAGTAGTAGTAGTCTCTCTTTAGTGGTATTAATAGGTTTGTGAATGCCAATGCTTGTGTGTGTGTGTGTTATGTGTGTCTAAGCTGATGCTTGTGTGTGTCTTGGCTGCAGTTCTTTGGAGAACACATGTAAGGATTCCTTATAAAAAATGTTTATGTCTGTCATGTGTCTTTATAGACTCATGGTTCAGTCTGGGAGTGATATCAGTTGTAGTCCGTTGAGCAATTATTTCCCTGTTGCGATCCTTTGATCGACTGGTCATTACAGCATAAAATCAGGCCACGTATCTATGTGTGCACATGTTTATCTACAGAGTTGGTTGCAGATTGATCTTTAAAACATATTTTCCCTGCATAACTGGAGTAAAATTCAAAAGCCCCTCAAAACATTTTTTTAAGAATGAGTGATAAATAAAATAGACTTGTCCTAAAATTACATGTGTTGAGAACCATTTAACAAAAGAGTACTATTGTACACCAACAGCATTAATAGCAAACTCTTAGCTATTAAACCTTGTAATAGGCCAACCTCCTTGTGATTTAAGTTTTTCATTAAACGTAGACATCAACTGCATTAGATGGTCAGGGTTAGATCTGAGTTGACATTTACATTTACAAGTCCAAACAGTGTCAATGGGGGACTGGAACTGAAAAAGTATTGACTGATTGCACTTTTACAGTACACTAACAGAATGTAACAAGCTGTACTTTGTATCAAATTATACAAAAACTAAAATAATATATTCTTTATTGGACAGTGCTAGACTGTTTATTAGAGCCTCAGACTTTTATAAGAATGGAGAAATTTTACAATAAATGCCTTAAGACAGACAATTTATTTTCAGACTAAAACCTCTGCTTTAGAGGATAAAATAAAACAAATTTGTAAGTGTCAAATAGAATAACAAACAAAAGAATCAACAGAAGACAGGTTGTTTCTTTCCATATATCTTTATTATCTGTTATTTCCCATATATTTATATATCTTTATTCTATACAGGTGTATTTCTCAATACAGTCTTTTACTGACATACATAGATCTTACATAAGCTTGAGAGGTACGAGAGAGAAAGAGAGGCAAGAGGGAGTTCACGTCCTTCATAATATATTTTGGCAGTTGACAAGAGAACAGATCACATTACAGACACACGCACGCACACACACACACACACACACACATTTGAAGTACAGTATACACACACATCACAGCATGCACACATAAAGGGTCTGAACACCTCTGATCCTTTTTTGCACAACCATCCGTATGTGCACCGACACACTAATCAAGGTGCATCTACACACACACACACACACACACACACACACACACACACACACACACATACACAAAACACTCAAGCCCACACGAGAACTAACCACACACACATACACATTCACACACACATGTCCATAGAGAGAGGAGACAGGTATTCACAGGATAGAATACACCAATATCAGACCGACTAGTAAATACACATGATGTACAGTACTTGCCATATTTTAACTCCTGCTCCTACATACACACAGAGACATTCATTCAGGCACATGTGCAAACACACACACACACACACACACACACACACACACACACATTTTTTTGGTAGAAAGTAAAGAGCAGTAACGCAGATTTTCAGACTATGCCATTGATGATGTTATTAGCTCTGATCCATATTTGGTTTCTATTACTGACTGTAATGCAATATGTGATTAAACCATGAAGGGACCATCAAGACTATGTCATGAAATGTAATGGATACATACTGAAGAACGAGAGGTCAAAACAACAGCAATGATACATTATAAAATAAATACACATCTCATATTGCAGTTATAGAATGATGAATACACTTGGTTCGTTCTGTCTGTGATCCATTTTTTCCTCTGGACATTATAACAGTCTTTGTTTTATACACACACACACGCACAGACACACACACATTCATGTCACTTCCAGACAGTGCTTCACAGTGTAAGGAACTCATAGTAAATCCGTCGTTCATCCAAGATGTCACCAAAGAAACACAGGCTGACAGTCAACACAATGTAACAACGACATAAGTACAATATTGAAACATCTTTAGAAACATGAACAGAACAGATATCGTATATTTGGCTTCAGTAACAGATGTAAAAAGATACCTGAATTTTGCTACAAATAAGAATGCATAACTTAACAACATAATAATATGAAAACACAACCATACACAGTGAGAGGGGGTCGAAATGTCGCTATCTGGCCTTCTCAGACTGAGTTTTATGTGCAGTAATATAACTGTATAAAATGTTTGTTACAGCTGTATAACCTGAAGAAAGGTCGGTCACTAAATGATTTAGTGACTGGAAAAATAAGCTCAGACAGCTCCTTCAAAACCAAACTAAACTGAGCTAAAAAAAAAAAAAAAAAAGCTACTGCAGCCTGGCTCCACCTGACTCCACCTCCATCTCTATGTCTTGGTGTGAAACAGCTAAAAACAAGTTTATGAGATGTGATGAAAAGAGGCAAATACGGTGAAAGGTAGCCCCCTTGTCCTGTAGTTTTGCAGTTTGTCCAGAAGAGGGCGCTCTACATAGCTTAGAGTGGCGTCTTCTGTTGGTCAGGGTTTGGTCAGATCGCGTTGGTGACAATGAAGTCTCTGTGTTGGTCATTGCTGGGCTCTGGGGTGATGCTCTTTAACAGACGCTGTGATAAAGAGGCAGAGACAAACAGAAGGGGAAGATGAAGAAGAAAGGGAGTAAATAAAACTGATATAGACACTACTTGGATTAAACAACAAAGAAGAACAAAATATTTTTGAGCCACTAGTAGGTTTTGATTGACTTAGTCTTTGTCAGGTATATTAGACACCGGAATTATACGGTTGTGTTTTTTTTCTTTCTCTTTTTAATTTTTGTTTGCAATTCAGTTTAGTTTCAGTTAGTTTACAGAGTAGGCTTGTTTGTTTCAGTTTATTTTTTATTTATTTTTTATATATTTTTTATATATTTTATCGGTCAAAGTCATCTTTAAATGTGTTTATTATGTCTCTTTTTTTGGCAAATGAATTACACTTAAAATACAGATGTAGGGAGGTGGAGGAAGAGTCTGTAACCATAACTGTAACTTATTTAAGAGCATACAGTATGTTAAAGAGGTGCCGGATTATTAACACACTATTATCGTATGTGTATTATTAACATAATATCAATATTTAATTTTTTAAATATTACAGTTATTGTCTGACAGATCACAACACCCCTAGAGTGAATAAACAAACCAGACAAGTGACAAACATTTTGACCTTGCTCGGCCTCATTTGTCTCTTTACACAGACACCGTCTTCTTTCACATTCACATGAAAAAAGAAAAAAAAGAAAAGAAAAACACACAAATCCTGTATGTTGACAGTGTCTGTCAGTGCCTTCATTGTGTTTCCTGGCAGCAGTGTCAATACTGGAGAACAGCCAAAGATGGTCTTTCTACCGGCCTCTTTGATGTCCTCCTACCTTCTGTCAACACTACCAAAGGCTGTCAAAAGATAATAATACTGAAGAAGACATTTTGTATTTGTATTTATTATGTAAGTCACAAGGTGTGCAAATACAAAGAGCAAATAAACCTGAAGATTTTAGCTGAGAGTTGAAGATGCTTAGTTCAAATCAACAACATAGAAACATCTGAAAACTGTATTTTTAAGAGTAATTTTATCAGTGATGTTGATTTGGCGACACTCAGTCTGTTACACAGGATGTTCTGATGCTAAAGCAGAAGACCGGTCTCCTTCAGTTTAGCCTTCATCTTTAAATCTTGACATTTGTCAGCCGACACGTGTTGCAGAATGTGGATGTGTGTGTGTGTGTGTCATCGGGTAATACCCTACATGTATACATGTATGTAAGACGTGTGGGGCCTGGAAGTTGTCATGGCTTTTTTTTTCTTGTTAATCTCTGGCCTGTGCCTCCTCCGTGCTCCTTTGATCCTGATCTGATCTCCAGTCATGTGTTCACTGGAGAGGGGAGACCCTGACAGCGCATAGAGAGGAAAGGGAACAGAGGCTATCCCTGTCGTTGGAGTGGTGTCAGTAAGAGGACAAGGGGCAGGAGGGGACAGAAGGACAGAGCAAGCGGACAAGTGGGAAACCATGTAGAAAATACACTTGAAAAGAAAAGGAAGACAATGCTGTACCTGTTTGAAGGTGCCCTTGGCATTGAGTAGGTGGTAGACCATATAAGTAGGCACACAGATGAATGAGGATACCCCAATGCAGTAGCCAAGGACAGTGGTCCATGGTGGGTAGTGGTAGTGGAACAACCTGACCTCTGGAGGGAAGGCCAGGAAACTGATGATAATGAACTGGACACAGGGACAAAAGCAGGAATCAAACATCAGGATGAAAATGAACAAACCATTCTGTAAATTAAGGAAAGTGACAGATGCTCTAACTGCTCCATCTTCGTGTACACACACAACTTATGTGTGTGTGTGTGTGTGAATACACGAGCCTCACCAGCAGAAAGCAGGGGCAGATGGCCACCCAGCAGATCCTCCAGAAACCACCCGGGTAGAAACCAAGCATGATCTGGACGTCATTACAGAATCGGTTGGTACCTGGAAGACACACACACAGACACGAACACAATGAATATTAAGTTCCAAATATCTTAATGACATATTTTCACGCAATTATCACTTTCATACTTATTCCACACGTAGCTCTTGCCTCCTTTGGCCCCCTCACGCCTGTTCTTCACAATCTCAGTTTAGTATATTACACCAAGGATCCAAAAAAAGGAATTCTCTGCTTCAACATTTGGTGGAAGATGTGGAAAAAAAGTCTCCACAGCAGTTAAAAAAACCCCTTCAAATCACTTCTTCTACCTAAATAAAACTTACCGTAAAACCAGGAAACGGCAATGACTTCGAGCAAGACGACAGTGATGACTGCAGGGCCTGTAGCGTACTCCTCAAACAGCTTCACCACAAAGGCTCCTCCCTGACACAGGAGACAAGACGAGGGAGAATTTTTGTCAAGCTTCTCTCTTATACAACAGGCTTTATTGTTCAAAGTCTAAGACAATGATCGGATAAATTTGCTGTGAGTGTGAGTGCATGTTGGTCACTACCTTACTATAATGAGGGGTTAGAGATAAATGGATTACTGCTCGGAGAATGCTCTAATCTGATTTCAGCGAACTAGTTAACTACAGCAGTAACATTTAAGAGACTTTTGTTTTTTTTATTGGTCTACAATATATTTGAAAGGAAAATGAGGATGTAGGTAAGTCTTATTAGGTATAGGTGTGATAAATTGCTGATTTTCCTGTGTAATACTGAAGTTATTTCTTGAGCAGGATGCTTTATGATATTATATAGTAGGTACTAAGCTATTTCTAAAGTGGTTAACTTACATATGTGAGTGTGGAGAGAGCCCCGAGGTAGCAGACACACACCAGGCCGAAGACAAACCACTCTCGTCTCTTCACCAGGATATGGGGGAACTCATCTAGCATAGCTGTGATCACCCCCTCCAACCCTGCAAACTGGAGAGAGGAGGACACCAAGGACAAAGACATGAGCCCATATGAACTCATCAGAGACTCAGAGAGTTAAGAATGTGATAAAACCTCAGCGACTTAACATTAAATGTAACAATAACAGACAATACTTGATACAATGAAAGAAAGGAAAAAATAATCAACACAAAATAGGATAATATGTACCACTTTAAAATAAGACTACCCTTAGGTACCATTAGGCTCTAAACACTTTATAAACCATGAATTAGCTGTTACAACACATTAGATAAAAAGGCAACAGTGACCTGTTGCCAAATAGTGAGTCCACATTTATCTGTACTGTTACAGATCTCATTGCTTACTTAGCTTACTTTGCCTCTCCATCAGCAGCATTTATGCATGTCAGCTTCATCACATAGTTGTTAATATCTTATTTGTTTTTAACCAACCTCAGCACATCTTAATAATCAAAAAAGTTCAGGCCAGAATTCCAGGTGCCGGTAATGTTCCTTTACTTGTTGTACTGACCGTCCAAAGGAATTATAGCCACTACAAAAAGTGTTTAACTAGTTATGAAATAGTCTAAATTTAACACTGATATCTCCATATGACCAACAGGAAGCCATCCACAAGAAGACTGGCTCTTTCTGTATAGTTATTCTTGACGCCAGAGATTGGGTCGAAGTCTGTATTTACATTTTCCAAGTTACAGTGAGTGGTCCGTTAGCCAGATGAAAGGACAAAGAATATTTTTATTTAGACAATTTAATTTTTGACATTATATTTTGTGGTTATTACAGTGTTAACACTGCCACTTTTGCCCACAGGGACCTCCAAATATGACAGTTTCTTGTAGTAGCTCTAATAAATGGTCAGGTGATTCACACTTCACAATAAAGCTCCTCTTTGCTAGCTCTAAATTATTAATTAGCGGTAAGCAGAACCTGTATCTTGTCAAACAGTGAGCCTATGTCAATGTGAAAACTGTGTTATAACTTGTTCATAATTGCTTATTAATGAATTATGAAGTGTTCACAACCTAATTATGAACATTTATAAATCATATATCAATCATTTCATCATAAGGGCACTCTTATTGTAAAGTGGTGCCAGGTAAGTTTTTCCTTTTTTTAAATTAAACCCTGCACATTTGTGCAGAAAAAGTCTGTGAACAATGTCTGGGTTTGCTGCAAGCTGTAATGTACTTTTGATAGCATAATTATATGGTACTGAACGTATCAAAGTATTAATACTTTTGACAATCTTTACCCCTGACCAAGAAGCTTAAGAACCTAAATGTTAAATGTTATCAAGATGCTGCTGATCAGCCGTTTAATCTAATCAATCCAGCAGTGGTACGATTTGACGATCCACATAACACTGATACTTTGTGTAGCATAACCTTCACACGATGACAAAAAAATGAAGAGACAAAATATTAACCCGATCCAACATGAATCCAAGTCAACGGACACGTTTGTCAGTAATATCCTCAGCCATAAAATAGAGGAGCAAAGCAACCCCCTGATGCTGATTCTACACCGATTATCAGTACGTGATAAGAGCCTTATGGGTCTCTCCAGCTGGCTGCCTCAGAGCAGATAAACACAGGCTTATGGAGACAAGATCGCCGCACAACAGTGATATGAAAGTCCTGTCACATTGTTTTCGTTGACTGTTATCCAAAATGGAACAGCGAAGACAAATAATACCTGACACCTTTATGGAGCAACGAGTACAACGGGCAAATACAAGTGAAACGGAACAAAGCATTTGCCTATATATCAAGGCAAATATGAAAGCTCTGTTTCTAGGTTTGAGAGGGCACATACTGTAAAAGCTGAGCACCGGGCAACAACCGAGTCGGGTAGAGAGAAACATGCGAGGAGGAAAAGAACATTGACTTGGGTGTCATAACTTTAACACTGAAATGAGTAATGAACAAACTAACCGTGCTGTCCAGACCCAACATAATGATCATGAGGAAGAAGATGATGGAGAAGAAAGTGGCAGCAGGCATGTTTGCTATAGCTTCTGCGTAAATGATAAACAGCAGACTGGGACCTGGGAAGACAAAACAGACGCAGGTTAAAAAAAGATTTTGATGTTGTATTCACAGCTATACCAGCGTATCCCCAGGGTGCTCCAATTCAAGACTTTTTAAGACATTTTAATACCACTAAGAATGAAATTTAATAACTAATCATAAAAGACATAAAGGAAAATCAGAACACATTTCAACCCCTTGAAAATAATTTACCAAGTACTTGAGGTACACTCGCACTCATAATACTTGAATAAGAGGCTTAACCCACTCGTATGTTGGACTGTTGCTGCAACTTTGGGTTAAAACAACTGACTGATTCATGCCAGAGCTTGTGCACACTCCACGGTAAAGAGTGTAAACAATACACCGATGTAAACAATAACTGTAGTATTTATTTTATCATGCAAAAGTGCAAGTAAAAAAGTAAACAAAATTAAATATCTATAAGGCCTTATTTTTATAATATTAAAATCAATGCATTTTAAATGTTTACATTGTTTAAATCTCCTATGTATGTATTTTTGCGCTGGTGTGTTTTCCTACCGGCATCCTTGGCCACAGCATCCACGTCCTGCTGCCTCATCTCAGCCATGTAGCCCAGAACGGTAAAGATGACGAAACCAGACAGAAAGCTAGTCAGACAGTTCACAGAGCTGGTGACCAGAGCGTCTCTGAGATGGAGAAAGGAGACAGTAGTCAGGCCAGGGTTCAATCTACTGTATCGTTGCTGGACTTCCTAAAACTTCCTCAAAGTTATCAGTTACAAAATGGAAATGATCTGGTTTGCCAAATCCGATTCTTACAGGCAGATAGTCTTTGATCTTGGTTCCCCTTTACATAACATTAAGGCAACTGCAAGAAATTTGGGTGTTTTATTTGATTCTGACCTTTGATTTGATGAGCAAGTAAAGACGACTGTTCAGTCATTTTTCTTTCAATGGGAATTAATTTAAAAAATTAGATCATTCTTATCCTTTGATGACATACAAAGGGTTTTCCATGCCTTCATTTTTTCTCATTTAGTTTTCTGTAATTGCCCTCTACACAGGTATTATTTATTGCCTTCTTATTATCTATATTTATTGCTGCTGGATTATTTTCAGGTCAAATTTTAGCCTTCAAGGCTTTACACAACCATGTGGCTTTGTGGTCACTCTCAGAGCACATCTGGTGACTGAGGGCAATCAGAGGACTTACTTGCTGATATTAGGTCTGCAAAATCTACCACTGCTTTTAAATCTCTTCTTCTAAATCTCTGTGTGAATTTTATTTCATTATTATTACTGTTTATATAGATATCTCTAGAATAGGTTTTCAGAACTTGGCTCATTAAGCAGCAAAGTTTACTATATCACAAAATGTGTTCACGAAAACCTCACTTGTAGCAGTTGTTGTGAAACGGGTTGTAGCTGGCAAAGGCAAGGAGTACGCCGAAACCCGGACCCAGTGAGAAGAAGATCTGAGCTGCTGCATCGATCCACACCTTGTAGAGTTGATGATGGTAAACAATTTATGTTAAGATAAGAAGTTTATATGAAGATAAAAGCATGACAAAAATTTAAAACAGCGAGATTAATGAAAAACTTACTGTAGTGCTGAGCAGTTTCTCCCAGTCAGGTTTGAGATAGAAGAGAACACCCCTCCAGGCCCCTGGCAGAGTTGCCCCACGGATGAGCAACACCAGGAGGACCAGGTACGGAAAGGTAGCAGTCACCCAAACTACCTGATGCAAACAGAAGATAAACAAAATATTTCACTTTTCTGTTGGTAAACCTTTCAGTCCAGTCAGTCATAGCAGCTGCTATTCCGTCATTCTCAATAATAAACTACTGAAATTAATGGTAACACTGGAAAAACATGCTCAAAAACAAATCACCACTGAATCAGGGGCTTTTTTTAAGGAACACTGTTGAACACTTGCCCTAGTTTAAAATTTTAAACCATGCACTGCACCTAATTTATCTGTCTGCACCTTTAGACGTGAGTTGAAAGCATGCACATTTCCGCCGGATGCATTTGTCTACCATTATTCTCAGTTAACCTACTCAGCCTTTAGTAAGCTACAAAACACTTTACAAGGAGCAGATACTCTATCATTACATTAAAGAACCCTCAGTTAACACCAAAATATTAAAGAAACAACTCTGCTGTGAAGAATGCAGGGCACTCAGAATTAAATAGTAAATTGGTAAGAACTGATATTGATAAGCAGAAGTGAAATCATTAAAACCCAAACAATAACCAACCCCAGGTCCTTGCACTGCACCCCTACAACATGGTCATACTTGACAGTGAACAGTTAAAAGGTCGGATCTCAATCAATGCAGCATAACAAGGGATATCATCATTTTTATTCCACTCATTATTCTTCCTTGTCAAAACTTTTAAACTTGTAGCCTTGAGCCTCAAGCAGAGATGATGAGTCATTTCTTTTTAACTTCATACATCTAGATTTTTTTCATCTTCAGACTTGTAGTCCTCACTGATTCAAGTTATGTCACCTGAGGAAACTGTCAGATTTTGCACATATCCCTTTGGAGACAAATCTTGCTATGCAACTTTTACAAAGGCCTGGGTCTTTTTTGGTTTGGTTGTTGAGGTTTGAACCACAAACCGTTTTAAGTTTAAGCTTTTGATGATGAATGATACTGAGGGTGAAGAGAGAACAGGAGAGCAAGTGTTCTTGTCTCTGCTTCTCTGGCTTCATCAATCTGTCCATCCATCCATCCACTCTAACTGACACCACCATCAGCCATGCAGGCGCCCCTTCAGTTACCTTTCCAGACGTCTTGACTCCTTTCCAGATGCTGAAGTAGACGATGGTGAAGATGAACAGCAGGCAGAGGGCCAGCTGCCAGCTGACAGAGCCCAGCTGGTGCAGACCCGGGGAGAGGTGGACCTGCAACACCTGGCGACTGGAGGGAGGACGTGAGGCAGAAGGCATGTTGGGGTAGAGATGGGAGGTCAAACGGGGTGCAAAGAGGGGAGGCGAGGGGCAGACAGTGATTACAGGGAAAAGGGTGAAATTACATTTACGGAGATGATATAAAAGGGAAGGGGGAGTTGTGGATATCCAGGAAAAGTGGAGGAGAGTAGGGGAAGGAAGAAAAGCAGAGGTCAAAGGAAGGAGAAAATGTGGAGAATAACAAAAAGTGACAGACAGGATAAGAGAAATTGAGGGTGGACAGATGGGTTGTTTGGAAATTTGAAAAGCAGAGGTAAAAGATAGAAAAAGGAGGAAGAGTTACATACAGAGGTACAGCACCAAATACAAAAAAGTGAAAAAAACAAAGGCGTATGTGGTGGATAAGCAAGAGTAATAAATAGCAGGACAGAAGAGAAAATACAGGGGTATAAACTCTTTGTCCAGTATGAGAATGATTGAGCTTAATTCTCTGACAAATATACACACATACTGTACATGACACTCGCAGATTAAATGAGCAGCAATGACAGTTCGTCTTCGGGAAACGACGGAGAGACTAGATAAAAACAATAAAATAGGGCCTTGACTGACTTTATAACATATTTATATAAGACGTTTACACAAGACAAAGTAAAAACTGCACTACAGGGCAAAAAAGAAGGAGGATGAAATGAACAGCGAGGTTAAAATCTGGTCACAGGTTAAGCACACAGAGCTTGAACGATAAAACAGAGACGTGATTTATGTTGAAAACAGGAAATTCTGGCGCCAGACTGAGACGCGGAATTTGTTACTTTTAAACCTGTATTAGGAAAAGTCAACTACGGATAAACCCTGAATCTCTCTCAGTGGACACGGACACAGTCTAGTGAGCAGCTGATAAGACTGAGCCAGTAGACTGTAGAGTCCCACAGCAGTCAAGAATAAGAAAGACATTCTTCTGACGCAGCTCCGGTTTTATGTTACAGCAAAAACAAAAATTCAACTTGGCTGAGTCGAGTTGATTACTGTGAAGTCATCATGCCAAAGATTGGTTAGGACTTAGAAAAATATAAATGATCAGTTTATATTTCAGCAGTGGTGTGTTTTTGGAATGGAGGTCTGTAATGAAAAATTCAAATTCTGCCTCAGACTTTTCTCACCACATTCTCATTTGTCTTTTTATCTTCCAATAATCTAAAAAGCGATCGATGCTTCCTCTCTCTTCCTCCTTATCTTTTACCTCTCTCGTCTTCCTCCTGCTCCCTTTACTAAATGGGGAGCTCATAATTTGGCGCACTAATTTAGAGCGAAGTGAGAGACGACTTTTTTGTTGCGACATCTATTCAAACAGAAATTGTTCACTGGTCAACAGAAGCAAAAATAAAAGTTAAACTTGGCAACTTTCAGATGACTGTTTTACAACAAAGTTAAAACTCACCTCATTTTTTATCCTTAGTGAGATTGAAATTTTTAACTTTAACATATTTTACTTCCAGTTGTTCTTGTTTCAGTTGAATCATTAGGTACAAATTGTTTTTATTTATTCATAATGGTTTTACTATTTTGCTTTGATTTTTTACTTGACTGCATTGTAAATGGGATTTCTACCTCAATGTATTTCTGAGTTAAAATAAAGGTAGAAAGATGGAAAGGAAAGATTTTTTTTAACTTTTTAATATTTAATAAACATAAATACAAACATATATTATGTGACTTATGTGACCCCTGACTATCTCCACACTAATGATGATATATTCTATACATATGCAGCTTTGTAATACATTGAATGAAGCTTTTAGCACAAGTTCAAGCAGCTAGACAATTATTATATTTCACCATCACACACAGGCACCACCTCACAATTATCATCCAATGATTTCACTGTTATTTGTTGGCAGGCTTCTCTATCATCCAACGATCATTTTAGTTGATGAATATTCGCTGTCATCTGAGTCCATGTAGCACCCCAGCTTCGCCCCTCCACCACTCCATCACCACCAGTCTCAGGGCCTTGTGTATGGCTCCCAAGGCTCCCTCTTGACTGCTTTTTATAGCACTCTATCCCCATAACTCTATGTAACTGCTGGAATGAACGCCAAAGTCTATCAAATAGAACCTCTACACTCTCACTAATCTGTTGTCTTTCCTGATTTAAAGCTTCGAGAAGGAACTATTATGTTGTGTTGATTTTGGAGGACCCCGTGGACAAAAGCAGTAGTGTTTTATCGCCATAACCACAAAATATAACCCTAAAAATAAAATAATTTAAATAAGAATCTTCTTATTTTTAATTGGAAAATGTAAGTTTAGATGGGAAAATGTAAACATTGGTTCTTCCTGTCTGCATGCTGCAAATGGTTTCATTTCATTTCATCAGGGATCCGTTCCAGTCGCAGGCTTTAAGAGCAACTATGTAGAAATAGCCGACTTTCTCTTTAACAATCTTGTTTGCTTATGTAGGTCACACAGAGGCATCAGTATTAAAATGACATGTTTTCATAACCAGTTAAAAACTCTTATGTGAGTCCATAGTTGACTGTCACAATAAATATTATCTATGAGGATATGCCAAATTTTGTTCCTCCCACAGTGCGTTACTCCTGTATCACTCCTGCACTTCTAACCATCTCAGATGAGATCAGTGATTCTCATTATGAAATATCTAATAACTTCTTCCTGCTCTGTCTTCAGAGCCAGTGATGAAGTGGGTTTTGGAGAGAGAGCTGGTAGTAAATCTGTCAGGCCTCTTAAAACACCAGAACCAACCCTGTAATCTCTCTCTGGAAGTCGTCCTCCCTCCTTCACTTCACTTGACGTCTCACTCCTGCTTAGCTCTCCCCCTACGCCTCTACATCCGACTTACATGCACTTACGTATAGAACTCCTCGGCGGGGGAGGTGGACGAGTTGGACCAGGAGACGTTGTGGTCGGTTGACATGTAACGGTTACAGTTAGGGGTGTTCCAGCTGTTGGAGCAGGTCGTCCAGGGCAGGGTGGTTCGAAATGATGACAGTAGGTAGTACAGGGCCCAGGCCATGATGGTGTTGTAGTAGAAGGCTATGTAGAGGGCTATGATGCAGATGGCAAAGCCGATCCCTGGATGAATGAAGAAAATTATCATTAGCACAAAAATAAAATTAAAGAAAAATTAAAAACTTGAACTATCTTGATCAACTTCCCATCTTATTAAAAACATGTGTCGAGTACGTGAACAGATCCAACACATTTTCCATTTCAAAATACCAGACTTTTCCAGACTCAAATTTCCCTGTAGATTTTTGTAGATCATATTTGACATCTGAGCATAAAAATCTGGATGTTCATTATGTAAACAAGCGGTTTTCAAATCCAACTGTCAACACGTGGGTTACATCCAAACTATGTGTGCTATGCCAGAAGACTGTGACCCCTTATGATGCAGATATCGAACAGTTCTGGAACCCCAAGAGAGGGTTCTGGGTAAAACGATTACACCACAGAGGAGTTCTCTGTAGAACCTCTCATCTCTCTTCTGGGTGAAACTTTTCACAGATGGTTCTAGGTAAAACCCTTTATGTTGGGTTCTAGGTGGAACTTATGAAAGGTTCTAGCAAGAACCAAAAAGTGCACAAGCTGAAGAACGCTTTATGGATCTAGTCAGCACCTTTATTTCTAAGAATGCATGATCAATTTACTTTTAGAAACTCTGACTTTTATGTTTAAGAATACAGGATACGGGCAATAGTCTGGAAACAAGTATTTTTCCATACTCTTTTTTCCATACTTATCCAGACCTTGAAATTACTAAAATCAAATTCCATACTATTCCATACTGCGTAGGAACCTCCTATATGACACCCATCAGTCATTTCTCAGATCTTCAAGAGGCATCAGTGGTGTTTTCAAGCTAATTCAAGTTGCTGTTGGGTAAGTGGGTGACATTTCCAAACAACAACAATTTACATACTATCACATTTCTGAGCATCTGGCATTTGGCATGGAAATGTGACAATTTCCATAACAGAGAGTCAGTACATCTCACCAGATGTACAAGGAGCTGGAGATGCTCTTCAAGGGAAACTGTACCGAGGGGAACAAGGAGGTTAAATGAATTGTCAAACTGTCCTTCTTCGTCTTTTTTGTTTGTCTTACTGCCAATTTCCCTGTCCGTAAACGCTGCTTTCTCATGTTCTCTTCTTACCTTTTCATCTGAGCTATTGCTATTAATTCATTTCTCCATCTGCTCTGTTTTCTCTCGACTCCTCCTGTTACCTTTGAAGATGGGGCAGATGTGTTTCCAGATGGAGATGCAGCCGCTGCGGTGGAACTGGCCGAGAGCCAGCTCCATGTAGAAGAGAGGGACCCCACCGAACACCGCCATCAACAGGTAGGGCAGCAAAAAGGCACCTGGGAACAAGGTTGAAGGAAATTTGGGGATGAGAGAGGGAGATTAGATGTGGCGATATTAAGGGAAAATACGTAGGGGTTTGATGTTTGAATGATGAAAACAGTTGGAAAAATGAGTGGGGAATAATTTTAAGAAAAAAAAAGAGTTATGGATGAACAGTAAAAAGTCAATTACACTCATGAGAAATGCTACTCATTCACACTCCATCTGTAATCTCAGTAGTCCTCTCAATAACTCCCAAAGAGCCAAGAGCATTAAAAAGCACTCTGTAAAAATCATTAAATATTTTAAGTACCTCATCATTTACATAACCCCAGTCCATTCAAAAACAACAGAGCATGCTTTCCCAGTTCCATATCACTCTGCATTTAATATGTGGAAACACACAGTGATGACGGGGGTCATTTGGTTTGAATACTACTATGACAAATTAAAACTAATGCGATGTTGGCGCAGTTATTGCTAAGTAAGGAAAGTATAAATGCGGAATTAGAAGACCAAACACTTAGGAACAGAGAGGCAGCAATATAGGAGGCAGAACTTTGGACTCTCCAACCTAGCATGTAGAGTTTGATAACAGATCTCTCTCTCTCTTTCATTCTTTCTTTCTTTCTATCTGATTTTCAACTTATTTTATGTGCACGTGCGCATGTGTGTATGCAGTCAGGTCGCCGTGCGTCTCACGTCTTTGTGACATGAGAGCAAAGATAAGGGTTGATTGAGCAGCTGCCTGGGAGACAGGTTATTAAGCAAGGAGAGAGAGTCTGAAGGCCTTCTCATAAAAACCCACAATTAATACTGTTGCCTCTATCAAGTGTCTCCCAGTCGCCATCTCTCCCTCGCTCCGTGAGACACACACAGAACACAGGAAATTGCAAAAATTTTATTATTGCAAATTCAATAAAAGTAGAAAGGGAGACCCTGTTTGCTGCTAGGTGAGGATTGTGTAGTAACAGAGAGTACAGGCGGACCACTTTTCACTCTTGGAAACACAAGCGTAACGTTTTGTACCTTAGATTGTGCAAGAAATGAGCTAAATCAAATGCTATTCATAAACAATTATGTTAACTGCAGCACTCCTTATAGGTCCACGCCCTTTTTTATTTAGCTGTTTGTTTTGCAGAAATGATGATGTACCCAAGATCGTCTCCATCTACCTCCATCTGTAGTGGTGGAAAAAGTTACAGGCCAGTAAACAGACTTACTTCAGCTGCTACATATATTGTGAAATATTATTTCTGTGTGTACTGGTATTCTTTACTTTTACTTATTTTTATCTCTTCAAATAATCTACTGCATATATTATGAATACTGTTTTTTTATGAGTAGCAAAGAGGGAACCACATCTAAATATCGCTCTATAATCCTGCTGTATAATGATAAATAAATAAATTTTCTATGTTAGATCTTGTGTCTTGACTACTGTAGATTTTACAGCAGGCCTGTGCAATTGGTGCCCCATGGGCCAAATTCAAGCCCTTTAATGACCTTTGATCATTCATAAATATGAAAAAAGTATATCATTGCAATTTTATTTAAATAACCTGCTAATATTCCAAGTTTATGCCTTTACATTTTTTATTAGAAAGATCATAATTTTCTTAGTAGTCTGATTATCCTGTTCGTTGGTTATATCTGTTGTAAAGCACAGAGACATATTTTTTAAAAGTTTTTCACTCAGGCTGTTTAAGCAGAGCAAATTTAGGAGTCAAACTGAATAAAAATGGTCAAATGCAACACTGTGTTTATGTAAACAACAAGCTACTTCTAATCTAGGATTAAAAAGGTGTATTGTTTTTTCCTGTTTCTTTTCCAGAGGTGGGAAATAACTAAGTACAAATACTTTATTCATGCACAGATAGAGTTTTAAGGTAAATTACTATTACTATTTATTTCTATATATTTTTATATATTACATATATTTATTTTTCTGACAACATTTTAACACAAATGCCTGTACTTTCTATTCCTTACGTTTTCAAAAGAGGCTGATTAAAATCCAAATGGACAGGACAATAACATATAGAAAAGTTAATTCCTTGGAGTGTGCATCAGTGTGAATCATGCCATGACAGATACAGCAAGATGAAACAGATGAAAGGGACAATCAACCACACAAAAGGTGTGGTTCAGTTAGTTTTGTGCAGAGACAGATGGTAGAAATGTTTCTCAGAGGGCTTCTTTTTACTTTTGTACTTTGAGTACATTTCAGAGCCTGTGCTGTTTCAGTTTTACGTGCAAGTAAGCTGAATAAGTTTTTCTACTTTCACCAGTCTTTTTTTTTTTATTTTTTTTTTTTACACATATCTGTACTTCTACTTGAGTAAACAATGTGTGTACTTTTGCCACTTCTGTACTTTTCCAATTGTAAAATCTAAGGGGAGAAAAAAATAAGAAGGTACATTGTTTTACACATTTAAATTTCTAACTTAACAGGTCAGACATGGGAAATGTAAACCCAGCCCCTTGCCACTTTTTTCAAACCTGGCCCTTGTAAGAAAGTAATTAAATAATCCTGATTTACAGTACAATTTAAACTTCAAAACTTTTTGAATGTTTGAAATCCTGTTTACTTTAGCGTGGGATCTCCTGTATGCTGAGCTTCAACTCACCCCTCTTCTTATTTCCCTAACCCCTTCTCAAACATCTTTTGGCTCCTCACCTCCTCCATTTTGGTAGCAGATGTAAGGGAAGCGCCAGACGTTTCCCAGGTCCACAGCATAGCCGATCACAGACAGCAAGAAGTCCATTTTCTTGCTCCAGGTTTCTCTGGGCCTCTCCAAGCTCGTCTGCTGGACCACCAGAGTCCTGAGGCCTCCCAGCGGCAGTGAGGACCCAGTGCCTCCTCCGGGTCCGGAGGCTGTACCTCCGGGGCTAGCTGCAGTCCCCGGTCCCTCCCTGGGGCTTTGAGGGGTGGATGTGGTGAAGCCATTGGACACCTGCTGTCCAGAGCCAGAGGTCAGGCTCTTGGGTCCTTTCTCTGCCAGACCATCGGCCAGCATCAATCTACCATTTTCCTGCTGCGTTCCCTCCTCTTCTCCCCTCACCTCCTCTCTCGCTTTGTCCCTCTCTCCCTCATTCTCCCCTTTGTCCATTGTTAGCATGCTCGTCATCATCATATCTTTTGTCTCCATTGGGTCGTGCTGATGTTGGTGTTGGTGAGGCGGTTAGGGGTGGAGAGAGGTTCTCAGTGACGATGAAGGGAATGTGGCACTGCAGTCTGATGTAGTGCCCATGAGGGGGGCAGAAGGGTTAGGGGAGCGGGGGAATCGTGCAGTGACGGCGGTGCAAGGCAGATCTGGCAAAAAAACGGAATCGTCCTTCTTGGACAGGTAAAGGAGACGGGGAGCAGGATAGCAGAGCTGAAAGAAGAGAAAGGGGCCAGAATGAGGGGAGGTGTGTGTATGTGGGAGAGGACGGAAATGTGTCTGTTGAGCAAGACGGAATAAGAGCAGGCAGCCAGAGAGGACAGACAGAGGAGGGTATATGAGTAGAGAGATGTGTTTGAACAGGATGTGGCCAGGAGAAAAGTTACATGAATCTTGGATCTCCTCCACAAACTCCTTGTCCTCTGAGACACTCAGCGGTGGGGCAAACTGCAACACACAGAGGCAATGTCGCAGGGTTATTCAGCACCAAATTACTTTTCAGTGAACTCATGATATAGAATATATACGTCTTTCTGTCTTTCCACATGCCACAAGCCCCTGATCTATGATAATGAAACACGGTTATGAAATATATTACATTGCTGGACCATGCTGATTTACTTAACTTTTCCACTAATTTCATGCTGTTTCTCATGTAGACATGTTGACATGTGCTTCTAAATAAGTTCTCTGTTTTTGGTTGTTACAAAAAACAATATAAAATTTTCAATTATTATGTATATTGTAAAAGTTATTTTCTGAATAAGTTTGTCCTCTGTGACAAGCGCTAAGCAAATGACAGATGACAGATTAGAAACAAAAAAACTATATTAACTGATTCCTCATGGCTTAAAAAGATGCATGTTTGACTATATTCAGGAATACAAATAGACAGCACTTAATATTTCAGGTATTTTAGATGACAGAATTTCCCATACAGCACCTGTAAATGGTGGCAGACAAATGCAGCTGATTTAACTCCCTTATTTATTACTGAAATACTGAATTGATATTGTAACTATAAATTAAACACAGGGGTTCTATAAAATTGTACATTCACAGTGCAGTGGATCAAGTGATAGTCTGTATAAAGAGCCACGAATATGTTGTTTCGTCTGTCATTACAGTACTGAAATTGCAATATTGTCAAGTGCAATATGCAAACTGCAGAAGCTGCAGTTTTTGTGACAAAGCAGCATTATAGTAAAGTACCTGAAAGCTGCAGAGACACACTGGCCCACAAATCTTATTCTACAGATGTAAGAAAAAGTGTTTGTTTGATTCAGACCCTGACAAATGTCACATCATCATGATTTTCTTGTTTTTAGTGAAAATAAAAATTGTGATTTAATATACATCTATATATATATATATATATATATATATATATATATATATATATATATATATATATATAAATATATATATATATATATTTTTAGCATATCGTGTAGCTCTACTATAAACGTAATACTAGTCATACTAAGTACACACTCCTCTGCAGCTGCTTCGTAAAGCACTTTAATTCATTTTAAATTTGGTAGGGAGGAATGCTAGTATATCTTTAACAAATTTGAGCCAATCAATTCTCCCAAGAAAATTCACACACACTCAACATACCACCCAAAACACAACAAGACTTTTAAATGTGGATTACATTGTTTACAGTGTTAGCTCGATTAGTAATGAATGCCAGATAGTAAGAAGACTCAATTTACATGGAATGCCATTATCTTAATTAGGAACGAGTGTCCAGCAGTTTTACATGGCACGACATTTGCTCCACACTAACATCTGACTACCACGCATCCTGTCATGTACCTGGACTCTGAGGAGGAAAAGAAACACTGGCTAACCTTCCATTCAACACAAACATTGTGGGGGGTTTTTTCATACAAACTGCACTTTTACTTCCTGATGAAAGCAATCATAAGTTCTTCATCACAACAATGACTTCATGAATCCTACAGTCCGCTCCTTCTGGTCTGACAAGAACTGTTTAAGTTGGCGGAAATCTGAATATTTGCAGTTAAAAGGTCGACTCAAACCTGAAGATAAAGTGAAAAATTAATTCACTTTAATACAAAAATTATGTCAATGAAAAATGATATCTTTTAAAGTACACAGTCATCCATAAAGCACACAATCTATCAGCTGTCACACAGCCTCACAATAGAAGAAGAAGAGAAAGACAAACAATGGCAAATGGCTTGATGAAATACTAAAACTGATCTGCATGTGCAGACACATTTAATCACCATCGGAAAAAATAAACATGGAACAAGCACCATACATTACTCAAATTAAGTTTGAACACTGTGCAGTCATTCAAAAAAAAGAAAAGAACTGTTATAAACTTTAAAGTCACAAGTCATGATTAGACATCGAAAATTATTTTTATCTTTTGGCGATACTTCCACTAAGAAGACTTTAATAAGAATCAGTGTAAGATGATATCATGCAGATCTTAGCAAAGATAAACTGACAGAAAACAATGCGAGGAAATCATGAGCCAAATTAAAAATGTTATCTTGGTGAACTCTGCTTAAACTTTACACAAATCCTTAGTCGCTGCACTGACACCTCTGAAGTAAATACACTAAAATGAACTGCAAAGCAAAGACACTAATAATATTTTATCCTAATTCACATCCCATACATTACCTTAAGCGATGGTACATGAGGACAAGGAGAACCTGTGGCAGCTAAGAGATACACAAACTGCAGAAGCAGCAGCCGCAACTTCTACCCCAAACTTCAAAGAATCCCGTGGTATTGCAAAAACTTGCCAGAGAAGCAGCATGCACCAGCACATCAGGACACTGTGTTTGCCCATTGAGCTCTCAAACCTCTCTCATTTCTCCCCCTCTCTCTCTCCCTCCCTTGTTGTCCCTCTCTCACCAACCACACACACTTACACACATGCTGCGTTAAGAGACGCACAGCCGCGCAGAGATGGATGCATGGATGCGTGCGCTCAGACAGAAGGTAATGGAGAAACATTATGCGAGCACAGACATGCACACTTTGAAGCTTGGCTTGATACATGCAAAAACAACACAAACAGCAATACTGAGCTGCTGCTGCTGCTGCACACGCACGTGCACACACACACGTGCACACACACATGCACACACACACACACACAGTGCAGACAGGGTAAGTCCTATCGTTGAGTAGCTAAGTTACAATGTGGGGCTCTTTGCCATGGTGCTTCTTGCTACTGTCTGTCTTGCACACACACAGACACACACTCACACACACATAGACTTGTGTTGGTATATTCATGGGGACCTGTCACTGACATCATGCATTCCCTAGCCCTTTACCCTCACCCTACCCATCATAACCACAAGCCTAATTCTAACCATACCCCAGTCTTATCCCTCAAATAGTCCGTTTATCAGTTTTTGCCCCACAGAGGTGATCAGAGTCCACAGGTATAGATGTATCTATACATTTATGTGTTCCGCAATCTAGCGGTGCCACCATTGCAGCAGTGGCACATCCTAGAGGCTGTCAGTCATTGTCTGCCGATTGTGCCTTAAAGGGAACCCAAGATCTGGTAAATTCTTGTGAGATTTTCTCGTGGTTTTAGTTAAATTGATAACTCTCACAAGATCTTTCACGGGTCTGGGGTTCCCTTCTAGACTCCATGTCTACTGTTGCCTGCTGACAGTGACAGCATGAATAATATCGGTAAGGGATGACTGTACATAATAATGAGATGCTGGTTGTTACTATAGCCAGAAAAGATAATGGAGAAATTAAAAAAAAAAAAAAGAAGAAGAAGAAGAAGAAGAAGAAGAAGAAGAAAACTGACCATCTCAGCCACATTTAAGTGAAAAACTCTAACACTACTGTTGAAGCAGCCAAGACCTGCACAGGTTCTTTCCGACTTCCTAGACAATGTTGTCAAATGTAATGTTGCATAAAAATTGCAAGCAGAAGTACAACATTGTACACTTCTAGGACACAAGCACTGACATACTATTGGCCCACAGCACCAATGGCGGTACTTTCTCACACACACACACACACACACGCACACAGACACGCACACAGACACGCATGCACACACGCACACACGCACACACACACACACACACACACACACACACGCACACATCAATTCAAATGCTGCCTGCCAGCGCTGCTGGAGTTCTCATACTCCCTCTTTTTCCATTTTTCTCCTTATCTCATTGAGGTTTCATATCACTCTCATCTGTTAATATTTGGTCCCACCTTCCATTTTTTCCTCTTCTTCATTTCACGTTCTTTCCTCATATCATCATACACACCTGCTATGGAGATTACTTACTTGCTTACTTCAATATTGATATTGTAGGCAGGGTGCAAAATTCACTTTTTTGTTCACTGGTCAAATGGCTAGAGAATATTCAAATTTAACCAGCCACTCAAATGATTACCATTGTTTTTGGCTGGTGGTGAGTTAACTTGCATGTTTTAACAGCATTTGGCTGAACACAAATGATTTACAGGTTTATCATGTGGCTAACAGACTGCTTATATAGTTGGAAGGTGTAACCTCAAAACAAAGTTATATGTGGCAATATATTATTAATTCCATATCTAGTCATATTTAATTATTAGTTAGGAGACTGAGGCAATAGGATTGACCAATTATTTATTTTCTTCCTCCAAATAATTCTTCTGTTGGATAAGCTCCCTACGGTAATAAATTTATTTCATTTTATATTTTTATTTCCCATTAATAAAAAGAAACAGCTGCAACTTCTATGTTTCAGATAACTTTAATCACAATGATGGTATTGAAAACAATACCTTTGAGATTTCTTAATACCCTGGTATACCAGCCCTAACCAGCATCACATGCATTCAATTAAGATATTCAAATTTAAGGTATTTTATCCAATAATGTTTAAAGGGGAAACACTGACTGTCACTGGCAAATACATTCTTTAATAAATTTGTAAGCTGTTTACTGTGTGTTGAAAATGTGTTAAAAGTTTTGGGAATAAAAGCTAGTTTCTTGCTACTTAAAAGGATTGTTCAGATTTTTGAAGTGGGGTTGAATGATGTGTTTATCCATAATCAGTGTTTTATCTACGGTAGATGGTGGTCGGCACACCCCCAGACTGCAGAAGCAGCAGGGGTACCAGTGCAGAAAGTTCAGCAATAAAGATATTCTTATTCTTGTATATCTTATAAGAATAAAAATTGTCACTACTACTATCTTTCCGTCAGACAGCCTTCTTTGACGAGAAACCACAGTATCTGTGAGAGTAGCTGGTCTACTGCTGATCTACTTTCTGCCGTTTGTTTGTGTTATTGTGTGATTTTGATGAACTCACCCTTGAAAACAATGAAGTCACACAATAACCAAAAAAAAAAAAAGCAGACCAGAAATTCTTGTGTTCTGTGAGGTAAAATTAGTGACTTTTTTGCCAAGAGCCGGGTGGCTTTGGAGTGAGTGATATTTGGCTTATATGCAATTTCCTGTCAGAAAAGGCTGACTGACAAGGTAAGGAAATGAAAACATTCTAAATATAGGTTACACTTACAATGATACTGATTTGTTTTAGATGGATCTTTTTTAAGTACACTTTCTTGTTGATGTGCCATCGACTGTAGGCTGACTATGGATAACTAAATAAGAGTGTCCCTTTGACATACTCTACATGCTACATTAGAAAAAAAAACCTGCTGGTGTTACTGCAAGGTCAAGTGTCTGAGTCCCTGAATCATCTTGCTCACTGCACTCAGTGCAAGGCTGTGGTCGTGCTGGGCAGCACCCAGGTTCGACTGCATGAAGCCAATCTTTCCACTGTAACCACACTCCCTCAGGTTATTGCTCAAGTATTTCTGCCTGCTTACATAAATTTCAAAAACGGAAGTGTTTTATATGCTGTATAAGATCAAACTGATACAAATTTCTGCGTTGCACTGTGGGAGGTTTGTCAAAATCAATACTCAGTTTTAAAGAAATATACGAGAAGTACAAAAAAAACCTTTGTAAAAACAGTCATCTGTCTGCGTTGTATTTTGACTTCGGGTTCATATTTCATGTGCACAAGGAGACACGGTGGTCCAGACAGACACAAGCACAAACATGCATATACAAACACTTGTTGCATAAACTATATTTAAAATCACATGCTTGATTTAGAGCAATCTTTACTGCCATGTATTAAATGTTGAATGAGTGATTAAACCATATTTCATGGTGGAATGTTAAAGTCTTCCAATACTGAACTGTATATCAGCTCAGGAGCATTTGCCTCTGAAATCCCCAAGAGATCCCAGAGGGCGCCTGCTCTGTGTATCTTTTTACTCTAAAGCAACTCAGAAAGCTTCGGGCGCCATGCCAGCTTTTGTAACCTAGCTGTTTTTAAACAGAGACCAACACCCTACAGTGTCGGGTACGGACGCCAGGAATGGTTGAGTAAAAATAATATGCTTATCAGGGTTTGCTTTGGCAACTCTCGGGGGGGTTTCCTGAATAGTTCTGGACTTGTGACAGTTGTATACTTTAACTCTATTAGCCAACTTGTCTTTTCTGCTACATTTTAATCTGTATGTGAAACACCTGATTGAGGTCTTAACACTGGCAAATGAAAAATAACCAAAGAGACCAAAAATTTTCTTAAATCTATCTATCTGTCCGTCTCAACGGTGGATGTTTTTTGAGGCTGATATATTAAATTTAAATGTGAGAATCTGGACTTACAAGTGCTCTCTAGTGGACACGCTATGTAATGGAGACAATGTATTTTGCATTTATGTACTGCAATTTATTGTTACTTATTGGCATTTACCCTGACACAGATCTGACTGATTTACTGTTCTTTTTATCTACTGTCTCTGTGGTTGTTTGTCGTTCTACTGTCTCTGTCTTTCTGTCTTGCTGAATTTGATAATTGTCATGTAAAATCAGCAAAGGAGAGAAAGAAACATTTTTCTCTGATCTTAAGACTTGTTTGTGTTGCTGTAGCAGATTATTAAGTTTGTTAATTTCATTTCAAGCTGCTTAAAAAAACAAAACAAAACATAATGATCTGGTTAAAAAAAAAAAAAAAGGCAGGAAGCGTGGATTAGAAATTATCTCTTCATGAGTAAATCATATTTTAATGCAAGGTGTTAACAGGGTGGTTGTCAGCAAACATCTAGCTGGTAAAGAAATATTTTACAGTATTTATGATTGCTGCCCAATAACATTTGATATTTCAAAACTTTTTCTTTTTTTTATAAACTGATCAAACCATATATATGATTTATCTTACCACACTAAATTTAGTCTTTAGCCATGAATTTGAATAAATTGTTGAAAGTACACATTATAGTATTTACATGTTGGTAAAGACATATTAAACATCAACAGAAGCTCCTCTCTGTACAGATAGATGAAAAAAAATTAAAATAGTTTCATCAACATTTTTAGTGGTTTCACTCAAAATCAATAATTTGGCAAAACGCACATACGCACATACAGTATATGCACAGATATAGGCGCAGATTATCCACCTGGCCAATTATCAGATCCACTATTCGGTACTTTTACAATCAGAACAGGCATTCTTTTACTTTTTAAATCCAGCCAATTAAAAAATGTGCTACTGCAAATATGGGATAGTAGTTGTATAGTATACTAGTATATTAATGTGATGAGTGTAATAATGAATGATGAATGAAATTGGCCCTAATTTCCCATTTCCACCTGGCATCATGCCAACTGGAGCCCTGGCTAATTAAAAAATATAAACAGTGCAGACAGACATGGGAAGGGAAAACCGTTCAGTGCATTAGATTGTTAGTCTGAAAGTCTTTGCACTGCTGCCACATTTGCACAAACAATACTAAACTAGACAGAGGAACTTGTAGTACTTAAAGAGGAAACTTCTCCCAGGAGAAAAGAAAAACACTTTTGGCTTTTACATGTTCCAGACTGAGGGGCTGCCTGATAAGTAGACATCAAAACATATTCTAAGTGGTACACTGTCAAGACATGCAGAGTAACCTGCCCTGAAGGAGACATGTACTTCCACTTGCTGCACAGTGGTTGCACAAGATGACATGAAATGTTAATGTGGGTATTGTTAAATTGTGGCACTTTCACTTCTACCATGATCATGCAAAATCTGTCTGTTGGAACAGTCACGCACCGATGACAACCCTTAAATACACAACAGACATGCCATGCTGTTATCACAGCCAACAGAGGGACTCAAACATGTGGGGTCCTGCAAGTTGAGGACTTTCTACATGTATTTTCAACTTGGACTTGTTTTATAGCTGCTGCGTAATGTAGGAGTTTTTGCGGTGTGCCATCATTGTTAGTTTTTGTTGTAGTTTTTGTTGGTTTTGTTGTTTGTCTCGGCTTTATGCCATCATTTTCAACCCCCTCTGTGCTTGAGCTTAGATATGAAATTTCAATCCAAATCATCCAATAAAGTTACAAGCATCTAGGAACCAAGTGGACTGGCATTAAGCAGGAAACATCAGGGAAAAAAAGCACAATTAAGGCTTGTCTTCATACTGAGAAATTCTGATTTTGATTAATGACAAAGTCAGATTCACAGAGTCAACAGGCCAGACATAAATGATGCAGCAGAGATACAGGAATGTTTAAACTATTTACACATTTTAATAATACTTTAATTACTTTGGTTGTTCTGATACTGACGTCTGTGCATAATAATAAATATATTTTTTTAACATACTGGTACTTGGTATCTACCAATATGCAAAGCTCAGGTATTCGAATAAGTATCAGGAAGGAAAAATGTATCATAACATCTCTACTTATTACTGTCAACCCTTTTTAATGACTCAAGTAAAGGATTCATGCTTTTGATGAAACATTTCCTGCACACTACTGGCTTTGATGAACCGTTAACCCATTGGGTGGTGAATCTCATTCTCTTCATATGTGTGATTTTTACTGATTGTTACTGGCATGCTGGCGTCTTGTTGAACAGCTTATTTGTGATGGATCAACTGTGTAGAGAGTGTTTTTTTTTACTGTTTAAAACATACATTTCACATTTCTGTGGCTCAAAACAGCCAAAATGGAATTTCTGAATTTTTGTGTACAGAACTAAAAGAATTATACATACATCAGTACACTCGCTTCATGTCATGTGCAGTGATACTCAAAGCTCTGTTGAAAACATGCACATACATTGAAGAGCATGACCAGTCAGAACAATGAGGAGACTTCCCATTTGTGAATTTTGCCAAAATTATTTGCATGTCGTGAACAAATGTCATAAACTAATGGGACTACACTATACCAAAAGAAGAAGAAAGAGAAACAATGCATATAAAAGAATTTAAGTTGTAATTTGCACTTGTTATGGTCATATATTTCATTAAAATAACTGGTAGTCATGGGGTATCTGTTAAGATGATTACTGCCCTGTGGTCAGAAAGTCACTGTAGTTGTCATGAAGTAAAAGGTTGTAAGAGACTCTATGTGATCAGACTGATAGACTACAGTACTGCTACCCACAAAAAAACAGGGTGCCAGCACACCTTGTGGTCTTACTTATACATTAATTACTGACATAAACCCTCCCTAAGATGGACCAGCATCCACCAGCATCACTACAGTGACGCACAGCCACTAAAAATAAAGACAAATAGAGCATCCAAGGACAGATTATAGGCGTTTGCTGATCTGAGTGTAGTGACAACAGGTTAAGCAGGACAATCATGGGGAGTATGTACAAAAAGCCTTACATAATTATACTGCTGTCAGTACCAGAAAGATAGATGATCATTAAGTTTCATAATCAGGATGTCAAACACCAATGCATTGGGTCGGTATTTGGTGTCCCAAGCACAGCAAAAGAATGAGAAAATACGGTACAGGTGGATGTGGCAGACACACTTCTGGTGCATCATAGGTGATGATTGATAGGACTGATATGATTGGGGGAAAATCTATCAGGGTTCATCGCAGAACAAACGTTTTTTTCTCTCTCTATTTAATGCTTGATTTTACATTAGATAAGCATCACAGTTCCTAAGAAGCAAGCCAGGCAGTATGACATGAAATGACTTGAGGGAGTAACAACTAATTGCAGTGAAAACAGTACGTCATTCATAAGGCAAGGCACAAACATGTTATTGCTCCTTTGGTGTCAGATGATGTTGAAATGCACTTGGCATCATGCTAATGGCCTTAACTTAAGGCTTAACTAATAAAACTTAAGAGTGGTGTTGTGACCCTTAGGGGTGTGAGTGACATTGTGCACAGGACATGTGGGATGTTCTTGTAGACAGATATCTTCCAGGCCCCCTTTAACTGCAAACATCATCACCTCATTATTTAAGAAATGATTACTAGGGCACAAGTTATGTACTGTAAATATTCCCCATAAGTCAGTATTCATTTTCTGCAACAGATCTATGACAGTAAAATTCAGTAAAATACAATACCAAGGGTTGTCTTTAAAAAGGGGTAGAGGCACTACCTGTGGGTGGTGGAGGGGTATGGCCTGTGTTCTGCTAATTATTTTGGGATTTCTTGAAGCTGAATGGCTTTATGCCCACATTTTATTCAGTCTAGTGAACTGAGCTGACCTGTGAAGCAGCTCAAGACAACTGAAGAGTTTTACCAACCCACAACTCTCACTTCAGCTTTAAATGAACAAATAAGGAGATAAAGAATAGGTTACTGTGCAATTAAATTAAGCAGGAGGCTTTTATTTTGTTACCCTCTCTCTCTTGTACTATACAGTACATACATTCAAGTAGCAGGAAATGAAACACTCCTATAATTAATTTATTAATTAATTAATTATGTTAATGTTTTGTAAAAGCACCAAAACTCATCCCTACAATATTGTTGGAATATTGATAAATGTTAGAATTTTGATTTATTTGGTCAAACATAATCTGATATTTGATTTGGTCCATATCATCCAGCCCTACATAACACAACCCTAATTAAATAACTAATCCCCAGATCAGGAAGTTTCCTGCGGTTTTGTTTCCCAAATCTCACAGATTATAAACAGTCTAGTCTTGACTGCCAAGATAGAGGTTATAGAAATACAAATGAGGATAAATGACCCGTATGAGAGAAAGAACTTAAATTCACATTAAAGCTCACAAAAACAAAAAAGCAAAAACACCTTTCACCTAAAATCGTGTCCAGTCTCTGGAGCCTGGTTTACACACATGCACGACATTCGTCGTACACAGATGCCTACCTACTAATGTATTTTTACAGCTGGGAACTGATTTGAGTAAGCAGTGTTTAAATGATGAACCTGTTGATAATGAAATTATGGGAAGGCAGTGTTGTCTTACCTCGATATTTTTAGCAGGGCAGTGTGCGTCGTCCACAGAGCGTCTGGTCATCTAGTGTCCAAGATGTCGCTGATCAGCGCTGTCTAAACCCAATCACACAAATCACACATGCCTGGGCTTACAGCAGGCCGTATTCTTGCTCTGCCTGGCTTAAGACACAAGCACACATACTCAAGCATGCATGCACCCACTCACACAAACACACACGCTGAGCTTTAGAAAAGGATCCTTGCCCCTAATCCAAGACTCCTTAATGCATATTTATAAGAGGGCGAAAGAGAAACAAGAGAGGAACACAGAAATATAAATTAGCTGTAAAAAAAAAAAAAAAGCAAGGTGAGATGTATACATTATAAAGTGTGTGTTTGAGTGTGAGAGAGAGATTATTTGAGTCCCAGTCTGTCTGCATCCTGGTGTAACTAACCCATTTAGAGCCACCTGCAACCTACTGGGCCAAAAGGCACCATGCCAAGTACAGTAGTCCAGTCAGTCTGCTTAGCCTCTCTGTGTGTGTGTGTGTGTGTGTGTATGTGAGGAGAGACATGTAAGAGATATAAAAGAGGGCAGCCAGGGCAGACAGAAAACACAGTCACTGTCATGTTGACAGTAAATTACAATTACTGTGTCCTCTTTTTGTCTCACACACATACACACACACAGTGTCCACTCTCTCCTTCTTATTAAAAGCATGCCTGTGTGCGAGTGTTGAACGTCATTCCAATCAGCATCAGCTGAAGTACTAGGTTAATCCTCATTGCAACACACATAAATACACACACACACACACACACAGCTGAAAAGGGGTAAGAAGAGAAGAAAAAATGGAAGGGAATAATGAGACCAGGTGTGTGAGGAACAGCGCAGTATGGTTGAACGGTGGGCTAATTCCTCCTGTCAAACACAAACAGCTGGACATGGAAACTATCATAAGACTCATTTTTGATGTCAGGACTCCAAGCCGGGGTGGACAGGTTCAGAAGTTCACAGTCCTGCTTTGTTCTGAGCTCCATACCTTAAAATAGTAGTTTTCAAACTGGGGTTCAGAGTCACTGAGTGGGTTGTTGGGCATCTCCTGCAAAAGGAGGAATAGAATATTTTACCTTTTATCTATTTTTTTTGTAAGTTGAAACAAAAAAGGAAGAAGTGGGGTGGGCCTTTTGATTGATTATATTGTTATCATGATACTGGACTTTTTAACTTTTGTACAATTTCTTGAATACCATTTTGATTTTTTAAAAAAGTTTTTTATTAAAAAATAAATATAACAAGGCTATAACATGATGTGAAAGCTAACCCTCTCACTTAAGAGCGAAAACCATTAAGATCCCTAAAAAGAGGTGACTTCACAATAAAAGTCTAAATTAACCTACGCCAATAGACAGCTTTTACACCAGCAGCAGACGCAGTCCTGATACTGCTTTTTGATTACTAAAATTACAAATTATACTTCTTTCCCAATTTACACTTTGCTGGGAAATTCGGCGGCGCTTTATTGTTCACAGCTAAACAAAAAAGTGCTATACTGTTTGTGTGACTTTGGTTAAATTGTAGTTATTTTATCTCGGGCTAATATACAGAATAAATGAGGTTAGCTAAAAGTAAACCGAACAAGATATGCGCCATTTTGCTGACAGACGTTATAAATAAAGCCTAATGTGATGAGAAAATATTATACGAACCTTGATTTACTTTCAGAAAAACTTTAACGATGAACTCCTTCGTCATGTCCACCGTAAATTATTCAGATTTTTCAGGAGATCTGACTTTACCTGGTGAACCAGGAGAAACGGTGTCACCTCCTCTGTCCTGATTGGCTGTGTGATATCTGCAGTTAAAATAATTAACCAATAAACACGCACTCCTGACACAGCAGCCGAGAGGATGCTGCATTAAGCTTAAAAAAATACTGAACGTCAGTAAAACGGACCAGGTGCAATCATTTTGTGGATGAGTCATAAATTACCATTATGTTAATTTATCTACACCAAATGCTAAACTTTACACACACACACACACACACACACACACACACACAAAAACAAACAAACAAACAAACCCCAAAACAAAACAAAAAAACAAAAAACAAACAAACAAAAAAACAGTTGTCAACACTGGTAGAAGAAATTTAGATAATGGTCTCAAATAAAAGCAGACATAGGCCTACAACAATGTTAAAATACTAAATTACAAACAAAAAGTCACTGCATTAAATATCTTACATAAGAAAAAAATAATAACAGGACAACAAAAACAAAAAGAAGATTTGTGGTTCATGCAGGAGAGATCTCATAATAAACCTAACCCTGGAATACTCAGAATTATATATTAACAAGGGTTTGACCTTGAGGCCCACAACACATATTCACAGTTTCTTCTCATTCTGAGACTTCAGCCTGTTGAGCTGAGGTGAATAATTGCTTCTGGAGGTCAGGCTGGGCACCTGCTGCTCACACAACCTGAAAGTCATCTGAACACAGGATAAACAAGCTCCAGGTTACACTATGTTTTCTCTCCTACAATTAATTCAAATTCAACTGGCTTCATATTTGTAGTACCGTTTTCCCTGCTCTGTTTATTTAGCAGCACTAGTGTGTACACCCACCCAAACACACACACACACACAAAGATTAAACATCTATCTATCAAACATTCTAAATCAACTGTTTGTGCAGCCTTTTCATGGTGATTGTAATGACTCTTTGCGTAGTAACTTTAACACCTGTTAATCAATCATCTTTGACTCACATGACAGAGATTTTATATAACTTCACAGAGACAAAAGTGAAACAGGGCACTGCAATAAGAAACCGTTTTCCACAGGAGAAGGCAAAGAAAGCAAGATGAGAACAAAAAAACAAGCCAAAAAAACAATCAAAACCCTGGCCTGACCGTTATCCATCCCGGCTCCACCCAGAAAACCTTTTGGGCCTTCCCTCTTCTCCCTATATCTACACACACAAACACATACTTACTTGTGTGCTTAGTACAAAATGTAAATATACATTTTTTTGTCCTATTTTATTGCAGTCTTGCGCTAAGATTTACAGTAAATACCACTCCTCTGAAGGAAGACTTTTAGGAAAGAAAATGCTGGGTAATGAATCAACTTCCCAACAGTCAACATTAAATTCCACAACACCATCTATCAAGGTTTTGTAGCAAACACATTTTTCAGTGCTACCTCACTGTCACTATAATTTACATCATGGCTCTCTCTTGTGTTTGAATCCACCGAGGGAAAAATGGTAAAAATGGAGGGGTCCCTGTGAGAAAATAAAAGGATATACAAAAAGAGGTAAGCTGCAGATAAAGGCAAAGACAATGGAGTACCAGGCACAGGACGGAGGAGGAGGATGTGTAGCAGGATGTTTGAGTAAATACAGCAGGTTTAATCTCTGTGTTTTAATGTTTTTAGGATTATTCTAATGCTATATAATCTCCAACACGCAGCGCAATGTGACAGGAGAGATGTACATCTTGAAGATTACGAGTTATGGTACTCTTCACCTCTAGATTACACTTAAAACCACCAGATTGCACTTCCTGTCACAATAAAAGTTGAAATGTCCCAGGTCTCCATTCACATTCAACCAGAGGTGCTGAATGTGCACTTCTTGCTTTAAAAACTACGCTGCACAGAGTGAAGAGCAATAACTCAGTTGACTGCCTGACCAGCTGACTGCTGAGAAGTCAGAGGTCGTTCTTACCTTGACAGGAGTGTTTTAAAGCAGGAAGAGTTGGAACGTCGCTGAGGAATAATAAGAGTCTGAGCAGGAAGTGCTTGGATTTCACCTCGCACGGCAATATAGCTGTTCTGGGTATAAACGCGCATGCATTATTGAAGTATCACCCTTTCCTGTTTTTAACATTCCCACATACCCAATCAGAGGGGATACAGACACAAGATATGAAAACAAACACATGCATGCACATACACATGCACACCTATGCCTCTTTTCTCCTTTAAATTGTGTTTGCTTGCAGAGAGAGGAAGTTACTGGAAGATTGTAACTGGAAATTCTGTAAGTGTTATTCTAAGAACAGTAAATCCTGCTGTTTTACTTGTGTCCAAGAGGTTAGCCTGGTTGAGCCCGAGGCACAGGCAGAAGTAATGCTGCCTCTTCTCAAAATAAAGAGAGGGCTTATGACGCAGTACACCCACTTCACCTCTTAACTCTCTATGGCACGCATATGGCAGTTAGTAAAAAACATTTCGTAAATATAATTTGAAGAACTTTTCATGTATTTTTTTAGGGTAGACTTGGATAATAACTTGCAACTACCATAACTGTAAGGAATGAAAAAGGAGTTTAGTGTTCAAAATTTGAATAAAAATTATTACAATACTGGAAAATACTGTGATGGTGGCTGGGATTCTCCCCAGGGCAAAGGCCAAGGGGAACCTAAAGAGGACATTTTGAACGACTAATGAAATGCAGAATCTATATAAGAAAGAAAAGTAACGCAATCTAACATAGATCTAGCATAACCTGATGTAACCTCCAGTGAACCCAGTGCTGAAGCGCCTTGAACATGCATTCTTTCTAATGGCCGGCAGGGAGCGACTCCATTGGTTGCAAAAAGAAGACAGGTTGTACAAAAAAATTTGAGAAAATGACCCTCCTCTCTTGATTTATTACTTCAATTAACTCTCAGTTTATGGTCTCAATTATTAATTTCAAGCCTTCTTCAATACAGCATGATGTTTTAATATCCCATTAAGAGTAAAATTGATGATAAAGCATGATATGCTTGTAGGGCATGACTACCTTGTGACTGACAAGTCGCTACCACAGTAATCAGTCAATTAGAGGTCTAGCAATGCATATCGGTGACTGTATGTTTATTGAAATAGCTGTGAACTTGTTTTGGGGTGTTGTGTTTCATTGTCTTTGACAGTTTCACATAGACTTTCTAACATTTCATTCTTTAATTCATTTCAGTCACTTAAGAATACCTTGTTCTCCATCTGGTTGTACTAAAAGACAGGGACAGGGAGTTATTTCCAATAAGCACAACTTATTTAAGCCTGTTTTCACTTCTTAAAATTAGCATCCCAATTAATGCTACAGTTCATGTTAATTATGGATGCACCCTGCTAAACAAGCTAGCTAGCTAGCACCAGCTGATAACTGATAGCCTCTTTAGCTCCACCCTCTTGCCCAAATACGGTAATTTCTGGCCCTAACAAAACCAAGATAGTGATGCACAAAATGCCAAACTTGAGGCTTCAAAATGACAGTCCACAAACTGATGAGTGGCATCACTGTGGCTACATCCACTTCCCATACCATCCCACAGTGGAAGAATAAAAAGGTGTGGCAGTGTAAACCACTGCTCTCTGGAAGAATAAAGACAGACAAAACACTCAGGCAGTCCAGTAAAAAAGAAAACAAAATCTTTATTATTTTGTCTAGAAGAATGGGCTGTCTTGGAAGGAGGTATTGGGGAAATACAGGAGAGGTAAAAGCAGCCGAGGAACAGGGCGGAGTCAAATAGACCAGAGGTTGGGGCTAAAACCTGGATTCCTGTAGTTATGCCAAGGCTCCCATTGGGTCCCAGGCAGGAAGTACAATGGGTTCCTGTTGCATCACCTCCAGGACATCAG
Organism: Lutjanus erythropterus; assembly: GCF_056507025.1. Classification (NCBI taxonomy): domain Eukaryota; kingdom Metazoa; phylum Chordata; class Actinopteri; order Lutjaniformes; family Lutjanidae; genus Lutjanus; species Lutjanus erythropterus. The sequence goes on from NC_139320.1 coordinate 17,325,682, forward strand.
GGGGGAGGAACTTCCTGTCTACTACCACCTCGTACACATACTCGGAGAACCAATCGTCCGTCATGATGAGGTAACCTATGGATACCAACAGGGAAGACAATGAATCAGTTGTTAATGTCAAAATATTTTTTTCCCCCTGAAATGATGGCAGACAAGCAAAACAATGGGATTAATGGAAAAAAACCCCACAAAACTCCAAAATCAATCTGACCGAATCACAGTCAGGAGGTTTTAGTATTTTGTCACCTAAATAGGCTTGATGTAGGGCCATAGTAACCTTATTTGACTGATCTAAAGGATGCAGATCCTGCCTGACATGGATGTCAAAAATCTGTCTACAGAGCATTTAAACAAAGATGTATCTCATTGACGTGTGTCCCCTACAGGATTTAAACCACCTAATCCTCACTTTCAAGAGTGCAGTCAGAGCAGAGGGGAAGGATTATAGGGACTGGATACTGGACTCCAAGAGGTTCATTCAGTTAAATAAAACAAGCTCGCCCAACATCGTGCAGCCCCACGGCACCTGCTCATTAGTATTCTGCCCCTTTGGGAAATGATCACACACATAATAGTTTTTTAAGGCTCTGTGAAAAAGTTTTACAAATATCAAACAATCATTTTATAAAAAAAATATATAATATGAAGAGTAATAATTGTCCTTGTTCGCAGTTGGTGGTATTCCTGTTAAGTTTTACAGATGTCCAGGGCTGAAACAATAGTTAATTAATTACTGTTAATTATTGAAATAGGTGGAAACTAATTTTCTTTTCTAGTTTTAGCCATTTTCCAAGCAGAAATATCAAACACTTATCATTTCTAGCCTCTTAAATGAGCAGATTTGATCATTTTCTTTGACATTTATGATTGCAAATAAAGAGTATTTGGGTTTTGGACTGTTAGTTTTTTATTTTTTTTTGTTTGATATTTTATAGACTAAATGATTAATCAATCTTAGGTTGCAGGCCTACAGATGTCACCAGTATAATGGCAGACTGTTGAGAAAAAGCATTTTGCTGCAGTTGCGGTCCAATAAACCTTTTCATGGCAGCTGTATGGTTATGAAATAGTATAGTAAACACAGGTGTTACCAATGACACTAATTAAGGTCCCATTCCATTTAGTGTAGCAGAGCCTTTCCAGTGAGCCAACATGCACAACAGCAGCACCCTGACTCTGTTTGACTTGAATGGAACAGAACCTTAATTATTATCACTGGTGCCACCTGTGTTTACTTGATTATTTCATGTGAAAATGGCTGCTGTGAAAAAGGTCTAAGGCCGGCCAGTTGGACAAACTGGCAGAAACACTGACTGGAGGCTCCGCATCCAGCTCTCTTAATACATTAGTGGTCATTAGCCTGACATGGTGACGCCTGTTAAGCCTCTTCAAAGGTTATACAAACCAGGCCTGCTCTGAGTGTAACTCTCCCTTCTAGGCTCCAAATGACCAGTTCTTACTTTGTTTGCCTTCGACACTCATGCACACATTTGTCTCTCATTACTTTACTTGTATATTAATGATGCAGCTCAGATTTACACCCCGTGCTTACCCTTTTATAAATAGTTTGCTCATTTGAAATAAAACATTCATTGGGACTTTAACTTGGCTTGCTCCCCCTCCTTGCTGAACACTTTGAACCACTTTGTGACTGTACCACAGATTTGTGGATTATTATGAATTTGATCATTAAACCTGTCAGTCTAAATAAACCATACAGGTTGTCTACATGTATCAGCAAGTTAAATGCAAGACTTTTTAATGCCACCTTTTCATTAAATTCAGGGACAATTTAGCGATGAAACTGATTAAGCAAATCAAACGTGAGAATATAGGCATACTCTTCTGAGTAAATATGTGCAGTGTCATTTCAAAATCCTGAGTAACATCCTGACAATAGTTACTTAAGTTAAAGGACATTTGTACAAATATGTTTCTCATGTGCTTGGAGGTAATTTTGCAAGCAGTAGGTCAGATTATTTAATACTTTTAAAGTCCCTTTATGAGAATTTAAAAGATTGAAAAATATTTTAAGGATCTGTGGCCATCCTGCAAGACCATGAATGTCTCCTTGTTATTAAGTTTTGTAGTATGCAAATAAATATAGAATTTAAACACAGATTTCCCCATTTCAGATGCTTTTTCTTCTCAAAGTGTGAGAGTGGTCCAGTCTTTAAATATGTCTTATCTAGCTAAACGGGCAGGATGCAAGGACAAATGCCAAAGTCAATCTGTCAGTTCACAGAAAGCATTAATCTCAAAACATTTTTTTAAACAGAGAAATGCTTGATTTATCACTAATTCAAGTGATTATTGTTACTTTTCCTCCCCCTTTCATTGTGAGGGGAGGAGTAGGTAATGCTGCTAGGAACAACTCGATAGAATGGTGAAAGATATTTTGTCTTAGCACGAACATTTTGCTTTTAAGTGTGCTTTATCACTAAACTATTGTTTCAACATGCAGAGGGGGTGGAGGAAGAGAAGGACCCCCACCCCTCACGGTTCACACTCCTCCACCCAGCATTGCAATATGCATTCAACACTTCTGCTATCACCTCTGCATGCCCACCCTGATAAAACTAAACAATGTCTGTCTGTCTCTGCCTTTGGTTATGTGTGTCCATGTGTAGTAATACAAGGTCAATGTGGTCAAATCTGGGGTGGTTACGAAAGACTTCCTTGAACTTGACATGTTGGGATAACCTAATCTCTTTTTGGATGAGGATGTAGCCCCCATGCTGAAATGATTAATTAAAATGAAAGATGTCAGTGTGTGTGTCTTCTTCTTAAATAACAAAGATGAAAATGTTATGTGAAACCTGAGCAGTTCAAAATCTGGTACGGAACTGACACACAGATGGGAAGCTGGAAGAAAACTGGCAAACAGATCATAGAGAATTTAACTTATTTTTCTCGTCTTTTTTTTTCCCTGATGCCACCTCTTCTTTTCCCCTCATGTGTTCAGAGTTGAGCAAACGAGAGCATCCCTCCTACCGTCAAGCTGACCTATCGAAGACGTCAGGATAACCGCAAGAACATGCCACAGTTCAAAACAATGTATCAGGGATGGCGTGTCTGTTGTGTATGAGTGTCCTTCCAAGTACGCAAATCGTAGATGGCACGTTGCCTGGTTCTCACTGTGGTATCCTTGTGTGTGTTGATGTGAGCTTCCTGGAACCCGCGTGTTGGGTGGCATGGTGGTGTGCGTGTGTGTGTGTGTGTGAATGTTGGGTGTCATTATTTGTTTTTAGGGATAGGCTGACTGTCCTGTCTCAGAACAGATGGATGTACTGTAAGCTATTAGAGTGTGGAGCAGCCATCTTGCTTTCCAACTTCAGCAGCAATCCACAACACAAGACACGGGCATTATATAAACCACAATTTCCATATAAATTTTACCAAAACAAGTAAACAATGATTTAGATTAGGGCTGGGTATTGGTGCTCATTACCCATAAGGTATCAATTGAAAAACTCAATACCAAGTAGTATAAAAAATTCTGCAGTCAAACGATACCTACATTCAATCCTTTCGGTACCAGATCAAGAAAAAAATGACTATTTGTGTGTTTTTTCCTGAATCCAATCAAAGCAAGCATTCTTTATAAAGTAGAACCTTAAAAAAAAGTATCAAACTAAGTACTCCATTGTATCAGTGTCAGTTTAAGGGTACTGGTATTGGTACTAGTATTGAAATTTAATAAACAAAACCCAGTGCTAGCCTAATTTAGACATGTAAAAAAAACTCTTAAGAATTGTTTTCATACTTAATTCATATTTAGCAAGTTTTCAACTATGCCACTATCATAAAGACAACAGACCTGTACATGCTGTATCCGAGCGCCAGGTAGAAATGATCAACACCACTTTGGGTATACAGGAGAAGACAAAACAACAAAATGAGTAACTACAGCTGAGGCTAAAAGGAATGTCTTTTTTTTTTTGTTATTTGGTCATAAATCAAAGTATTGGTACAAATTAAAATTCTGACTTGATGGTGGTGGATCAGGAGATCACAAATGTCATTATGTAGATCATATAGAGGCATCGGTAAAAACCGTTTCATGAGACCCTTTCATAACCAGTTGTAAAATACATGTAAAATAAAGTTGGGGCTGGACTCAACATTTACATATGTACAACGTAAAAATTTAGACTTGATTGAAAAGAGGTCTATGATTAGTGGATAGGATTCATCAGCAGGGAGAGCAGAGTGGGGCATTTTAGCATCAGAAAATATGTTTAAAAAAAAAAGCATTTATTTTTGTATATTTGGTATTTAAGAATAGATGGGGACCAGCGCACTCACAGAGTTGTGGCAAGACCACAAAAAAGGGATTTTTCATTTCATGCGAAATGAAATGGGACGTTTAGATGAGGTGAAGGTACAGATATGCAACTGTAGTTTTGGTGTAAAAAATATGGCAACAGATTGGAAGCATACTTAAAAACTAATGAAGCTCTACCAACGAAATCCTTCCATCCACATTTACATCATCTTCTTATATTTATTCAACATCATGAATCCTGTTCATAGGGAATAAGTTTCTCTCCCTTCACGTCAAACTCAATTCAGAGCTCAAACGAAACTCGTCGCTAATGTTAGAGTCCACCGCCGCCGAATGCCCTGTCAAATAGAAGATAAAAATTTCAGACCATGTTGCCAAACACTTGTCTGAATCGGTGTAAAAGTATGAGTGAGCAGAGTCAAGATAGCGGCTGCGTAAGGGCTTAAATATGGAGGAAACAGAAAGTTAAACCTCTCATGAGAGACTCCTTCAGGGTTAGGAGGGATATTAAAAGCCTGAAGGGAGATGTTAAGCCTTTACAAACCTTATACACACACACTTTTCTTCCAATTTCTCCTTTGTCATCTTTCCAAAATCAACTCTACATCTGCTTGCCTTTGTTTTTCTAGCTAATTGTACCTGTACTACATCTCCATTTGTGTATCATCTCCCTCCTTCCCTCCTCTTGCCTGCTCTCCTCTTCTTTTCTCCACTTGCGCCTCTCTTCCCCCCTCAGCTTTTGTCAAACAAACAAAGCCCCTGAAACTCCCAAGTGAACTCCACTTCTCGAACTTTTGTTCTCAAACACTTTATTAATTTGGCTGTGGACAGGCTGGGGGCCCTGGCCTTCCCTATCTGCTGGTGTTTATGGAATAAGATATGCGTGAAATACATTTGATTCGACTGAGGGGTTTTCACATGTTTTCCCAACAGTCACTATGGTTTTTGGGTTCAAACAAATATTGTGAGTAAGTGTGTGTCTGTGTGTGTATGCCTTACCGTATGTGTGTGTTGCCAGATGATGCATGACTGACCTGAAATACTCTCGTATAATTTGCAGAGGAATGTCGAGCTCAGAGATTGAGAAGAGAGGCAGAGAAGGTCAGAGGCAGATGAGAAACAGAGATGAAAGGATAGAGGGAATAACAACAGTAGACAGTAAAGTCTGGGGCAGTGGTGTGGAGTACCTGCTGTGTTGTGCGGCCTATTGCATAAAGACAAACCAATCTCACTTACTTAATGACAACATTTTCCTCCGATGCATCAAAGGAGATTACTGGGAGTTAGCCCAAGACTGACTTAGTTTGTTTAATTCATTTTGAATTTGTGGCTTAAAAAGAAAACAAACAACTCAGTCAGCTGACCACAAAAACACACAGGTTCAAAAGTTCCCAGACCTATTGTTGAGTTATACTCTACACCATTTTAAAGATCTGGTCACATCAGCATTTGCCTTTGGGAATGAACAAGGCCCTGGATCCCAGTTTCTTCCTGTGAGACAAAACCTGCAGCCAAGTTTCTATGTTTTGTTATAACTGAGCTGCAAATTTTATGCAAAAGGTTTCTTATGGAATGAACTATTTTACATGGAGATGGATTTCTTATGCCTCTTACTGGTTTGAATGATTGTTAGTGTTTTTAACTATTGGTTAAGGAAAAGGCGCAAAATTTCCAACCCTATATAGCCCTGGGCTATGTCTGTATATATACACCACTAACTTGAAATAAACAAAGCAATAAAATGCTTTCCTTTTTACTGGTATCAAGAGGATCGTAGATGTTATGTGTTTGTTTTGTGTCAACCAGGTTTTCATTTATCTGTTAGTCAGAGAAAAAAAAAACACTGACACACAAGCTCAGCTAGTGGGCTAACGGTCCTATTAGACTGGGATTTAGCCCCCAAGACTGACAGAGGCCAGTTTGACTGTTATGTACAGCAGCTCCAACCAGCAGTCTGACTCTGGAGATGATGAAGGAGTTGTCGATGAAGTAACAATTTGTAAGTATACACCATCTATTGTATCAAAAAGGCTGTTCATATTCGTTTTGTATAAACGATTTTCGATGATTTGCACAAATTTTTCGAGTCAAGCCAAGCCACTTTGACAGCACTTACATCTAAAGCAACAGACAGCTACAGGGGCCAAAATGCCAATTTTATTTACCTCCTCTGCTGGAGTATAAACTGCTCCTCAAAAGAGTAATTGTTTGCAGACAGTTATGAGACAGAAGTCAGTGGTACAGAAATGTCGTCTGTGCGATCTGTGTCCTATTAGTGATTGTGCTGAGGAACTGACTTTTGTTCCCCTTTAATGAATGAAATGATGTACAATCCTGAAAACAAAACGCCAGGGGAAAGTAAACATGTTCTCGGCTGGATAGTGTGTTAGTGTTTAGCTCGCCAGCTGTAGTAGTTCACAAGCACACCCTTTGAGAGTATTCACCAAACCTATGGAACCAAATATTTTGCCATTAAGCCATTTGGAGGAATTCTGCTGTGCTGCTTTCTGGCGTTAAACATTCACTCTTTGTGCAATTACGATTATGCAACTCGGACCGGAGGTATTGAGCTAAAAAAAATCATAATAATGACCGCTATGCCTGTGCAAAGTCTGTAAGCCTTTATGAAACAGGACACAGCCAATTACAAATTCATAAAGCAGCAACACAGGGGAACATTTCAGTCTAATCCTGTTCTTAATTCAATAGCCATAAACAGGAAGATGATGGCTTATTGTGAGACACCGTGGTGTGAGAAAGATGTGAAAGAGAGAAGGGGAGGCAGGAGGAGACTTGTTTATGACTTCAGGTCCAGATCCAGGTGACAGCAACTGTTTTAGATTTTTTCAGCCAGCTACTTCTCTGTGACTTGACAACAATAAAGTCACAATAGATTTAAATCTAAAGAAAAGAATCACATCCAAAAGAAAAGGAAAGTAGGAAAAGTGTAATAATGTGTTACCTTTGTTCCCACGGTCATCGCCCCAGGAGTTTTCCACCCTCCACTTCTCGTAGCCTTCTTTCCCATCCTGAGAGAGAGGAACAGAGTAGACGATGGGGGAGATAAGGGTGAGAAGCCGTGACTGGAGGAAAGAAAGTGTCCTAACAGCTGGGGTTACTTACAAGGGGGGAAATTGACATCACTATGAAAAACTGCAGCCGATTAAAGCAGCATAAACATGCAGCAAGGCTTTGATGCAATAAACTCCAGTGTATATTCCTGTTGATCTGCTTGTATACGTACTGTATATTTGCATGAGTTTACTGAATAATCACACACCTGTGCTGTGTGTTTGTGTGAGCATACCTTGTCTGTGACAGCAGTGAGGATCATAGCGTGGGTCATGAGAGAGTCTCCGTATATCAGTCGCTCTGCCTTAGAGAGGTTCTTCACCGAAACTCCAAACACGAGCTCATGGTTGAACCTGTCCACACACACAGAGAAAAATCACTTTACACTACCTCCTCTAATGAAAAACAGACACACGCTGTCCTTTATTTCACCTACATACTGATCAGTTCAACAATCCTATTATATCCTTTTTGTAGGGAAGAGGTTTGATGATGACTATAAAAAGCCAAACCTTCATAAGTCTGGGATTCAGCCTGGGCTAACAGACAGCTCCCTTTTTCATTCCTTTCTTGAGCAAGACTGTAGAAAAGAGGCTCCACTAAGCCTCATTCCAATTATAATCTACCAGCACAAAAAAAGATCTGTCTGAAAGATGAGCCTCAACAGAGATCGTAGCAGACATTCGGCACCATGCTGGTTTGGTTCAGCAGGCAAATTTAAGCCTGGCGCCAGCAACTCAGACACAGATGCTGCTGCACCTGAAGGGCAAAGATTCTGTGAGCAACTTTTCCCCTGTGGAGAGACCGACACCTCCTGAAGGCAGATGAGGTCTACTCCTGTAATGTAAACCCTGCAGTCATGGCACAGACAAGACTGGGATAAAACAGTGCCAAAACTGAAGCAGTCCAGTTCACCGGTGAAATTGATTTTAAATATTGTTATTTACAGTTTGGAGGTTGGAGTGTTGGGGCTAAAGCATTTCTCTGAAGCATAGTGGCGGTGAAAAACACTGGATATTTGTCATGTATTGTAGTTACTGTGGTTAAATGCACAATATCTCAGATCTGCTGCTCAGGATCTCTCTCACATTAAAACAATAACAAAAGACATGATTGTTGTTGTGGTGAAGTGATGTGGGATCATGGGAGTAATTTTCTTCACTTTTAAACAACCACCATAGCTGTTGAAAATCTATCTGATGTGACTCAGGCAGAAATCATGCTAATGGACATGGTAATATTAAAGTTAGATTCAGAAATCCCAGAAATGCCCAGAAATCATACCGCTCCTGAATGGTATCGAGGCATGAAAAACTAAAGCCATGTAAGTAACAATAATTTTATTGATCTGGACCAAGTGACTTGTGGCGTTTGGGATTTTCATAGTCTTTACAATAGAACCATTTCAGTCACATACACACACAGCAGGCACACACACAGCAGCTGGCTTTGAATTCTACTCACACATTCATGTCATTAATGCCCAGCTTGCCGTGGAAGTGTTTCCCGACGTCACAACCAAACCACACCGCCTGAGAGAACAACAGTAGAAATGTTCAGGTTTATGAAGCTCAGACATGCAGACACTCTTAAATGTACATGCTTGTTTCTGCAGTTATGACCATCTGCACCAACCTACCTCGCCCTCCTTGATGGACTCGGCCGCAGCCTTTTTAAGCAGCTGGATGGGTTGGTTGTTGTACAAAGTGCTGCGGCCTCCAACCATGTTACCTAGGAACTCAACACTGTACAGCTTCCCATAAGGGTTCTGGGGTCGAGGGTCATTCACAAGGCAAACCTGAGGATAGGATATGAGCTCAGAAATGGTACAACTTCAAACAGGGAGTTAGAAACTCAGATTCTACACAGTCAAGTTCCCTACAGAGAGCCACATGGTTTATCTGATGTGTTTAAGGGGTAACATACTTTATCTTGAATGTTGTATAGGGGTTTGACATGGTCCCTGTAGAACTCCTGAGGGGTGAGGGGTCCCATGCGGTGGAAGTTCTTGTCCTTGTCCCTGTATTCCCAACAGATGGTCTCAGGAGGGCTGCCTAGACAGACACTGGCCACCCGGAATACCTGCACAGCACACACAGTTTGAAAATCAGCTTCATTACTAAATTGCTTGAAAGCCAACCTAATCTGCTAAACTCATATTTAACATTCGCAGACAGGCAATCCTTGGATCAAAGGCTCTGAAAAGTAATTTCAGAGTGAACAAACAGTATCTATATTTTAACAAAGCCAGCATGTCTGCAGGGGTGCCATACTGTTGCTAAAGACTAAGGCTTTAGTGACTACAACTAATGAAAAGAGAATACTTCCTTGCCTTTGGGGAGGTTGTCAAAGAAGTTTGTAAATCCCACTCATATTCTTAAAAGTACAGTTTGGATTATTTGAAGTGGGGTTGTATGAGGTACTTATCCAGTATCAGTGTATTAACTACAGTAGATGGGGGGCTGCCATGCCCCCACTTGAGAGAAGCAGAAAATCAGCATGCAAGCTAAGCAATGTGTAGACAATTTTGTATATCTTCACCCCTTCACCTTGCTCTTGGACAAGGAAGAACTATAATTTTTATACTGCAGCCTCAATTGTCTTGTTTGTTTCTGTTATTGTGTGACTTCAGTCTTTAAAAAAGGTTAGTTTAGATTCACCAAAGTCAAACAAAAACACAAACAAACTAACTGATAAAGGTAGCAGTAGTCTAGCTACTACCATGTTTTGCGAGGTAAAAGAAGTCTGGCTGCTTTGGAGAGGGTGTCATTTGGATTACATAATGGCCGTTTCCAGTCAGAAAAGGGCATGACGTCGAGATAGGGCAGTGAAATTATTCTAAATGTAGTGTACACTAAATCAATATTATTTTTTGTGGTTGGACTTTTAAGTGTGGATTGTATGAGTGAACTTAAGTCGCTCATACAATCCCACTTCAAATAATGTGCGCTCATCTAACCCCTCCAACCCCTTGTCTGTCCTTGCTTATACTTATCCATCAGTGCCTGGGCCTCTCTCAACTTTCCCTATATTTGTCTCCTCTGCAGTATTTGCCTCCCCTTCATCTTTTTCATATCCCTCCATCTCCCCATTTGTGCCCCACACCCTTTCCCTCTCCCTCCATGTGTGTCTTCCTGCGGCGCTGAAGTTCAGACTGAGTTCCTGTGGGCTAAATCGAGTTGTTTGGACTGGGGCGTCTGTCAATCTGGCCCTTATAACCTCTGATATAAGTTATCTGAGGAATTTTCCCCTTTTGCTTCCACCTCTCCCTGGATTCAGCAGATGTCTTTCCTATCAAATGTGATTAACAAAGGGCTGAGAAATTAAGATGCAGAGCGGAACATTGTTGGGGTAGATAAAAGAAGTGCAACAGTGATACAATAGTTTGACAAAAGGCAGAAACACACGTACAGTGGATCTACAGGACAGTGTGTACTATAGAAAGAATAGTTTCAATTGTGTGGATGAATGGTGATCCATCATGCTCTTACAGCTTCGACTAAGGGTGTCACAAAGGACACATTTCTGATAGACTTTAAGACACTATTTTTATTGAGTATTACTACTGATCCAGACAAATTAAACTTCTGTCTGTCTGAATATAGAGCTGACAGGAGGATTATTTTTGGCTCAGCCTGGAGAAATATAGCAGCCATGGCAGCAGTTCCCCATGCTTAGTCAACACACATTAAATGCCCCTACATAAAGATGACATTCTTGCTTTCTGGTTAGCAGACACTGAACCCAGTGAGCCCACTATTCTCACCCCAAACACGCTCACACAGAGACAAACACACAAAAAATGCATAAATTCAGGCTCAGCTTACGCAAACAAACAGTTCCCTTCTTCATCACAGAAATGCGTACGGTCACAAAAGTACAGACGCACACAAAAATACACACATGCGCAGAGTCAACAAAGGCATCTGTTCAACCCCTCATCTTCTCTGAACTACTTTGTTTAGACTGCCCTGCGGGCAATATGACATGCCAAGGTGTCCATCTCCTTGTCTGGTCTGTGTTTGCCCAGATGCCCTCGGCACCTTGACAAGACATCTCCGTAACCCCTTGACCCCCCCACCCTTTTCTACTCATTCCTCCTTTTTGTCTTCCAAGAATAACTCAAACTCTCCCTAACTTTAAAACTTTTCCACTCACTTTACGATTCTTCTTTCAGATGCCCTGAGACATACTGTAAGCACCTCCCTTAATGCCAGTTCAGCCTTGCATCCACTCGTCCTCTCCTGGCAGGGTAAATAAAGTAGGTGTGGGCTGATGGCGAGACCTCAGTCAGAGAATAAACAGCCACAGTGACATCAGAGCAGGATCAATATTGAAACACCTGCTGCCTCAATGATAGATCTACTGTACATGAGTGACAGACAAGGAGAGACAGACCGGGAGAAAAGGAAGAGGGATGCAGAGAGGGGGGAAAGAATGGGGAGGCCGACCGGCACAACTCATAAACTCTGGAGAACTTGCCTCATGTTTGTATTGTAACTTCAAAGGACTTCTCATTTATATCTTAATAAACCAAACATCTGAACTGTTAACAGGTTTCAGGAAGCAGCTGTTATTAGTGATTCTGATGGGGTTTGTTAACAGGCAGCTTTCTCCTCAACTCATCAGTTTCAAGCAGAAGGTCCACCTCAGGTCAGTCTCAAATCTGTAACATAGCAAATTTGCGTGTCTTGCTATAAACAAGCTGACTGACTGCACGCTATTGGGCTTAACCACAGCTAATGTTTGATAGCATCTGTGCTCCAGTGTTGACCGGCTGGCATCCCTCTGCAATGTTTATTTGTTTTACGCTACCCAAACAAACAAATCACCTGGACTTAGGAGTGAGAGTAACACATACAGTAAGCGGATCAAGCCAATAACCTTGAGCAACACAATCCCAATCGCAAAAAAGTTGGGATACTGTGTAAGATTTAAAAAACAGAATGCAATGATTTGCAAATTAATATATATTCAATTGAGTACAGTATGAAGACGAGGTATCAAATGTTACGAATGAGTGTATAGTTAGAAAAAACAATCAAGTTTATCAGTTTGAATTTAATGCCTGCAACACGTTTACCACTGTAATACACTACTCTTTTTAAACAACATTCAGGAAGGGTTTTGGAACTAACTGGTCAAGTTTTTAAAGTGAAATTCTTCCCCATGCTTGCTTGATAAAGTCTAGTACCAGAACTCACACTGAAGCCACGCTGTTGTAACAAATGCTGAATGTGTCTTGCCATTGTTTTGCTGAAATAAGCAGGGCCATCTCTGAAAAGGACTAAGGGTGGCAGCATATTTTGCTTAACAAGCTGTATGTACGTTTCAGCATTACTGGTGGCCTCACAGGTGTGACAGTTAGCCATGATGCCATGGGTAGTAACATACCCCCATACCATCAAAGATGCTGGCTTTTGGACTTTGCACTGATAACAATCCGCATGGTCATTTTTCTCTTCAGCCTGGAAGACGCAATGTCCGTGATTTCCGAAACAGTTTGAAATGTGGAGTTGTTAGATCACACTTTTCCATGCTCAGGCCCAGAGAAGTCTGCAGCATTTCTGGATATTGTGGCTAAGTAGCTTTCACTTTGCATAGTAGACTCTTAACTTGCAGATGCAGCAACAAACTGTGAATAACGACAGATAAAATAAAAATAAATAAATAAATACCAAATAATGGCTTTTATACGTTTTAGCATACAAAAGTGATTATTAAATTAGAGCATTAAACATTTAAATTAATTTTAATTGTGAAAAAGATGCAGATAAATTTTTTTTAGTTAGTTTAGTTAGTTAGACTTAATTTTAATATTTCAATAGCAAGACAATGTTCAAATAAATATTGTCAACCATAACTGGGGTCCAATGCTGGCTCTCAACCAGTTAATGCCAAATTTGAGGCTAAACATGCGCCTCATTGCTACTCTGAGGTAAATTTATAACTTGTCTAGAAGCTGGACTTGTGAGTGTAAGCAAATGACACCATGCAAACAATTTGGATAAAAATGAGTGAGGTTTTGATTAAACTTCCATGTTTTGTAAACACACAACACATGTGGTCATTGTTAAATTCTAACAATGGGGCAGAAAAATTCAATGGATGTGAGTGGACATCTCTGGACTGGAAAAGTTAGAGTGACACATCTAGAGGAAGCCACCCACATCGAGCAACAGATCAACTGAGCCAATAGCCAGCAGCGCTGAGCCTCTGAGCTGCAGCAAGAAAGTTCCTCTGATTTGACGGCGGTCTCATAAATTAGTCCTGTCTTAAGAATCACTATCCGTGCATTCAGAGCCAAGACCAGAGCTGCACATGGTGTTTCTGATTCCATGACGCAATGGAGCATGGAAAGGCTATATTTGTGGTGCGAGGGATACCATCTGTGTGTTAAGAACTGATGCATGTACAGTTACCGGTGAATGTCCCTTTCTTTTTCTGTGTGTGTGTGTGTGCGCGTTGCCTACTTTTCAGTGAGAGTAGAGGATCAGGGATACTCACCAGTTACAGCATGAAAGAGAAAGACTGGCTTTGAAACTTAAACTAATTCTCTCTGCCTCAATAATGCAGTGTATGGATACTGTCATCCTAACAGCCTCTAGAGACAAACTGTCATGTTGCGCAAAACTAACGCAGGTGCAGGTTAGAATGGGCTTTGCTCGCAATTGCAGAGATTTTTACATACAAATACGATGTGTTTGGTTTTAACTAATGTGCCTGACCAGTGTTAACAAAGAGAATAGACTCTTGACACGCAACCGGATCCATTTAAATCAAGCGCACCCCGGGTACAGTAAGTGGAAGCAGAGACTTTGACCCCAGTTGCCTGTCATGGAGTGTGTGTGGGGCTGGCGTGACGAAGACCAGGGCACAATCACAGCCGCCACGTGGGGAGGGTTGGACAGCATCACCTCCACACACACCAAAGTAGGACTGACACGGCACTTTGATCCTGGGGAACACATGTGCACACATAGATGCAAACGCACGTGAGGAAACACCAGTTTCCCCACTTCTAAGAGTCCGGGACAACCAGCAACATAAGCCCACATACACACACAGGGCGTGCATGTCCACAAACACTGGACACACATGGACAGCAATGAAGTGGTTGTGCACACACTGGAAGACATGTTACATACCCATGAAGTTACCCTTCACCCTAAACCTAAAACAGGTCTTCAATGTCATCTGCTAAAAATGTACTGTAATGGCACAATACTTACATCGAAAGACCCACAAATTCAACATCTGGCACCATTGTTAATTGTCTGATAATTATTAATAGGATACCAGTCTCCTCAAGATTATTACACCCTTCCTCAGTTGCAGAGCTAATATGTCAGCTGTTCACCAAAAGCGCCGTTAAAGCTGGAGGTAAATCAAACTTCTCATGGTTTAAAACCACAGCAGACAGTGTCAGTGTAATAGTCATCCAAATAAAAGATTATGTAATTCCACAATACTTTTGGCATTTGTTTGTTTTCACATACAAGTATTTCAGTTGGTAAGTATGATTAAAATGACAGCTTCATTTTTACAGTTCTGCTAGTGCGGTTATGATATCAAATCTCTTTTTACATATCCAGTAAACACTACTGTACTTTGGTATTATCTAAAACTTTTGACCCTTTAGCACATAAGTTTTCATTCCAGGGATCAGGGCATGTTGTCAGTAAAACAGACATGTCTTAAATTAACTTTGGTGATTCCGTATACAATTAGGGAATATGTTCATTGTCAACTACTTAATTGGTTATTTTTTCAAAGAATTAATGAATTATTTAGTTATAAAATGACAGAGATATCCAACTATAGCTTATTTTGTCTGACAAATTATTAAAGATATCCAATTTACAATGACATTCATGCTTTGAGTTTAAGAAGCTGATTCCACCATAATTTTACTCAAAATAATTATTATAATTATGTTGATTAACTTATCAATTGAGAAACTAATAATATAAACACATTATTTACACATTTTATAGATGGCAGAAAAAACAGCAAGTACTGTGGTCATGTTGGCTGATAATGATCAAAATGATGTTAAATTTATCACAGTACTACAACATATCTAGTTGTTTAGAGTTTTTCCCAAGTTAGTGCAACTGTGATCCTGCCTGCAGAGGAAAATTCACACTTTTGCACATATCAAGCCAATCATCCACTTATTCACCTGATTCTATTGGTTGTCATTTTTATCTTGATTCTGACCCCAGTATATTTCTTTAGCAAATTTAAGAAATCAGAAAAACTGACAAACATATGGTACATATTTAGTTAATGTTTTTAAATAAGTAATACATTTAACAAATGCAGTATAATATTAGCTCTAAGAATGGAACTTCAGTTTGAAAATACAATACAAAACACGCCCTACTCATATACAGTACATGTAATAACTTGACATTTCTTTTACCATGGGGTCATAACAGGATTAAAAAGGCCAAAAAACAAAACAAAACACTGAATTTGTAGCTCATTTGCTACATGATTTCAATAATTGGTATTTGAAAAAATAAAAACAAATAATAAATGCTACTTTATGTCAAAAAACAAAGATATAACTTTTCCCATCGCAGTGGGTGTCCCACCTAGTAAGATGGTTTTAAGAGTGATGCTGATTAAATGCAACAATAACCTTGAAAGATTTGGCTCTCGTTACATTGTCCGTTCTTTTGATATGACCAAATCTTCCATCACCACCGGCCTTGACAGAGTGATGTTTTCGCAAAACAAACCACTTCCAGGTGGACAAACAAACACGCCGACATCCCTCTGCCCCCCTCACTCCTGCCGTGCAGTGCAGAGGAGCACTTTACTGTTGCACAACGTATGTTTGTGTGTGTGGTGATGGCTGGACTTCCATGGAAGTGCTATGAGATACAGGCGACTGTTTAAACAAGCAACCAGCCAGCAGCACAATGCAACTAAACAGCTGACAACAAAGGCTGCTTAACCAGACCCCTGTACTGTGTGCAGTTCTCTCAATGGGAGGCTGATTGACTGACTGGCCCCTCATACATTCATACACAGACACACACACACACAGGAAGCGTAAACAAAGCCTCATGTGCATACACACCTAGACAGTGTAACCTGTTGAAGCCACAAAAACACTGCAGGCACATGACTGTTTTTCACTGCACGTGTGTTCATTATAATAACACATGTTATGACTGTTATGTTGAGAAAGAGTTCATTTACATAGACATGTTCATCTTTTATTTCACTTCTAGAGGTGAATTTTCAATACTGTCCAATTTCAGACTGTTCCATAAACAAGATCGCTATCTTCAACTTTGTGACATCTGGGGCGATGTGCAGGTGGTAAGTTTTGCATTTGTTGCTTTTACACACTTTGTACATACATATGTAAAGCACACCACACTTTTGGCAGTGCATTTTCAACAGTGTGTACCAGACAATGTATCATTAAAATAAATACTACATTGTGTTAAATAAGAACAGATGATATGCTTGCTGCCTATGTAAAAAATAAAATAAAAATGGCAATTAGGGTTGGGCAATATACCCTCAAAACTATATCACAATATTTCAAGGAAATTTGTGATAATGATATTTATGATGATATATAAAAAAAAATACTGAAATGTTTTAATGGTGATTGCAGCTTGCAGGCAGCAGCATTTATTAGTGCAAACAAAAATGAAGGGCATTTTCCATCCTCTTCCAATGAACTACTGTCATTGATGACAGAGACTTAACCTTCTAACTCTTCAGGATGCTGCACAATATTGTCACCTAATAAAATCGACCTCAAATTTTAAATACGAATGTTAACAAACAGGAGCAGTCCAAACAAACCTTCAGTCAAAACATAAACACTCACTGCTGATAAGAATAAAATAAACTGGAACTGTACAAGTGAAGACACCTTTGGGCTTGTGTTGTTGTTGTGCACGATAGGGAATGCGTTGCTATGCCAGTGATATCACAAAATGATATTTTTTAAATCACAAAAAAAAAAAATAATACCGGTGTTATTGTGTATGGTATAATATGGTACAGCCCTAATGGCAGTAAACAAAAAGCAAAATAATGCTAAAAAATAGATTAATATTGATTTACAGGTACAGCCAGGTATTTTGCAGGTTCTGTTTTAGCAAATGGAAGAGATATACAAGACCAATGTCTCCCTCTACTGCACACACCAGTCTGAATGCAAGCTGTTGGCATATCTACGCACGAGGGCCACATGTGCTGTTAATGCAGTTGTATATTAAATTAATTATCAGAATTATTATTCTGATTCTGATTATTTTTAAACCAGTGATTTTTAAGTCATTCATTCAAAACAATCACTTTAAAATCACTGATAATTCAATTTAAAATGTAGCCTAATTATATGGATGGTGAAATGTTGACATTTACCCATGAGATCAAGATTGACACTGATTACATGAAGACTGCTTTTAGATATCACTTCAACTGGCTGGATGTTGCCACTCTGTCTTAAGTATTATTTGACAGCCCCCTCTTCTGGTAACAATGGAGCACTGTTGCAAAGTTAACCAAGGCTGCAATCTACTGTAATTCAATACAACAGCTCTGTCATAAACCTTGTGTTTAAAAAGTTTATAATGTTAAATTTTTTTCAACACTGTCAAATATATACAGGCAATCATATAGTTAGTGCTGACAATTTGGTTAGAGGTGGTGTTGCACTGGACTACATTATATTCAGGGGGTTTTCCAAATTTTTTTTGTCATTCCCAGTTCACATGCATGAATGGGGCAGACTATTAGACACACCGCTAAATATACTGCAGTCCGGTACAATGACAACACATTAACGATCAACACCTCTCTAGTAAAGGCATCATACAAGTAGAGATTATGGCAGAACAGTGGCATTGGAGTGGATAAGACTATACATCTATACACAAGTCTACATGTACCCCCTCTCCCATTTTACTTATGTTGGTGAATTCTTCACATTTACATTCAAAGCCCTTATATTGAAATTCTGGGTTTATTTCCGCTCCCTTCTCTTATCACTCATCACCTCTGTCGTTACCGGTATGGAGGTCACTGATGTAAATTCTAACAATAATGCTGTAAGGTTCATCTAGCACAATATTTCATGATGTTGCAATGTCTAGTCAGTGTTAAGAGTATTTACTGTATCGCTGTAATGTCAGTAAAGAGTTGTTTCATTAGCCTGTTTGCAAATTAACCTAACTGCCTTGCCTAGCTAGCTTGCCTTGCATGTGACCAGATATGGTTTTGTTTCTTTGTGTTTTATTTCATTAACTAGGGAATTATGCACCACTATGCTGTACTATTTGTACAGCTATACTACAATCCTGTAGTGGTCAATTTTCCAAATAACTTTTGTTGAGGGTCCAATCTGCGATACATTATTTATTATTATTTTTAAAGATTATTTTTGGGGATTCTGCCCTTATTCAACAGGGACAGCTGGTGATATGATAGGAAAGGAGGTAGACAGAGAGGGGATGACATGCAGCAAAAGGGTCGCAGGTGGGAGTCAAACCTGTACTGAGACTGCAGAGGACTGATAGCCTGAGTATAGGTGGCGCATGCTCTACTAACTGAGCGGCAGAGGCGCCCCTCAACAGTAACTTGTTAACATAATTCGAGTGCATTTGTTTCACATAAGCAGGGGGAACAGTGAATTTATTTTCTATGATTGATCCCCTAGCATCATATCCCATAACTATCATTATTTATTTATTGCAAGAGTGAACTATCATATCTTTGCCCTTTGTACCCTCCACACGGCATTGACTTCTTTTGGTGCTATTCTAGAGGAACTAAACTTAGTCCCCAGACCCTTTGGTCAAACACAGGTTATGATGCTGAGTTCCTCAAAAGGTGCCCTGGGAGAATTCCTGCGGTGGAAATGCCCTATATAATATGTTGAACAGAAAACAGTTTTATGTGCTCTTTCAGTCTCACCTCCTCAATCATAGTGTCCACTGCATCAGACAGTTCAGCTTTAGTAGCGTCACTGGCCACCATGTTCCTCAGTCTTAGGCAGTATTCTCTCAGCTGTAACACAAAGTGAGACAGAAGCAGCAGTCAGCACCGTCTCACGGGTTATGTGGCTCACTGGCACGTAAGCTTGATTACTTTGAATTCAAAGAAATTTTAAAAACGCACCTTATGATTAAGGATGTCATTCATTCTGCGTGAGGCCTCTGAGCTGTGTGACTCTGGAAAGCATTTCTTTGGGATGACGCCATACTTTTCTGAAGACAGGACAGTATAATATTATACTATTTTGTCTCTTGAACAAAACTGACTAAGGATGAAAAATGAATTTCATTGTATAGCAACAAAGTTGTATCATTTAAAATACATTTTAAAACAATATTCTTCATGCAGTCATAACTCAAATGCTACACTTGGGTTTTCATCTATATTTAGACTAAGTACACATTCCTAATAACCATATGCCTTTGTAATTGCACTTTACAAGGGTTAATCAATTATTCGGCATGTATTCTTGTTAAGTGATTATGAGTTATGATGAGATCTATCCAATGAGGCAGAATTATTGTGAGACAATGGAAAGTGGTCACACCCTTATCACTGGAGCACTAGACTGAAATAAAGTACGTCATATCAGGTCATGAATGAGTCATATACAGACTTACAGGACATCAAGACTTGTTCTTGAAAACACTGAGCCTATTATTACTTATTTACTCTGATAAATCTACTTTTTGGTTCTAAACTGTCGCACATTAATACTCTCTGTGCCATTTATTTAGCTATCTAGATATAGGGTTTGGTAGGTGGGTGGTGGGTTTTCATAATATGAAAATGTCCTAAGAAAACTCTCATAACCTGCATGTTACGACAAAATGCTGGGTACAAACATCAGTCTTGAATAAAAAGAGAGAACTAACCAATGAGGTTGACCAGCATGTCCCACTGTCCTCCGTCATTGGTTGGATTGGAGAGCAGGAACTGGACCAGGCGTCCGTCCACTGGCTCCTTCCTCTGTGCCGTCTCCACACAGGCCTGGAGGAAGTAGTAGCAGCGCTCGACCTGTAGATAAAAGAACAAACACAACAGAGAGACACGGTGAGTAAAGAGAGAAACTGTGAGGGGCTGTACAATCTAATAAGGTAACGTTACCGTATGCAAGGACCAGTGTGTAGGACTTTGGGCATCTAGCTGCTTACAGATTGCAAACACCTCATCTTACCCTCCCTTTCCAAGTGTGTAGACCTCCATTGGCCATGAGACTCGCAAAAAATACAAAAGGTCAAATCATGAGCCGATGTCTGGTTTTTCCATTCTGGGCTAGTGTAGAAACTATGGAAGTATGTGAAACGATTAAAAGTTGCTATCCTCACTAATCAGGACCAGAAATACTAGTTGGTTAACTATTCATTAACTTTTTTTTTGTGTACAAAACCAGCTAACTGTTGCCTCTAAGATGTTATACAGCTGCCTGCCACTGGCCAGGGCTGCAGCTCAGATGTCATGTGACATTGTTTACACACAGAGGCTGTGATCCTGCTCGGTCTGAAAAGATAATACAGTGATTTGTTGCACGTTTTGTAGGATAATGTGCAATGTTCATTATACATGGTCCAAAGCTGTACACACTTCAACAGCATGTAAAATTTGGTTGTGGAACAATATGATTAACAGCTTTAAATAGCTCTTAATCCATACAGTATTTTTTGGACAATGTGAACCCGTATCGAGTAATACACTGTGCTCAATCTTGACTGTTTTCTAAGTGTTTTCTTACTTTTCAACTCAGCGAGTATTCTAAATTTAAAATAATTTTTAAATCAACAGGGAAATTAGCTGCCAGGAAAATCCCAAATATAGAGGTAACTATTCTTATTTTCAGGTAGTTAGAGTAATGAAAACACACTAATTATATTCAGTTTCTTGAATTTGCCAATAAATCCCTATTAGAGTCACAAAAATGAGGACTTGAGACTACTGAAAGACTTCAGCCTCTCAAGACATCACTTGGCTTAGGACTCAAAACGAAAAACAGTCAAGCATAAAATTTTTACCTGGTAATATCAAAGAAAAATAATGAATAAATAAGACAGGGAGGCCCTGCACAACTATTGATTAATAGACTTCTGTCTTGATAGGACTATGTTAAAGAACATTATTAAGATTGAAAGCCATTTCAATGTTCAATATTCAGAGGCCTGAATTCTTTCCAGTGTGCTCATGCCCAATATGAGTCGAGACTTAGCAGACTTGTCACTTGACTCTACAAGTCTGGTGTAATGTGATAACCTACTGGCTGATATTCTTAGAGTGCGGCATTTCATGTTTCCTTCTTTAGAACTAATAGCACAGTCAGTGTTGGTCCCTACAGCTGGCTTTTAGTACAAAGGAAGGTGTATTCATGGTGGAACAACCAACTCACTACACATGTGGAAGAAAAGACACAAGGCCACAGAGACAATGAGAGAGAAACACTAAAAACATTTAGCGAGGTGTCACTGTGACGTCGGCCCTGGAAGAGCACTGACCTCAACACACAAAAGAGGGTTTTAGGTGGACAATGACTGCATAGTAGTAAAGCGCTGCATAATAACACTGAAACCAATGCACATGTTCTAACATGCACGCTCACTCACATGGTGTCCTGACTGCAAAACAACCAAAACATTCATTTCCCAGAATGTTACGACACTAAAACCTTAAAACGCAAGAATATAAACTAAAAACAAGTGATGAAACACCCATAGCAACATATTGCCAATGATACCTTCCCAGAAATCAAATAACTTTACAGATCATCTCTTAGCCTAGTCTATGTAAATAACAGAGAACAGGTGGTGGTGCTTTGACTTACCTTGTCCCAGAAAAAGAGATAGGACTGACTAAACTCAAATTCCTCTATGTTAAACTTCTTCATGAAGGGAAGTCGCATGACGTTGAGGCACGAGAAGATCCAACATCTCCCTGGTGATAAAAAGAAGAAAATATCTTGAGAAGTAGGCAGGTTAGTGATGACTTAATGTGTTTCTACAAGAGTAGCACTTGTAAGTTTGTGCTTTAACAAACTTGTGTGAAGGTCTTCTGAAGCTTAAAGACTGCTGTAGGAGTTGGTTTGAACTATCTGAAGCAAGTGCCATGTCTCTGTCATGCTACTGACTGTATGGAAGGGAGAATAAACACATTTATCAGTTACAAAACCTACAGTGTGCTTTGGAACCTGGTGGGCACTGAGCTGTCTTCAGGATGCTCAAAGTGCATCCATTTCTAAACTTTTTTTTTGTTTCGAGACATTTATTCTATTTTTGAGACAAGACTAACTTTTGTAGCCCACACTGTATCCACCAACACATAATGAGTAGTTCCAGCTGTACCACTCACTGTGATTGTGAGGCTCTAGAGTCCACAAGATTTCAGCAAGAAAACCTCAGGCTTAAAACATGTCACGTGTCGTCAGTGCTATGGTTGACAATACCACGTGTTTGAAACGATACAGTATGCATTAATTATAGCACCAAAAGTACCAAAGCTATAAAAAAAACTTATATAAGTGCTAAACCAAGACTTCAGCTCAGGTCAGTCCCATTTCTATTGTCCTGCCTGAAATTTGGCTTTAAGCATAGCAAAACCAGACAGTGTAACTTTTTTGTACCAGCACTGTGTACAGGTTGTTTTTTTTAAAAAAGGGAAAAAATAGCTTGTGTGTGGAATATATCTTTTTGTACCCAAAGAGGTAGTGAGTATTGTTTTTTAAAATACTAATATTGTATCAAACTTTCAAATTTCTGCAACAACTCTAGTCAGCATCATATCATAGCTGATGAGGTGTGCAGACAATGGTTTAGGTGTAGCTGGTATATGCTTATAAAGAATTGAAAGCATCTAGATTTTACAAAAAATGTTTTATGTGAGACCCAAAGTAGGGCTGCAACTAACCATCATTTTCCTTGTTATATAATCTGTCAATTATTTTCTTGATTAATCGATTATATGAATCGATTATATGTTTGGTCTATGAAATGTCAGAAAATGGTGAAAATTTTTGATGAGAACAAGGTGACATCCTTGAATGTCTTGTTTTGCTCACAACCCAAATATATTCAGTTTACTGTCATAAAGGAGTAAATAAACTAGAAATTGTTCACATTAAAGAAGCTGAAATCATGGATTTTTTTACTTTTTCCCCCCTAAATTAATGACTCAAAACAATTAATCAATTTTAAAATAGCTGGCGATAATTGTTGCAACTTTAACCCAAAATGTTAATAAAAGTGCACCTGAACTCTCTGAAGGATTTAAGGAAAACAGAGGCTTCAGACCTACAATAGATTTGTGGATATTGCTGTACTGTACATTATGTCAAAGTGAGATCATCACCAAAAAAACCAAACAAATAATTTGAGTGATTTCAATGTCTCTACTACCATGTCTCTACATGTTGCTACATGCTCCTACCTGAGTTTTTCTGGTTGGTGATGGGCTTGCCCTCTGTGGGGATAGAGTGCTGGAAGATGTGCACAGTATCCTGGACAGTCTGCCGGTGCAGACAAACCTCCAATGGGTCAATGCAGGTCGACACATTCTGGGCCAACAGGTAGCGTGGCTCGGCCCGCAGCCGCTTAAGGAAGGTAGCTACTTTCTCCTGACTCAGACCTGGAGGAGCAAGATGGGGAGATAGAGATGGAAGCATGATGGGAAGAGACACAGAGAGAGGGAATGACAGAGTGAATGGTTTAATAATGAAGATCGGAAGAAAAGCAGAAAATATAATAAACCTAACTAATGATCACAACTCAACAGTCAGACAGCTGACTATAACTAAGAGAAGGAATTTCCCACTGTCCCAATTCCCATGACTCATCTGTGCACTTAAGGCGTACATACTTCCCACTTAAGATCTGATTTATGAGCACTCATATACTCAGATGTCACAATAATGCCTGGAAAGTAGCAGATCAATAGTCATAAACTAACAGCACATCCTTTATTGAGCACTGCAAATGTCTGGTGAATCTCTTTTTCCACCACCCGTACAGAGATTATAGTGGAGTTCAGCGGACATGAGCTCTAATGAAAAATGAAGTACAGACTTAGAAAAGCAAGAGACAAAAAAGGAAGACATCAAGCACGCTTTCTAGTAGCACTGTAAGTGACCCTGGGGAGCAGCTGAGGGCTGACCGGAGCTGGCCGGCATCACCGTTCTGGCTCCATCCGTGAGAGGAGCACACTGGAAAGCTTGTCTAGTCCAGCTGGACAAGGGAAGGAAGAGCGCGCACACACTCTGACAGAGTCAAAGAGTGTGAGAGTGGTTTGTAATTCCATCAAATAATGGTGAAGAGCAATTAAACATTGAGAGGGACATTGCCTAGTCATGCATGCTGCCTGAAGTTCGACCCCTCTCTCTCAGCTGCATTCTGTTATTTTCCATTGACACAAAGCTGAGATGCACTGACCGCCGCAGATTAGGACACTGTCAAACTTCATTAACTGTCATGCCTATATTATCAGAAAAAAGGCAGGACCAGTCCTAAGGCGGAGAGTATTTCAAGAGCAGGCCTGCATGGGCTCATGTGTCAACGAAACACAGTTTTGCTTGTGGCACAACTGTTGAATCTTTTGACACTGATGAGTATGAATAGTGAAGGGGATATAACAAGAACTGGATCTTCAATCTGTAACAGAGCATCCGCTCACAGACACCACATAAGACGGACGTGAGCTGAAGAACAGATCTTGGAAAGGCTGAGCCTAACGAAACGCTCAGTTAGTTAGGCATGAATGGTGAGGACAGACACAACAGTGATTTTCTATGGACGGGGCCAAGCGCAGACAGTCAGGGTGACTTGCACACAGAAGAGGTTATACAACTGGCTTTATATTAGCTGAGCACTTTACTATGCCCATCACTGCTTCATGTGCAAAGGGCTGAACTATAGTTGGCAAGAAGCCTAACTGTAGAAGTTCAGTGGACATCCACTGTATCTGGCAGAAAACACAGTCCAAAGGTCAGAATATTGTGACACTATCAAGCTCCTTTTCATAATTCATTAGGGCTGGCCAGTATATCAATACTGTGTCAATGTATAAGACTAGATATCATCTTAGATTTTGGATAAAGTGATATGAGATAAGAGTTTTCTTTACCTTGTTTTAAAGGCTGCATAACAGTTAAGTGAAGGTAGTTTTCTGCTTTTCCCCTAATATTGTAATGTTATATTATTTGCCTTTACCCACTTAGTCCTTATATCCACATTACTGATGATTATTTATTATATATATATATATATATATATTGAAAAAAACCCTATTGTCGCAATATCAAGGTATTTGGTGATAAATATTGTGATATTTGATTTTGTCCATATCTCCCAGTCCTATAATTCATAATTTATACTTCAAAAACATGAAAATAGTGCTCTACAGGAGAGAACAATCAGCTCACACGGGTTTTGGATATAACCATGTGACCAAAGCCTAAATCTTTGCCTACCAACAAAAAAGTGTTATGAAACCTGATCCTGCTCAACTGACTGGTCTGGTTGAAGGTTAACGTAGGAAGCATTAATCATTGTTCAAAGTCAATAAAACAGAAGTGTAACACAGGTGAAACGGTTCTCTTTTTCGGTCAAAATGTGGCATTCTGACTTAAATCCCCAGTGACGTGAAGATCAACCACTTCGGAGAGTTTGACAGCTTCTGGCATTTCAAACTCAATTCCTCACCAGCTAGCTACACAAGCTAACTCAACACGTTCAACCTCTGAAGCTGAGAGCAGCTTTTAACTAACGAGTCAGGGTGTGTTGGCTGTTTATGTACACAGTTTTGATTTTTGACACCTTCCTAATAAATCTACCAGCGTGAACTGTCAACCTGGCTGAGTAACTAAACGAGGGCACAGTCATGCTAGCAGCAGGCTAGTGAATGCTAACTTAGCCCGCTGGGTTAGCTGCCTCAGCTGTCATCCTCTAACCGTCAAACACACACTCACAGCTCACACACACCACCACGGCTCAAACACGAGAAAGTTGCCCTCAACCTACCAGTTTCCATGTTTCCGTGGAGCTTGCGGAGCGTTGTCTGTATTCCTGAAAAGTCACCGGCTCTTTGTTTATCTCATTCAGCTACGGTCCGTCAGTGTGATCACAGGGTGCGCTCGTTTGTGTTCTCGTTGTCGGTCTTTAACGTGGCGGCTGGGCGGAGTTAACAATCTATGTAGATGAGGACCCCCTACCCTCACATCAAAACCCACCCGCCTGAGTCCCGACAAGTGATTTAAGGAAAACCACCACAACAAAAGCCAAATCATTTTAATAACTATAGTGATTATCATCATTTTATTGTTTCAGGTGTACCCGGAGAGAGTTTGACCTTTCGTGATCTTTGAATTTATTTATTTATTTATTCATGCATTCATTCATTCATTCATTCATTCATTCATTCATTCATTCATTTAAATATATTTAAAGGCCTTCACAACATCCACAATCCCACGAAATCTGAATGCAAAACTAAAATGTTCATATTCTTAAAGAAAAAAAAAAAAGGAAAAGAAAAATCTCACAGTCCCAAAGTCCAAAAATAAACCAAAGAAATTCTCAAAATTCAACAATGACTTTAAAAAAAAAAGGAGGGGGGCAACCAAAATTTCACATAAGCTCTGTCACAAGGTAAGCAAGGAAGTATTTCAGTAAAAAGCAAATCATAGAAACCTCTTTTTAAAATTGTTGTCACATTTCCTAAAAGTTTGCAAATGTTTATTTTACATATTGCTGGAAAGAGTAGACACTTTTAGTTAGTTAAGCTTACTTAAAAATAAGGTCAACAGAAGTAATTCTTTCATGTTATTTTGAATGATTTTACCCCAGAGAGAACAAAATATTCAACATAACATTTTGTTGGAAAAAGCTGAGAAACAATAATTTATCACGTTAACCTCCTGTTTAGTGATTTTCTGTCACCAGACGTCATCATGAATAAAGACCCCTGCTGTGAAACTAACTGTGAACACAGACATACTGTCATCAAAGTAATGCAGTCTAACATAAACACATGAACTTTATTTTTGCATTGTTATCCAGAAGGCCACGGTCCTGACTTCCTCTGAAATTCCCAGAAATCACGTGAGTTTGAGGGCAAGGAGCGACTTTAAACGAGCGCGCCTAAAGTCAAACTTGACAGAATAATGGCGTGTGACACGTCCGGTTATTGTTCACAAAGTAAAACCACGCTTTTGCAACCGCAACTACTTGTAAGTGCCCCAGTTAGAACTACCAGTCTACCATTACTTACACCAGTACAGAGGGAAGGAATGTCTTAATGTCTGTATGATTACCGCGAGCAAAACCTTTGGAAAAAAAAATGTGAATCCAACTTTTATTTTGAAGGTTAACTTTGCTGAAAATCAGCTTGCTGTTCGTGACTGGGAATTTACAGGGTGTAGAAAGCGAAAACATTCACTGAATAGTGCCAGTCAAAAGTTTGGAATCACCTGATATAAACACACACAATACATTAACATACTTTTGAATGGTTTTGTTTCCCTAAAAATAATAATTAGAATAAATTATTTTTAAAAAAAGAAAAAAAACAAATAGCCTTTAATTATTAATTTATTTTCCAGTCCAGAAATGTGTAAGTGACCCTAAGCTCATTAATGAACCACAACAGTGCTTGTAATTTGATGCTAAATAGTTTGGGAACCTGACTTTTGAGGCCCTTGAGTCTAGTTAGTGGCTAAACTGAGTAGGCTCTAACTGTCCGTGTTCAACTGATTTGTGTTTTTTTCTGTCTTGTTATGTTGTTTTCATTTTGTTATGTATATAGTAATTGTTTTTGTCTTCTCGTGACGTTTTCATCTTGTTACATTTTTTTTTTTACATGATATTCATCTTGTCATCTTGTTGTTGTTTTTTTTACACCATTTTCTTCCTGTTACGTCTTGCCACATTGATTTCATCTTGTTACACCTTTTACATCACTTTTGTCTTGTTATATGTTTTATTTCATCTTCATCTTGTTATGTCTTGTTACACTGTTTTGGTCTTGCATTAAAAATAAAATAACATGCCTGTTTTGAGAATGTAGGGAGTAGAAAGTACATATATTTGTGTTAAAATGTAGAGAATAAAAGTAAAAAAAAGTCTGAAAAATAAATACTTAAGTAAAGTGCAGATACCTGGAAAATTTACATAAGTACAGCAATGAAATATTTGTACTTAGTTATCCTGTATGTCTGAAAATAACATCA
Organism: Lutjanus erythropterus; assembly: GCF_056507025.1. Lineage (NCBI taxonomy): Eukaryota > Metazoa > Chordata > Actinopteri > Lutjaniformes > Lutjanidae > Lutjanus > Lutjanus erythropterus. The sequence goes on from NC_139320.1 coordinate 17,354,277, forward strand.
AATTGTGAAGAGGACTGTCCACAACCGAGAGCACGAGAAATTATTCAAAACTATCGAGTAGTCCTTTCAACCATCTGTCTGCAATGAATCAAGCTTTTATGACAGGGGATTCCAAACTTTTATATGTTGGTGCATGTTGTAGAGTAACAGAAGTAATTTTCCTGAAAACCTTTCATGCCTACTGTTAAATTCTTAATCCACCAAACACTACATGCAATGCAGAAGTATACAAGAGGAAATGTGCTGTTGGAAAAGAGCTGAGGTTAAAACATTTGCAACAAGACTATTGTAAGACTAATTTGATTTTCAACTTGTATTAATGTAAATACATAAAGCAGTATATATACAGTTTTATGCATTCATAAAATACAGTAAATGCATCATAAGTAAAAAAGAAAAATAGAACATACAAAACAGAGAAATTAGTTTCGATATTGTTCTGCTTTTCTCTTTCTATATTACTGTTTCCTGAAACTGGCCCCTTTCCTGTTGGAAATTTTATATTTCCCGTATATGAAGTCATTAATTTCCTGTAATTTACTATGTGAGCCTTGTGTTGTGCATGTGTGTGTGTGTGTGTGTGCATGTGTGTGTGAAGTGAGGGGAGGAGAATGATTACAGGTCACTTCCTCTACTTCCGTCTGGACCCAAGCAGCAGCAGGATAAAGGAAAGCCTGTCAAATAAGTGAGAATAGGAAAAGAAAGTAAGAGAAAGAGGGAGCTCCACAGTAACCGGCAACAATTTTAACAAGCATTGTAGTTTTGCCACAAAGCCGTGCATATTACGCAGCCTTCCCAACAATGGCATGGAGACTTATTTTGTACAGAGGAAGTAAAGGCGAGCTGTGATGGACCACGACCAACACACTGGTACAGCCAGACATGAGTAACTATCTCCTCAGTGCCATCAGCTGCCTCTGCATTCTCCATACTGGTAAGTAACATGTTTTAATTAACATAAATCTGAAATCACATTAAGATTCATATTAGAAACAAGGGAAATCTCTACCACATAACAGGTTGCATGAGGAACTTGGGTGGCTAAGACTTCACAGTCTTATGCCTTTGAATTCCCCTTTGTTGCAACAGTACAGGGCGTTAACACACAGTCTGTAAGATCTTTTAAAATAAGTTTTTATTGTTACTTATGATTGATATTTGATCCATTTTTGTAGTCTTACTCCAATTTATATATTTCTCGTATTACTCTGTATCTATTTGATTTGATTTTGACATTAGAATTTCCTTTTATGTCAGACAGTTTGCTCAGTTTATGTTTAAATTAACAGAGTCTGATTCTGAAGTCAGAAAACAACAACATAACCCCAAAACATTGTCAGTTGCACCAAAGTATGATATGTGTGTCTCTGTGTGGTTTACTATATGACATAGAGTCACTCCATTATCATCTTCATTGGTCAAATGTTCAGACAGTTAATGGTCACATACTGCCTTACTATGGCGGTGGTGATGAAAAATATTAAATGTTCTTGAGCTAAAGGAGACTTCTCTTTTTTCAGGTGTGCTCGCTGAGGAATGCAGCCAAACTGTTTTGGGAAGACGTGACACATTCTATGTACCAGCAGGGGGCAGTCTGTCTTTGTCCTGTGGGGTCCAGCATTGTGGAGAAAACTGGAAAGGAGTCTGGATATGGAGACATTCAACAACTGAAAGGCCTGTTAATGAAAGTGTGAAGCACCATTTGATTGAAGAGGTGTTCTCAGCCGATGAAACTCGACTCATTTTGAATTTCCTGAGCGTTGACCAATCAGACGAAGGTTTCTATGGATGCAGGGTTCATTGGCATAATGATGAAACTTCAGAGGGACATTATATTTTACTGAACGTCACTGCAGGTTTGTGGAATCACTCATACCGGCCAAAGTCTGTGGTGGCATCTATATGTCTGTATTTGCAATTATTAAAAAAAAAACAAATAAAGAGCAGAACTAATAAAATATTCATAATTCAAAACTCTTAAAATTAGCAAACTATACACAATAACAGACACACTGATATTCTGTTATTCAAATAAACAATTGATAACACCGTCTATGTCACCTATGCCAATAATACATTATAAACATATGTATTATGTGTTACAATCTGCTTATAGCAATGTATAGTTAATTATAAGCACTCATATATGTTCATAATGCTTCATAACAAAAAATTGTAACTCATAACACATTATGAAGCATTTTATAATGACTTATAAGGTCAAATATCATGACAATTCACAACTGCTGGTCATTCACTGACCTCATCATTACAAGAATCATGGTGTATTATAATGATTATAGCTGTTATACTTTAGATTAATTCGATAGTGAATTATGATCATTGTTTTAATGCAATCATAATGTGATTATAAGTTACTCCAAATGGTCATTGAGGGCTTAGATAAAGAAAGTAATTTCCCTAATGAAATAGCTCAAACTCTGCCTCTAGTATTTCTCACTGAAGGAAAGAGGCTTTATTAAATAAGATAAACATGAATTAATATCTATTGATTAAACGTTCTCCTGCTATTAATCTTTTGTCTTCATGTAACCATTCTTTAAGGGTTTAGAGTTCGTGTATTATAAAATCTGATGATCTGTGAAAAGTCATTATACATTTCTTTATAATAGTAGTTAGTTATGAATTTTCTTATAAAGCATTATTGATATACAGGTGTTTTTATAACCATAATTACATAATGCTATAAGCAGGTTATCATGGAAAGTGATGCATTATTATATGCATATATTTATTGACATTTTGCATTTTAACACTTCAAGACATATACAAATACACCCCCTTCAGTCACCCTCATCAAACCCCATCTTTCTCTCTCTCTGCCTACAAATGTCACAGAAACCATCCAAAAATAAGGAAAATAACATAAACATTATTTGATAAAGCAGGTAAGCCTAAACAAAGAATAATGATAAAATATGTTAAAAATCTGAATAAAACCAAATTAATTAAACAGATGTAATAATCATTTTATCATTATGTAAAATTGTATAAGCTGATATACAAAAGATGATGTTTATATTATCTTGTCCTATATTTCGTACAAATTCAGTAAGGTTACACATTTTTTTATTTATATTTTTTACTTGGTACTATTATGCTTTGGAATCCTTGGAACAGACCAAGAACACAGTTTTTTGGACATTCTGGTAGTTTGGCTGACACTACTTGTGATAATGTCTTATATTATGTATGTTATTCTGTGTCCTCCCCCCAGCTGTCCCGTCTCAGAGGAGTGTACTGCACAGGGTTTTGGTCTGTGCCGGTGCTTTTCTTTCTCTTCCCATCATTCTTGGCTTGGCTTGTTGTCTGAGTTCAGACGTCAAGCTGCAGCCGCTTCCCAGGACGCCGTCCACACATTCAGCTGTTTACAGAAACCAACCACATCCGGCTCCATTGCTCCCACCTCGGTGCCCAATATCCCAGGAATGCAGCACTTCTCCTCACAAAGGTATGTTGAATTTTTAGTTTGTAGCCTGTCATGCTGATAAAAAGTTACTGTATCATTTTCAAGCGTTTTCTTTTTGCATTTTACAGCTCGGCCCAAGCCCCAGCAGAAGACAGAGGTGGGTGAACATCCTGTTTCACGACAGGATGCCCTTTGCCGTGCCCTCATCGTTGTCTGTTTTCCCTGACTGGCCTTGAATATGCCTGTGACCATGTATGTGCTTCAGTAATGTTTTTTTTCTATTTGCAATATTACAGGTGGTGTATGCAGACATTTCCCAGGGTGCACTGAGACAACAGGGAGCCACCAGAGAGCCTGCCCAGTCCACAGTGTACACATCCCTCAGATTTTCCTGAGGTGGTGGTGGAAAAATGTCTGCTGAGAATCAGTTCCATATTCCTTTTTCTGGGATTCTGCATGATCTTTGACACCTGATGTGGACTCATTGGACCTGGGAGCTTCTCAGTTGCATGACTGCATATTTGACATGCAGACTAATACTTAACCACTGTGTCACTCCTGTGTTCAAGATTACACCTCATTAAAAGAGGAAAAAATAAGACATGAAAGGTTCTAGCAGAGTAATGTTTGCCCATCAATCTCTGTGGACTGATTACATGTGGAGGAAGTGAATGTTTTAATTATGAAGAAGAAAAAAAATGTCAAAAATCCTTCATATGCACATACTGTAGCATAACAGACAGCATGTGGTGCAGATAATGAGGAGATATTGCAGCATGTTTCTATCAGCTGAATCACACTGACTTGCTGCTGAGAGAAAGGACTCAACATTGTGCTATAATTTCACACATGTTGACGTTTTTAATGTTTTGAAAAATGTTGCTGCAAAACATTAAATAGAGTCCAACCAATTTAAAACTATTGCAGTTTTTAAAATGTGAAACAAAGTTTGTCTATAATGTCTGTCTGATATGTCGGTGAGCATTAAATATTAAAGTATGAACACAGTAAAAGTATGAACGGCTGTATTGTGCTGTGTGCGATTTCAAAAATGAGATAAAACACAAAAATGACACAAAATACAACATTTTATTTTAGAATAAATTCTCAATGGCACGTTACATAACCAAATATACATATACATGTTTAGACATCTTTTAAATTAATATATTTCCTTTAATCATTTTATTTTATTAATTAGCGTACTCTGCAGTTACATTTTTACATGACATCAATGCAAAAGAAGTCATCATTTTAATAAATTAAGCATATTAACAGAGAAAAGGCTGCAGGGCATTTCGGCGGTACCTGCTACGAACTAAATGACATCTGAACTTCCCACTTTTGTGTGATTTCTACCCCTCCTTGCTCGAGGTAATCACTGGTCTACACTGAGCACACATCTGCTTCTAGTCCAGTTACATCAGAAAGCTACTTCGCAATGATTCAACAACTTAAAACAGTCACCAAAAATTACAAAGATAGTTTTTTTTTGTAATTTGGGTGAACTGACCCTTCAAACCCTTTTTAATCTGAGTTTCTTGAGACAGAACTTCACTATTAAGCCATCCTCTCAGCAACAGGAATGGTTTTCTCTACAGTAAGAGCACATAGACATTCTTCCAAAGACCCACCAGCTTTGTCGTTTGGTCACATAGTGTAGGACACACATCTGTGTCTCTTGAATGGGACGGCTCACCCCCAAAGCAAAACATATATATTTTAACTCTGGCTTGCGGTGCCATGCATCCTAGATTTTTTTGGAATGAGTTGCCAACTTTTGGAGATATGAGACTTAAAGATGTCTGACTTCTCATGAATATTATGGAACAAGCTTCACAACAAGGTCACGACAAAGTCAGTGGATTATCTTGAGTAACCAGGTCATGATTTCTGGAAAGAAACACTGGTGTTGAGTATTTTTGTTTCCATTATATTGGAGAGAAGGCAGACATCTCTATGGCGACTATCTCCAAAACTCAGCAGCTCACACCAAAACTATTTAGATGGATAAATGGCACAACAGGTAAGAGTAAAATATGTATTTTGGATTTTGGGGTGAACTGTTCCTTTAAGTTTTTTCTTGATTGCCCCCACTTTGCTCTGCTAACTCTAGTTTGTGTAGCTCCAGGCTAATGCTATAGTATAGCTCAGGACTAGAGCAGACCTATTGTCCTGTTGTGCTTGTAAGCAACTGGCTTTGCATTTTACTTCTAAGAGACTTCGTAATAACAACTAACAAAGCGTGAACTAAAAAACCAAACAAATAAAAAAGCCCCAAGTTCACATTCAAAGTGTTTTTGCCAAAGGTGGTTCAAAGGTTCGTTTAACCTGAAGCTTCTGTTTCAAGTCATCTTCATCAGCTCACATGTCGGGAAACTTCAAACCCCGGAGACTGTTCAAAAGTTCCACCCAACAAAAACACGGATACATCGAGCTAGCAAGCTTCAATGGGAGGTATCAGAAGGTGAAATGTTTTCATTAAGTGCAACGTCTATTTTCAGCAAATGTGGGTGTTGATCGGCTACCCACAGCTGTGCTGTAACCAGATCCAGAAGATTCTCGTCCTCTCACATAGTGAGAGAAACAGACAGACAGACAGACAGACATGGAGACAGACAGAGAGAGCAACAGTGGTGAACAGGGCTTTTGATAGATTGTAAGGCGCAGCTTTGGCTAAAATAAGCTTATGGCGAAATGTGTTGGCAGTGTCTCCTACTGTGCCCTATATGAGCTAATTTCCACTAACCAAGCACTTGAGTTCGGGGAACTGAGGTTCCCCTTTGAGAAATGTTGTCATAGGTATCGACTGAATTTCAGCAATGTCGTGTTTATAGTGCAGCAGACAGAACGCAGCAGCTAGCAAGGGCACAAAAGCATCTCCAAAATCAAAGATGTCCCCTAGAAAAGGATTTTTATATGCAAAGAACAAGCTTGGACAGTTGATACTCCCAGTGTCAGCTCCAAAATGTTGCTACTGTAAGTCTACATTATGTTACTGTGCATGTATGTGTCTGCATACTTTTTTTAGGCAAAAGAGGAACTGTTCCCAGACGTACCATTTGAGGACAAAGGCAAAAGAGAACATCCTGATGTCCTCAATTCTTTCCACTACTAGATAAAGAGCAACAGTTCGGCCATAGTCTCATGTTACCGCTCTCGTATAGATCATCATGTCTCTCTATTAAACAAGACGCTTGAGAAAAAGCTGAGGCAGAGTCTTGCTCGACCTACACTCACAGTTTTACAGCCATGCCAGGACTTCCATGTTATGTGAACAATTAACAACTGAGATGCAGCAACTTGTAACAACTTGGCAAAGTAGGGATTCGTTTATGTAGCTAAAGACTGGTTAAAAAGAAAGCCAACATGTCAGCTGCTTCTCCTCACTGTACACTCACAGTATTGTCAGTTGCTTATAGTGTGTGGGGACTCCTGGTGCTGTTGGTAATCTTGTCAGATTATCCGTGTCTTTAGGAAAGTGGTTCTATGGTGATGATGTAGCTGTTGCGGTTTCTTTTGCAGCTCCGTCAGCCCGTGCGGTCCCTTTGTTGTGCAAGTCTGTTATTCCCATTCCACAAAGCTACTCAGACTGAAAGAGAGAGAAGTGAAAAGAGAGGCCAGTTAGAGGAGAGGGTTGTTCACTGACAGCACGCATCTTTCATTCTGGACCGAATACCCAACACCAGCTCCACTGTGTCAGTGACATTACAGTGATCCGGAGATAATGAGATGTCCAAAAGATGGACAGTGAGTTTATCAAAAACACACAGAGGGACGTCTTTTGCATCGCTTCCAGCCTACTGCACTAATTCTGTTATCCGACATGTCAGGAGGTTCTGCTTTAAAGAGTTGTAACCTTGAAACGTTTTTATATGTTTAATGTGTTCAGTACTTTGTGACAACGAGACATGCTTTATAAGAATATCTTACAGCTGTGGATGAGTGGCTCATTTTGTCAAAGCGAAACTTCAAGTTTGACCTCGGTGACGTCTTACTTCTCCCATCTGCTGCATAAGAAAAAGGAAAAGGAAGAAAAAGAAAAAAGAATGAAGGAAAACCTCATTAGAGAACCAAAATCTGTCATCTATATAATGTTATTCTTTGAAAACCCTGACAGTAGTTGCTTCACATACACAGCAGTTTCTTTTAATTTAAATTGCACATCATTTCTTAACTGTTATATTTTTTGTCTTGCCTTGCTTTTGTTTATTTTATCATGTACATAACAGTTCTGTGAGATTCCATTATTTTCACCCAGCATATAGCTCTACTATTATTATTTGTTTTTGTTACAGTGATATTCTGCCAGTTTGTCCTGTGCATAACTTTACATTTCTGCATTTTATCTTTGCACATTTCTTATTGGAAATGTTGCAGTCTCATTTCACTGCAGTTGTGCTCACCAAAAATATCTAAAATCTCAAATCTATTATCCAAATACTCATAACCAAATATTGACCTTACATGGGCCTATTGAGGATATATTGTATTGGCATATGTTTACCAATATGCACCGATATGAAAACTTTTTTTTACAGAGCACATAACACAGTAAACGGTGCTTGGGGTGATTTAGACTTCGCACAATGGGGAATCTTTATGAGCAGAAGAGGAGCTCCCTGATGAAGATGAAAATGCTGAGAAACTATATTTCACAACCTAAACCCTAATTGACTGACAGTAATAAAATATTCTGCAATTGGACTGGGTAGTGTTCAAAAATTTTCTATATGGTGCCAGTGGTGCTGATACATTTTTCGATACATACTTTATAAAATCCATTAATAAAATTACATTACACATTACCTATAAATCTTTATTTTAATTTTTCAGCTCCTTTTTATGCACTTAAAAAGTTTCCTAACTTAAAAGTTTTAGTTCTTTGGCTCAGCATCTTGGCATTTTTCCACTCAAAACAGTTCTGCCTTCTGAGTATCTTTGTAAAACCATTTTGGTACAAACCTGTGCACAATCTACAAACAAAAGGTCTATTTTATTCCAGTTGAAAAACTCACTATATTGCAGCCACCAAACTGATAATTGGTGATTTTTTCCCCTCTGAAATTAATATCAGTCTGCATGTAAAATTGTACAGCACTGTATTGTTTACCTGTCGGACTGCGGCACATGATGACAGGGGTACCTGATCCCTGGCTGTCAACACTGAGGGCAGGACTAAAGGCAGAGGAGGACGCTATAGAGGGATGGCTGGCCTGTGAGACGGAGAGAGCAGAAAGAAATTTAGCAAGGATGAAGAGAAAATAAACTGAAGGGGCTCAGTAAAATCAAGGAAGTATTATTATGCTGAAGCTGACTCGAACCTTCCTGTCTGGAAAGGCACTGAATGTTCAGCAGGAAGTATGACTGGAGAGTAGACAGACATTGCTGGGAAGAGCCTTCACAACTTTGTTTACTTTTTTAATCAAAAATTGATTTTCAGCCAGGATCATGCAAAACACTTAAACTCTGGTGGACAATACTTTACTGAATGGTTCAGAAGGAGATTCTATGGCGTCCAGGCCAATACAAACTGACCTGAGCAATATGTGCAAATAAGCAACTAGACGGGATGTTCAGTTCCTCTTCGCTGCATGCCGTCCCCTCTCTCCCCTTTTTTCCTGTCTTTCTTCAGCTTCACTAAAAGTCCCCAATTTTTTTCACTCTGAGCAAGAAAGTGAACAAGTGTATTTCTGAAATGTTAAATTATTCCTTTAAACTAATCAGAACTTAATGAGGAGGTGTTTTATGGCGAAGAAAAGCAAATCTTTTCCATTACGATGATCACTGTACTTCACATCTACACCATGCATCAAAGCACCACTTTAACTATTTTCTCTGGCCTTTAATAATCAGCATGACAGTTTTAACAGGACGCTGTTCATCTGTGCACACTGATTCTAGTTAAATGGTGAGAGCAGGACCAATCTGACAACATTTTTCACGTAAAATAAAACAACACTGACAGGCCGTGTCATCCAATACACAGCAAGTGTGTGGAGTTGTAATCATTATAATCAATGTGCTGACAGCCAACACTCTATTAGACAGTTCTTGTAATTACAGACTATTTCATCCATGACAGCTTTGACACAACCGACAATCTCACACTCTTTTGAGAATGTGTTACCAGTTCTCTTCTCTCCACTTCAAACCCAAACACTACAGACAAGCTCAATACAATGTAAACACCAGGGGACATACTAATAAAGGTTTCGAGTACAAACAGTTGCTCCCCGTGACGAAATTCTTACAAATGTGACATTTTCTAACAATTCTCCCTTACACTTATAATTTGATAAAAGTTATTTGCAAAGTATGTTAGCCCTTAGGAGAGCTCCTATGGTGAAAAACAGTTTTTATAGGTTAAAGAGTTTCAAGAAAATGTTAGAAAGGCAAAGAGGTGAAGAAATATTCTCCAAACGCTGAATGACAGTGAGTTAATGAAATACTGCAGATTAGATCATGTGGGGATAATGTTTGCCATTGGTCTCATTAGTGATTCGCTCACATCTCCCACCCAACGCAAAAGCGATCACAACACTAAGATATGTGGCAAATGCAACAGTGCAGCAATGATGATTTGGGTCTGTTGCAACCTTCATCACACAAACAGTTACAACACTTTCTCGGTCTCATACTGTGACGCAGTTCATTTCATTTCCACTGGCTGTGGAAACATGCACATAACAGGCCTGTTAATATCATATATATTAAGTACTAAAACTACCCACAACACAGTAAAAAAATAGTTAAAAGAAAGTTGGATATTTGAGTTTTAGACACCTTTTTCAAATTTTTTTTTTAAAGAATTCATAATTACAACATGTCTTAATACAGACAAATCTATGATTAGGCCTGTTGATTTTACTGTTCATTCTAGGCCCAAGAGTGCATTTTTAATTCATTCATTCATTCTTTTTCATCAGCCAATCACAGCTTTTAACAGAATGTGTCATACCTAGCAACCACAACTACTGGGACAATCACAGCTCCTCATTCAGGTAAAGGTTTCTTGCCTAGATCACTCTATCACTAAGCCTCCTTGCTATAAATGTTTAGGCCATGTGAAGAGCTCTCTGAGACTATTCTCATGATGCTCATGGTTTCATTACACATTTTCTTTTCACTGACAGTGAGAGTTGTACTCACTGTCTCCAGTTCTTCCAGAGCTTCTGTTTCTCCTGTGGTGCTGCTGAAGCTGCTGGTACTGGATGAAGAACGGGAGATGTTCGGCCTGCCACTGCTGCTGCTGCACTCTTTCAGCTTGATAAATGGTCTGTTGAGGAGGACGGATGCAGGCAGAGATGTTCAGATGCTGAAAATCTGATCCTCTACAAAAGACCATCTGTATTCAGTCAGCCACTTCCCTACAGGACACAGAGGAGTACTGAGATGACTTCTCCTGGTCTTACCTCTCTTTGTTGGGGCAGATCTCAGGTGAGCTGGGATTAGATGATGTCTCTGACCTCACTTCCTGGGACAGTGGGCAGATCTCTGGAGGCTTTTGGTCGCTGCAGATGAAAGAACACATTAAAGTCAACGCCAGTGTGACAGGTCTCCCACCAACTGCAACTGTCCTAAACACCAACCTGCGCGTGTGTTTGTCCGCTGGGGTGTCTGTGCTGGAGTGGAGACGAGGGAAGAGGCCTGAGCGCCGTTTCACTGGGCTCTTCAGAGGAGACTTGGCTGACAGCGCAGGAGGCTGGAAATCACAGATTACAGAATTATGTTTATCTCTTTCTTTTTAAAGTAACATCCTTTTAAACCCTCAGAAAAATGGTATAATTTGGTATAATAGGTCATTGAAGTAACAAAAATGATAGCAATACACTTTTCCTACTACCATTTATATTACAGCCCTGAAAGGCAAAAGCACTTTCTTCGACTGACATGCAGCAGATGACAGAGATCTTGATGACATTCAGTACAGGTGACACAGGTTTAACCTCTCATCCACAGGGATGCCCACATCCCTAGCTGACACTACCCCCTTTCAGAGGCTGTAGTGGGCTGAGTGTTAAAACTAGAGTGAAGATACAGGTATCATATGAAACTGGATGGCTGAAGTAATCAGCTGAAACTAAAATAACCCTCTAAAGTCTAAATTTTGGCGAGAATGAAACCGACACGGCAACTTTAAAAAGGTCCCTTGATGTCTCACCTCAAGATACCTGAATGAAAATGGGTTCTATCAGTAATCTGTCTTATCTATTTCAGTATTGGGTTTTTTTATTAGTAGTATTAGTATTGGAATTGCATAAATTGTGTTAGTGCCCATAGTCACACCATTCTTTGAAACTTGACCTTCACTGTACAAAATGACCTGTAGTGACCTCTAAAAAAATCATAGCCTCGTGAAACTTCATAATCACAAACTACAGATAGAGACTGTTTGACTTTTCTAGGTATACTGACAATAAGGGGGTTTCTGAGCAATACCCATAATATAGGTGCTCGCCATCCAAGTCTTAAGGGGTCAAAAATAGTTACGTTGTGCACCAAAAATGCTGTCGACACAAAACTATTGTAACAACTGTAAACTTTGGTGAATAGGGACCCAAAGAATCCACAATGTTTCTTCTACTCACAGTGAAGGTACTCTTTGTGCATTCGCTGGTGCTCTGCGGCAGTCCTCCTCCACTCACGCTGGCCGGGACCCCACCTCCTACCCCGGGGCTCCTGTGACGGTGGGAGCCCACCATGGTCTCCATGGAGTGGCTCCTGACACGCATGGCTCTCTGGAGGAGGGGGAGGACACAAAGAGGATGAGTGGATGAGGAGATAAGAGGAGCACAGAGGAAAGGGCAAGAGGCAGGTGCGTAAAGGGAAAGTTAGTGGCATAAATGCAGCATTCATTTTAAACGTGTAAGGGTTATTATGTTCATAGAGGCTACTGCACAAATCAACCACCAGAGGGCGCAGTTCTCCAGAAAGGAAACCAAGTGAGCTGTGGTGGATGAATGGGAATGTGTTGTAATAATCCTTATTATTCTAACCTTATATTGATTTTGTTCATTGATTACAAGATTCATGATAGCAATACATGTCATCCAGTAAAATGATATTAAAGGCATAATATGTAACATTTTCCTAAGCAAAAAACAACATATAGAATCATTTAAAATAAAATAAGATATAAAAAACATATAAAATCATTCCTTGTAATCATCATGTATGACCTACTAGAAGTGTATGGTGGTAGCTGTACCTCTGGAGACCCTGCCATCTGTCTGCATTTTCTTATGTTCTCATTATTTTGATGTATTTGGGATGGCCTACCAACACAAAACCTCTGTATTCTTTCTGGTGCACAGTCCTGATAAATCCTACAAATTCTACTTTAAGAAAACACATTTATATAACTTTTTAATGTTCTGTCTTTTCAATTACTAAATATCTACTGTAGGTAAAGCTTGAGGCACTGATTTTGTTTGATAGTATGAACACAAACAACATGATATGAAAGAATGTTTATTAATTTGGTGCTGATCCTCTGTTGAATTTACAGCAATGCAGACATGTAATACACAGTGATGGCCAGGACAGCAATGAGAACAGCGCCCCCTGGGACTGACTGCAGAAAGTGCAAAGTAGCGGTCCATAATGCCTGTGAAGAGTAAGAGAGCCAAAATGCCACATTAGTCTCATGTTCATCGCTCTCACACACATTCAGACAGAAAGACACATTTCACTGGTCCTCATGCTGGCTTTCCCTCCCAATTTTCCCAGGAGACCTGTGTTTTACAATGCCTTCTCCCATTTCCAAATCTTCCCACCTGTTTTTTTCTTTTCATTATTACAACAATTTCTGACTGGCTCTGAACAGCACACACAAGCCCTACAACTCTAAAAGTGTACTGTTTCTACCTGCGAAACAATACAGCTACACCAATCCAGACTTCCTGGAAAGAAGAATTCCTGTTTTCGTCAGGAAAGTTTTAAATGAAAGGAGCATGCATTTTGTGAAATCTGTCATGTCAGTTTTTTTTGCAAGCAAGGCAGAAAACAAATTAATGAGAGAAACGTGATGAATATTAGTTTATGCTTGAGATTCATGCAAGTGCACACCACAGAGGCAAATTATTCTGTATTGCTTCCTGGGGATTAAAAGCAAAATTAAAAAATAAGTACTTAACATAAAAATGCTGTTGCAGTGGCCTTTATTATTGTGTTATTTTCATTCTTTAAAAGTCACCAGAGTGCAGGAAACTAAGTGTCTGAAACTCAAATGTCACACTGTTATACTCCAGGTACCAAGTTGTATTTAATGTATGGAATCTGACAAATCGTTACCAATTCACTGCTTCCTGATTGATCAACTGAAAAGACAATGGACTGGGAAACTCTGGAGGGACATATTTCAAGATAAAACAACTTATAGGTTATCAAATATGTTGTTTAATCTTGATATATGGCCTGATGTCCCTCCAGATTTTCAGTCTATCATCTTTTCAGTTGCCGATTAATCAGGAAGCAATGACTTCATAACGATTTACCAGATTCTCTCGTTTTATTTGACTTGTAACCTGTAACAAAGCAGCAAGACATTTGAGTTTGCCACCATGAGCAAGATGTCAGGGGAAAATGGCTGCCATGTGAACATGGAAAATTATCATAACTTAGCCTTTAGTTTTTGCACAAAACAGTGTGAAGAGACTGAAAGAAGATAAGAATAATAGAAGAAAGAGAGGAAAAGGGACTATTTTTCATAAACACATATGCGCAACAGTGTTTGCAGTCATTTTCATACACACACAAACCTGAATGCAGGTATGCAGTACAGTATACGGACAAAATCTTTGAGCAGCAACAGCAGCAGCCATAGTTTAGCGCCTTAAGTCATCTTGCACACCTGTGACATTTAGCTGACCTACAGCACGAAAACTTCACTCTCTGTGCTGTTATGACGGTGATTAAATAAATGTCACAGAGCTGAGAGAAGATTACAGGGTGTCACCTATAATTCTGTCCACGTTCATATTCACCTTGAAGGATTCTAGCAGGCCCCCGTGTCCCCCATTCTCCAGCTTGTCCTCCTCTCCGGCCTGGCTCAGACCCAGCGCGGCCTGGCTCTGTCTGTGCAGCTCGTCGTGGAGGTTGTCCAGCAGCGCAGCTCGCGTTCTCCCCTGGAATCAGTTCACACACAGACACAGAAAACACATGTAGGCAAGCACCAGGCTGCTGGCGATTATGGTGGTTATTATGGACTAAGCTGAACGGTGATTGAAGGCATGCTGTGATGTTTTGAGTGTGGTTGTGTGAACGTGTGTCACCTCTAGTTTGGCGAATTTGTCGGATTTGTAGCAGGCGTTTTCAGCATTGATCAGCTTTGTCAGCAGGAAGTCTCGAAACTCAGGACCCTGGAGAGAGATAGACAGAGAGAGAGAGGGGGGGGGGTTGTAGTTGATGATGAACCAGAAGGGTGGGGGGCAATGATGAGGAAAGGGAAAAAGGTGACCTTTATCAGCACCATACAGATTACTGTATTGCAGCAAAACACTGTGTTTGATCAAGAGTTTCAACCTCACTCAGTTTTTTTTCCAGTGCAATTTCCTCTTTGTGACTATGATCTGAAATGACACAAGCCATTTTGGCTCGTGGCAACTAGAATTACCGCCTCAGGGTTGTATGTCTCCACCAACCAGAAAAGCTGTAGTTTACATCCATGTCTGTAATATACGTATGTAGTAATGAATTTGAAAAAAATACTAATAAATGGTAATTAAATGTATTTAACCTCTAAATCGACATGTATAATACCAAAGAATCATTTTTTCCAATTAGATATTTGTGTGAAACTTTGTCATAGTTAACATATGAATTCTTGAGATATGGGCAAAAATGTGTTTTGCAAGTTCACAGTGACCTTTGAGTCCCAAAATCTAATCCTTGAGTCCAGTGGACATTTATACTTGGTGCAATAAAAGTTTCCTCCAGATGTTCCTGAGATACTTCAAACATAGGATGGATGTGACATCACAGTGACCTTGAACTTTGACATTTGACTCCCAAATTCTAATCAGTTCAACCTTGAGTTCAAGTGGACTTTTGTACAAAGTTTGAAGAAATTTCTAAAGATATCACATTCCAAAAACACAATGAAAATACTCTGTCACAAGCATTCAAATTCTACTTTTGTAGGTGATTAACTAGACGAGGGTTTTTCATAGTCTGAAGGCTCGAGGTGAAGTCTCAAGTCATTGATGTTCACCTTCAAAAAGTTTAGATGTAACGCCTTTGTGAATTCGTCAAATCAAGGTGACTGAATTCATGGCTCATCCCCTAAGATATTTGTCTGTCTCTCACCTTCCTGAAGACCGCTGGGTTGGGGAGAGGGGGTCCAAAAGGAGGCACATCCTCCCTCGCTGTAACAGACACCTGTTGATATAAAACAAATAACAGTCACACTTTATTATCATGTATTTCAGGATGGCTCAGGTTTCAAGCTGGGAGGATGAAACAAAGTCTGACAGAAAAACCTGAGAAGACCTTGTCATTGTGAGTGATGACTGATTCATCCTGTACTTTGTAGTGCCTTTTTTATACTCAGCTGACAAAGACCGCTGGCAGTTTAAAAATGGATTGGATGAAGTGAGGCTGCATGAGGTACTTATTCATAGCATAACCTACAGGAGATGGCGGTTGGCAGTTTAGCCACCAGACTCCTTTGGTAGAAACAGTAATTTCACCTCACAGAACACAGGAGCTGCTGGTCTACTGCTGCATCGATTAGTTGCATTATTGTGTAACTTTGGTGAATTCAAACTAACCCTTTAAAACTCTTAAGTCACACAATAAAACAACTCCCGTGTTCTGTGTGGTAAAATGACGGAACTTGCCCATGAAGTTTGGTTGGTTTGGACACAGTGATATTTGGCTTATATAACATTGGTTTCCTGTCAGAAAAGGCTTGTCTGTTGGCAAGGTAATGTGGTGAAATATTCTAAATACAGCTTACACTTAAAATGACATTAATCTTTTGGGTGGGCCTTCGGTAAAGTGGCTAAACTACGTTTGTTGCTGACCCTGTCCACAGCAGTTCATTGCTATCCCTGCTAAACCTTTAAAAAAATCTTTACAGCTTGTTTGATTTACTCATTTACAGTTATTACAGAGCATGTAGGCCTGGTTGGTACCTTGTATGTTGTGTGCTCTGTACACGGGTTCTCAACTTGCACCAGCACATAAGCATGCAGGAAGTTGGAGGCGATCATGTCTGGAACAAACGGTGTGGCCTCTTCTTGGAAGACTGCAGCCACGATGTCATTTCCTATGTGCCTTTTCCTCTGGAGCTAA
Organism: Lutjanus erythropterus; assembly: GCF_056507025.1. Lineage (NCBI taxonomy): Eukaryota > Metazoa > Chordata > Actinopteri > Lutjaniformes > Lutjanidae > Lutjanus > Lutjanus erythropterus. The sequence continues at coordinate 17,371,006 of NC_139320.1, forward strand.
AGAAGCAGAGGGGGGGAAACTTATTAGCTGGTCGACAGATTTTGTTTTGTGGTTGCGTAGCTCAGAGGACACTTATTAAAAAAGAGCCCAGTTTATGAGTCTTCCATGACACATAAACCATTGAATGCACTGGGGATTTATTTGTTTCTAAGAAGGGTTTTAGCGGCGTCACATCAAATAACTTGATTCGATTTCACATTTAGCCACAGCTTACATAATAGCAATTTAGCAATCATAACAGCCTAGCAGATTGTCAGTAACCACACCAGAGCAGTTTAATATTGATATATGTGAACTAAAGGGTCCTTACGTTGCAGCTAAATCCATTGTGCCTTCAGTGTGACAATAATAAAGCCAGAATTAAAGTCTTGTACCTGCTGGACATCTCCCTCAGTGAAGGGAAGCTTGGTTGACACATGGAACATAATCTCTCTCCGTCTGAAGACAGTGTAGACAGACTCAGACCCCGTCTGTCCGTGGGACACATCCAGCCCACCGCGGAACCTGTCACATTATCAAAGTACATGTGTCATGCTCACCGTGTGGCCTCCAGCCTTCAGCAAGAAGATAAAATTTTATTTAATGTATTTTAAAAGGTTTATCCTTAACTAGCCCCAGTGCCAGCCAAAAGTGTTGTTCAGTTTGCTCTAATGTCTCAGCTACAGTTAAAAGCCTCCCTAACAGAAGAGTAACACAATAGAAAAAGCCCGCAAGACAATAAACACAGTATACAAAGCTCCAATTACCTGTCCATGTGGCACTTTCCTTTCTCAGATCCGTTTCACTAAGCAGTTTATCCCAATTGCACGCTGGGGCCGAAACAGCAGGACAAATTGCTCCAAGGTTACAGTAATTAAAGCCTGCTATTCTCCTGGTTTATTGTAGTGCACTTTCATGGCCTTCTTTTCATCCTAGCCTCTATTCATTTTTATACTTCTGAACTCTGCCTTCACGTTTTCATTTTATTGCACTTTACTCTGCTTCTTTTCTCTCATTCAATTGCACTCTACTCCTGCTCTTACCCTTTAAAGTCCTGCAGTTCAATGTTGTCACCCAGGATACTGAGAAACTCCTTGAAAGCTGGTGTCTCCTCATTGTTCCCAAACAACTCTTCTTCTGATGTCTGAGAGGAAGAGACAGGAAAATGGAAGGGGACAGAAAACATGGGCAAAAGATACAAGAGATAAAACGGTGTAAAAGATCAGACATTGATCAATATAATCACTTACCTGTCCAAACTTCTGGTAGACGACGCCAAATTTGAAAGTGTTGTTCACCTCGTGTTCATCATAAGCCACTATCAGCTGGGATCCCTGCAGATACACAAAAGCAACACAGTAATAAATCACGCAGGAATGTAGTCGAATCAGCTAATCTTTTGTAATTAATATATAAGTTTTATTTATTCAAGTAATTTAAACTTTTCTAGTATTTATTTTCATTGATTTTCAGAACACTTCATATCTCATAAAGACAAGTTCTTTTTGAAGACTTTTGACTTGAAACAATGAGTTAAATGAAGGCACTGTACAGTTCAATCAAGTCATTAAAGTATGTTTCAAGAGAACATATTATAGCATATTGAGAGCTAAAAATCTCCTGACATCCTTTTTTAGGGTTTGAAAAAAACAAATTATGAAACCCTGCTGTGTGTCTGTAATACATTTTAAGGTAAGTCATGCTTGTTTTCACAATAATAAAAACACTGCGAACCATGATAGAAGTTAATATTGAATTCAGTCCCTATTTCCTTACACTTTAAATTTAATAACTTTATTGGGAGCAATTTCACATGTTGCCTTTGTCCTGATGCTGGAACGAAGTAGCACCAACAGGAGCAGCTGTGGCTGTAAGTTATTTGTGTGAAACGAAGAACTTGCTCTTCAAACTGGGAAAATGTAAAAGAAAATCAAATTTGTTTGTGAAGTTCATCAGTGGGGCTGAAAAGCTGTTGGTTCAACTTAATATCTTAAGCTTATTGAACATGTTTTCTCAAGTGCATCTGAATCAATATTAAGTTTAATGGACTAGAAAAGTTTATTTGATCAGGCAATTTTTAAATGATTCAGTCATTCAAAAAATAGCTGAACTTGTGTTTTCAAATTCGGTCAACTTAATTTTAAGGCAGCCCAGATGCTTTTATTTCTTACAAATTCCCCATGGTTACTTATCTCACTTTCTTCTTGTTGTGGTAGCTAGAAAAACATGTTTTCCTGTTCTCCATCATGTCTCCAGGGCAGCTTTATTGGGCCCTTGTTATGTAAGGCTGACATGCAACAAACTGTCACGGCCCTCAGCGAAGGCAGTGATCTTGTTGCTGCCTCTTGCAGACTGAGACGCAGATGGGTGTTTTTTTTCCTTTCCTGAGGCACAGGCTGAAAGCATGCTCCATCACACTCCTCTGCAGGGCTCACAGGAGGAGAAACAGATCCATCGTATTCATTTTAGGAGGTTGTTGCCCTCTCCTAATATCATCAGTCATTTCTGAATAATGTACATTCTGAACAGGGCAGATGTTAGAGAAGTAGGGGGCTTATGAGGGTAAAATGTGATAAGTTGTGCACTGTGTTTCTGGTTAAAGGGCGGGTGAAAGGGTGGTGCAGTGAAAAGTCAATGAAGGCCTTAGTGAAGGGGCAAGTGGGCGATGCTGGTTAACAATAATTAAATCAAAAGCTGCTTTAGTTAATATTAAAAAAATGCCACAGGCCTTAAATAAAGGGAATGAAACATGTACGGATGTGCAGAATATGAAAAAATCTTGATGAAGTTTACTTTCATTTTTTGACAGTTATTACCGAATGTAGCAATAGCACTTTCAACCCTACACTGCCCCTTTGTCTCTCAGCAGAAGCAGACGGTGACAGGAAACGGGTAATGTCAGCCTGAATGAATACACAAATAACTGGCTAGATGAGCTGACATCAGACTGGTTATTAATGAGGTTACAGTGTGGTGAGTTTACAACAAACTCACCCGAGGGTACAGGACCGGGTTGAACTTCAGCCCCGTGGCATCATCACACAGAAGCTGAAAAAAAAGAGATATTTGATTTATATCTTACAGTAAAAATACAAAATATATTATTATTACACAAAAGGCTTTTCATGCTTTTGAGTTTATGCACAACATCTTAATAACAAATTAGTTTACTTAAAAACAATGATTATTGCAACCACTTCAGAAACACAGTACATTACTCCAGCATATTCCTATTATCAGTCAATTTAAATACTTGGGGACAGACATTTCCCCCTCATTAACTAGTATTGCTAATAAAAATTTTCAAGGAATTTATAATAAAATTGAATCAGATCTCGTTAGATGGTCATACCTCCCAAAATCACTGCAAGCTCGTGTATCAATAGTCAAGATGGATATATTACCACGGATAATTTTTTTCTCTTCCATGTTACCTTTACCTCCCCCAACTGATTATTGGGATAAAATTCCCTCTTTGGTATCCAGTTTTGTTTGGGGTGGGAAACGACCACGCATTAAGTTGATAACTCTCCAGCGTCATAAATCAGAAGGTGGCCTTTCAGTTTCTAATTTCAAGCACTATTTCTGGTCTTTTGTCTTAAGACCATTATCAGTTTGGCTGAATTCTGATTCAGTCCCCTGTTGGAAGGCTATAGAGGTTAAGTTAGCATACCCACATAGACTAGAAGACCTGATTTACTCTGCTGTTCCCTTGAAATGGGCTAAGTTGCGCCTCGGCCCCATAATGAGTTTTCTTTTGTCAGTATGGCAGCTTGCAGAAAAGGAATCTAATATAACATGTAAATGGCACCTTAAGAGCCCAATCTTTCATAACTACTCTCTTGTCACTGGGGGGGTCCCATTTTCATGTCCATCCTGGAGCACTAAAGGGGTCCATACATTTACAGATATTTATAAAGAAAATGGTCTCTGCAATTTTGATGATCTAAGAGTGACTTACAGTTTACCAGGATTTTCCTTTTTTCTATACCTCCAACTGTGGTCATCCATGAAAGCATATGGAGTACCATGGAACACCCCACTAACCACTCACCCCTTCCACTCCATTTTGGTCAACAGAGGACGGAAAGGAGGTGTAGTCTCTAAACTGTATTCACTCTTCTGGAATGCTTCCTATAAGGCTCTTCCCATTACACAAGTACGGACTGAGGACTTGAAACAGTACACTGGAGAGGATTTGCTCGACTGGGAGAGGATATGGTCTTCAATTGTCATTGCTTCCAAAAAACCCAGATCACCAACAGATTCACTTCAACTTTATTCATAGGACTTACCTCACACCAAGGAAGGCTTATCTCATGAAACGGTTATCATCCCCAAACTGCACTTTGTGCACAGATGGACTCACAGGTTCCTACATGCATATGTATTGGGAATGCAGGGATGTGAAACGTTTTTGGGGTGAGGTCTGTGCCACTCGGTCTGATTTTTTGGGTTTAACTGTGCCATGCTCTCCCATCTTACTACTTCTGAATGACACTCCCTCACTGAAACTAACATGTATTGGTAGACATATTCACAAATCTCAGTGGATTAACACATTTATTGATATCATTAATATGGAGCTTTCAGTGGCGAGGATGCATGGTGCACGAACTGGCACTATTTCTGCATGGCAAGATATGTCAGATAAAATCAAAGAGTTAATGTAATTGTCATTTTACAACAACAAAAAAAAATGTTTTCCTTACATCCTGCACATGTCACTGAATATGGAATATGGAGACCCATGGGGAGAGGAATGGGAGGGGAGGGAATGATCGCCACAGACCTTTTGTTTTCATTTTGTATTACCCCATGTACGGACATAAAATGTTAATAAAAAGATGATCACAAAAAAAAAAAAAAATCTCAATAACAAATTAATAGAATTTACTCTTCACTGTTTAGAAGTTAAAATATATTTCTTTCCACCTAAAAATCATAATAATTTTTTGTTCAGTGTATATCCTTAGTTTGTCACCAAACTTTCTTAGAGTGTACACTCTTAAATATAAAGGTGCAAAGGAAGAACCCTTTTTAGCCCTTGGTAGAACCTTTTACAAAAGTTTCACCTGGAACCTTTTCAAAGGTTCTAAATAAAACTAAAAAAAAAAAAGAGTTACACACAGAATCATCTGCAAAAGGTTCCCCCGTATTAGACATTTTGCAGAGAACCCTTCTATTGTGCAGTGGTTCCAATTAATATTCCAAGAGCTTCATCTAGATCCCAACAAGAACAAGTTCTACAGATGAGTCAAACAATGGTTGAATTCCATATGTTGTATACTGTGGTCATTCATTTTACCATTGCTTAAACTGAGGAAACATTCAAGCAATTTTTAGAGTAAAAACTTAATTTAAAATCTTGGAACAATGGAGATTTCATGCTTTCTTATGCTTTACTGCCACCACAAGGACTTATCTCTTTGGAAAAGCCCAATTTAGCCGAATGTTCTTGTGTCGCACTGGAAGAGTCAAGTGCTGTTGTGAAATTATCTATAGTACGGGATCAGTAAGCGGCTGAAAAGATATCCTTCTCTCTCTTAAGTCAGACTCCATATAATTATGCACTTAAAGCTGCCATTATGTGTTGATGTTTTTATACCTTGAGTACTCATAAACTGTATCTTACCTTGGCAATCTGGGGTACACTAGGCAGCTGGTTGATGCCTGCTAATGAGATCCTGTCATGGACTGTTTTGATTCTTGACCTGCAACAGAACAAGAAGAGGAGATCTACAAGTAAGTCTGTTCAGAGACTTGTTCCGCTAAAGAGAGTTTTTTTTTTAAGTCCTTGAAATTAGGGAAAAGCAATGACCATGATGAGTTTAGTGTCTAGTAACATCAGAGAAAAAAGAAACAGAGAAAAAAAGACAGCAACTGGTCACGGGCTGTTTGATTACTGGCATGATCACCGTCAGCTGTCCCAGAGGAGATTGTCCATCACTGAACTATGGTCCCCTCTGCTGCGCCCACAATGGATAATCAAACACATAGCATTACTTGATTGTTTTTCTCGCCTGTTAATGAAAATGTCACCAACTGTGACAATGGCATGAAAGCTGTCCAGCACATCACCACAAGTCTGTTCAGAGTTAATCATGAGCTGAAACAAAAGAAAAAGCAGGAGGAGTAAAACCTACACCAATTTGTCTGTCTTAGGGCCGTCACAATATCAGATTTTCAATATTATCAGGGCCAAAAAAATTTGTGCTAACAATATTATCACATTATTTATATAAAATATACTTTACTATACTGCTACTACTACTGCTGCTACTGCTTCTACTAATGATGCGTGTATGGGTGAGTGTTGGGGAAGAACAGAGAGAAACAGGTGTTTCTAATGATACTAATTAAGGTTCAGCTCTATTCAGGTCAAACAGGGTCAGGCTGCTGCTATTATGCAAGTTGGTTCACTGGAAAGGCTCTGCCACACAAAAATTGAACAGGACTTTAATTATTGTCATTGGTTACAGCTGTGTTTACCCCGCTATTTAAAGTCAATATGGCTGCAGTGAAAAAGGTCTACTAGATGGACTGTCATACAGTTTGGAAGAGGGATTCATGTTCCCCTCAGGATGATTTGTAATCACTTAGATGATGATGACATCCTCATCAGCCTGAGCTATAATTTGTCTTTATTGCTAATTAGAAACTGCTAACACACTAAACAAACATGGTGAATGCGGTAAACATTAGATCCTATAGCAGCTCTTGACTCCAACCCATTTTCATCCCAACTCGACACAAGCCAATGTTTTTTCACATTCTTGATCACAAGGTAAACTTTAGCGGCTGTCAGGCATAGTTAATCCTGTGAAATGATGACATTTAGGTTTATAACACCATGCATGGGATTACAATAACTATGTTCTGTTATGTGCGTCATGTCACTGAAGTGACTCGCGAGACAAAAGTTACGTTTCATTGAAAGGGTTTGCATTCGAGTTGCCAAGGGGCAGTGACAAAATGTTGTTATTTAGCCAGTTTGGAATGAGACCAGGCTAGTCTTGTAATTATAATAGGTATGGTGGCCCTTGATATGGGATTAAAAACTGTAATTCTTGGTATGGCCCATCATTTACAGGAACGAGAAGAAAAGCAGCAGACTGGGGAACAGACACGTTAAAGACAGACTTTAATAGCCAGAACTCAAGAAAGACATGAATAAAAGGGTGAAAGACATACTTTACAGTTTTGACACCTGAAACACATAAACTGTCAGTGTACTTCTGTCACTCTACCTGAGCATGATGCGTAGGTACTCCTGTCCTTCAGCCTCCTCGTGTTTCAGAGACATTATGAGGTTGCCTATGCTGCTGCCAGTGCAGTAATAATTCATGTGTTCCTGGATGCATGAGTGTGGAAAAGAGGGTGTGAGAGAGAGCGACAGATTTTAGGTCAAATACAATAACCGACTTCCCCTGCTTAATTCATGGTGAAAGTGACATAAATACACACACACTGACCTTGCCTAGGAAGTGCTTGCGGTAGGCGCGGGCTGTGCTGTTACACTCCAGGCGATAGCTGTGCCCCCCACCAGGGCTCATGCCCTCCCCTCCATCCTCTTCCTCACAGAAACTGGACTCTGAGGAGGAGGGGGTCCCTGCTGGTGCCTCCACATCCTCAATCCAGTAACCCCCAAACTGTGGCAGGATTACCTGGGGGTAAGGACCACCTTTCTCCAGGACCTTAGACAGGAGGGAGCAGGGAGGAACAGAGGTAGATAAAAGAAAATATTTAATAAAATGTGGAAACACTCCTAACCAGTGGTGAGAAGGCTGTAAATGTGTTATGAGCGTATTACAAGAGTGAAAAATGACTCACATCTTCTATCCGTGGGTAGGGGATATAGTCATCCTATAAAGAGACAACACACACTGTTAAGATGCCTAATTTTAACACAGTGAACTTCAGTGACTTTCACCACAGTGATACAGTTACAAGCACAGCCACAGGTGCAGAAAGGTAACACGACTTCATGCCAGACGGACTCTCAGGTGATGATGCAACAGCCTGAAATGCACAGTCATCAGCGAACATCAATGAGGGCGTGTCACCCCTTGATGATGTCAGAGCTGTTTTGATTCAGTGGCCCCTGGGGCTAGGAGCTGTTATGAGCCTGTAGGCGTTTGGCAGTCTGCTAGCGTAGCACAGCTCCAGTGTATGACCTCTAAATAGTGCTGAGGCCCGTCTGCGCCACTGAGAGCACAGCGCTCCGGACAGCCAGTCATTTATATTCTGCAGCAGCAGGAGTCAGGATACTGGCAGTCCAGAGAGGATCAATTGACAGTTGGAGTTCATTCAACTTATAATCAATCAGATCAGGAGGTTATTGATTTTTCACTTTAGGAGCCCTGAGAAAAAATTGAAAAGCATTTACAGGGCTGTTAAGAATCCCTCATACACTCTTAGAAATAAGGTTCCAAAATAGCTTCCTGAAGAGCTAAGGGTTCTACCCAGCACCATTTGCATCTGAAGAACCCTTTTTATTCAACAAGCCATTTTCTGAAGAAAGAACTCTTCAAGGATTATTGAAATTCTTGAAGAACTCTTTTTGTCAAGGGTTTGTTGTACCATAATTGTAAAAGAGTTCTGAGTAGAACCCCCTGGGTCATGAAAAATACATACATGAAACACTTTTAAGTTTCAGTGTTGTAATTTTGAAATTACCATGAAATATTTAAGATTATTTAAAAGAGTAAAGTAATCAGACCTAGTCACATTAACGGTAACCTATGTTATATCTCATCATCGGTGTGATTAGTCATGGAGGTTCTCCTTTAGAACTCTTATAGGGTGCTCTGGATGAAACCTTTTGCAGATGGTTCTCAGTATAACCCTTTATGCTGTGTTATAGGCACAACCCTTATTTCTAAGACTGTAGGCTGACAGATGAGCAGATCAGGAGGCATGATGAAGCAGTGATGGAGGAAAGCACGCAGAGAAATGGAAGACAACACAGACTGATAAGATGTGTACAGGTGTGTGTCTGGTATCTGGTCACACCTTCCATTTTTTGGTCTCTTCAGCTTTAGGGACCTTATTAGTGTCCGTACGCAGCATGAGGACGGAGAAGCACAGAGGTCAAAAAGCTTTTATAATAAAAAACTGTTCTGGAACATTGCATTCTCATCCCCAGACCTCATTGTCTCTGTTTCCAGATGACAACTGAGTGAGTCATACATGCAAATGCACTTTCCTGCACACACACACACACACACACACACACACACACACACACACACACACACACACACACACAGGTAATACAGACACTTAGTCATCCTCTCTCTCTGAATCCAGCTTCTAGATATGCCAAGTGTTCCTCTCCTCATTTTTTATTGCCTATTTTGGGGACACAGCAGCACTGAGACGCAGGCTGAGGCCTTATCAGTCTGCAGTGTTTTGTAAATATATGCGGATATGAAAAGCCAATCTGGTAGAGACGGAGTAAATTGGCCAATTACGGTACAAGCCCAGTGGAACAGCTCGTTTACATGACTGAGCATAGACTCGAGGAAATGAACGCATGTGCAGCGGTTCAGAGTGTTCAACATACACACAACTGCCACCACTTCTAATGCCACCAATCATCAACCAAGAATCAGATGGCATTCAGTGCAGACTCACACTACACACACACACACACACACACACACACACACACACACACACAATTTACTCCTCAGTCTAGTCTGTAATGGTGTGTGTTTGTGTGTTTGTCTGATGTAGCAGCTGTTACAGTCACGGGGGAGCCATTGTCAACAATGCGCGACTGATCACAAAGGCTCTTAAGAGGCTTTAATTTTCAGTTGACAAAGATGAAGAGAGAACAAAGGGGGAGGACTGAGGGGTGACGTTAGGAGAGGAAGAAGAAAGGAGAAGGAAGAGAGGAGATTGGGATCAAAAAGGTGACCTTCATCAGCACCGTCCGGACTACAGTACTGAAGCACACTGAGTTTCAAATGTGAAGTCAGAGGTGGCAGAGCTCAAGAGAGCAGGTCGATGCCAGCAGAGGCTCAGAAAAGATGGATGAGTTGCACAGTGTGTGTGTGTGTGTGTGTGTGTGTGTGTGTGTGTGTGTGTGTGTGTGTGTGTGTGTGTGTGTGTGTGTGTGTGTGTAAGAGGAAGAGAGAGAGAGAGAGAGAGAGAGAGTGTCTTTGATCACCGGGCTGCATTGATGGACCATCATCCACTGGTCACACTTTTCAAATAACTTTGCTGATGTCTTCAGTCAGCCTGTTCTGCTGCATCTCCCTGAACAGCACCTTTCTACCTTTCTCCCTCTATGCTGTTAAGAGGAATCCACAATTCAAAATCAAAGGATAAGGCTGACTTTATTACTTTATAAAGGAAGATCAAAACTAAGAAGAACTAAGAAAACAACTCTGAATGATGATCCTGAGTATGTGATAATTGCGGTGGCCGACAAGGGCAAATGCGCTACATACACAAAAACGCACTGCACGTAAGAAAACAAACGCAAAAGGAAAATGCTGCATATCCAGTCCATATGTTGTGCAGTACATTGCTTAGCTTTCTTCACCTATACACCTCCTGCTTCTCCAAACTGGGCGTGTTTTGACAAACCATTACTGCAGGTAATACACTCACTGTGGATAAGTACCTTATACAAACCCAATTCAAATAATCTGAACTATCGCTTTAAGGGTATATTCAAGCAGGTTAATGAACTGAAATCAGGACAGGCTGCAAAGGGACACTATGAGCAGATGGATTACCTAGAGGATCAATGTACTGTAGGAGAAATAATCTTGTGATTAATGGACTTGGACCAGATAATGCTGGTGACACCTGAGGCTGAAACTGAGTCCAAAGTGCAAGAATTGTTCACCACAAAACTTATAAACTGTGGAAATTGAGAGACCTCACTGGAGTAGAAGGTTCAGGAAGAGACCTCCCTACCCTGTGTGTGATACTTCAAGCTATAAATAAAGATGATTTTAAACATGCAGTTTTATTTTTAAAAATCACAAAGAAAGTTCCTAAAACAGCCGGGCACTGTAGTTAGCAAACAGGGTAAATAGTGCATTTATTGGGAACTATTTTCAGCAGTGGATTAATACACATTGTGTCCTCTAGTGAGTATTTACAGCACTAGAACAGTGTATGTGGAATTGACTCAAAATAAACTCTCATTGATGTGTTTTAATAGTTTTTGGACAATACTGGAGCTCTGTTGCACAGAGGAATAAATTATAGGGTATTAGGCTTTGGCTACACCAGGCGGTACTTGTTAGTGGGATCAGTTCATTGCTGGTGGAAGAGCCTTCACTATTTCTTTTTGCGCTGAAGCAACTAATTACAAATACTTAAGTTACTGAAATTAAGTAGGTTTTTGAGTACTTGTAGTTTCATGAGAAGATGTTCAAGGCTGTATTTTTACTTGTACTTGAGTACATCCCACACACCACTGAGAATTAAACCATTCTTTCTTAAATTTAACTTTTGTCATTATTATAGTGTTTATACTGATGATACAGGCATTCTAATATGTGTAGTTTGTGTTTTATGTGTGCATAAAAATTATATTCAATTTAACAGCCCTGTTAGCACAATTCATGTTAGCTGCTGTTCCTAATTAGCCAGCCTGCTTGCAGAACTACCCATTTGCAAGGGCAATAAACATTTCCAGTAGAATACAATAATGTGTCTACTGCCTGTATAGATACTGTGCATTCTCTCCTTTGACATACATTATAGTAGACTGACAACCGAGACTGCTTTAACCATTACATCTGAAGAGAGCAGCACAGGCTAGCATAGGTTTGAAGACTCAAGATTTAGAAAAAAGAAGACCCTTTGATTGATTGACTGCTATTGATAATGTATTAAACATCAGTGGTTAAAAATGAATTAATACCCCAAGTAGTTTTTGAGAAAAGTACTTTGTACTTGATGACACTGATGCAACGTTCATGGGATGCTGGATTAAACTTACTTTCTCTAACTCAGTGACTCCTCAGTTCCCACCAACTTTATTCTGGGTCATATCTATGAAAACCAAGTTGGATTGGCTGCATGAAAGTAAAGGTCATTCTATTCTGAACTTCTGAACCTTTCCAGTAGGACTTCCCAGTTCATGCATTTTGGAGATCTCATCTTGGAAGATGAAATTATATATTTTTTTTTCCCAAAGTCCCTGCAACAAGCACTTCTACTGCTTATTGCATCTTCCTTTGGCCTCTTGTTCCCTCGTTCTTTTTCTGAGCCTTTCATTTCTCCTCAAACCTCATCTCTCCTTTATGTCTGTCCTCAGACCACTCAAATCCCCCTGGGGCCTGACAATGGCACAAAATGGTCGCATACAGAGAGACACAGACTGAAAAAAATCAATGAAGTCCATACAGAGAGGGACAAAATACTTATGCCAGTCCATATCTTTCAAGTGCTATTCTTCTCTGCTCCCAGCATACCCATTATCCAATCTGATCAACAGTTGGACCCAGCAGGGCGACCTGACTGAGTCATCAGTGTCTGTCTCATTCTTGTACATGTTAAAGACCATCTCACAGCATGTGCATTTGTTTTTTTTACATGGGGATGTAACAATACATCGATCTGGTTTGATATATCGATTCAGTGTTCAACAATAAAATGTTACCGATGCGAAGCAAAAAAATATCGATCTATATAGTCATCTATAAGATACACCATTATTTGAAATTCCCATGGCAGGTCTGTGTCACAAATGTTTGTAAGAGTTCAGTCTGTCAATTTAGTTGCTTTTTGTGAGCTGATATAAATTTAACTGAATGTATTAAATGGATATATCATTTGATGTTGATGGCAGGCCCCTGAATTGAATCAAATTGAAATCGTATTGTAGCAGACTTGCAAATATCGTACCATTGCCCAAAGAATTGATAAACTATCATATTATGATGAAACTTGTGATTTACACCCCTAGTTTTCAACCAATTTGAGAATGCCGTGATGGCACATAAGTTTCACAGAAGCAACTTTTATCCAAAGCTACAAACTTAGTCAAAGAGAAGGAGAGAAAGAAAAGAAATAGAGATGCAAGGATTATATTAGAAAAAGAAGCTGGATGCACAGGAAAGAATTAATGAGAATTTCATACCTGCATCCTCTCCAGCATATCGAAGAATTCTGCAGACTGAAAAAAGACAAGAAGATGATTACACAACATGTAAAACAGCTGTAACACTGCTAAACTTCACATTCAGAGCATCAGAATCTACTCACATCATACAAACAGTCACTGCCTGTTACCTGGTGTTAACTTACACCTTATATAAATGTTTTGCCACTTAAAGCAAAACCAAAATGTCTGAATGTAAAGCTCCTACATCAGTAGCATTGGTGTTGACAGCAGCAGATCTTGCTGACCGGCTGACTGCGCTTGACTCTTCACCGCAGTATAAACTTAGCTGTGTCAAGAGGGCAGGGCAGGGGAGAGACTTTCCTAACAGTCTCTCACACCCACATGCACACACCCTGATAAGCAACCACTTCCTCATAAAACAACACACAAACACACAGCGCATCGTTGAGTGCCATTCACACGTCCTCGCCCCCGGGGTTTCCACCTTGTCACATAAGCAAGTTGTGAGGGTGATAATGGTCGACATACTTTGTGTGTTTGTGCTCAGATTTTGACACGTATATAAAGTGAAAATGTGGGTGGTTCGAGCGATACACGTGTGTGTGTGCACTCACTCCCACACACACAGGAGATGTCAACCCATGGCACCAAATAAAACTTCCTGTTAGACAAAAAGTCTAGTTTAAAGGAAGGAATTGGCAGAAGCATGCAACAACAGTGAACACTTCCTCTTTGAATGGCTATTACATAGTGCACTGCTGCTGGATCACGATGTCACCAGTGTAAAAATGACTCACTTTTATTAGTAAAAAAAAATCAATACCACACACTAACATGCACTATCACAGTTACAAATGCATCAGCCTGGATCAGAGATGGGAGTAATTAAGTACAAATACTTTGCTCTGATAACCTTTCAATTTTTCCCCCTACCTTTTAACTCAAATATTGGTACTGATTCCTTGGTGTATCCATTAATGCATCACGCACAACAGATGTAACAAGATGAAATGATGTAAGAAGATGTAAAAAGATGAAAACAATGTAACAAGCCATGACAGCACATATGAAAAAAACAATATAAAAGTTGAAACAAGACAAAATGACAAGACACAAGACAAAAACAATGTAGAAGATGAAACAAGGGGAAAAAGAACATAACAAGAGGTCACAACAACAAAACAACGTAACGAGACGCAAGAAGATGAACAAACAACAAGACCAAAACTATATAAAATCCAAAACAAGACAAAAAAGACTTAACAAGACATAATAAGACATAACAAGACAAAATTTATGTAAAAGATGTAAGATGGAAATGACATGAAAGACATAATAAGACAAAAACAACTTAGAAAATGTAACAAGAACAAGAGACATAATGAGACAAAAGTACCTCAGAAGATGAAACAGACTCTGCGATGGAGGAAGGCGAAGTTCAGTTAGCTTTGTATAGAAACAGTGAGTTGAAATGTCCTTCAGAGGGTTACTTCTTACTTTCACAGTTTGAGTCCATTTCAGACCCTGAACTTTTTCATTTTTACTTGAGTAAAGAAATTGAATCAGTACTTCTACCAGTATTTTTTACACAAGTATCTGCACTTCTGCTTGAGTAAAGAATGCAGAGACTTTTGCCACCTTTGGCCTGGATGCTGCACACTCAGTAGCGCCATAAAATACAAAGCAAGACGGAAATAAATACCTTACCCAAAGCAGGAAAGTCTGGAAAGGTGATTAACTGGCGTTTTACAAATGTTTAAACAACTGTAAATTTGCAGCACTTAAAAAACTGTAAATGACTACATTTTGACAGCACTGTAATAAAAGCTACCTAAGTGAAAAATTATAAATGTCCACTCCCGTTGCAGACAGAGGCCCAAATACATGCAGAGCTTATCAAGGAGTTAATATTAACCAGTTAAAGGTGTTGTAAGCTGATACAGTGATGTGGCTGGACATGCAGAGTCAACATCAAACAGCCAGACCAACAATAAGAGCAGATGTCTAGATAGCGATGTCTAGTCAGCATGCTCTCTCATGCACATGTTACCAAGAGGTGTGTGTGTGTGTGTGTGTGTGTGTGTGTGTGTGTGAGAGAGAGAGTGTGTGGTATAATGGTTACTGGGATCCCACGAGGACAAAAGGAAAAAGGAAGATGTACAAAAAGCAGCTTTTGCAGCTTTAGCAGCTTTAGCTTTCTCTCCCCTTTGAATCTATAAAGACGTGAGCCACACATCCTCACAGACTGTTGACCATGACAGTTTAAAAGACACACTGATGCAGAGTGTCCCGGCAGTGCTCGAGTGGGATCCTGTAGCGCTGACAGTGTGTTCAATCATTGTCTACGTCCCCTACAGTGACCAGACAAGAGCAAGGACAAGAGTCACCTATCTGTCTTTCTGCTTTGCTGTCAATCTACAACAGGATGTATGTGTTTGTCTCTAGTCTGTCCTTGTCTCACTATGATGTCTTGTTGTCCTAGATGAACTTT
The DNA here is from genome assembly GCF_056507025.1 of Lutjanus erythropterus. Taxonomy (NCBI): domain Eukaryota; kingdom Metazoa; phylum Chordata; class Actinopteri; order Lutjaniformes; family Lutjanidae; genus Lutjanus; species Lutjanus erythropterus. The sequence continues at coordinate 17,386,575 of NC_139320.1, forward strand.
TCTGTCTTCTTTTGTGCCCTGTTTCTGTATCTCATTTCTTCATCTAATCATTCTTTCTCTTTCTTTCTGTGTTTTGCCTCTGTCTCTCTCTCTCTAGCCCAGCAACAACATCTGTATCTCTTATCTCCCATGGCAACCCATGGATTAGACTGACTGACTGACAGACTGGCTTACTTGCTGGCTGCTAGAATTCACACATATTCATGTAAAGTCACGAACAGAATCGCAGCAATGATGATAATGATGGAGGGACTGTGGCCTCTTCATGTTATCTTCAGGATTAAATGAATATTAACTAAATGAACACTAATAAAGGCTGGGGAAAGGAATTAAATGGGAACACGCTATATTTCCTTGGTGGTGATGTTCTTCCTTTCTTCCTTTATTTCTTAGCTTCTGGGTTTACTTCCTGGTTATATTGGGGAAAATGCTTCTCAGGCCATGAGGGAATTTTTCACTGCAATACCATGAATGGCCACTGGGAAAAAATGTAGGCAAGGTTACGTGGCAATGCCCCATCGAGTTTTATATTATCCATCTATGCACCTCAGCCGGAGTTATTATTGTCCTAGCATGACTGGATGGTATATCCACAGACTCCTCTCTCCTGCTACAACACAACTCCTTATCTGGATCAAAAGGGTGATGGGACAATTGGAGACTGGCCTGAGCTGGTCTTTCTATCACATGTAAAGAGAGACACTCGTACAGTAAGCTCTGTTAGGTACCTGAAACACCGGCTGATATTTGCACTGACACACATTTGTATTTGATACGTCAGTCAACACAGCTTTGGTTTGGTCCCTGGGGATGCAGTGTTTTTAGGAAGCCAATCTAATCTTAATGCTGACTGTTTCTACAGCTGTAAAATATTCACAAACAAGATATGACATGTTTTGAAATGCTGTTAATTCTTGACTGGCTGAGTCTGATACTGAAATTGCCAAATACCTTTCTGATCTTTATATATTCTCTATACAGAATATTTAAAAAGTACTTAATTATCCTCAAGGTGATTAATAAAGTTCTTCCTCTTTTTCTATTGTTGTTCTTACTGTATTTTAAGCACATGAGATTAATATAAGCTGTAAGAGAAGAGCATCAATGAATTTAGCAGCACTGACTGACACTGAAGCACTTAAATGTGTTTGTTCCCCTGACAGCCTTTTCAAGCTGAGTATTTACTGTAAAGTTCAACACACAGCAGCTAAAGGTTTCACAGAATAGTCGACTATCCAAACCTGTGGTGCATCGTCTGTGCTCAGTCCAGTTAGAGAAGCAAAGACTCACACTTTCACTGTAAGAAAGCAGTTGTGCTGTTACTGCAGTCAAACAGTAGCTCAGGCTCAGGCAAGTGTGCTGGGGGTTGGGACCAATCAGATCGTGGCTCATTTGTAAACAGCTTCTCAGAGCCAATCAAGGACTCAACTATGTCACATACCCCCAGGCTGGTCCCACCTGCATTAGTTAACTCTTTACTGGTTGTATTTGAGACCTTTTTAACATGAATTGTTAATGGATAAAAATGTATCTCCCATCAACTTGTCAACTAGTTTTTGGGAGTAGTTGATGACTACTAAAGTACAGCAGTCACGAACACCCTAAAAGCAGCCCTGATGTTGTATTTACACTGTACTCAGGATGCTGCTGAGCAGTGAAGTGATGAATGAGTATAAGTTGTATGAACTGAGTTGATATCTAAAGTAGATTTACTTTAGATGGATAACTGATATGCAGGTAAAGATCCACACACTTTGATCTAAAAAGCAACAATACACATCATATCAAATTGTTTCCACCATTGAACTAAGAAAGAATATTTGTTTGTTTTTGGAATCAAAATGCAGACTTACCTTCACATCGGCAGCTAAATCTGAGCCATCTGTCCTTCTCTCATTTTTATCTCCCTTCTACAGTTACAAAGTGACTTTCCTCTCACTCACTTTTAATCTCTATTTTGCCTGTAAAGCTTAAACTGGAAAGACGAGTCAGGCGGCAAACTGAATCATTTGTCAAAACAGAACTGGTCATTCCAGAATGTACACAAAACACACATGCACACAAACAAACACACATCTGTCCCAACCTCTCTATAAGAGGAAAAGAAAGACAAAATGTTCTCACTGTATTTCTGTCATCCAGTATTCCAGCAGCTCCAGTATTGTTCTGCGGTTCGTGTGCCAGGTGCATAAAATCCCTCTTTCTGTGCCAGAGACTCTTTATGGCCATTGAGGGGCAATGCCAATAACTACGTTGTGTAGCAACAACATGTAGTCTGTGCAATCAAATGTGATTGTTTTTCTATTTATGAGTGAGGCATCATCAAGCACATGAAATGCACAACAGAGGATTAGATAAACTGAGATTAGTGCCAACCATGTGAAAAACATGGCCATGATTCTAGAGCCAGTGGATACTTTTTCTGAATATGTTTTTGGTTGCTGTCACAATTTTCTGCCTTTTTGTGGCATGCATCTGCACAAGGTTTAGCTGCAAGTCCTGAGTTATGAAAATAGGACACCATGATTAAATCAAAATATATTTTATTGACTTAAGAAAGTCAGTGCAGTGTTTTACAGTGTTAATTTCACGGGCAAATAATTTTCATCATAACTTTCTTAAACATTATTTTTTCACTGCCGAAAATGAGACACTTACTGATTAAAGAATAATTATTGATAACAAATTACAACAATGCTGTCAGCCAATAAAAAGGAAATGAAATGTTAGGTAGAGACAATTTGGGAAGAGATACAATGAGAACTAATCTCTTTGTGTACTAGGGAGGTTGGATTGCGTTGATCTACCTAGGAAGACAACCAGCAGACATTTGCTGCATGAAATTATTGCTGTCCTGTACTGATACACAGAGAAGTGAATGACCTGAAGATGCTCAGCTCATAATTTAAATGATTGATTGACACACTAAAGACAGCAAATGTAGAAAGTCACTATCCTCAAACTGAAACAAAAACAGAAAAGCACATTGGAAGAAATGTATACTTAGTGTTGGATATAAGATGTATGCATTACATTTAAACAAACCCATCAAAGGAGCAATATGTAACAACGGCTTGTCCAAAAACGACTACTGCAGTCTAAATAGTGAACTGAAGCCATGGACGATACATTAAAAAGGTTTAAACGATATATCATATACTGTTTATAGTTGAAACAAGTTGCTTCCCCTGCCTCATCCTCCCCAGACTCAAGGAAGCTCAGGCAGACTGCAGGAACACTGTTATCCTTAACCACTATAAACATCTACTCCTAAAAGATTATTAATGATTTTTTTAACTCTCACAAACAGAGACTTACTCATTCAGTTAACATTCAACATTAATTTGAGCTCTTATTAATATGAAACAAGCAAACAATGTGTTATTCTGACAATAGAAATAGAAATTTCATGCGACTGTTACTGTCAGAGAAGTGACTATTTCAGCTTAGCATGATTCCTTAACTTCTGATAACATATGATGGTAATTTTATGATTTATTAAAGTAAATATATTACAGATTTCTCCTTTCAAGATTAGTAGAATTCAGTCAATTAATCTAAAACAATTTTGACTACTAATATATGACTGAAACTAAACAGTGTTTTAGTCAAAAGACTATGGCTAAATCAAAATTGCACTGCAGCCAGTCTTGCACATGGGTTTGATGTGGACTGTGATTATAGCAAATTATAACCTTCAAACTTCTTAACCTTTGTGACATTAATGGTGAACCATTAGACCACTTTAGCTTGTGGTCAAATTGTGGGTTGCAAATTAATAATTGCCTAACGTCAGCCACACGCTGAGAGGAAATTTCATGTCGTCTTGCTTGAGTTATATTTATTTCATTTTATATTTTTTCTCATACATTATGGCCTTTTTCCCGGTCTTGGCCTGAACACATTTTCAGTCAGTGGGATCTTTTTGTCTTTCTCACCATGAGCAAACTTCGATTGCTCTCTTCCTCTCTGTGCTATCTCCCTCTGTGTTGTATTCAATAATGATGGCTTAGTCCAAGGTGACATACTGCAGAAAGTGGCTCCTTCTTGCAGGAGCCATCATCTATTTCCCGTATATCACACTGCTAATCTGCCTCCTTGCAAAATGTATCCTCTCCTTTATCACGCCGGAGGAAAAATGGGACATTCTTCAGGTGTAGTACAGTACGAGTGCAGTGCCATGTGAGTAACGAACGTCTGAAAAAAAAATCACACCTCACAATCTCGTGTAAATAGTAAAATGCTTTTCCTATATGTGCAGCACAGTAATATGTCACTTCATTTCTATTCTTATTCATTTTGGTTTTGCTCTGATATTTTTCAATTTGCAGAGTCACAGCTCTGTCCAAAGTTTCCTTGATGACAGTTTGGTTGAACTTGACAATTTGTGGTCGTGATACCATTAGAGTAACGCTTCAGACCTTTTCCTACTGTGGTCGGTAATAAACCAATCTACACCACAGGATAAATCAATTTCAATTTCTTTTTCATGACACAACCTTTTGTTAGTGACAGGAAACCAACCCCAAAGTCATACCAACAGCAAATGACAGTAGTCTGAAGGGAAATTAAAAATTTCCTCTGCCTCCAGAGGCAACTCAGCAAATATCAGCAATAATATCAAGCAGACATAAAAAAAAGAAAAGGATTACATCACTCCACACCCAAAGGAGCATTCATTGCAAACTGTGAGGAGAGGGCTTCGATTTCAAAAAATGATGTCACCATGAGTACTCTCTCCAAGGGCAATATTTGAAATAAATGATGAAGAATCTTCCTTGAACAGAGGCTGCTCTAACTTGAATTTGTGTAATCCTGATGACCTTGAGACTATGGGGCGGAAGTAACTAATAACAAACACTACTATTACTGCTACTACGACTACTACTACTAAAACTATTGTAATTAAGTCATTTTTTGGGACTGGTACATTTATGAGTATTTTTACAAGTCTGTAATTTTACTCATACATAAGTATTACACTTGTACTCTACTTTTAAAGTTGTAGTAATTGAGTGCTGAGTACAATTTGAATTAATATCCCAAACTTTCATTTGCATTTTTGTCACCAAAAAGGCTCTCTGATCACAAATGGGTGAATGACAACCATGAAAGAAACTCTTAGTTTATGAGAAGAATACTTTGTACTTTTTCATAAGTATTTTTAACACTAGTACTTTTACTTGTAGTTGAGTGACATTTCTGCAATGTAACAGCACTTGCAACAGAATAATCTTTCCATCAGTGCAAAATAGCACAAAACCAAAAAATCATGCAGGGTGTATTCGCTGTAGAGTGCCGTGTGTAATGAACAAATTCAATGTAGTGAATCTACATACTGTACATATTCACATAGATGCAAATTTAATAATTACATTTTTTTCAGCTCATTAGATGCATTCTACCAGAATATACAGCCACTAGAGGGCAGAACCAAAAAATGGTGTCATGGATTATAAAAAAAAGTATAAAAGTTGTGACATTAAATAACATCTTAGCTTAGTAAACCTTACTTTGCTGTGTAGTTATGTAATATGTGTCATGATGTAAACTTAACTGTTGTAAACGTGTTGTGACATGGCAGTTTGTCACTGTCTCTGAACTGCTTACCTTGCTAAAGAGATTTCTCAATGAGGACAATCAGAATCAATGGATTTTCTAATAGAACTAAAGGTCTAAAGGGCAAAATATGCCAATGAAATAGTCACTAAATCAATATCTATCTAAAAGTGTGTGTGTGTGTGTGTGTATGTGTGTGTACATCTACGTCTCACCATATGTGTGCACATATACAGTAATGTGTGTGTGTGCGTCCTACCTTCATGCTGGGCGGTGCAGTGCGGGGTGGTGAGGGGGGACATTCTCCCAGAGGGACGCTGGAAATGTTCAGCAGCTCCTGCTTCCTGGAGAGGAGAGGACACAATGAGAAATAAACAAGGTTGATTTATTGATCTTCATGACCGCCAAAATGCTCCAAATTTCATCAAAGGTCATCATCCTCATTTGCGTACGCATTTCAGAGTGCACTTTAACAGTAATTTGATTAGACTGCTGCACTGCCCTTCAAGTGTACCACTACTTCCCTTCTGAAACATTAATTATTTTAAATACATTTTGTCTGTCTTAATCCTCCAATACAGTGCTGGGTGGCGGTTGGTTTATATCAGAGAACTCTGTCACAACTTACTTATTGTCATTAGCCAGGGTTGACTGTAGGCTGTCTTTATTTCAACCATAAACAACTGGCAGACGGAACGAAACGACACTCCTCCAAGACTGTCAGTCTGCACAGAACCAACTAAAACTACACAGACCTACACAAAAGAACATAAACGTACACAAACCTAAACAGGAGTACATAAAGTGCACATGTCATTGTCAAATGATTTGGTCTGTCCCAGTGAGTTCAGTGGGTCTGGGTCACACACTGAGCCTAAAGACGTTGACAGATCAAAGACCATGCTAAAATACAAGGAAAGTGCAAAGAAATTACTCATGTCTACCTTTCGTCTTAAAGGAGCAATATGCAACAATTGTGCGTCCAGAAAACTCTAAATAGTGCGATGGAGCCATAGATGGTTTTGAAATTCCATTCAATATACAATCTATGGTTAATGTGAGATGTGTCCCCAGGAAGGCTATATCATTACATGAAAGCAGAAATAGTAATCTCTGAAATATTGTCATGATGTTGAAATCAAAGCATTTGGTTAGAAATATCATGATATTTTAATTCTTTCCATATCAGAAATGCAAAATAAAAGGTACAATACTGATCAAATCTGATGCTGCTCAAAATATGCCATCTAATTCTAGGTTTTACTCAAAATATCACCAGTGTTATGGCAACAAGATCACATCTTACTTTAGCATCACACAGATTTCACACATCACGAGTTTTATTTTACACCTTCTGCATCAGTCTAGTTCATATCCAATAGGCCTACATTGTAGTTTAAACCCAGAGCCATTAACTTACTAAAATGTTGTTTTAACTTTTAATTTAAGGTTTCAAATTGAGCCAGCTGGAACCTGTTGGAAATATGCAGTGAAGTATCAGATGGCTCTCTGCTTTTTCAATATGCTCTCTGGAGTCCCAGAGGCTGTCAAGGAGATTTTAAGAGAAGTCCTTTGGGGCTAGAAGCCTCTTCTCCCCTTATGTTTTTTTTTCTGTGCAACATACTCAGAAGCATGAGCGCACATTAATGATCCCAGGTGTTAAAGGTTGAGCTGTCAGTGGGAGACAGCAGGAAGATTAGCGAAACCTGCCGTTCACCCTGATAAAATCCAGTGGTTCCTCACTGGAACAGCTTCACATGAGATACTTAATGTTAGACAGCTCTAATGCTAAATATATGATCAAGATCAGGAAAGCTTTCAAAGAAGAAGAGGAAAAAATAGCACAGATGCACTAAACCTGTTCTAACCCTATTTCACTCCATTAGTTGCTAGCACAACAGACACAACACTTTGACTGCATGTGTCTGCTCCGGAGTTGAACCAAAAGACGTATTTCTGCCACTGTGGAGAGTTGTAAATGTTCACTTCAGATTTAGTGGATGGAAGGACAAGGCATGAGTTTTAACTGAGAGTTAATATGACATTAATATGCCCCATTCTTTCTTTCATTAGCTGGAACCATAATAGCCTGTTCTCCATTCTCTCATGTAGTGGTGTTAAGTGTGTTCTGAGTAGCAGAAACACTCAATCCCACACAGTATAAAAATGTGAAACAGTGAACGTGAGGCAGTCGCAGCTTTCTGTTTTAGAGGAGAGCTGTGAGAGGAAGCAAAACAGTTTCCACTACTTTGTTGAATTTAATCAGTTCTACGGTAATGGTAAATATCATGGTATATTTGTTTTCCTAAAGGAACAACACTTGCAAGTGCAAACATGAGTACTGCAGTCCAAATACTGGGCTGGAGTCACAGACAATACATTAAATACTTTGAATTCTTACTTAATATACTGTCTATGGTTGAAGCGAGTTGTTTCCCCTCCGCCCTCTCCTGCCCTGACTCAAGGAAACTCAGGCAGGCTGCAGGAATACAGCACGAGCGCAACTATTTGACAATAATAACAGACAATGAGTAATACACCGCAAGTTGATCAGCTGTTTATAACTTTCAGTTGTCTGTCAAGCTGAACCCATTATCCTGAAAACAAAAGCCCACACATATATTGCTCGGTTTAACCTTTATAAACATCTGCTCTTCATCAAGAAGATTATTAATTCTTCTCATAATAAACAGACATTTATGCATTTGACAAACATTCAATATTCATTTGAACTCTAATTAACATGAAACGGGCAAACAAGTGCATCATGCACCGCAATAGAAATTTCAAAGGAGGACACGATGGCTGAGGAGGGAGTAATTCAACTTTGCATGTTTCCTTAATCTTTGATGACATATTATGGTAGTTTTACGATTTATTACAGTACATTTATTACAGATTCCCCATTTAAAATTTCAATAGAAATGCTCCTGAGGGGGTAAGACACTGATATAGCAGCTGCTACGGCAACTATTAGTGGGCTCAACTTTATCACTCTGACATATTTCTTCTAGTACAGAGGTATTTTAAGAACATCTAATGTGCAAAACTGGAATAATAAATAGAAAAAAATACACATTTGACCACCCTTTGTAACCACTGTTGTCTGACAATTTCATTTCTCCTTGACTTGCACCAGTCTCTTTTCCAACTCCTCCTCCTCTTTGTTGTGTGCACTCTAGTGAATTGTTCAAACAAGCTAAAACCAAAGATGTCTGTTTTAGATTGCACATAAAAATCTGTCAAATCTCAGATGTTATCGGTTCTTTTACTGTGATGCTGTAACCACTTCCCCGTGTCAGGGCATCTCCCACACACAAACACGCACGCACGCACGCACGCACACGCACACACACACACACAGTGTCACAAGCCAGAATCCTATAGTGCATCACAGTGGTTGAAGTATGCCATTACAAGTTACATCACACAAACTACACAAGCTGTCCTGACTGAAGTTAAGTTTCAGCCTCATGTAATCTTACTACCACTACCACTACTATAACTGCGACTACAAGTACTACTACTACTAATACTACTACTACTACTGCTGCTGCTGCTAAATATCAATACTGTAAGAGCGCTGGTAAATTGATTTTAGCAGATATTCTAATTTACATATCGTAAACAGATTTTTTCAGGAACTGAAAAAAAGTGGATTGGTACGTCTATATACTAATGTACTTCTTATACCATTTATACCATCCGCCCCTTACTCACAGTTTCCACTTGAGGCTCAAAGACACCAAAACAAAGAGAGAAAGTCATGGCCAAAGCTCAGCAGAGTCTCACTCAGTCCCTGAAGGCCAAACCCAAATTCCTGTTCGCCCCTTTTCATTCCACTGTCCAGAGGAAAAGCCCGTACTGCTCATTTTCCACGGGTTCAGCGTTCGCACAATGCACCACTGTGCTCCCCTGTGCACGTAATTCTGCAGTATGTTAGCTCACAGTAACCAAGGGTATATTAGTCCACAGTTCAACATGGCAATTCAGAAAGGCAAACAGCAGAAGTGCCCTATATAGAACACTTCTGAACATTCCATTATTAGTGATTTAGCCATTATTAGGACCTTACATCGTTTGTATCTGGCCCATGACAGCCTGATCAATTTCTCATCTGGGCCCCCATGAAAAATAATTGCCCACCCTTGTTATAAGGTAAGGAGGACAGTGAGTGTTTTCCACCGCTGACCTGTAAAAAGCAAAATCTTGTTCAGAGCACTGTCCCTGGGGTGGATCCCTGCTGTATGTCTCTACAGCTGCCCTGTATGGGCACAAGGACAACATGATGTGTGGCTGTCTTGCACACTCACTCACACCTGCACACCGAGAGATGCAGTCTGCAGAGCGAAACAGTGTATGTGTGTGTGTACGTGAGAGAAAGATGGGGAGCTGCTGTCCTTGCAGCCTGGACTGTCTCTGTGGCGATGAAACAACAGCTACGTCACTGCTACCGACTCCCACCCAGGAAGGGAGGAGGGAGCACATACTGGGACAGCAGGAGGGAGGAAGCAAAGAAACAAATTTGGAAGACGAGGTCATGGAGAGAGTGAGTCAGAAGAGGGACTGGAGCTAGACAGCTAGATGAGATGTCAATGCACTTCAAGGTGTTTTGCATAATAGTATCATCAGTATCCCACGGATCTACATTCATACTGGACGATTCAGCACCTCAAGACGACCTTAAGTCCAATATCAACATTCATGTCCTTTACTGTATGTGGACAAGTGGAAAGTGAGGGTGTGGAGGTCAGTGTGGCGGATGTGAGCTTAGCACATCAGACTCTCCTACTTGTCTCGGTCTGTGCCTCTCAAACTAGAGGAGAGTGCTCAGCAGAGAGCAGATCTCCACCAGGCAGCCTGAATATTTAGATGTAACCGCTTTGTGATCACTAACATTTTGATTAGAAACTGTAATTTAATTACAGTTATACATATTTTCCTAGTAACTATAACAGATTACATGACTAGTTACTCCTATTGCTTTAGCCCAGCAGTTTGATGACTTGCAGCCCTTACTGGCTGGTTAGGAGGAGTGAGGAGTCAACACTTACTACAGGTTTTAATTATAGCAGTGGTTCTCAAATAGGAGGTCTGTGGCACTCTGACAGGAGGTCTGTGTGAAGTTTTTAGATTCATTCATTTAAATGATCATGAAATGATGAAAAGGATTCAATCAACATACAATAATGTAATTTTTAAATCTAAAATAGTTTATACACATCATTCTAATCTAACAAATACAACTACAATCGTCCAGTCTAGAACTGCATGATTCGTCAGATTAAACGCCAACTATTTTCATTGATTGATTAATTGATTTGAGTAACTTTTCAAGAAAAAATGTCCAAATTCTATGATATCAGCTTCTTAAAAGTGAATATTTTCATTATTTATTTCATCTTTGAAAAAGACTTCATCTGGACGGCATCATATAAGTTGCTCCAAAACCTGTACTTAACCATTCAGCATTAATGGGGCCCTCACAGATGTGACGGTTACCCATGATGCCATGGGCACTAAAACACCCCCATATCAACACAGATGCTGGCTTTTGAAACTTGTGCTGGTAACAGTCTGGATGGTTCTTTTCCTCTTTAATCCAAAGGACACAATGTCGGCAATTTCTGAAAACACCTCGTCAGTCTCGCCCCATCATTGCTTGTGATCATATCCAATCATGATACTGTCACCTGCTACAGCTGAACCCGTCTACCTTTTGAATGTTCCAAACGTGTATTTTGAGCATTTCACAAGTCTATATTTACAAAAAGCAACAACATTTAAGAGTTTTAACACTGAATAAATTGTCTCTGTGCTGTATTCAAATGAATATAGGTTGAAGGGGATTTCAATTCAGGGTTTCAGAAACAGGAAAAAGACTGAAAGTGGGACCAATGGAGGTACAGGCATTAGAGAGGGAGGATATCTTGCTGTCAGTGTCAACCACACATTTTCTCCGCAAAAGAAGAGAAAGATGAAGCTTGTAACAATCTCTGACTTAATGAATTTTTCACTGAATATTTTTATCAGCGCTGCTGTGTTGACCTTCAGTGGTGGCTTTGAGGAACTAAGCAAAGTAAGCTGTGAAATGAAATCTCAAGGTCAAATTGCATTCAAACCTCTGGCTCTGAGCTGGCACAGAAATTTCCCAGCGAGCCGAGGGGCAACGACTGCCACACAATTACATTATTTTAATACACAGCAAATACAGGCTGCTAGGAACATGCAGCAGCTGTGTTGGTTTGCGTGGCTCTGTGGCCAGGCGTTCTGCCAAGAACAGTGAAGTCACCTCTGAAAAATTCATTCATCCACAACAATAAACACGATCTTTAAAGGATTTTAGGAAATATTTGCTATTGGATAGATTTCATAGAATTGAATGAATTAGTGTAACTTAACTCTAGCCTCTGTCACCTGAAGCTGAGATTAAGTGGTTCTAAACCTGCTGGGCAAAAACAGGGCAGATCATGCTCCACATCTACACCCAAACTAGTACAAGATGTACTTTCTTGTACAACAGCATGTCAATAATCCTGCTTGCATTTGGCTGGCGCTAATTATGGTTGATTCAACACTAATTGCATCTACACAGTCATCATGTTTATCTAATGACGCTAGTAATATGTGTGTTTCTGAGTGTGTGTGACAGATAGTGGGAGAGATTGTAATACATCTCTGTTATTTCATGTATTGATTAAACCCCTGAGATAAGATTAGGTCATCAGACACAGGCTAGGACCCAGAGAGTGCGTGAAAAAAAAAAAGAGCAACAGCACCTCCACTCATCCCCACATGACAGAGAGATCACAGGAAGAGGAGATAGGTGGATGAAAACAGGAAATCAGGGTGATGGAGAGTGCAGAGAGGATAAAAATAAAGAGGCAGAAAGATCGAGGAGAGGGTGAACCACAGGTCTCACATACAAAGCCTCCAGGGGGCTTATACGCACTCCTGTTTCCAGGTGGGCTTCATATTTGTTATGAAACTTGATAAGGAGCCTGATCCTCATGCCAATTGGCCAATTACGCAACGGATGGTTTCTCTAATGGAGTTAATACAACAGTAATTGGAGACAGAGAAAAGGACAAAGACGAGGACTGTACAGACACAGCGAGTGTGGAGGGCGAGGAACATAAGGCAGCCTGCTGTGGAGGGTGGGACCCATCAACCCTGATATATATTAAAGTAGACTGAGAAAAAAGAATCATGTTGCACAGCAAAAAACCTCTGCAGCATTACATATTAGACATGACAGTTACAGCTCTGATAAGCACTTAAAAGGGCTGATGTTACAGGAAGCATGTAGGAAATGTGAAGCCTGTTGCTTAATATAATCCATGTTAATTAAGTTACGAGAGTATGAACACATCTTAAGATATGAGTAGTATTTAATGAATGGTGCTGTATATTGACTCTTCAGTTCACTTTAGATTTGCGAGCATGAACAATTTCTGGCCCAAAGCAAAAATGAACACATTTACCTCTAATATCACAAAGGTAGTTAGAGCAGGACACAAATAATGTCAACAGCTTGCCATATTCCATTTGCATGTAAGCAGCTGAATGTTTATTCATTTAAAAGGTGACTAGCCCTGCTAGCAGCATGTCAGTCTGTCTGTCAGTCTACCGCTTTGGTCCAGATTGAAATATCTCAACATGGATGGATAATAATGCATTTTTGTACAGACATTCATGGTCACCTGTGGATGAATCCTAATGACTCTGGCAATGACCCGGCTTCTGCACCACGAGGCTCACATTTTGCTTGAACTGGCACAACAGGTATGGGATGGATTGCTATAAAATTTGGTTCAGACATTTCCTTCAAGGAAGCGGAAACTAGAAGATACTATGGTCTGATTGGTGCCAAACTTTACTGAACCTTATGGGAGAAGCATGAAGAAGCACACTGAAGCTCAACATATCTATGTCGTTTGATTGGCGGGCGCAAAGATGGCAGCACGTGCAGATGCAGCGGCGCCTCAGGGATTTTTAACATCTGCATTTTAGTGTTATTTAACTTATGTAAACTTTGTAACACTTTGATTCCCAGAGAAACATGTTTTTCATTATACCTTGCAGAAATGTATGGTAAATATGACAATTAATGGTTAGATTTGATTTGATTTGGCTTAATTTGATTTGAAGAAGAAATGCCTCTAAAAATAAAAATAAAACCAATACTTCAGAGGTTGGCATACTGGCACTTTTCCAGTTGTGTGCATTTGTTTATTTGTTTTTGGTCTCAACATAGCATGACTGACATTTCAAAAGCTTCAATAGAACTGACACTTAAGTCTTGAGTATAGAACATTTGAAGATATCTGCACTTTTTGAACTCCACTAGCCGAGTGGTTTGAAAGAACACAGACATCTCTAAATCTAAATTTCTAAAACTCAGCAATTTACACCAAAAATAACCTGAATAGATAAAAAAAAAAAAAACACTGCAGGCCAGAAGGAAAACATATATTTTTGATTTTAGGGTCAACTGTACCTTTACCCTCTGATTTACCACCATCATGAAGGCAAAGTTTTAATTTGTCCAATATTTTGTGACCAAATACCTGCAAAACTAATGACGTTCCCTTTAGTCATTAATAAATATTTGCATGTTAACATGGCATATACGTGACATGTCTACAAGCTTAAACATACATATAATAATGAGTATCTATATCAAACTAACAATTTAAAAGGATACAGAATCTAAAAGTCTTAACTTACCGTTCACTAAAGAGTTAAGTATTTAGTGCCTTTTACACAAGGGGTAGTAAGTGAAGGAGGAGGTGGGAGATATTTTAGCTAACTAAAGCTAATCTGTTACATTATAAGGTACACCAGAGTGCTCTCATATGTCAGTTAATGCACTTTAAACAGCAATTTACATTACTATAACACTGTCTTCTTGTCTACAGAGTCCACATAAAGACGTAAGAAATGAATGCATGAGTCAGTCAGCTGTCCAACAGGAGAGTACAGGCATCTCAGATATGTGCAAATATGCGGAGAGGTCAGGAGAGCAATAATTATGAGACAACTGCACTGCAAGTCACCGGCTGTTTCCTGTGGGAACGGCAGGCCTCGCCCTCGCTCTCTCCCGCTGTGATATGAACAGATTCAAAGATTACAGAAGATAAGACTGTCCAGCCAGACGACCTGAAACACTCTCATTATCAATAAGAGGAAGAGGAACAGACAGACGGGCCGTGCGGGGGTGATGAGGAGGTGGTGAGCAGCATGTCTCAGCCAGAGAGACATCGCTTTTATAAATTAATATAAAAATTCGTACAAAAAATAATTGGTCCTTCAAATGCAGGGTTGGCAAGTAGAAAGAAAAGGAAGAAAAAAACCCTTTTCATTTATGTAGAAGAATGGAAATGGATTTTGTGTTTGTGTGTGAGTACGCATGTGTGTACGTGGGCTGTTTTGCAGGTAAAAAAAAAAAAAACCCACACACCTCAGACTATATTTTAACATTTTATACAAAAATATCACACAAATCTGAACACAGGCTCTTTCAGTATCACTGTCACATCTTCTTTGTGTGACAGATTGAAAGCCATGTTAACAAGTGCATGCAGGCACACACAGACACACATACACACACTCCTTATGACCATGTGTGTACTGGAGTAGCACAGATGGCATAGGAAAATACAAGTAAATTACAGCAGCAAAGTCCTCACAAGCCACTTAAAGGTCTCTTAGCTTGTGTGTGTGTGTGTGTGTGTGTGTGTGTGTGTGTGTGTGTGTGTGTGTGTGTGTGTGTGTGTGTGTGTGTGTGTGTGTGTGCATGTTTTTGACTGGCCCATAACCGCAGTTAATACAGTTTTCAATTAAGTGGTATTTAGTTTTTAATTTCAAAAGGTTCTCCATTTCAGTTGATTACATTTGCGGTTTGGCTTTGGTATTTCTATCAGCCAGTGTTTACTTCTACTTCAGATTAGTTTCAGCAGGAATTTACAATGTGACATTCATGTCTCTTCATCACAAGAAGATTGGCTGTGTTGAATCTAAAAGTAAAATTAATCTACAGAAATCATGAGGTTTGAGAAAAGTTTCCGTACCGTTTATTTCACCCACAAAACTAGAAAGACATCACAAGTTGTCTTTGGCAGGGTTGTCTGAGTTAACTGAAATTATACCTCTGTGTCCGTAGGCGTGTGAGGCTCTGCGCAGGTGTGTGTGACAAATTTCGCCAGAGGGTATATGCATTCTGTAGGTTTGGGGCATCTGCATACCCCAAAGTTGTTGTGACCACATGGACTTGTCAATCCATCTCTCCAGCAACAATTTAAGGGATAGTTCACCCAAAAATGACAATTCAGTCATTATTTACTGACCATCATGCCAAATGAAGGTCAGGTTTTTGTTTTTTATTATTATTTTTTGGGCATTTGCCTTTATTTTGATAGGGACAGCTGAAGATATGACAGGACAGCGGGTAGACAGAGAGTGGATGACACACAGCAAATGGACCACAGGCAGGAGCTGAACCTGCAGCTGCTGCAGAGGACCAACAGCCTCAGTACATGGGGTGCATACTCTACCAACTGAGCTATAACGGCAAACCTGGGTTTAGTTTTACAGCACACAAAACACTGTTGGAGTTTGACCAGTTAACAGTGTTGCAGAATCCCCCCAAAAAATTAAGTGGATGACGACCAGTTCTCAAACAGAAAAAAACAACTTATACCGTCTCATCAGTCTCATCAAGCCCAGACATACCGTTCACTCGCTTCCTGCAAGTTCCACCGGTCATAGCAGTCCCTCAAGCAAATGTCAATGACCTGACTCAGTGTTTAATTATTTACTGTCTTTTTGTATTTTCTTTTCTTTTTTTTATTTTGACATGGTACTGAAAAGAACACAAAGTTTGTCACTGTTACTGGCACTTAATGCTCTGTGCTCTTTTCTATCTTATCATTTTGTGCTTGCTGTTTGTGAACTCCAAAAAGAGCTTGTTTCTTTGTGGAACAACCCCCAGGTGCACTTCTTCATTTCCAAATAAAGCATATTTTGTTAGAATTTCTGTAATCCTGAGCCTTTTTGATAAGGTTTAAAGACTCTGAACATAGTGTGGTTTTGGTCTTCATGGAACTGAGCTGCCTTTGATTTTTAATGAATAATACAAAAATAAATAAATAAATCACAACTTTTTTGGTTGCAATTTTTACTTTACTTTAGAAAAGCTGCCATTAAATCCTGGAGGGACTGACTACTGTGAAAAGTGTCCTCCAAGCGGCCTCCAGTAGTAGAATAAACAGAACTAGCAGGCATCTGTGGTGTCCACAGCTGATGTGTACATGTCCTTTTGGGACTCTAATTGAGCCCTTAATCCCTAATCCCTCATCTTCCTTATTCTTCTCAATCTCTGCCCGTTTCTCTTCCCACCTGTCATCTTGGTTCACTAGACTCTCTCAATTACTTCTGTCATTAATCCAAGTGTTAGACTAAACTGACACGGGCGAAGGTCTCACCCTCTCTGGACACACACAGTCTCACACAAGGAAGCTATGAGTGCAAGTGCGTCAGTATATCTGAAGAATCCATGTTAATTATACTGCAGTAAGTGTGCTACCAAGGATGATACTGTAACATTTATCTGTGCTGTGTTAAAAGGCCTTCAAGGATCACAAATGACCAGCTTCTCTGACACACACAGACACTGCGTCTTTGACTTTAGATTTATTGTCTAAACACTGAAGGAAAGCACTGCACTCTAGTAAAAGGTTACATACTGCAGCTTTTGTCTTACCTTTGAAATGTCAGTGCTGTTTTCTGTCTCGCTTCGCAAACAGTGGCAAGAGACCTCTGACAGACATTTACATGTGCTTACCTCCCAACGGCAGTGAGACACTAATAAAGGCCACGGGCTGAATCGTGTTTGTTTATATGTCTACAACTGTGCTGTGGTGCGCAGTTCATCACACTTATTTTGATACCCCTGCAGTGTCGATAGCCAATTTACTAATAAATTAGTAGGTGCATAAACATGGAGGGTTTTTATCGAGTAAACACATGAATAACACCTCACCCATTCTGTTTGGGTTCAAAAGATGAAAAGGTGTCATGTAAATGCTCTTTTCAATTAATGTAATGATACCTGTAGGCTAGTTCTGACAGTCAACTTGACCTGCACTGCTATACACACATGACATGACTCATTCTCCATGGTAATATACCAAGCACACCCTTCTAATACGGCGGTATATTTGAAATATTGAAAAACTTTCCACTGTCTTCCTCAGCCTGTCAACGCCACTGCTACCCTGCATCATGTTCTCTATATCTCTACGTAAACTTGATTTGCGGGGAGTGATGTGGTCAAACTCTATGTCCTGCTCCTATAATAAATATTTTATGTTATTCTTGACATACTCCAAGTGTTGCTGGAGTTTTATCTCAGTCCCAAATTACAGGAAGCTGTCCAGAATTCTGTCCATTATAGTAACAGATAATATTAACAACATATGAATTTCAAAAAATGATTATCAAATCAGTTATGTTTTGTTATCGGTTATGGCTATAATTCCTGCTTTTAGTAATTAAATGTCCTTATTCTCAGAATCTGTAACTGGTCTTTATAATGTTACTAACATTACTAACATCTGACATGACATACCCACCCCAAGCTCCCTGTCCTGAATTTCACCCATTCTCATCTGGTCCTCATGTTCAGAATAGTTTTTCTGCACATGCACATCCCTTGGATATAATTCAAAGATGTCGCTCTTGGAAGATGCACGACTTGCACACTCTTTCATTTTTTTGTCATTTGCAAGCCAAGTCTCCGCCAGTTTGCAGATCACACAAAATCAGTTTGCACTCTCTCTTCATCTGAAGAGTCTTTCATTATTAACACTGGACAGTGGTAAGAAGTGTTACCAGGGATTTAAAAATATATTTCTGAGAGTGAATATTTCTCTTTTTGGATTCAGCAGGTCTAAAGTAGATTCAGTAGGTCTGGTCCTTTGGCACAATGCTGCATTGCAGTGAAAAACATAGTTGCCTGGCATCACTCTGTCTGTCATACCACTGAAAATGCCATAAATCATATCTAATCCTATTCATTTTCTGGGACCCACTTCCTCTTTATCATTACCCAATCTCATCCACTGTCACTGACTTGAGTCAAAGAAAAAAAAACAGAGTTTAGCATCTGTCAGATGACATTGAATATGTCTCTTTTCAACCAACTCCACCAGTTCAGACTGGCTGATAACCACACCAGAGCAGAGAAGTCCGAAAGAAAAAGAGAGAGATAGGAAGACAGAGAGGGAGCAGTGCAGGATGAATGAATGTCAGACAGATCGCTGAAAGAGAGCGAAGCATGGAGAGAGAGAATAAATGAATCAGACTAAAAATAGCACTCTCAATCCCCAGCGCAGAGCTGGGTAAATAGGGCCGTCTTGGGTGGGTCTCTGGACACTTGTTAGAGTCTACACCATCTCATCCATTACATCCCAAGACAAGGCTGACTGTCACACCCATTCACACAAACACACACATATTTTTGCAAACAGACAAAGACATGTGAGTTCAAGTGAAATCAAATGTGTGGATGTTTGTGTTTGTGCAGCTGCTAGTGAAACGCACAAGAGGAACAGGATGGAGTTTAAAAGAGGGAGTACTTGAGAGTAGAGAGGAAAAAAGGAGGAATGGAAATACGAGTGAGTCAGTGAATAAAAAACGTTAAACAGCAGCAGGAGGAGGAGGGTTTGACAGCTAGAGGAGGGACGAGACTACAAGACAAGGAAAAATTGCGTAAGGTGGTCAAGAAAAGCAACATGAAAGATTGCAGAAGGATTACTGTTTTCAGAGCAAATGTTCAGAACCTTCCATTGGCTTCACAAAAAAAAATCTAAATATTGAGGAAAAAGTTGCTAACCAAAGAGAGGACTTTTTTTTTTTTTTTTTTTACCTTTCTGCAGAATAATACTAAAATCATTCAAACTGAAGTTAAATCTATGAAAATGAAAAGACTTTGGACTATGTAAACCTGAAATGCAGATCCTTTTACAGCCGACATCATCAAAAAGCTGCGTGCGCACTTTTGTTACCAAGCTGCGAATGTTAAATGGACTAGTTGCACAGCAGACATTTTGACATGCCAGAAAACTCACCGGTGTATTAATGACTACTGCATTCCACTTGGGGGAGGTTTGGCTATTACGCATGCTGGTTTACTGTCACTGTTACTGGGACACATAATGGAACTGAGCCTTAATTACTGTTAATAAGTCCACCTGTGTTTTCCTGTTGCGACAGGTCAAAATGTGTACCATGCAACCAGTCCATTAAACCAGCACCAAATCACCAAAATGTATGGTTGTCGTGGATACTGCTTGTATTTGCAGCAATCCATTGACAAGCTGTTGTGGTCCACCATACTTCTGCTGCCGAACTGTGCACGCAGCTTGCTCACTGTCTACAAACTGAAAAAGGGTCAATTGAGTGGATTATTTTACATGATGTGCGTTTCCAATATAGTTGAGTTCTATAAACTTTATATTCTCGATGTACTCGTTAATATGACATATCTGTTATGAATCTTGCAAACCTCCAGTACATAAATTCTTTTTTGATTTTTGGTGGATGGGTGAGCTGGAAAAATTAAAAAGTAAGAGACTGTTTTCAACCAATTCATTGAGTTAATGTTAGCTCAATTAACTGGCTCGCAGCAGCTATCAGCATCTGCCAGTTCCAGCGTCATTTCACCCAGCGTAATTGCCGATCATCAACTATAAATGAAAAGCCTGCTTTGTCCACTTCGGTCTGAGATCAAAGACCAGTGTTTTCAAATTGACTAAGAAGTGGTAAATCTGCCACTGTGCAAGAACAGAAAGTCTGACAGGGATAGTAGACAGAAAAAGAATGTTCAATTACAAGTGCCACCAGCTGTTCCTCTGGTTTTCATGTTAGTTTTACCTTGTCCTAATGTTACCAAATTAGACTGAATCAATGTGCAGTCACATCGTAGGAGTTAACACTATACAAAAGCCTCGTATTGTGTCACTTTCCCCTTCTGGACCAATACCGACTGTTGTGTCGCAGCTGATTTTTTGTGTCTGATGAAGCCAGGCAGGTTATTTCTGATGGGTTTTAGCTATGACCAGGTGCTGGTATAATTTTGTCTCTCAGTTGTTCAGTCCCAAACATTTCAACAACCACACGGCAGCTGCAGGACACAGTAACAAAGTCCCCATGAACTCGACTGTATAGGAGCGGGCCTAATCGTGAGCTGGTCAGTTTAACAAAGAAAAGCATCACTATTACTGTGCATGCTTTTTTTTTTAAAAGTGTTCCATGCTATTCAAAGAGATACAGCGCTCACTTTGTGTCTAACCATTTCCATTTCGGCTGTTATGCTCTGCAGAAGCTCCCGAACATCTCCATATCAAGGACGCTCAAACATAATAGACCACTGACAAGTGTTTGATGAAATTTTCTCTTAAGGGACTGAAACTGTTGAAATACTTGCACAACTGTCAAATCAAATCAATCTATCTACTCCAAGGGGAAATATGACATGCAGACAGGGTATAAAACACCAAAACAAAACAAATCACACAACTGGGACAATCACACAAAGCAGTAAGAGCACCATAAGTCTGTGTAAAGCAATAATAAATATGTGTTCTAAGTTTGTCTCATGAGAGCGGCACGGTGGTGCAGGGTTCGATCTCCCGGCTTGCTGGGGCAGGGCCTTTCGGAGTTTGCATGTTCTCCCCGTGTCTGCGTGGCATGCATGCTAGGTTAATTGGTGACACTAAATTGCCCATAGGTGTGAATATGAGTGTGAGTGGTTGTCTGTCTCTATGTGTCAGCCCTGCGATGAACTGGCGACTTGTCCAGGGTGAACCCCGCCTTTCGCCCAATGTCAGCTGGGATAGGCTCCAGCAGCCCCGCGACCCTTACGGAATAAGCGGTTACAGAAAATGAATGAATGAATGAATGTTTTTAGAAAATGTTGCTGCAACTGGGCCTCTCATCACCTACACTGCTAATGCTAAATGCTAATGTGCTGTACTTTATATAGTGTAAGGGGGTGTATGGTTTCAGTGTGTCATTGAGCCATGATTTCAGGTCTACCTAAAAAATCCTGAACATAAAAATGGTGAAAAAATGTTTAACTCCACAATTTAATGCTACTGTGTCCTGTCTTTCTATGTTTTCATTCTATGTTTATCTAACAATGTGTGCTAAATTATGTACAATGTTTTTAGTAACAAATAACTGGATTTCCTTTACACAGACTTTAAAAACAACAAGAGAAATTCAAGGTGACATAAAGTGCAAATGCATATGTGGAAAATACATGGTCACAGGACAAAAAGAGGCCAAAAGGTCAGCAATTCATGTGCAGATGGTTTTCCATGTTCACAGTGTCAAAAATCGTCCTTACGAGAACAACATTCAGGCCTTTCTTCTTCCTAACAGGCACTCTGACCTGAAGGCAAGAACTCAAACTGTCTGTTCAGGACAATCTATGGACGTACTTGCTGTAAATATCCCTGAGCAGGGTCTGACTCACCCGAACAGCTGTCTCTTGTCACATTAACAAGCCCATTTTCTCTGGATGTGTAAAGATGTCTGTGCCAGACAACAGTAAATAAAGTTAGTGATGTTTCTATAAACCTTCTATGAAACAGTCATCAAACCAAGAAAAACATTTAAACAGTTTGTTTTCCCGCAGGATGAAGAGATGCTGCTGTACTTTCTGAGACTCTCAATTGATTTTAAAACACAGTTTCTTTTCTTTTCAGAATCAGAGCAGTGGCCAAATACCTGTCACATCCCCCGAGCTCGATTTCCTCTCCCTTAATAACAGTCATTGTAGCGGGAGAGGACGACTTTCTGAGATCAATACCCATGTCCTTAGTTTTTGCTACATTTAGCAGGATGAAGGACTTGTCACACCATGACACAAAGTCCTCCTCCTCCGGTGACTAATAACCGATTCATCAGCACATTTTATTATGTGTCTGTTCTCATCATTACTTTGACAGTTGCTCTTATAAATTATGAAGAAGGTGAGGAAGACCTTGTAGAATCTGAAGAAGGCTTTGATTTAAAGAGAGACAGTGTACAGTCACTATAATCTGTTGGTTAAAGAAGTTTCAGAACAGTTCAAATTATAAGGATACACATCATATGAAAGGTTATTGGTGCTGATGTATTTTTATTATGTTTGTTGAATTGATAATTCTTTTGAGATTTCTGAGATTTTTTTTTTGATTTTCACCCTTGGTGCATGAGATGGTTACTTATTGGTCAGATTATAAAGTTGGGCAATATATCAATATTATGTAATGATATGAAGCAAGATTTCATCTCAGATTTTGGATATTGTGAAATGGCACACATGCATTACAATAAAGTGAAGAAATTTTCTGAACTTACTAGACTGTTCTGGCTGTTCTATAAAATCTTTTCATGGCAGCCATATTGATATGACATAGTAGCAGAAACACAGGTGTTACCATTTAGTGTAGCTGTATCTTTCCATTGAGCCAACATGCACAATAGCGGCACCCTGATGCTGTGTGATCTGAATGGAACGGAACCTTAATCTCACTGGTAAAACCTATGTTTACCCACATATTTCATATCAGTATGGCTGCTGTGGTCTATCATTTACCGTTACCTACTTAGTCATTATATCCACATTACCACACAGCACCAGTAGTTATATTGTGGCCGTATTAATAAATATAGGTATCGAGGTATTTGGTAAAAAAAAATCTTGATATTTGAGTTTGTCTATATCACTCAACACTGTAAAACATGAGAGTAATGTCGACTTTCTAGTCTGAACTGTTAAAGTGGTACAAAAAAGTGTATTCAAAATCCAGTCTAAAACCAAGGTTCTTTATATAAAGACTTGTGTGAAAGGTTTAGAGGTCCAAATCCTTTAAATCCTTGCTTTTTATACTGGATAACTGTCCATGAAATTCTGCATGAGAAAGACCAAAATTCAGCAGTATTTCCCTTTAAAAGGATTGCCTTGATTTATAATAACTGAAAAATAAAACCCAAATGACCCTGAGAAGCAGACGAAATGCTAATAAAGAGGCACAGAAAGAGGTCTGCTGTGTTCACTGTGATGAATCAGGCTGACTCCTCATTAAAACGCACTAAGAGGATTTTTTTTTTTTATCATTTTAAAAGGGGTGTCAACAACTCACAAATGTCCTTGAAAGATTTGCATTGTAGGTGAAAACATTTTGATGGGAGGATTTCCATAACCCATCAGAGATAACCTAAGATTTATATTTATATTTTTAAGGCAAAGGGAAAACAGACAACAATATGCATACTACAATATTCATCCATAACTGCCTAAACTACCTACATAAAATAATGCATTACTAATTTACATTTATATGCTTTTAGCAAACCTGCAACAACCTTTTCCTGTAAAGCCTTTTAGCAAATAAACTTGATTTGGGCTTTTATTATGAAGGATTTGCTCAACCTCTGTAGTGCCTGTAGCACTGTGGCTTAATTTAGAGATGAGGTTGGCAGTTCATTTCTGCATTTCTCTGCCCTTGTTTGCAAGAGAGTCAGTTTTATACAGTGAGACACATAATACAGTGTTTGTGAGCCTCAAACCTCTAATTTACTGTTAAGGTCATGCTTTTTCCTGTGGCATTACTGTCCAACTCCCTGCAATCAACACGAGGGATTGTATCACCGGGCCAGTGCGGCCATGAAAAATGCTAATTGAATTTTGCAATTTGCAAAACAGATGCATGGTTTGTCAATATGTATGTATGCGATATTAAAAGCTTTTAGTCTTAGGGGGGATGACACAACGTGTGAGCAGGAAGCACCATGCTGTGATTATAGATTAGGTCTCAAAAACACTCTGGCATCATAAATGAGTCTGTCTCTCACTTGCCTCCTCTTAAATACACTCACACACACTGTCTGTGTCTCTCTAAACCACCAACTGCACCGTATTACCACAAACCAACAGGGAAATGTCACCATAACCGCACAGGTACTTGTTGTATAAGCCTAAACACAACTCATGCATACATAGCTACAGACACAATGGGACAAACATCTCATACACAAGTACACACACAAGCACGCACACACAGACAAAACAGGTCTGCAGCTGGAGATAAATGAGCTGTGGAGGACATTAATGCATGGAGGGGTAATATAAACATTCAGACACAAGCAGCAGACCTCATGCTGCTCAACTTAATGGAGGGCAAATATACATTATGACTCTATCAGCGCAGAGAAGATACAGTCAAGGAGCGTGATTGCATGCCTGTGTGTTTGCATGTATACCTTTTGCCTGGATTTGTGGGGAGGCAGAAAAATGTGGACAAAAAGGGAAAATCTCATTTTTAAATTCTCTGCTGCAAAGTCAGGTGGAGTAAATAGTCCATGCATTATGTAAATGCTAGGCTCTAATAATAACGATCAGTCGAAAATTCACTTTTCCTCATACTTGTTAGAATAAGCCTGCTTCAAGGAAAAAGACACCTTAAAATTGTTGCCAATTTTCCCAAGATCATTGCAACAATAGACATGACAGCAGTAGAATATCATTGCAGCAGTGCTTTGGGCTATTTTTGCTGTCCAGACATGATTGTGCTGTTGTCATTTGACATGGGACAATAGCATGCAGAGTCAAACATAAATCACACAGCAAGCATGTGCAAAACGTGCAAAACACGCAAAAAAGGGGCGCTTGTCAAAAAAGTGTATATCTGTGTGTGTTTGTGGATATGTGTCAAAGCAGTGTTTTTGTATTCAAAAACAATTATAGATTCCAGGCGTGGCCGGATCAACCCACTAGAGGGCTAGATATACGGTCTGTGGCTGTGGCAGCCATAGAAGTCCAGTGGTTTTCAAACTAATGGGAAAGTGAGCCTACTTCTCACTTCATTTATGACCTCAGTAAACAGTTTCCTAATGACTTTATGGTTTATGGTCTAAATCGCTCATTTTGTAAATTACGGTCCCAGTTTTAGTAAAATAGATGAAAAAGCAGTGTATGCTGTGGGGCGGGGTTACTACGTGATTGACAGGTCATTTTTAGGGAATCCATCCAGAACAATAAACCAGGCTAACAAATCAAACATGTTTCAAAATTCTGTTGCTACATTGCCTATTTCTTGGCCAAAGATTTTAGAAATATAATTTAGTGCACTGTTTAGATGTAATATGCAAAACATTGCCACTATGCAGCTGCTATGTATCCAGTTCACAATGGAGTCTCCCAAAACTTAGTTCAATCTCTAAAACTAGGCAGACCACTGTTATTTCAAGCTAAACAGAAGAGCCAAAACCAAGTATTTCCCAAGTCAGAGAACATCACCCATCAGCTTCACCCTCTTGTCAGTACTGCACATGCTCTGGTAGCAAAAGGCCAAGATAGCAAACCCAATAATTCCAAACTCAAGGCTTCAAAACGGGTGTCAAGAAGCCACTAGGTGATGTCACAGCTGGTTCACAGTGACCAGCCTTTCCTCTTTGCACTGACTGAGCGTGTACCCGCTATTAAGTGAGTATTTTGGCCAGAGCCACAAGAAATTCAATTAATTAATTTAAGACACATCAAAAGACACATTTATTTGGGAATATACACAATGTAAGCATGCTATCACCGAACCTTTGCTATAACCTTTCTTATATGAACTTCATGATTAGGGAATAATAAAGGTTTTTATCGTTTCAGTTAATAGTTTTAGTGCTGTATATATCCAAGTATTGTATAATTAATGAAATCACCTCAAACCAGTTGTCACACAATAAATATCTG
This sequence comes from Lutjanus erythropterus, assembly GCF_056507025.1. NCBI lineage: Eukaryota > Metazoa > Chordata > Actinopteri > Lutjaniformes > Lutjanidae > Lutjanus > Lutjanus erythropterus. The sequence goes on from NC_139320.1 coordinate 17,412,931, forward strand.
GAGCCCCATGAGGTCTGGGGCATTTACCCAATTTGCGTTCTTGCTAATCCAACATCGCCTCCAGGGGTTAATTTTACACTGTCTGAAACTAAATTATATATATATATACACACACACACATACACACAAACACCCAGAGGTCAGATAAACTTATCAGCATTTGCAAAGTGAGTTACAGTCTATTTTCAAGAAGTCTATTTTGGTCCAGGCTATTAAAACAGGGTAGCAAAGTGCATTCAGTGTTGTGTATCAGATGTTCACACACACATGCACCTAACCCAGACCACACTGTACATGTATTTATCCTTCACCACAGTAACACTAAATAGGCAACTTTCGGCTCAGATTCAAGGTTAGCTGTATGTGCACAGCGGCTAATGTTGGCAGGGAGGCGTAGCCAGGGTATGAAGTGCAGTCTCAACCCTGCCAACCTTGTACACAGTTTGTTACCAGGTGGGATATTCCCAGGGGTCTTATTGACTGACTGCACTCATCTCAGGTAGTATTAGCAGTAATATGATCCGGACACAATACAGCGTGCAGGGAAAATCCCCTAACAGGTGCATCTAAAGTGCCATTTTCTGAAGAAGTAAGGCTTGCCAATAGGCTTCTTGACCATATAATCTGGCATAAAGGGCCTTCACAAATAAAGCCTAGTCCTCAAGAGTTTGACTTATAAAAAGAAACATTTTTTTGCTTTCATTGTAGCTTTCATATCATGCTTAAAGGTGAAATATGTAAGACTCCAGCATTCAAAAGTGAGTACTGCATTCTAAATAGCAAGTTGGATTTAATTTACAATCTATGGTTGAAGCGAGCTGTCTCCTCTTCCCCAGACTCAAAGCTCAGGCACGTTGTCTGAAGGCTGCAGGCGCAATGAACCATATAAATGCATGACAAGCGCAACATTATACTTTCCCACTGGACAAGCAATGATGAGTCCCACACTGTAAGTTGATCAGCTGTTTATAACTGTCAGTCGTCTGTTGAGTTAAAGCTAAGCCCATTATCCTGAAAACAAACAAAACAAGTCCACTACAAAAAAACCCACTCTTGAGTTTGACTTTAGTGACTGCCTGCCTTGCTGCCTGCCAGACCCCGTGAACATATTGCTCAATCTAACCGTTACAAACATCTATTCTTTCTAAAAGATTATTAATGATTTCTTATTGCTCATAAACAGACATGAACCCATTTGGCAAACATTTGGCATTATTGTAATTCCATGTAAAGAAATCAGAACAGCCAGTGTGGCCAAAACAAAAACTGACATCCAACACCAGAATGGAGATTTCAAAGGTGAACATACTGGCCGTGTGGCTGTTGTTGTCAGAGAAGCCAGTATTTCAGCTTTGTTTTCTTTCTGATGACATATGCACATTTTATGATTTAGTGCAACATGTATCTTGCTTATTTCTCCTTTAAATATTGTATTCACTGCTGATGTTCACAGCAGGCTTGTGAGTAGCAATACTTTTTCTCTAGTCTAGTTTCAGCTCACCTATTGAACTCTCAGCCAGTTCACCAACCTAAAAATGTGTGGTCATGCTGCCCTCATGCCAAAAGAGTGAAACAGTTTTAGCATTACAGGCATCAACAAGTGTCCATCAGTGCTTGTTCGTAAAGCAAAAACTGTTGAAAACCAGCCTCAGAAACACACAAATAGATGAGTGGATGACCTTTGGTCTGCACCTTTTCCTTTTTTATTCACCACATCTCTCTTGTAACACTTCACTCTTTCTTTTTTCCATGTTCCACTCACTCTCCACACAGCACAGTTTTGCTCTTCTCCTCCGTCCTCTCGGTTCCTCTTGTTTGCTCTTCAAAAGCACTCCGAACACACTTCTATTCACCCACAGCCATCACTACGTATTTCTCTCCTCCTATCTGTCATTCCCACTGACCGAGATACACAAGTGCGGTCAGCAGGACACACACACTCTCACACACAAGCACACTAATAAAATGGACATATTGTAAAACTGCAGATGCAAACTCATTGAACCATGAAGAGGGCAAAGTTCCCCTCTGCCTCTGGAATAACAAAGACATTACAAGCTATAAAGTTTCCCTCACAATCCCAGCTCAACACTGCACTGCAGATTCTCTGCTGCTCCCTGAGCCTTACATTATCTACCCAGCATGCTCTGCCTCATTAAATGACACAACAGGACAAACTTCACCCACCCTTCACTATCCTCTTTCTCCCTCTCCTTCTCCTTGGCTTTGCGAGACTTGTGCAGGAGTCCGATGAGGATCACGGCAGCCCGGATGCCAGCCTTCTTGTTGTGGAACCGTCCTCCGGTCTGAGACATGCTGGACGTCTCTGCTGGGGCCAGCAGGGGTTCAGGTGGCAGCTGGTCCAAGGTGAGGCCAGTTCCAGGGTCCTTGGGCTGCAGGACCTGCTTGGCTTTGCGGGGTTCCAGCGTGAGCAGTGGGTGTCACAATATTGGTTCTGTATGCTGTCAGGCTTGGAGACAGCTGGCAACTTTCTGCTAAAACAAGGTACCTGTTTGATTTCTGGCCCTGGATTGGCAGGTTAGAGCCTCTCTGTCAGATGTTCTGGTATAAATCTGACTATAATCCAAAAGTTAAAGGTGCTGGAGCCACTTTTGCTTTGGCAGGTTGTCAGATTCGATTAAATCTCTCTTGTTCTCGGGATCAATGAGCATTTCTTGTAATCCCAGAGGTCCAGAGTGGCACTGCTGGACTCCAGCTCAAGGTGAACTTCTATCTGCATCCCCTGCTTCTGCAGAGAATTTGTGCATCGTAGCTCCATAACACATCACGGCCCCCAGCGAGAGGATGAAGAGTTGTGTCACTGACAGCCTTGGAGACAAACACACTGTGGTGCTGCATCTCTCTGTCTACCTACCTCTACCATCCCACCTCTCCCCTTGTCTTTAACATGCTCTGCTTCTTCTCCCTCTGTGTCCGCTGCTGCTCTGCTACCTCCTTCCTGACTGCTGAGCCCCCGCCTCCTCCGTCTGATAGGCTGGAGTCTGAGCAAGCACTGCCTGCTCCTCCTCCTCCTCTACTGTATGCCTCCCTCAGTCTCTCCCTGCCCTTGTTTCTACCTTGTTAATAATTTTATATTAATCTCCCTGACCTTGTTCTATCTATGCTTGATTTTATGATTTCATTTCTAGGCACATGCATGCACGCACACACCTACCCACCCATCTCATACACACACACACACACACACACACACACACACACACACACACACACACACACACACACACGCACACACACACACACAGACTTACACACACACTCTGTCCCGTGTGAAATCTCAATTCAAACAGGCTTATCAGCCTATTGCATGCTTTGCTGTTGCCAAGGACATCGGAATTGAAATGTAACCCCACAAAATGAGGAGATTAAATGAAACCACATGAAAAAATTGTAATTTTAACACATTTGACATGCTCTCTTTGGTGCATGTATACACATGCAAGTACATAACACATTTTTTCACACTCTATTTCTTGTTCTTTGCCTCCAGTGATGCTGTTATGCCAAATCTTTTCTCTACGATTCACCTCTATTTGTATTCCTCCCACTAATAAACTGTCTGCATGCTTCTTAATTTTCTAATATAGCATACTGTCCACTAAGCTTAGTGTTGCTCTCCAATCAGAGCCAGTTTCCTCTTCAGTTACAGTTCAGTAAACAGAGTTAAAGTAGTCATCTTCCCAGAATATATTGATTCTAATGTGTTCTGTTTCCACCCTGAAATTCTTCCTTTCTGTTGTCAATTGACTGACTATCAGCATTAAACGTGGGTTAGACAATTCTGAAGAAAGATAGCTGTTTTTTTTTTTTTTTTCCTGTAATCAGGCTGGTATATCATTTACCCATCGACCTGTTAAGTCCTTTTGTTCTATTATTTGCTCATTGTGTAATTGGTCTGGTTGCTTTTCCATTAAAGGAAGAGTTAGATTTTCTGGGAAATGTGCTTATTCATATGTTATTGTATGCTAAGCATGTGCAGTACAATGGATCTGTTTATTAAGATAATAGAACCATGATTGTGATGCTAATTACCATTAGCACATCAATGGGAATTCCTATTACGTGTTAGCATCAAGTTAACAGCCTAAGCGCTAGTTATTCATATGCATAAAAAAATAAATTCAGAAATCAAAAAAATCAATCGAGGAATCATCAAAAAAAGGAACCACAATACTTAAGTGAATACATTTTTCTCCCACCCCTAATCGGTAATACACACATCATCAATAACAATAAGAAAAATGTTCAAAAAGTTTCACCTAACTCCATTAAATGCAAATTGCCATGAAAGCACATAGCCTAACAAATATGTCCTGACTCATAAACAGCCTATCATATCCCTTAATAATGGAGAGTACCACAACTGACACACAAAAGGCCAAAAATTTAACCAGGTGTGTTGTTTAGTTGCATTATCAGCATGTGACACAAATGGTGACGAAGTCTATTACTAAATGTATTAAATCTGTTGCCTATGTGCCTTGATAAATTAAGTGTTTACATTCAAAATGAAGTGGTTAAATTCAACCTTTTTTCTCCTGGACTTTATTAAAAATAGGTCATTTTTATTCATCAGTATCAACTGACATGAAACATTTTATTGTGATAATTTTTTTAGTGATATCGCCCAGTCAACTATTAACTCACGGCAAGAAAATGAATGTGTTCCTTTCCAAAATGTCCCATACTCTTTTTAAAGTTTTTAATAGATATAGACAGTATGCTTTCTGTTAATCATGAATGGTATTTCATTCATTACAGTATGACCAGAAACTGTAACACCTTTGCGAACCATTGGCTTTTATCTGTCTCATTAAGCAGCTTCACAGTCTGGCTTTTCTCCATTGATCTCCTCATCTCTAATGACTTCATGTTTGAAAAGGTCTTTATATTTTCCTGCACCATGAAACATTCCAACATAACATAAACTTTCAATTCAAGGTAAAAAAAAAAAAATAGCCATGAGATTCTCATGCGGCAGCAAAGATAAAACACTGCAGACAAGGACACGGACATAAAACTATATCAAACACAAAAGCCTGATGCAGCAGAAAGACACACAGTAAATCACATTGAACATCTGGTGCAGCTCATCAGGGTGAGAACAGTGACAATCATACACGGGTTAATGTTGTTCGATGGCTGATATGGAGTGTCTCAGACTCCTTGTACAGAGGATAATTAGAGAAATGCATCATTCAAGACCAGAGACAAAGACATCTGAGTGGATGAGATGCTTCAGTAATTGTCCAACAGCAGCCAGGGAATAGATTAACCCAGGAAAACAGCAGCAACAAACACAACAATTAGATGGAAGGTCCCATTTCTCTGCTTATGCATTGCTCTTCCTGTGTGCAGTCAGCACCATAGTAACCGGACAGCTGCCAGAGGATGTGCCCGAAGGACCCCCAAGGCTGTGTCCCCAAACCGATTACAGCCCTTTGCGGAATCTGCTTCCAAAAACTGCAGTCTGTGATTTTTGATTGACGTAATCTGCGACCATGGCTCCCTTGCTCAAAAACACCTGAGGATTCTCTTGTGTGGAGACAAACAAACTTGCTGGGCTATCAAATCTCCTCTGGAGATGGCCTGCAAAAAAAAAAAACATGTATACACACACACATACACACTTGCAGTGACTGCCATTTCACCAGGGTCTTACTGTGCGTCATCAAGGGGGCAAATGAAACACCTGTATCTATTCACTTTCAGACGCACAAATGCTACTCACTCCCTTTCAACCCTCCTCCCCTTTTCCTGCACCTTCTCTCACACAAACACACACACGCCCACATACACCCACAGGTGTGATGTTGTTCCTGGGTGATACACTGCTACCAGTACGCCCCTAAGCTTACACAAATATCCAGAGCAGATATGGTGTAATTTTTTACACAGCGTACCAGTGGGTGGAGGTACATAAAATGAGACTTAGTGTGCGTGCAGGCGTTTATAGTAGAAACTCATTGATTAAAGTTATTTGAGAAAGGCAGGTCCTTGTTTCTTGAAACATCCATTTTCATTTTCATAATCAAACAGTATGTTGCATGTTTTTTGCAAATGGGGAAGGATGACTGGACAAGCAACTGGGCTGGAGTACATTACCAGTTGTCACCATTTTATGGTCTGCAGAGTGAGAGCCACTGCTCAGGGACAGACTTTCATTCAGTTGCACAGTACACACCCTCAGCCTAAAGACAAGTGAGAGAAAAACAGCCTGTAAAGCAAGAATATCCTCGCATGTAACGGTGTGAAATAAGGATTTAATTCGAGACAACCCAGGTGTGGTGATTGTTAAAACAGTGGAAAGACTAACCAAGATGTTTTTGCTGAATTTTATTTTCTTTTTTTGACGAGTTTAAATGAAATGTGTTTTATGAGTTACAAGACAATTCAGAGCATCCTAGTTCGATAAAAGAGAGAAACTTGGATTTGGTTTGGTACAGTTGTATTTTTCTGTTCAATAAGGAAACAAGGTCTGAGAATATTAAATTTTTTGACACTTTGTGAGAATATATCAGCCAGTTGTTAGCTTGATGGTGGCTTTATCTTTTTTGAGTCTAATAACTGTTAAATCAATCTATATGTATTTTTTTAAATTGGTGGTTGTTTGTGGCTGGAAAATAAAATGTATTCTTTATCCTTTGTATGGCTTGTAATTAGTCGGTCAGAGTCCAACTTAAAGCAAGATGGCAACTGAGAAAAGATTTCACATACAAGTGTCACGTTGAGTTGTCTCTATTTTTACGTGAGTTTAGAACAGAGTGGATTGGAAAAAAAGGGACTGAATTGCAGAGGAAAGTGGGAAGAGGGAGGGAATGTGTGAAGGTGTGTGTGTGCGGGGCGATGGAGTGGTTACTCAGCAGCAGTTGTGAAGGTCATTCTCTCCAGCCAGCTTGCAGTTGGGCCAGGCATTTTGTCTGCACGTGTGTGAGTGCAAATACATGGCCTTGTACAAAGGATTGGCCCTTTCTATGGACTGCCACACTGAAGGAACATTTCAGAATTAAACATCATTTGTGTCTGTGTGTGTGTGTGTGTGTGTGTGTGTGTGTGTGTGTGTGTGTGTGTGTGTGTGTGTGTGTGTGTGTGCGTGTCCTGTAATAGAATGAGCTGTAGAGAGAGGTGACGTTGGTGGACTGGCATCTGTTTGTTTGGGAGACACTTGAGAAGCTGTGAAGTGACAGGAAAGGCTGCTTGGCACCAGCGAGACACCCATACGTGTGAGTGAATGTGTGTGTGTCTGTGGGCTTATTTAACTATATCTGTGGGATCCAAAAAGCAGGAGCCCGCTATACTTGTGGGGTCTGACCAACTTTGTGGAGCCAAAATGCTGGAACCCACAAAAATGAGCTCCCACTTGGGAAAAAACACATAAACACCCCCACAAGTCAGTACAACAACTCGGAAAGCCAGTGAAAATTTTGTTGTACATGTTGCCAAATTGTTGTTTGTTGACATCATATACGCAGGAATATTACAGACAAAATTAATGTTTAGTTAATAAGTTTTTATTAATTCACATATCCTATATCAAATTTTTGTTCAAATGTAATTTGTGGTACATTATTAGGTTATAACTGTTAGTTTTATGTAGACTAGTGGTTCCCAAACAGTGTGCAGAGGTGAGGCGAATCCTGGCGTGCCTTGCCATTTGGTGACAGCAATACTTTATTATTGGAATATACAACTATAAAAAAAAGTTAGCTACATCAGTACTTTTACACACTAATTCCCAGTACAGAGGAATATTCTATACCCTAACAAAAAAAAACAAGGCTTTGAAAATTTTCAAAGCGAACTGGAGCTTTTGCTGGATGGTGGGTATTAGTCACGTGCGACACATTAGAGACCTTGATTGTACCTGCACTGCAGGGACTCCAGGAACTTTGCCTCTGACTGGTTAGTAACCATAGTCTCTGTGAGTAACAGAAGCTATTTTGTGAGGATAGGAATACAGGCATGCCTTGAGATTTTTCCTTGCCCTTTGCTGTACCTTGGGTACTAAAAGTTTAAAAAACATTGCTGTAGATGTGACCTGGAGTAGTTAGAAAAGTTATTTACTCAAGCAACAACCTCATAAGCTCACCCAACCCTTCCCTTAGTGGCATCCATGTTTTTTTCACATACGACTTAAAAGCTCATGAACACAACGAAGTTGGAATAACGACTTCCCAACTCCAGCAGTGGGGACTATCCAAGGAGCATGTGAATGCACCATAACACAAGTTTGTAAGTGTATGTGTGTGGGAGATTTTGCAGATGTGTAACTCCAAATATTCAGCTCCACCATTCAGTAACTTTTGCTGACCCTGGCAGAAACAAGTGCCCAATGTTTATGAAAAAACAACAAGGCTCAAATGGAAATGGCAAACGTGCCATAAATAAGAGATTAACTCTGAAATGTCATGTTGTCATATAAATCAAATGATGAGCCTTGAACACAAATAGAAGAAAATGTCATCGCACCCTGTCTCTCAGCAGGTCACGGCGTGGTGAACTGTTTGTATGTGGTTTGGGAACAAGAACTACACAAAATCACTTTCAAGTGTTCAGACAGAATGAGGTTTGATGTTGCTCTGTTTCTACGTGACTGTGTGCACAAGACTTTTTCTTTTTGGTTTTTTTTTTTTACCTGCCTTGGTGGCTTTGTAAACATAATTTACTCTGTGTTTTGTCTCTTTGTGTGCTCTGCTGTGTTTTGGATCCAATATGTGACGGATTTATTCAAATGTGCTCAGTCCTCCTGTACTGAGGCTCTGTTTGACATGTCAGAACCAGCTGGTGAAAGAATTTCCTCCCTTAGTGTGCTGGTGTCACATTAATGAAACCTGCATTTGTTGTTATGACATGAATTATATTACATATTGTATATTGTGGTCATCCGTTTTAATCTAGGAAAAAATCAAACTATGTTCATGAGTTAAAACTTTATTTAAAAATCTTTGAACAACAATGATGATTTCATGCTTTTCAGCAATCCTTCAACAATTCTTCAGAAGCAAATGGTTCTGGGTCAAACCTTCAGCTCTTCAGGAAAAAGTAGTTTAGAGACCTCATTTAAACTATATATAACTCTTATAAGACTGTAAACTGTTTGGCTTCATTTGCCAACTATCTTCTCTGTAATTGAAAAGATCCAATTAAATGTGTGTCCTTCAAAGCCTCATTTTGTTTGGCTTTTAACTGTTGGTGTCATGAATAGTCTGGGACTTACTGTAAGCTGTCTTTACTTTGGCTCTCACATTTTTCCAGCCACGCTGAGGCTTTTTGAGCACACTACTTCTCTTCTCATCTGTATCTTTTCACCACACTGCTTCCTTCTCTTGTGTTGCTGTTATTTTCCATTAATCTCTGCTTTTTTTCCTCCTAACATTTCCCTCCTTCAATTTTCTCCCTGCTCTCTCCTATCCTCCTCTGTTCTTATCAACTGTTTTACAAAGTAACCTACGACAGATTGCAAAAATGCAATTACAGAAGCCAGAAACTGCTCCGCATTGGAAACAAGTGGCCAGATAAAAAATAATTTCTGTAGAAAGAAGCAAGAATTTCGACCTACCAACCTAATATTTCACATCTATATGATAACACAATAACTGATAACGCTGCTCAAACACAGAAATGAACAAACCCCTCTTTAATCTGCACAGCCAGTGGATTTTAGAGGAAGGTAATCAACATTTGATTATCCCAACAGAATATGTTATCACTGATCATGTTCTATTTAGATAATCAGTAATCTGTGACTGATTACCTGCATCAATTTGCAGTCAAATCCTCCCATCCACGCCTGTCTGCCCGTTTAGTCTCACACCTCCTTTTTATCTCTCCTGTCTGTGTACTCTCCTCCCTCCTTTTACAGTACAAGCTGATCCCTTCCAGCATTTGGATCCAGGCCCATTTTTCCAAAGAACTATAGAGTGCACCACATAGTAGTATAATCACACATACTGAGGTACATTTTGAAACAAATGTGCACATGCAAGCCTAAAGTACATGCTGTTTCAAGTGATTTATAGAGGAGTTTACAGTTAACATAAATCTATAAAATACTCAGCACAGTCATTTATATAATGATAAACTGCTCCACTTTTGTTCCTCTCACATCTCATTCAGTATAAGCATGTGTGCAGGCGGTCAGCAGTGGCCTCTTGTATTTGCTCATTCAGCTAAAATTAGCAATATAGCAGCAGTGTGGAATGCCAAATCATCATCTACACTATAAAGAGGAAACACTGGTGTGTACAAGCATGTGGGATAAATTTAATGACATTAAATGGTTGCTCTGGTGATATTCTCTACTTTTTAAATTGTCAATAATCTCAATGTCTGTGTAGTGGAAGTGCTATCAGTTTACTGCTCCGTGCCACAGAGCTTCATTGTTGTCCAAAAACCATTAAAAACACATTACTGAGCCACACTGTTGCACTAGGTGACCTGCTCTCTAATTTCACACACGCTTAAGTTTATTTCATCTCAATCCTACAAACACTCATCCTGCAACCTCAAATGTATATTAATCTGCTGCTGAAAATGGCCCCAAACACCAGGAGAGGAAGTGACAGGTAAGTTACAACTGCTGCTTTTTTCATTTGTGGGAATGAATGAACAAATGAAAACTCACATTACTGTAGTAAGTTCTTCAGTACTTTTTGTTCTGATAACATTTTTCTTTGGTGATCCTTACAGATTCTGATACCTGAAGTTTGTGCATCAGCTCGAGCCCGCTGTGTTTAACCAACAGCTGCAAAAACAGTTCGGTCCAGTCCAGTTCACAATCAACAAAAAAATAAATGCAGCCCCCAACAAAAATGAACTAAACTAAGAAACAAAGATTTAAATAACAGCGTCTGTGCAGTTCAATAACAGAGGTTATGTACAATATATGCACAGGGTAGTCATGGTCATGATCAGTCAGTAACTTAGTCAGGTTTGCAGTGTCAGGCTTTGCTTGGAATAACCCTATACTTTTAGGTGTATTTTTTCAAGTATGTAGTTACTATCTTGAACATAGAATATTATGCTTTTTCATTGTTTTTTAATAGTTACTAGCTTTTCATGGTTTCTGTATTTCCCAAGATCACTTGTTTGTTAATCTACAAGCCAAGTTAATGTATGCTGCTATTTGACCAAAGCTTTTTTCATCCAACATCGTTTTTCTTGATTTTTTGCAATATCTTGGGTTTGAACTAACTTCACACATCTATTAGATGAGGCAGGTGTGTAAGAGAGAGGTGAGTACACCAAAAAGTTGCAAAAGGCAAAATATGGTGAAAGTCTAGTACCGAAACATTGCAAGTTAAACAGTGTGTGGAATCCTTTAGCAATATCTTGGGTGGAAAAACCAATAAAGGCACTTGATGTAAACTTCACCTTCTAACACAAAAGAAAAAGAGACAGCAAAGTCATTGTTTAGTCTCAGACACATCATTTGTCTTTTCAGCACACTTGCCTTCCTCTGTCCAATTAAGCTCTTTCTTTTGTCTTGGTTTTCTGTTAATAAGATTCGAGTGTCTCTGGATGGCGCTCTTATTTGTCTGTCCAGCCGTGGCAGCTGTAGCCTCTCATGCTAACTGCCCATTTCCTCTGCAGGCAACCTAAAATGAATCATCAACCATGTGATAGAGGATTTTCCCAGACCTACTTGACAGCTGTTTTTAACGTAAAAGCTTCATGAATCACTGTTGCACCATATCAGCGACAGAGCAGCAAACAAACCACAGAAGGTGGCGGATTATTACTTTAAGATAAGTTTACTGCAGCACGCTGTCTGTTCCTCTCAGGCAAGGTAACAGAAATGAGTTATTACTCCAACACTGTACTGAGGAAGGGAAATAGCTCTTATATAAGTCATGTACATATAAAATAACACCCACACATACAGTAGTAGACACAGACAAACATGTACCCATACACAAGACTGTATATCACATTAAGTGACATGGGAAGCAATGAGTTCAGCTCAGCAGTGAACAGCGTACACAACCACAACTAGCAGCAATGGATGACAAACACTTTAGTGGGACACAAAACAGAGATGTGTGAAACAGTCGATCATCCACCTGAACAACACAAGACATCACCACAATAACATTTAGACCCGGGGTGTCAACCTCAGTTTCATCCTGGATGACATCAGTGTTATGGTTGCCTTCAAAGGTCATTTGTACATGTAGGATTATAGCCTGATGACTTATTGTCATATTACACAATTGCCTCTGCAGTCAATTATTATTGGTTTTAGTAAATGACTTAATAACTAACTTTGAAAGGTAAAGTCTAGAAAAAGTAATGGCAGGCAGACACTGAAGTGTACAACTATTATAAAATGTATTTTAAAAATTAAATATAAAAAATAGTATAAGACAAAGATGACACACTGGCTAGTCTACATAAAACAGAAATATGTGTTCGCTTTCCCATCTCTCATTAAATTGCTGCCCTGCTGCTATTAATATTACGAGCTACAACCACTCAGCTTGAGTGCCACTGCTGGAACTGGCTTATACTGAGACCCAATCTTGCATATACTGACATCTAGATGCCTTCTGTGCATCAATAACAACATGTTTATGGACACAAAACTTCTGTAATGCAACACAGAATCCCAAATTATATTCTTTGCATGCTCTAATGGGCAAAATAAAAAGAGGTGCTGGGCCTGCAGACCTTTTTGACACATGTAAATTACACAGCTATAGGTACAGTACACATTGTTTTTTCTGGAGCTGATGTTAGAAGTGGTGAATGAGTGAACCGTCTTGCTTCCTTCTCATCACTGTTGTTGCACATGAGCACTACCTGCAAGAAATGGTGGCGACTAAAGGCAAAATGTATTAACTGAAATGCAATATTGCACAGTCTGCCACGAGTTTGAGAGCAACACAGATAAAGCAAGGTCGTTTTTCAAAAGCTCGTCACGTTACCGAAAAACGCTGCTGAACTGCCATAACAAGAACTGAGAGCGGCTGCTGACGGCACCTCCTCTGGGGCCTTGCCGGTGATTATATGAAACATGAGTGCTGAAGCAAGTCAGGTACTCACAAAACATAATAGCACGTTTCAAAAAATGTGCAGCCATTCACTGCATACTCCAGCACAATTGATCTTCAACAGGAGAATCACTTGGGTACGCACCACGCCGACAAAGCTTGTCAGAGACAGTGTTTGTTAACTGCTAATGAATGAAACAATTTGTATAAGGGCAAGTAAAGATTGACTTCAGGCAAGCAATTTCCTGACAGGACTGTGTACGGGAAAAAAAAACAAAAACAAAAACATTTAAGTTGAGCCCTGGTACAGTGAGTGAATAAGTTATTCAGTATATTTATATTCATTTTATACAGAAATTGTGACCCCATTTGCCCTTACGTAGTACTCGACTGAGCCTAACTGTTTTATTCACATGAATAAAATCAATGTACCTATTTGAATGACTATCAGTTTGGATGATGTGATACGTTCCATCATTATGCTTTTGCAGGTGACACTTAATGCCTCGGATCAGTGGATTTCTGCTCAGTTTTCAAGGTTCTTAATGAAAAACAACAGTCGCAGATGATTTTGTTTATTGGCTTTGGAAAGAGAGCCTGAGAGTCTGAGCGGTTTTACATTTCATTTAGGTTTATATTTCGCTTATGGCTGTTTTATTATTAGGGGCCTGTATGTCTGACTTTGCCTTTTTTCCCACCTACAGCTCCTATAGCTGCTCCAGACATCCAAGTGTGTGTGTGTGTGGGGGGGGGGGGCGTCCTCTCTTCAAATTTCCTCTCTTAATCAGTTTTTCCTTCTATGGGTATGTTCACCTTGTGTTCTTAAAGAGCCTGAAGCCCGCTGTGAGACTTATGTGATATTGGACCATAAAAATGAACTTATGTTGTGGATGAGTGGGGAAAATGTAAATCCTACACATCCTACACATACACACGGTGTAAATAAAAACAAATGAGAAAAGACAAAAACAATTACATGTGCAATATGAGTTACCTTTTGGTAATCAGTTTACTGTACTGTATATCAGATTACACAAGGCTACTGTACTGTAGTTGCATTTCACTCAGGTAACCCTGCACCAACTTTTTCACAGCCTAACACAAATCCCCCTGTGTTTTCTCCTTGTGTTTCTCTCCAGAGGGTTTTCAGTAATGAAGCATGATTTCTCTTAAAGTCTGTTAGCATCAGACCCATGTTCTGCTGCATATACAGTGTATATAGTATATAAAGTGTCAATTAAGTGTTCATAATATAAGAGGGTGTCACATGAGTGTTATGTGCAACTACCTAGGCTACATGTGACAGTATGATGACTATACTACATGACGATCAACATGTCACGCAACCCCACATTACCACAACTATTGTAATTAGTGTGTCACAAACTGACCACGGCATGCAAATGCAAATGGGGGTATAGTTTGTGTGTGTGTTTTACTATTAATACTATTGCCTTAGCTGGCCTTTTTATGTTTTGTAATGTTAACACTTAATATATGAAACAGTCTGCAGTTCACTTTCCAGATCATAATAACAGATAAACTGAATTAAAGCTGCACTAATAAATGTTTATTATGAAAGTTATACAATTGCAATTTCAAACAGTTTTAAGCAATTTATCCAAACACTTTTCAAACCTTCAAACGATTCAGTTAAAATTCAAGTCTTTTCAAGGATTTCCAGCATCCGTTTGAACCCTGCATAATGCATTTCAGCATCTTTCAGCTCATTGTTTTGGTTTTATGGCTACTAACTTTACTGCTTTGGTTCACTATCACAGCTCTGATACAAGCTGATCACAGACTTTTTTTTCACATCTCTTGTCTGCATGCGTAAAGTGTAACAGACATTGGACAAGGCTACTTTAGCCTCATGAGATACAGATTGGGTTTAATTACAGTTGTAGCACTAATTCACCAAGACCTGATTTGATATCACGTTATTGAACTCAATATTATTTTAAGAAGAAATTTGTTTCTCAAATCCACAAGACATTCCCCAAATATCTCAAATCCTGAAGAAAGACGAACATCTATTATTTATAAAGGGATTGCTGCAGCTACTATTTCTACAGCACATGTAGCCTTTTAATAAGCAATTGTAATCCTGGAGGTCTGCATTTCACTTGACTCCCTGTGACAGGCAGTAGACTGGCACTGAAATATGGCATTCATCACAAGCTGCTGCCAAGTCTCGCCATGCCACCCTGCATGCACGCTGAACCCAAATAATTAACAATATAAGACTATTCACTCAT